>NW_027513012.1:272500-1472500 GCF_048772815.1 Callospermophilus lateralis
GCTTCTATTCCAAATAATTTTCCCCTTGACTATAGCAACCTGATTCTGAACATTGCCCTGAAACCTCTCCATATAACAAGATGCCTTTACATATAAGGATCTGCTGCCTGCACCATGCAAGTCACATGTCTTTGGAAGTCAATGGCAGATCCAGGTGGTCCTACCAAAAATATTTATTCACACACCTACAGTCCACTGCTCTACACTCACTACTCAGCAGGCTCCAACTTATTGGCATCTCTGTTCTACACCATTATCACGAAACCCAGTCAATCAAGGCCCTGTCTGGTACACTCATGATCAGCAACCGGACATCCACAGGTTCTCCAGTGCCACCTGGTCATGGGAATTTCAAAAGTTTCATGGTATTTATATCACCATTTTTCAAAGATGAAGTTTGAGGCACTGTGGGTTTCAATTCATTCAGGAACCATTAAATGGTGAGGAAGCTCATTTAAATGAAAGCTCTGGAGAACTCTCACAGGCAAGCCTTTCCAAAGAGTGGCCAAAAGGTCACATGAATCCAGGACCATTGAGGTCTAAAATGTGAGGTCCATGAGTGTTTGGAATCTCAACTATGGCTGCAAAGTCTTTAAGAATAAAATATTGGGATATCGTGGCTTAGATTTCCCAAGCTCTGTGGAAAGCCATCCTGGGAATAGATCTCATTTTCCAAGGGCGATTCTCATGCATGGCCTCCTAAAATTGCAACACTATTTATTGCAATACTTCTCTGAGGTCAGTTCTAAAACTCAGTCTCTAAGGGGAATCATACCAGAGTTCAAGCCCAGGTGGACAAAGTCATCTCTTCCAACCACCACACAAATGACCACAGTTAAAACCAAAACACTCCCATATGGCCCTCATCTTCTTTTATATAGACACTCATCATAACCACTGGCTGGAGGTTTCCATGAGGTGTGCAGACCAAGACAGTGTCCAAAATATGTTCCCTTTCCTCTCATTTGCCTAAAGTCAGGGTGGCCTGGACACTTGCTGTGAACCTGGAGTAATCAAATACTCCTGTCATTAATTCAGGTCCACTTCTCCAATTTGAGGCCAACTGACCGTGGGGTTTAGAATCTTTATTTGAATTGGAGTCATGGAAAACCCAAGCACCTATAGCCTAGCCTCTGTAAGTTGGAAAAATTCATTTCACTCAAAGAATCCCTATTCTCACTTGATGGAGGTCAGGAACCTTACAGAGGAAGGCGACAGACTTCATCCCAAAGACTGCTCTTTTGGCCATTTTGGTTTGGGATGCACACATGGGAAATTTCTGTAAATCCATCAGGTGTTGAGAATCTAAGCCACAGCCTCACTCAGGGCCAAGGGGCTGATTCAGACAATCCCTTTCCAAAGCAATTAAGCAAAGAGCCACAGGAATACCCATTCATTTCCATTTGAAAACTGTTTTCTTCAGGCTTCACAAAGGGATGGCCTGAGTCAAAGACCTTCCTGACATTCAGTGCAACAGAACAATAGGTAAGCAAAAGGCCCAAAGCAGGGTTTCTCCACTGAGACTTTCCTGGTCACACTGATATCTGAGTTTTCTGAGATGCTCGCCATTCACTTCAGCTATCCAGTTCATGGCCATGTTACAGAGTTTGGAGGGGGTACATATCTTGGACACAAAACCATGGGCTTATTCTGGAGAGTGGCCAGAATTCAGGAAGAAAACAGGAAATTAGAAAGATAGTAGGTGTTGCCCATCCATAAGGCAAGCTACAGTCCATTCATCAATTTGGCTGGATAAATGCTGTGAAGCTTTCTACTAGATAGGACACATCCATTGATGCATTTTTTTTAATGTCTACAACCCCGGACACAATGTGATACACAGACATAGAAACACTCGCCTTGTCAAACGACTTACTAGAAACAGTCCACTCCAAACTAAACAAACCTACTTTTCTACCTATTCTAAGAACATGACACAAGACCACAAACTCATAACCACAAAAAAAGGCACCTCCTTCGCCCAGGTAGGTCTGTGACTATCCGGAGTGTCCTCTGACTTGTGGGCCAATAATTTTCCCCCGAAATGGCCTGTCCTGTCTTAGATCTGGTCTCCTTGGCCAACTCCGTGAAGTTGTCAGGAGCCAGCGGTGAGCCTCTACTTGCTTTCTCAGGAAAAGCTCTGCTTCAGAGCTTTCTTGCATTTGGCCTTCCTCACATCTGTAGGTACCAAGAAAGACTGACTCTGTCTTTGTAAATCCAAACAAGTGAGACCACTGGGGCTGGGACTGGGACTGGCTATGGGTGCCTGGCATCCTGGATCCCAAGTTCAGAGAGTTCCATCACCACTGAAGTGTGATGGAACTGTTTTTAGTTCCTCCTTCAGGAACTGAATGAGGTCACTCTCTTGGCAACCACTTTGTCCAAACGTTGCTTCCAAGGTTCCCATGAGATGGAGGCTGGCCCTAATTCCTGTGACACTTTAACAAGTTTGAATTGTATATCAACCATAATCTCCCAGGAACAGATCTACACACAGGCCTGGGTTGGCTCATGTTCTCTGCTTTAAGAATAGAAGCTGATTCAGACACAACCCTTTATCCTGACCAAGCCGTTTGCCATGGAAGATGCCTTTTGCTCTCTCAGGTCCTTCATAGCTGCCTACATATTCTCCAGGGATCATTTCGCCATGGACATTTGAGGTTATCACCAGGTGGAAGATCCATTACATTCCAGTATTATAAGACCAACTCTTTCCCTGCTTTTCTGTAAAGTAAGATTGAGGGAATACTGTATGTTTAGGGTTAATAACAGGTTCGATTTGGGTTAGGAATCATTTTGCTGGGTGAATAATGGTATTGGGAACCTGCGATATTTATAACAATATAGAGGTGAAATGTATGCATGAAAACAGAAATCTAAGTATGATTTGAAGCCCAGAAGGGCATTGGGCCCTTGCTTGGGATACTTAGCATTGAATTAACTTCTGAACAGATGTCTCAGATAAATCGATATACAATGGCATATGACCTTGTACCTTGGATGATTGAATGTAGAAAAGAACATCCAGTCAAAAAGGGATAGTCAGTAGGATTAGAAAGATAGTAGTTAGGATTAGGAAGGAGAGTGCATGTAGAATTTGCAACAAAAGTTCTTTAGCAATAGGTTTTCGGTTAGAGAATGAATTTAAATGTCAGCACATGTGAAGAGTCAGTCACAATGATGAAATTGGGAAAATATGTAGGAAAGCAGATATAAATAGAGACATTAGGTAATCAGGCAAAGTATATAGTGAGTGATAGGATTAGACATTTTCAACAGGGTTGAGGTTGAATATATTATCTTAGGAAGAAACAAATATGTAGTCACCAATAGGATTTACATTTGAGAGCATTAGGCAACCTGGACATGATATTTTTAGTAATCCATGTTCACTTTCCATTTAGGCTTTGGTACAATCATAAATGTGAACTTTGAATTCTGTGCCCAGAATATTTCTGTGATTAAATATATATATATATATATGTAGATCATTTGACATGAGTATTTCTCCACCATTTTTAGGAGCAATATTGACTGACTACTACTGACTGATAGGTATAGATTCTTTATGTGATTTGGCGTCATGAGAAAACCCAAGCACCTCTTCATGGCTTGAAGAACTCATTTGACCCAAAGAGCCACAAGTGATGCTCATTCATTTCCGTTTGAAAACAGCTTTCTTCAGGCTTCACAAAGGGGTGACCTGAGGCAAAGAACTTCCTGATATTCTGGGCAACAGAACAATAGGTAAGCAAATGGCCCAAAGCAGGGTTTCTCCACTGAGACTTTCGTGATCACACTCTCCCAGCTCACGTGTAAAGTTAGATTGAGGGAAAAGTCTATGGTTAGGGTTAATAACATATTCGATTTTGGTTAGGAATCATTCTGAAGGATGAATAATGGTATTGGGAGACTGGGATATTTACAAGAATATATAGGTGAAATACAAGTATGAAAACAGAAATCTAGGTACAATTTGAAGCCCAGAAGGGCATTGGGCCCTTGAGTGGGTTACTTAGCTTTGAGTTATGTCCTGCCCAGATGTCTCAGATAAATCGATATTCAATGGCATAGGACCTTGTACCTTGGATGATTGAATGTTGAAGAGAACATCCAATTAAAAAAAGAAAGTCCGTAGGATTAGGAAGATAGTTGCTAGGTTTAGAAACAAGAGTGAGTATAGGATTTGGACAAAAAGTTCTCTAGCAATAGGTTTTCAAGTAGAGAGTGAATGTAAATATCAGCACATGTGAAGAGTCAGTCACAATGAGAACTGGGGAAAATATGTAGGAAAGCAGATGTCAATAGAGACTTTAAGAAATCAGGCAAAGTTTAAAGTGAGGGATAGGATGAGATATTTTCAACAGGCTTGAGATTGAATATATAATCTTAGGAAGAAACAAATATATAGTCAACAATAGGATTTACATTTGAGAGCATTAGGCAACCTGGACATGGATGTTTTTAGTAATGCATGCTCACTTTCCTTTTAGGCTTTGGTACAATCATAAGAGTGACCTTTGTTTTCTGTGTCCAGAATGTTACTGTGATAAAATGTATATGTAGATTAGGTGACATGAGTATTTCTTCCACCATTAGTGGGAGCAATATTTTGAAGACGTATAAATTCGTATTGGGGGAACAAAGAGGTGTACCATGTGTCTATGAATATAGAAATAATGCATGAATAGACCATACTGTGAACAAATAATGTAACTGGTTCCAACTTTAAATAATTGATTTAATTAATATCTGAAAATGTAAAGGAAATCTTAAATTGATATACATACATTCATTATAACCAGTCATAAATCTAACGGTAATATTAGGGTTATGGTTTATCAAGAAGAATGTGTGAGTTTTGCTTCAAAAGTGATTATGGAAATCGAAAATAATGTGTTTGAAAAGAAGTCTCATGAAAAGACCAGTCAAAAAATCTGGAGGAATATATGTGTTCTGAAGCAGGAAGTGATTGAAATTGAAACAAATGCCTATAAATTTGTGAACTTGTGGATGAAATATATATCCTATGATGTGCATAAACTGAGAAAATAGTAATGTACCACTGTTGAATAAAAATGAACCGGAAAATACACATCATGTCCCATAGGAAACTACTTGCATTGATATTAAACTGGGTATTACTGTAGAAATATTAGGATTTGTATGCACCATCCACTGAAGTTATCTTTCAGTACTAGGTAACAAATATGTATTTCAGGTTGATGAATATTTCTGAGAATTATCTTGTGAAAAGTTGATCATAAATCCACATACATGAATATGAATGATTTTAAGGAGTGTATAATAAGACTCATATATTTCATATTTTGAAAAATTTGTAGAGTGTGTATTCCAATCAAAATTCATCATGAAATATATATGTCATCCACAGATGCAAAAATATTTATTTCACTTGAAAATGGATTTATGTATAATGTTATTCTACTAGGAAGCTCACCCATATTTTGAATTTTCAGTTCCAACAATGTTTAGGAGGAGTGATCTCTTCTCATAATTTGTATCTGCCAAGTCAGCCACCTCACAAAAATGTACATGTGATAACAGATAGGATACTATATGTGCATTAAAAATACATGTGCTGAATAGGCTACAGAGAAATGAGACAGGAATTTGTTGAGAGCCACAGCTGAAGGGGCCCCAGCAAACTTCCAGCTGCCAGCAAATTTCCAGCTGCCGGCTGATTATTGGCTCACAGCGACCTCAGCATCATCTAGCTGATTGGCTCCTCTGTGGTGATGCTCATTGGGCTGTTTCCCTGCCCTTTCAGACAATGAAGCTGCTCCTTGGGGAACTTTTTTGGCTCCACCCAGCCAATCGGCCTCAAGAGCAGTAGGATTGTGGCAGGTGGAGAGGCTTGTGTGTGTGAGAGAGACTTTACAAGGAAGCCAGTAGTGGCAGTTGGGCTCTGAGGGTTTTTCCTGAGGAGTTGTTTTGTTTGCCGTGTGTGGTTCTAAAAATAAAGTTAGTTTTTTTTTTTTTTTTTGACAAGTGGCTCCTGAATCATGCCCAGCCAGACTGCAGCATTTTGTGGCTCACATGGGGAACGACTGAGGGTAAGTGATAAGGTAAACTGCTTGCCCCCGTGGGCAAGGTGAAAGAATGGGTAGCCATTTTAAGATGACTCCTTTGTTTTGCTTCACTTTTGTTTTAAGTTGCCTGTTCCTGGAGATGAGTGGGATGGAAGAAAAACCACTCACATCTGAGAAAAAACTATTTACGTCTGAGGAACAGATAGGTATAAAGGACGGATGCACATGTCAGGAGGATAGAAAGGCTATAATGACTTTTTGTTGTTCCCTTTTTAATTCATTCTGTCTCAGTTTTGTTTGGCATCATCTTGTTGGGTTGTATTATAATAGAAATACGGGATCAGAAATTAGTAAAAAAACAAACTGAAAGAGTGTTAAATAAATTGTTAGAAAAAGGAGGCATCTCAGAAATATCAAGGAGAGTCAGGGCATTTGTTGATACAATACAAAAATGTAGCCCATGGCTTTTGAAGGAGGAGTCATTAAATATATCACAATGGAACCATCATGGTGAAGATTTAAAAGGATTAGAAAAGAGCAGCCGAGGGACTATGCCAGTTGGCACATTGCCATTGTGGACGTTCATATCTGGTTTGCTTAGTCCAAAGCCTTAAGTTCAGACAAAGATAGAGGAACCAAGTTTAGAGCATAAAAAGCAATCAGGGGCAAAGTTAAAAAAGGAGACTGCTACTAACACCTTTCTGTCACCAGAGGATGTAAATGTCCAACTAACAAGGCCACCTCCATGTGCTGGGAGGCCCCCAACCCCAACAGTTGATAGTTCGGATCCTGAGACAGGATCTCAAGTATTAACATGCCCTGTATTTGAGGTAGGAGGGCAGCGAATTCACCATGCTTTAAATTTCAAAATAGTGAAGCAGCTAAAAGAGGCTGTAACAACATATGGTCCTCAAGCACACTTCATTGTAAGCTTGGTCGAATCCATTAACACCTTGAACATGACGCCAGCAGATTGGGCTAATATGTGTAAAGCTGTGCTAAATGGAGGTCAATACCTATTATGAAAGGTTGCCAGTGAGGAATTTTGCAAAGAGATGTCTAGGCGAAATGCAGCAGCTGGTTATCCTCAGAGAAATCTAGATTTGTTGTTAGAAAAGAGACCTTATGAGGATCAGCAACAACAAATTCCATATGATCCTGGCATATACGCACAAATTGCTGTAGAGGCAGTTATGGCATGGAAGACTTTACAAGGACATGGAGGTTTACAAGGTCAATTATCTAAGGTAATACAAGGAGCTAATGAATCTTACGCTGGATTTGTAGATAGGCTTATTGAAACAGCTACAGAGTTTTTGGAAATACAGAACAAGCAATGCCATTATTAAAACAACTGGCTTATGACCAAGTGAATCATTGCTGCAGAGGTATCATTAGACCATGGAAACATGAAGATTTAAACACATTTATTAAATTTGGTAGAGACATTAATGAACAAGAGCAAGTCGTGGCAGCTGCAATAAAACAGGCTTTAGATGCCAGAGACATTAATGAAAAAGGGCAAATTGTGGCAGCTTTAGTAAAACAGGCTTTAGAAGACAGGCCAAGGACATGCTACAATTGTGAACAAACAGGACTTTTTAAAAGGAATTGCCCCATAGGAGGAGGGTTTAACAAAACTAGGTATCAAAGGACTAGAATACCGGGTATTTGGCCACAATGATGTAGAGGGAGACATTGGGCTAATGAATACCATTCTCAAACCACCATAGAGGGTACTTCATTATCAAAAAACAAACAAGCACCAGGTGTTTATCCACGATATCATGAAGAAAGGCATCCGGCTCCATTGCCAAAAAATGGACAGGGGGGCCCAATGCTCTGGGGCCCAAAACCGCAAATATATGGAGCACTGGAGGAAACCAGCAACCCCATCAGTGTAGTGCCCACGACACATTGTTCATCAGATCCCTCATCAGACAAACCAGAGGGAGCGCAGGGTTGGACATCTGTGCCTCCGCCAGATCAATACTAACTCCAGAGATGGGAGTTCAAATCATTCCCACAGGGGTGAAACGACCTCTTCCCAAAAGAACAGTAGGCTTATTATTGGGATGCAGCTCTTCTACTCTAAAAGGACTTATGATGAGTCCTGGGGTAATTGATCCCGATTATGAAGGTGAAATAAAAATTATAGCCAGTTTTCCAAAGGGTATATCAGTAATTTCTCCAGGAGATAGAATAGCACAATTAATAATAATACCCAGCCCACATGATAAATTTTACAGTTATGCTGTAGAAAGGGGTTCCAAAGGATTAGGCTCCACAGGTGTAGATTGGGCTATGCTTTCTTTAAATTTATATTCTCGCCCCATGCTAAAACTAAATATTCAAGGACATGAATTCAATGGGCTACTGGATACAGGTGCAGACCTTAGCATCATCTGTCGTCAAGAATGGCCAAAACATTGGCCATTACAACAAGCCACTCAAACGCTTCGAGGCCTAGGAGTGGCGACTAATCCCCATAAAAGTGCAACGGTATTAGATTGGAAGAATCCTGAAGGATGTGAAGGAACTATACAGCCATATGTATTGGAACATCTTCCCGTAAATTTATAAGGATGAGATGTCCTAGATCAATTAGGTTTGACATTAACAAATAACATCAATCAAAATTCACCCACTATTATGGCTAGACAAGATTTTAGGAAAGGAAAAAGATTAGAAAAGCAAGAACAAGGTATAGCAACACCAATACAAAAAGATCAAGGAACAGATAGATATGGGTTGGATTTTCAGAAAGGGCCACTGAGACAATAAATATTACTTGGAAATCAGAAAGACCAGTATGGGTTCCTCAGTGGCCCCTGACTAAAGAAAAGATACAAGTAGCCCATGACCTGGTCAAACAACAATTAGCGGAAGGACATATACAACCTTCTGTGTCTCCCCATAATACTCTCATTTTTGTCCTTAAAAAGAAATCTGGTAAATGGAGATTATTGCAAGATTTAAGAGCCATTAATAATGGGATGGTTTTTATGGGACCTGCTCAATCAGAGATTCCTCAATTGTGTGCTTTGCCAAAAACTTGGTATGTTTTCGTTGTAGATATTAAAGATCGTTTTATTTTCAATTCCAATTCATCCTGAGGATATTCCAAGTTTTGCATTTACTATACCTGCACTGAATCATGAAGGTCCTGACAAGAGATATGAGTGGAAAGTACTCCCTCAAGGAATGGCTAACAGCCCAACTATGCGTCAAATTTATGTTAACAAAGTAATCCAGCCACTTAGAAATCAAATTCCTGAAATACAAATTTTTCACTATATGGATGATGTATTATTAGCACACAAAGTTAAAAACCCATTGCTAGAATGGTATGCCACACTTACAAACGTATTAAAAAATCATAACCTAGAGATAGCAATAGGTAAAATACAATTAAATTTTCCAATTAATTATTTAGTAGCTCTATTATCCTCAACCATGGTCAGTCAACCAAAAATTCAAATACGAGTAGATCAACTCAAATCAATTAATGACTTTCAAGAGTTATTAGGAGACTTAAATTGGATAAGGCCTCATCTAGGTATACCAACAGGAGAGTTGGGACCTTTATTTGATATCCTAAAAGGACCATGAGATCCAAATTCACTCAGAATGTTAACGCCTGAAGCAAGAAAAGCAATAAAAATCATTGAAACATATATGGGAAATATGCTTTTGGATAGAGTTGATATAATTTTGCATTTATTATTTATTGTACTAACAACAAAAAAAAATATTTCTACAGGAGTATTTTGGGAAGAAGGTCCATTATTATGGATACATTTATCTTATTCTTCTAACACTATTATTACTTGCTATCCTGAGGCTGAGGGAGAATTAATACTCATATTAATAAAAGCAGCAAAAAGAGTGTGTGTGGAATTTCACCCAATAAAATTATTACTCCATATACTATGAATCAAATTGATGAATTAGCTAATTAGTTAAATACTTGGGCAATAATCGTGTGTAAATCTAATGTTTCATTTGATAACCACTTACCATCTTATCTTTTATTGTCTTTTTGGTCATCGCATCCTGTAATTTTTCCAAAAATGACAAGAAAACATCTATCATGAATGCTCCAAATATATTCACCGATGGGTTAAATAATGGTACAACAGCAATAGTTACACCTGATCCAACTTTTATATTTTTAGTACCAAAACAATCAGCTCACAAGGTAGAGCTTAGTACAGTATTACAAGCTTTTGTGATTTTTAAAGATTCTGTATTTAATTTATTTTCCGATAGTCAGTATATAGTTAATGCTATAGTATCCCTTGAAGATGCTGGTAGGATTTCCCCTTTCTCTACTGTTTTCTCTTTGCTTTCCAGTATACAAAGTCTAATCTGGGACAGAAAAGATCCATTCTTTATAGGACATATCAGGGCACATACAGGATTGCCTAAAGCCCTTAGTTTGGGCAATGATTTAGCAGATAAAACTACAATTGACATACATACATATTTTCTTTACACTAGAAGAAGCAATAAATTTTCTTAAAAAGTTCCATGTCAATGCTTATACTTTACAAAAGCATTTCAAAAAAACTAAGGAACATCTAGACAAATTATAAAACAATGTCAAAATTGTGTGACCTTTTTACCACAAGTTAATCTTGGAGTCAATTCTAGAGGATTGATACCTAACCATATTTGGCAGATGGACGTCACACACTTGCCAGAGTTTGGAAAATTAAAATATTTGCATGTTACAGTTGATATTTGTTCTGGATTTTTAATGGGCTCCCTTCATGCTGGAGAAAAAAACTAAAGATGTTATAGCTCATTGCTTACAAAATTTTGCCACTGTGGGCATTCCAAAACAGTTAAAAACAGATAATGCCCCCGGTTACACTTCTAACTCTTTTAAACAATTTTGCTCATCATTTGGCATTACTCATATAACAGGAATCCCATACAATCCACAGGGACAAGGCATAGTTGAAAGAGCACATCAAACAATAAAAATGTACTTATTAAAGCACAAAGACGGAATTGAGAAGGGGTATATATTCCCCAAAGATAAACTTAAATTAACGCTTTTTACTCTAAACTTTTTAAACTTGGATTCATCAGGACTTAGTGCTGTGGAAAGGCATATGTTTCCAAAAAATGTGCATAAGCCCAAGGTCCTTTGGAAGGATATTCTAATAGGACAATGGAAAAGTGTTGACCCAGTAATTGTCTGGAGTCGGGCGTCTGTTTGTGTGTTTCCACAGGAAGAACAGCAGCTGATTTGGATTTTGGAGAGATTAACTAAAGTCCTGACCCAGTGATTGTCTTTAGTCAGGGGTCTGTTTGTGTGTTTCCACAGGAAGAACAGCAGGCAATATGGATTCCAGAGAAATTAACTAAAGTGATTTCTATAGACCAAAAAGAAGATGATTTGGCTCAAAATCATAACAGCTGATATCCAAAACTCCAGTTTGGCTATCCTTACATCTGCGACAGAACCAGGATGCTTTTTTCAATATCTATTTTATTATTGCCCTTTCCCACATCATGAAGTTCTATTTTCTATTTTTTTTTTTTTGAGCTCATACAGACCTAGGTTAGTGTTTTGCTGATCAGTTCTATCTTTTGACTATAGAGTTTTTAGACATTCCAATGGTGATTTCACCTGTAAAAAGTTATAAGGCCTTTACTATTATGTTATGTGTTGTATATATTATATTATTTGTGCACACTTGTGTTTTGTGTTTTATGTTTGAATGTACATATATCCATATATCATATATGATGTGCGCTCATGAAAAAATGGATCCAATTTTTTTTTTATTCACGTGATTTAAATAGTTTAATTTAAATTGGGTAAACAACTGTTGAGGATTGTTTTAAAATGTGAACAAAAAAAGGAGTTTAGCAGAACTGTTTGTTGACTTTCACCTTTCCTTTTCATTATATTTAATAATTCTCTTCAAGATAATGTAAATTGTTAAGATAATTGGGTTTTTTAGTGCCTTCTGGAATGGTAAGTAATTTTTTCTTTAGCCATTATTGCCAGAATTCCAATCTTCAACCCAGTGCTGGTGAAGACAAAGATAAAACCAATCTACAGCTTCTGCAATAGCCATTACTGAACTGCTTGCAGAACTTGCCTGGAATATATATCACTTGTATGCATTGTGAACTAACATGTATGCATTGTGAACTATCTGTTGGTGCAGCGACTTGTGGTAGTGTTGGGGTAATTTTGCTGATGCTCTCATTGGTGGTACAATTTTTCCAAAAGGAGACATCAATTGGCTTGGTCTATCTTCCCTATTCTCACTTTATAGAGGTCAGGAACCTTACAGAGGAAGGCGAAAGACTTCATCTGCAATGACTGTACTTTCGGCCATTTTGGTTTTGGATGCACACATGGGATCTTTCTTTAGATCCATAAGGGGCTGAGAATTTAATCAACAGCCTCACACAGAGCTAAGAGGCTGATTCAGACACATCCCTTTCCAAAGCAATTAAGCAAAGAGCCACAGGTGATTTCCATTCATTTCCATTTGAAAACTGTTTTCTTCAGGTTTCACAAAGGGGTGGCCTGAGGCAAAGAACTACCTGACATTCAGGGTAACAGAACAATATGTAAGCAAAAGTCCCAAAGCAGGGTTTATCCACTGAGACTTTTCTGGTCACAGTGATCTGAGTTTTCTGAGATTCTCGCCATTCACTTCAGCTATCCAGAACATAGCCATGTCACAGACCTTGGAAGTGATTCATATCTTGGACACAAAACCATGAGCCTCTTCTGGAGAGTGGCCAGAATTCAGGAAGAAAACAGCAACTTAGGAAATTAGCAGGTGTTGCCCATCGATAAGGCAAGCCAAAGTCCATACATAAATTGGGCAGGATGAATGCTGGGAAGCTTTCTACCAGACAGGACACATCCATTGAATCATTCTCTTTTCTAATGTCTACAACCACGGACACAGTGCGATACACAGACATAGAAACAGTCGCCTTGTCAAATGACTTATTAAAAACAGTTCACTACAAACCAAACAAACCACCTTTCCTACATATTCTCAGAATATGAGACAAACCAAAAAACCACACCCACATAACAAAGGCACCTCCTTCCTCAAATGGGTCTGTGACTATCCGGAGTGTCCTCTGACTGGTGGGCCACAATATGTTCCCCTGAGATGGCCTGTCCTGTATGAGATTAGGTCTCCTTGGTCAACTCTGTGAACTTGTCAGAAGCCAGGGGTGAGCCTCTACCTGCTTGCTCAGAAATGGCCCCTCTTGAGAGCTTTCCTGTTATTTGGCCATTCCCATATCGGTAGGTATCAAGAAAGATTGACTCTATCCTTGGAAAATCAAAACAAGTGAGACCACTAAGACTGGGACTTGGACTGGCTCTGGGTGCCTGGCTTACTGGATCTAAGTTCAGAGAGTTTGATCACCACGGAAGTGACATAAGTCACTTCCTTCAGGAATTGAATGAGTTCACTGCCTTGGCAACCACTTTGTCCTAAGAGTTGACTCCAAGGGTCCCATGAGATGGAGGCTGCCCCTGCTTCCTGTGACACTTTCACAAGTTAGAATGGTATATCAACCATAGGCATACAGGAACAGCTCTCCACACAGGCCTGGTTTGGTCCATCTTCTCTACATTAATAAGTGAGAGGCTGATTCATACATATCCCTACATCCTGACCAAGTTGTTTTCCATGGAAGATGACTTTTGCTCTCTCAGGTCTTTCATAGCTGCCTACAACTTATCCAGGTGTCATTTATGTAGGACATTTGAGGTTCTCAATAGGTGGAAGATCGCCTACATTCCTGTATTGAAATACCAACTCCTTCCCTGCTCTTCTGTAAAGTTAGATTGAGGGAAGAGTGTATGATTAGGGTGAATAACAGGTTCGATTTGGGTGAGGAATCATTCTGAGGGTTGAATAACAGTATCGGGAACCCGCGATATTTACAAGAATATATACGTGAAATATAAGTATGAAAACAGAAATCTAGTTAAGATTTGAAACCGAGAAGGGCATGGGAACTTGATTGGGATACTTAGCGTTGAATTACGTTCTGAACAGATGTCTCAGATAAATCGATATACAATGGCATAGGACCATGTACCTTGAATGATTGAATGTAGAAGAGAACATCAAGTCAAAAAGGAATACTCGGTAGGAACAGGAGATAGTAGTTTTAGGAAGAAGAGTGAGTATAGGATCTGGACCAAAAGTTCTTTAGCAATATGGTTTCAGTTGAGAGTGAATGTAAATGTTAGCACATGTGAAGAGTCAGTCACGATGATGAACTGGGGAAAATATGGAGGAAAGCAGATATTAATAGAGACATTAGGAAATCAGGCAAAGTATAAACTGAGTCATAGGACTAGACATTTTCAACAGGGTTGAGTTTGGATATATAATGTTAGAAAGAAACAAATATGTAGTCACCAATAGGATTGACATTTGAGAGCATTAGGCAACCTGGACATGGGTGCATTTAGTAATCCATGCTCATTTTCCATTTAGGCTTTGGTACAATCATAGGAGTGACCTTTGTTTTATGTGTCCAGAATATTACTGTGATAAAATGTATATGTAGATCAGGTGACATGGGTATTTCTTCCACCATTTCTGGGAGCACTATTTTGAAGAAATATAAATTAGTATTGGGGGTAAAAAGGGTATACCCTGTGTCATAGAATATATTGATAATGCATCAATTGACCATCATGTGAATAAATAATATAACTGGTTCCACTTTAAATAATGGATTGAATTGATATCTGAAAATATATAAGAAATCTAATATTGATATACAGTCATTCATTCCAACAAGTTATACATCTAATGGTAATATTAGGGTTATGGGTTATCATGAAAGGTGTGTGGGTTTTGCTTCAAAAGTGATTACGGAAATCGAAAATAATGTGTTTGGAAAGAAGTCTCATGAAAATATCAGTCAAGAAACATGGAGAAATACATGTGTTCTGAAGCAGGAAGTGACTGAAAGTGAAACAAATGCCTATCAATTTGCTAACTTGTGGATGAAATATGTATCCTACGATGTGCATAAACTGAAGAAATAGCAATGTACCAGTGTTGAATAAAAATGAACTTCAAAATACACATCATGTCCCATAGTAATCTACTTGAATTGATGTTAAACAGGGTCAGTTACTGTAGAAATGTTAGGATATGTATGCACCATTCAACGAAGTTAGTTTTCAGTACTAGGAAACAAGTATGTATTTTAGGTGGATGAGTATTTCTGAGAATAATCTTGTGAAAAGTTGATTATAAATCCACATACATGAATATAAATGAATTTAGGGAGTCTACAATAAGACACATGTTTCATATTTTGAAAAATCTAGACAGAGTGCATATATATATATATATATATATATATATACATATATATATATATATATATATATATATATATATACATATATATATATATACACACACACAGAGAGAGAGACATTAAAAATTGCAATATATATGCCAATCGAAATTTATCGTGAAATATATATCATCATCAGATCCAAAAATATTAATTTCACTGAACATGGATTTTTGTATAAGGTTGTTCAAATAGGAAGCTCACCCATGGGTTGTATTTTCAGTTCCAACAGCGTTTACGAGGAGTGGTCATTTCTCACAATTTGTATCTGCCAATCAGCCTCCTCATGAGACTGTATGTGTGATAACCAGGTAGGATTCTATATGTGCATATAAAAACACATGTTCTGAATAAGCTAGAGAGAATGGGAGACAGTAATTTACATATTTGTTAACTTTAAAAACACATGGAAAACTATTTCAATTAAAAATTGACTAGATTTATTACTCCTACCCTATATAATGCAAAAGGCAAGTCCAACTATACACCATGCCTCCTATGAAATGCTTGTATTTCTATTTTGTTTGAGTTATTTTTCTCCATCATATTAGGATTAGTAGTCAGAGTCTATTAGGATATGGGTTAATGTCAGGGATTCAGTATTTCAAATAAATGCTGCACACAAATTTTTGCACTCTCATACAGAAAAATGCCTTGACATTACCCTCGCCTGAAGTAAGACACAATTAGAGGAGAAGAGTTAAAAATTCTGTGAATACATATCTGGAATGGAATACGCTCAGGAGTTCACAACCTTGGAGGTGGTAGAGGAGTTTCCAAAAGTAAGGGACAGGGTAAACACTCAACAAACATGGAGCTCTGCTGGCCTAAAGACTTCTTGAGAAACTGCCTCTGAGGTTGCGCACTTGAAATATAAGTATTTGTCAGGAGCTTCCTTTGTAGTGAGACCATCAAAGCTGGGTGTGCATGTATGTGACCTGGAGGACATAGTTTCTTATTTTCCACTGAACATGAGGCAGCAGTGCTGATTTCTCTCTATGTAGGTTAACAGTGTCCACTGGGGGCTAAGTTTCTCTCTGTGTGGACTGTGAAGCCATTTGGTCATCCTCCACTTTTCGTGGTATTTCTTACTGCTGCACTGGGAGTTTGTTATTTGCTTCACGAAATACAAGTAGTTCACCTGGTACAGTGCTGGAGGGAGTTCTGTCACCTGTGGTGGGTAAGGGTCTGCAAGAGAATGCACCAACCATGCTTCTATCCCACATAGCTTTTCCCTTGACCATAACATCCTGATTCTGAACATTGCCCTGAAACCTCTCCAAATAACAAGATGCCTTTACATATAAGGGTCTGCTGGCTGCATCATGTCAGTCACAAGCCATTTGGAAGACAATGGAAGATCCCCATGGCCCCACCACAGATGTTTTATCACACACCTGCCCTCCACTGCTCTAGGCCCACTACTCAGAAGGCTCCAACTTACTGGCATCTCTGTTCTACACCATTTGCATGAAACCCAGTGAATCAAGGCACTGTCTGTTATACTCATGATCAGAAACCGGACATCCAAACTTTCTCCAGTGGTACCTGGTCCTGGGAATTTCAAAAATTTCATGGTATTTATCTAGCCATTTTTCAAGGATGAAGTTGGAGGCACTGTGGGTTTCAATTCATTCAGGAACCTTTAAATTTTGAGAAAGCTGATTTCAATGAAATCTCTATAGAACTCTCACAGACAAGGCTTCTCAAAGAGTGGCCAAAAGGTCACATGAAACCAGGCCCATTGAGGTCTACAGTGTGAGTTTCATGTGTGTTTTGACTCTCAACTATGGCTGCCAAGTCATTCAGAATAAAATCATGTGATATCCTGGCTGAAATTTCCAATGCTTTGTGGAAAGCCACCCTGGGCCTAGATCTCAGTTTCCAAGGGCAACTCTCATGTGTGGCCTCTTATAATCCCAACACAATTCATGACACCTCTTCTCTGAGTTCAGTTCCAGAACTCAGTGTCTAAGGGGAATCACACCAGAGTTCACACCCAGGTGGACCCAGTCTGTTAGGGTAAAAGAAATTGAAGTTAAAGTGTAAAATAGCGGGTGTTGTAAAGTTTCTAAGCTGCAAAGCCTGAGTTAAAATGTAAAGGACCAGGTATTGTTAAGTTCCCATGCTAAACCTAAAACCTGAAATTCCTGTAGCTGTTAGGACAATCCTTTCACTGCCCATTAAATATTCCCCCTGACCATCCAGTTGTTTAATAATCTAGGACCCTGTGCAGCTTGGCACCTAAGCATATCAGGGCCCAAACCAATCAGTTTGAATGTACCCCCCTCCTTAGGATCGACCTATCACCCCCGCCCGACCTGATTCCACCAATGAATTTGCTAATCAAGTTGGAGAGTTGTTGTTCGATTTTCCAGCTGATCAAGATGATTTCCTCTGATATATATAAAGCCTCTGCCTACCCAAAAAGTGTACTGAAGCACTGCTTAACCTCTTCTCGGGGATCTGGGCCGCTGTTGCTTGTTGAGTGAGCACAGAGCCCCAGCGAACTGAATTGGATCCTCAATAAATCCCCATTGCTGTTGCATGAGCCAGTCTCTTGGTAGTCTCTTCCTCCGACGTCTGCTGGAATCTTACAAGTAATCTCTTCCAACTGCCACACAAATGACCACAATTAAAACCAAAACACTCCCACATGGCCCTCATATTCTTCCATATAGACACTCATCATATCCTCTGGCTAAAGGTTTCCATGAGGGGCGCAGCCCAAGACAGTGTCCAAAATAAGCTCCCTTGCCTCTGGTTTGCCTAAAGTCAGGGTGTCCTGTACAACCTTCCTGTGAACCAGGAGTGGTCAAATAGGCCCGCCATTAATACTACTTCGGTTCACCAATTTGAGGCCTACTGACTGTGGGGTTTAGATTCTTTATGTGAATTGGAGTAATCAGAAAACCCAAGCACCTATGGGCTAGCCTCTGCAGGGCTTTTAAGAACTCAATTGACCCAAAGGATCCCTATTCTCACTTGATGGAGGTCAGGAACCTTACAAAGGAAGGTGAGAGACTTTATCCATAATGACTGCTCTTTTGGCCAGTTTGGTTTGAATGCACACATGGGATCATTCTTTAGATCCATCAGGTGCTGATAATCTAAGCCACAGACTCACAAAGGGCCAAAAGGCTGAATCAGACACATCTCCTTCCAAAGAAATTAAGAAAAGAGCCACAGGGGATGTCCATTCATTTCCATTTGAAAACTGTTTTCTTCAGGTTTCAAAAAGAGATGGCCTGAGGCAAAGACCTTGCTGACATTCAGGTCAACAGAACAATAGGTAAGCAAAAGGCCCAAAGCAGGGTTTCTCCAATGAGACTTAAATGGTCACTCTGATATCTGAGTATTCTGAGATGCTCTCCATTCCCTTCAGCTATCCAGTACATGGCCATGTCACAGAGCTTTTAGGTGGTACATATCTTGGAGAGAAAACCATGAGCCTATTCTGGATATTGGCCAGAATTCAGGAAGAAAACAGGAACTTAGAAAGATAGCAGGTGTTGCCCATCGATAAGGAAAGCCTCAGACCATTAATAAATTTGGCAGGATACATGCTGGGATGCGTTCTACTAGACAACACAAATCCATTGATCCATTCTCTTTTCAACTGTCTACAACCACGGACACAGTGGGATTCAGAGACATAGAAACACTCGCCTTGTCAAATGACTTACTAGAAACAGTTCACTCGAAACCAAACAAACCGCCGCTACTACCTATTCTCAGAACATTAGACAAAACCACAAACACACACACACATACAAAGGCACCTCCTTCCCCCAAGTAGGACTGTGACTATCCAGAGTGTCCTATGACTGGTGGGTCATACTATGTTCCACTGAAATGGCCTGTCCTTTCTCAGATCTGGTCTCCTTGTCCAACTCTGTGAAGTTGTCAGGAGCCAGTGGTGAGCCACTACCTGCTTTCTCAGAAAAGGCCCCTCTTCAGAGCTTTCCTGGCATTTGGCCATCCACACATCAGTAGTTACCAAGAAACTCTGACTCTCTCCTTGGTAAATCAAAAAAATTGAGACCCCTGGGACTCGGACTGTGACTGGCTCTGAGTGCCTGGCTTCCTGGATACCAAGTTCAGACAGTTCCATCACCAAAGAAGTGTGATGAGGTCACTTCCTTCAGGAGCTGAATGAGGTCACTATCTTGACAACCTCTTTGCCTTCACAGTTGCTTCCAAAGGTCCCATGATATGGAGGCTGCCCCTACTTCCTGTGATACTTTCACAGGTTATAATGGTATATCAACCATAGGCACCTAGAGACAGCTCTCCACATAGGCCTGTTTTGGTCCATCTTATCTATATGAAAAAAAGAGAGGCTCATTCAGACACAACCCTTTATCCTGACCAGGTTATTCACCATGGAAGATGTCTTTTGCTCTCTCAGGTCCTTCATAGCTGCCTACATCTTCTCCATGGATCATTTCTGCATGGGCCTTTTAGGTTCTCAGCAGGTGGAGAATCCCCTACATGCCTGTATTTTGAGACCAACTCTGTCCCTGCTCTTCTGAAAAGTTAGATTGAGGGATCAGTGTATGGTTAAGGTTAATAACATGTTTGATTTGGGTTAGGAATCATTCCGCTCAATTAATAATGGTATTGGGAACCTGTGACATTTTTTAGAATATATAGGTGAAATATAAGTATGAAAACAGAAATCTAGGTAAGATTTGAAGCCCAGAAGGGCATTGGGCCTTTGATTGGGATACTTAGCATTGAATTATGTTATGCACAGATGTCTCAGATAAATCGATATACAATGAAATAGGACCTTGTACCTTGGATGATTGAATGTAGAAGAGAACATCCAATCAAACAGGGATAGTCTGTAGGATCAGGAAGATAGTCGGTAGGTGTTGAAATGAGGGCGAGTATAGACTTTGGACCAAAAGTTCTTTAACAATAGGGTTTCGGTTAGAGAGTGAATGTCAATATCAGCACATGTTTAGGGTCACTCACAATGATGAACTGGGGAAAATATGTAGCAAAGCAGATATCAATAGAGATATTAGGAAATCAGGTATAGTACAAAGTGAGTGATAATATTAGACATTTTCAACAGGGTTGAACTTGACTGTATAATCTTAGGGAAAAATAAATATGGAGTCACAAATAGATTGACATTTGAGAGCATTAGGCAATTTAGACATAGATGTTTTAGTAATCCATGGTAAATTTCCATTTAGGCTTTGGTACAATCATAAAGGTGAACTTTGCATTTTGTGTCCAGATTATCACAGTGATAAAATGTATATGTAGATCAGGTGGAGTATTTCTTCCACTGTTTCTGGGAGCAATATTTTGAAGATGCATAAATTAGTATTAGGGGTACAAATGGGTGTACCATGTGTTTATGAATATTGAGATAATGCATGAAGAGACCATACTGAGAATTAAAAATATAACTGGTTCCAACTTTAAATAATGGAATGAATTGATATCTGAAAATATACATGAAATCTTATATTGATACACATACATTCATTACAACCATTTATACATCTAATGGAAATATTAGGGTTATGGATAATCATGAAAATTGTGTATATTTTGCTTCAAATATCATTATGAAAATCAAAAATAATGTGTTTGGAAAGAAGTTTCATGATAAGACCAGTCAAGTAACCTGCAGGAATACGTGTGTTCTGAAGCAGAAAGTGATTGAAAGTGAAACAAATACCTGTAAATTTGATAACTTTTGGATTAAATATATATCCTATGATGTGCAAAAAAAGAAGAAATAGTAATTTACCAGTGTTGAATAGGAATAAACGTCAAAATACATAAAATGTCCCATAGGAATCAACTTGCTTTGATATTAAACTGGGTCAGTTACTATAAAAATATTAGGATTTGTGTGCACCGTTCACTGAAGTTAGCTTTCAGTACTAGGTAACAAATATGAATTTCAGGTGGATGAATATTTCTGGAATAATCTTCTGAAAAGTTGATTATAAATCCAAGTACATGAACATGAATAAATTTATGGAGTGTATAAAAGACACATATATTTCATGTTTTGAAGAACCTGGAGAATATATATATATATACAAAAAACACACACAGAGACATTAAAAACTGGCAATATATATGCCAATAGAAATTCATCATGAAATATATATCATCCATTGAAGCAAAAATATTTATTTTACTAAACATGGATTTAAGTAAAATGTTGTTAAACTAGGAAGCTCACCCATAGGTTGAATTTTCAGTTCCAACAGTGTTTAGGAGGAGTGATCTCTTCTCACAATTTGTATCTGCCATGTCATCCACCTCACAAAAATATAAGTGTGATACCAGGTAGGATTCAATATGTGCATTAAAAATACATGTTCTGAATAGGCTTCAGAGAAAGGGAAACAAGAATTCACATATTTGTTAACTTTAAATCACATGGAGAACTTTTTCATTTAAAAATTGACTAGATTTGTAACACCTACCCTTTATCATGCAAAAGGCAAGTCCAACTATACAACAGGCCTCCTCTGAACTGGTTGTATTTCTATTTTGTTTGGGTTATTTTTCTCCATCATATTAGGATTAGTAGTGAGAGTCTAGTAGGGTATGGGTAAGTGTCAGGGATTCAGAATTTCGAATGGAAAATAGGAAAATTAATCTCATGTGTATTCAAATATGTGCTACACAAAAATCTCCCCACTCTGATCCAGAACAATGCCTTGACATTTCCTTCACCACAAGTAAGACACAATTAGAGGAGAAGAGTTAGAAAATTTGTGAATACATATCCGGAATGGAAAATGCTCAGGAGTTCACAACCTTGGAGTTGGGAGAGGAGTATCCAAAAGTAAGGGATAGGGTAAACACTCCACAAACATGAAGTTCTTTTGGCCTAAAGACTTCTTGACAAACTGCCTCTGAGTTTGGGCACTTAAAGTATATGTTGTTGTCAGGAGATTTAGCTTCCTTTGTAGTGAGACCATCAAATCTGGAATGGCATCTATGTGACCTGGAGGACATGGTTTCTTGTTTTCCAATGAACATTAGGCAGCAGTGATGAATTCTATCTTTGTCGGCAATTTTTGGCCACCTGGGTCTAAGTGTCTGCCCGCGTGGACTGTGAAGTCATTTGGTCATCCTCCACTTTTCGTGGTGTTTCTGGCTGCTGCACTCGTAGTTTGGTGTTGCTTCAAAAAATACAAGGAGTTCATCAGGGACACAGTGCTGGAGGGAGTTCTGTCAGGTGTGGTGGGTCAGGGTTTACAGGAGAATGCACCAACCAGGCTTCTATCCCACATAGCTTGCCCCCTTGACAAGAGCAACCTGATTCTGAACATTGCCCTGAAACCCCTCTATATAATAAGATGCCTTTACATATAATGGTCTGCTGGCAGCAGCATGTCAGTCACAAGCCATTTGGAAGTCAAAGACATATTCACATGGCCCCACCACAGATGTTTATCACACACCTTCACACCACAGCTCTAGGCCCACTACTCAGCAGGCTCCAACTTACAGGCATCTCTGTTCTACTCCATTTTCATGAAACCCAGTCAATCTACGCATTGTCTGGTACACTCATGATCAGGAACCAGATATCCAAAGGTTCTCCAGTGCCACCTGGTCATGGGAATTTCAAACCTTGCATGGTATTTATCTAGCCATTTTTCAAAAATGAATTTGAGACACTCTGGGTTTCAATTAATTCAGGAACCATTAAATGGTGAGGAAGCTCATTTCAATGAAAGCTCTAGAGAACTCTCATAGGCAAGGCTACATAAACAGAGGCCAAATGGTAACATAAGCAAGGCCCATTGAGGTCTACAATGTTAGGTCCATGTGTGTTTTGACTCTCATTGATGGCTGCCAAGTCTTTCAGAATAAAATCATGTGATATCCTTGCAAAGATTCCCAGTTTTCTGTGCAAAGCCACCCTGGGCCTAGATCACAGATACCAAGAGCGAATCTCATGCGTGGCCTCCTAAAATCTCAAAACAATTCATGGCAATACTTCACTGAGGTCAGTTCCAGAAAGCAGTCTCTAAGGGGAATCACACAACAGTTCAAGCCCAGGTGAACACAGTTATCTCTTCCAACTGACACACAAATGACCACAATTAAAACCAAAACACTTCAACATGGCCCTCATTTTCTTCCATATAGACACTCATCATAACCTCTGGCTGGAGGTTTTCATGAGGAGCGCAGTCCAAGACAGTGTCCAAAATAAGCTCCCTTGCCACTCATTTGCTAAAGTCAGGGTGGCCTGGACATACTTTCTGTGAACCAGGCGTGATGAAATAGGCATGCTGTGAAGACTACACCGCTTCTCTACTTTGAGGCCAACTGACTCAGAGGTTAAGATTCTTTATGTGAATTGGAGTCATGAGAAAACCCAAGCACCTCTGCAGGGCTTTGGAGAACTCCTTTGACCCAAAGGATCCCTATTGATGGAAGTCAGGAACCTCACAGAGGAAGGCGAGACGTCATCCACAAGAACTGCTCTTTTGGCCATTTTGGTTTTGGATGCACACATGGGATCTTTCTTTAGATCCATCAGGTGCTGAGAATCTAAGCCACAGCCTCACACAGGGCCAAGAGGCTAAATCACACACATCCCTTTCCAAAGCAATAAAGCAAAGGGCCACAGGTGATGCCCATTCGTTTCCATTTGAAAACTGTTTTCCTCAGGCTTCACAAAGGGGTGGCCTGAGGCAAAGAACTTCTTGAAATTAAGGGCAACAGAACATTATGTAAGCAAAAGGCCCAAAGCAGGGTTTCTCCACTGATACTTTACTGGTCACACTGATATCTGAGTTTTCTGAGATGCTCGCCATTCCCTGCAGATATCCAGTACATGGCCATGTCACAGAGCTTGGAGGTGGTACATATCTTGGACAAAAAAACATGAGCCAATTCTGGAGATTGGAAAGAATTCAGGAAGAAAATTGGTAATTAGGAAGATAGTAGGTGTTGCCCATCCTTAAGGAAAGCCGCAACCCATTCATAAATTGGGCAGGTTGAATGCTGGGAAGCTTTCTACTAGACAGGACAAATACATTGATGCATTCTCGTTTCTAATGTATACAACCACGGACACAGTGGAATACACAGACATAGAAACACTCGCCTTGTCAAACGACTTACTAGAAACAGTACACTCCAAAAAAAAAAAAAAAAACTAACCGCCTTTCCTACCTATTCTCAGAAGATGAGACAAAATCATAAACCCACAACCACACCCACAAAGTCACCTCCTTCCCCCAAGTAGGTCTGTGACTCTACGGAGTGTCCTCTGACTGGTGGGCCATACAATGTTTCCCCGAAATGTCCTGTCCTGTCTCAGATCTGGTCTACTTGGCCAACTCTTTTAAGTTGTCAGAAGGGAATTTTGAGCCACTACCTGCTTTCTCAGGAAAGGCCCCTCTTCAGAGCTCTCCTTGCTTTTGGCATCATAATATCAGTAGGAACAAAGAAAGACTGACTCTGTCTTTGGTAAATCCAAGCAAGTGAGCCCACTGGGACTGGGACTGGGACTGGCTCTGTGTGCCTGGCTTCCAGGATCCCAAGTTCAGAGAGATCCATCACGAAGGAAGTGAGGTGAGGTCACTTCCTTCAGGAACTGAATGAATTCACTGTCTTGTAAACCATTTTGTCCTAATAGTTGCTTCCAAGGGTCCCATTAGATGGAGGGTTCCCCTACTTCCTCTGAAATGTTCACAAGTTAGAATGGTATGTCAACCTTAGGAACCCGGGAATAGCTATCCACACAGGCCTGGTTTGGTCCTTCTCCTCTACATTAAGAAGAGAGAGGCTGATTCAGACACATCCCTTCATCCTGACCAGGGTGTTTGACATGGAAGATGACTTTTGCTCTCACAGGTCCTTCATAGATGACTATATCTTCTCCAGGGTTCATTTCTACATGGATCTTTGAAGTTCTCAGCAGGTGGAAGATCCCCTACATTCCTGTATTGTAAGACCAACTCTGTCCCTGCTTTTCACTAAATTTAGATTGAGGGAACAGTGTATTCTTAGGGTTAATAAAATGTTTGAATTGGGTTAGGAATCATTCTGCGGGATGAATAATGGTATTGGGAACCTGCGATATTTATAAAAATATAGAGGTTAAATATATGAATAAAAACAGAAATCTAGGTAATTTTGAAGCCTAGAGGGCATTGGGCCCTTGATTGGGATACTTAACTTTGATTTACATTGTGCACAGATGTCTCAGAAAAATAGATATATAATGGCATAGAACCTTGTACCTTGGATGATTGAATGTCGAAGAGAACATCCAGTCAAAAACGGATAGTCGGGAGGATTAGGTAGATAGTAGGTTTAGGAAGAAGTGTCAATATAGGATTTGGAATATATGTTCTATCGCAATAGTGTTTTGGTTAGAGAGTGAAAGTAAACATAACTTCATGTGAAGGGTCAGTCACAATGATGAACTGGGGAAAATATGTAGGAAACCACATATCAATAGAGACATAATGAAATCAGGCAAAGTATAAAGTGAGTGATATGATTAGGCATTTTCAACAGGGTAGAGTTTGAATATATAATCTCTGGAAGAAACAAATATGTAGTCACCAACAGGATTGATAATTGAGAGGATTAGGCAACATGGACAGGAATGTTTTTAGTAATCCATGTTCACTTTCCATTCAGACTCCGGTACAATCATAAGTGTGACATTTACTTTTTGTGTCCCGAATATTACTGTGATAAAATGTGTATGTAGATCTGGTGACATGAGTATTTCTTACACCATTTCTGGCAGTAATATTTAGAAGACATATACATAAGTATTGGTTGTACAAAGAGGTGTGCCCTGTGTCTATGAATATAGAGATAATGCATGAATTGACCACACTGTGAATAAATAATATAGCTGATTCCACTTTAAATAATGGATGGAATTGATATCTGAAAATATTTAAGATATCTTATATTGATATAAAATCATTCATTCCAACCAGTTATACATCTATTGTTAATATTAGTGTTATTGTTTATCATGAACGGTGTCTGAGTTTCACTTCAAAAATGATTATGAAAATTGAAAATAATGTGTTTTGTAAAGAAGTCTCATGAAAAGACCAGTCAAGAAACATGGATGAATACATGTGTTCTGAAGAAGGAATTGATTGAAAGTGAAACAAATGCCTATAAATTTGCGAAACTGTGGATGAAAAATATATCCTATGATGTGCATAAACTGAAGAAATCATAATGTACCAGTGTTGAATAAAAATGAACGTCAAAACACACAGCATGTCCCATTGGAATCTACTCGCATTGATGTTAAACTGGGTCAGTTACTGTAGAAATATTAGGATTTGTATGCAACATTCACTGAAGTTAGTTTTCACTAGTAGGAAAAAATATGTATTTCAGGTGGATGAATATTTCTGAGAATAATCATGTGAAAATTTGATTATAAATCCACATACATGAATATGAATGAATTTAGGAAGTGTGTAATAAGACACATATATTTCATATTTTGAAAAATCTGGAGACTATATATATATATATATATATATATATATATATATATATATATACACACAGACATTAAAAAGTAGCAATATATATGCCAATCGAAATTCACCATGAAATATAAATCATCCACAGATGCAAAAATATTCATTTTACTGAACATGGATTTATGTATAATGTTGTTCATCTAGGAAGCTCACCCATAGGTTTAATTTTCTGTTCCAACAGTGTTTAGGAGCTGTGATGTCTTCTCGCAATTTGTATCTGCCAAGTAAGCCACCTCACAAGATTGTACGAGTGGTACCAGGTAGGATTCTGTATGTGCATATAAAAATACATGTGCTGAATATGCTACGGAGAAAGCGAGACACGAATTCATACATTTGTTTACTTTAAAAACACATGGAGAACTCTTTCAATAAAAAAATTAACTAGTTTATACCTTCTACCCAATATAATGCAAAACACAATTCCAACTACACACCATGCCTTCTCTGAACTGCTTGTATTTCTATTCCGTTTGGGTTATTTTACTCCACCATATTAGGATTAGTAGTCAGAGTCTAATAGGGTATATGTTAGTGTCAGGGATTTAGTATTCTGAATGGAAAATTGGAAAATGAATCCAATGTGTATGCAAATATGTGCTACACAAAATTTTTCCCACTCTCATCCAGAACAATGCCTTGACAATACTTTCACCCCAAGTAAGACACAATTAGGGAAAAAGAGTTAGGAATTCTGAGAATACAAATCTGGAATGGAATATGATCAGTAGTTCACAAACTTGGAGGTGGTAGAGGAGTTTCCAAAAGTAAGGGACAGGGTCAAAACTCTCCATATAACAAGATGCCTTTACAAATAAGGGTCTGCTGGCTGCATCCTGTCAGTCACAAGGCATTTGGAAGCCAATGGCAGATCGAAATGGCCCCAGCGCATATTTTGTGTCACACACCTGCCCAACATTGCTCTAGGCCCACTGCTCAGCAGGCTCCAACTTACTGGCATATCTGATCTACACCATTTTCATGAAACCCAGTCAATCAAGGCACCGTCTGGTATACTCATGATCAGCAACAGGACATCCAAAGTTTCTCCAGTGCCACCTGGTCATGGGAATTTCAAAAATTTCATGGTATTTATCTAGCCATTTTTCAAGGATGAAGTTGGAGGCACTATGGGTTTCAATTAATTCAGGAACCATTAAATGGTGAGGAAGCTCATTTCAATGAATGCTCTGAAGAACTCTCACAGGCAAGTCTTCCCAAAGAGTGGCCAAAAGGTCACATGAAGCCAGACCCATTGAGGTCTACAATGTGAGTTCCATGTGTGTTTTGACTCTCAACTATGGCTGCCAAGTCTTTAAAAATAAAATCATGTTATATCCTGGCTGAGATTCCCAGTGCTCTGTGGAAATCCACACTGGCCTTAGATCTCAGTTTCCAATGGTCACTCTCATGCGTGGCCTAATAAAATCCCCACAAAATTTATGGCAATACTGCTCTGAGGTCAGTTCCAGAACTCAGTCTCTAATGGGAGTCACACCAGAGTTCAAGCCCAGGGGGACCCAGTCATCTCTTCCAACCATGATACAAATGTCCACAATTAAAACCAAAACACTCCCACATGGCCCTCATCTTCTTCCATATAGACACTAATCATTACCTCTGGTAGCAGGTTTCCATGAGGGGCGCAGCCCACAACAGTGTCCAAAATAAGCTCCCTTTTTCCCTCATTTTCCTAAAGTCTGTGTGGCCTAGACACCCTTCCTGTTAACCAAGAGTGATCAAATAGGCATGCCGTTAATGCTGCTTTGCTTCTCCAATTTGAGGCCAAATTACTGTGCGGTTTAGATTCTTTATGTGAACTGGAATCATGAGAAAACCCATGCACCTATAGGCTAGCCTCTACAGGGCTTTAAATATCTCATTTGACCCAAAGTATCACTATTCTCACTTAATGGAGGTCAGGAACTTTACATAGGAAGGCGAGAGACTTCATCTACAATATCTGATCTTTTAGCCATTTTTGTATTGGATGCACACATGAGATATTTCTTTGGATCCATCTAGTGCTGAGAATCTAAGCCACAGCCTCACACAGTGCCAAGAGGCTGATTCAGACACATCCCTTTCCAAAGCAATTAAGCACAGAGCCACAGGTGATGCCCATTCATTTCAATTTGAGAACTCTTTTCTTCAGGCTTCACAAAGGGGAGGCCTGAGGCAGAGACCTTCCTCACATTCAGGGCAATAAAACAATAGCTAAGCAAAAGGCACAAAGCAGGCTTTCTCCACTGAGACTTTACTGGTCATACTGATATCTGAGTTTTCTAAGAAGCTCGTCATTCCCTTCAGGTATCCAGTACATGTCCATGTCACAGAGCTTGGAGGTGGTACATATCTTGGGCACAAAAGCATGAGCCTATTCTTTAGAGAGGCCAGAATTCAGGAAGAAAACAGGAACTTTGGAGGATAGCAGATGTTGCCCATCCATAAGTCAAGTAGCAGTCCATTCATAAATTGGGCAGTATGAAGGCTGGCAAGCTTTCTACTAGACAGGACACATCCATTGATGCATTCTCTCTTCTTATGTCTACAACCACGAACACCGTTTTATATACAGACATAAAAACACTCGCTTTGTCAAAGTACTTACCAGAAAGAGTTCACTCAATCCAAACAAACCGCCTTTGATACCTATTCTCAGAACAAGTGAAAACCACAAACCTACACCTACACCCATAAAGGCACCTCCATTCCCTAAGTAATTCTGAGACTATTTGGAGTGTCCTCTGACTAGTGGGCCACAGTATGTTCCCTTTAAATGGCATGTTCTCTCTCAGATCTGTCCTCCTTAGCCAACTCTGTAAAGTTGTCAGGAGCCAGCATTGAGCAACTACCTTTTTCTCAGGAAAGGCCCCTCTTCAGAGCTCTCTTGGCATTTTGCCATCCTCACATCAGTAGGTACCAAGAAAGACTGACTCTGTCTTTGGTAAATCCAAACAAGTGAGACCACTGGGACTGGGACTGGGACTGGCTCTGTGTGCCTGGCTTCCTGGATCCCAAGTTCAGATAGTTCCATCAACAAGGAAGTGAGGTGAGGTCAATTCCTTCAGGAACTGAATGAGGTCACTGCCTTGGCAACCACTTTGTCCTAACATTTGCTTCCAAGGGTCCCATGAGATGCAGGCTGCCCCTACTACCTGTGACAGTTTCACAAGTTAGAATGGTATATCAACCATAGGCACCCGGGAACAACTCTCTAAACAGGCCTGGTTTGGTCCATCTTCTCTACATTAAAATTTGAGAGCCTGATTCAGACACAACCCTTCATACTGACCAGGTTGTTTTCCATGGAAGATGACTTTTGCTCTCTCAGGTCCTTCATAGCTGCCTACATCTTCTCCAGTGATCATATCTGCATGGATCTTTGAGGTTCTCAGCAGATGAACAATCCCCTACATTCCTGTATTGTAATACCAACTCTGTGCCTGCTCTTCTGTAAAGTTAGATTGAGGGAAGAGTGTATGGTTATGTTTAATAACATGTTTGATATGGGTTAGGAATTATTCTGCTGGATGAATAATGGTATTGGGAACCTGAGATATTTATAAGAATATAGAGTTGGAATATTGTAATGGTCGGGCAGGCATAGGAGGAAGAGACCACCAAGAGACTGTCTCATGCAACAACAAAGGGTTTATTGAGGGTCCAGCATGCTGGGGCTCAGAGCTCACTTGAATAGAGCAGAGAGTCCTGAGAACAGCTTAAACAGAGCTTATATACTTTCCTTGGAGAGGGCAGGGAGGGAAATTTATTGATGCGACAGGGAGAGTGGGCAGTTTGCTTTCAACGGGATGATGGAGTACATTCTGCAGTTTGGCAGTTGGGGACAGCACATTCTGGGAACAAGATTAGCAAACAGTTCTCAAGATTTCAACAGTGTTTTATTAAGCATACAGAAAAATAGGAAGTGACAAGTACCTATTTTATTAACTTTTTATTCCCCAATTCTTCTTCTGGTTACTTTTAATCATGAAAGTGATCATTGAAGGGTGTCACATTTTATGTCTCCTAGTGGGGTATATTGTTGTCTGATTACCATAAGTTTAAATTGTCCAATTTGAGCTTCGAGAAAGGAAACTACATGGTTGAGCCAACAGGGTCCTACAGTTAGCAATAATATGAGGATTATTAATGGACAGGCCTGGGCTTATGAAAGCATAGTTAACCAGAGGGACTGTGTGAACCAAGACTCAAACCACCCTTTTTGGGCCTCTCTCTCTCGTTGACACTCTTAAAGGCATTTTCTTAATATACTCATAGGTTCTTATACAACTCCAGTATGGTCAGCATAAAAACAACCTTCTTCCCTCAATGCAGCACAAAGTCCCCCTTCTCTCATGAAGAGAAGGTTTAACCCTCGCCTGTTCTGTAAAACAACTTCAGAGAGAGAGGTTAAACATTCCTGTAAAGCTGTGATGGAGGTTTTATTATCTTTAATTTTTGGTCTATTGCTGCTTCTAATTGGGTCATTTGTTGTGTCCCATGGACTAGGGTTCCTGTGCTCACTCCTGCAGCAACTCCTATTCCTAATAGGATGGCTAAAGTGAGAGATACAGGTTCCCGGTGGAAACAGGTTGTATGCCCTCCGATTTGATTTTTAAATGAACATGCATCATCCTAGAACACTCTGGGAAACATCTGCACCATTACATAATTAATCACATCTGTTGACCATTTCATGAAAACATAAACAATGTTTAAGTATATAGAATTATACTGTTGTAGGTACGGAAAAGGAAAGGAATCTAAGATAGCACCGAAGACAGGGAAACAGCCCTATTTGGTTGCAAACGGATTTAGAGGGTATTGCTTCTGTTGTAATCAATTAATCTTCTGAACCCCAAGTTTAGGTAGTTTCAGAATTTGTACCCAACATGTAAGGGAAGGGGCTCAGAAGTTCACAGTCTGCAGAAGTTTACAAAAAGCAGTTTTTGTTTCTGTTATTTTTTCCTCTGTTCTCGGCAAGTTAACTTTTCAAGGACACTTGGGACAGGGAGAGCTTTTTTTTTTTCTCTTTTTTTTTTCTCCCTGCCAGCTGTTACCATTGAGCCTAGTTGGTAACTTCTTTACTTAGAATTGTAGCCATCTCTGAGAATCCCCAGCTCAAGGCCAGAGGCCTTGTTCACTTATTTTGTGAAAAACTCGTAAGGGGGTGTCTAGCTTAGGAGTGCTGATTTTTCCAGCCACTGGCCAAGTAGAACAGGGCGACATGAAAACACGGAGTTTATCTACATTGAATTCTTTTATAGGGACTCTTTTGCTGAAAGTCCTAAAGTCAGCAATGGTGAAGACTTCTGGAGAAGGTCATATAAGACTTTTCTGTGGGCCTGGTGAAGAGGGGCAAGACGTGGAAAGCAAGGCTGAGAGCAACTCCGTTTATCTGAGAATTAGGAAGGAGAGATGTAAAAGAATATTGGGAAAGGGGTTTGTGATTTTCCTGGCAACAAAAACTTGAGCAGTAGAACAGGTAGAGCAGAGGGGACGACAGGAGTGAGTATCCCAAAAAGCCTGTGAGGGACTTTAAATTCTTAGTCACCTGTTTTCAGTGATGACAAGGCAACTTTAAAGGTCACTTTCATTACATCTTGGATAGTGGTCTGAGGGATCTCCTCAGCTGGTTTGAGCTTTGGGTTAGCTGGTAAGAGGACCTGATGGGACCTGCTCTGGGCACTTACTGGAGAAAAGAGGACTGAGTGGGTGGAGGGGTACCTCAGTACCTGATACCTCAGCAAGGGCGCAATTGTCTGAGAACCGGCCGAGGTTTGGTTTTTTGATCTAGTAAATGGAGGGGAGAAATTAGGTTGCTCAGGTGGGAGTGAAAGCAGAGAGTCTGGAGCAGAAGGCTGAGGGTTAGGATCTATTGGAGAAGCATAGTTCAGGACGTGAGTGAAGGAGGGAAAAGGTCTTCACATAGGGGAATCTCCTTCCACCCTTTTGATCACTTGTAGAAGTTAAAAATATCATGCATAATTTGAGGATCTAGAGAGCCTTCTGGGGTCCATCGGTTTTGGTTGTCTAATTGGTAATATGGCCAATGCTGTGTACTGAATTTGATGGGGAGTTTGGGTTCCACCAGGCAGTCCCTGTATGCTAACATCCCCATGACTTACAGAAGAAGTTGGCTTTTTCCCCTCACAGCCGTGGCTCTTTGTGGCTTTGATAGTCTGCCATGCAAACATAGTAATCTGGGCTAGCCAACCTGCATCTTGCTCGCGTGTCCCTACATCCATAATGTTTGTTTCCATTATCGATGATACAGAAGGTATTTAATAGAATTTTAGTGGGATACACTTTATCAGATATATCCCAATAGGAAAAACCTATAGCCAGCTGACAAATGTCTGGGTGGAGAGATGGCCACCAGGTCCCTATGGGGGCTGTAAGCGAGATAGACCATACTTCTTCTCTAGTAGGATTTGTGATCAGCCATCGCTGATGAACCACCTGATGAGGTTTAGGACTACTGGTGGCCAAGGGGAGAGTCTATAGCCTTATTCATATGGTGAAAACACAATTTGAAAGGGCTACTAGTCATTTCCAGTTTCCAGCAAGAGTCTGGACAGAGCGCAGGCTTGAGATGAGAGGCATGGATCCAGGAATTGATTCCGTATACATTTACTGATGTAGGTGTTATAAGTAGTATCTGGTATGTTCCTTTCCATCGGGGTTCCAGGAATGAAACCTGATGTCTTCTTATGTAGATGAAGTCTCTTACATTATATTGAAGTGGAGTCCCCTTGTCCCCAGTTTGGTAGGCCGTGGCCAGCTGTTTGAACAGATATCAATGAGTTCTTTCAAGAGCTTTAAGTCTGTCAAGCTAGGGGGTGTGGAAGGGATCCTTAGGTCTTAGAGTTGGGGTTAGGTCCCTTACTGGAGGAAGGGCACCATAGAGAATTTCACAGGTGGTGAGGTTACACAAAGAAACAGAGGGAGTATTTCTTGCATGAAACAGTGGATAAGGCAGGAGCATAGTCCAATCTTTTATGCAGGTCTCTAAGAGTAATTTCGTAAAGGTCTATTTAATGGTTCTATTTATTTTTTCTACCTGTCCTGAGTTCTGGGGTCTATAAGCATAATGTAACTACCAATTAATAACCAGGGTACTGGTTAACCTATTCTCAGAACATGAGACAAAAAAAGAATCCCACACCAACACCCACAAAGGCACCTGCTTCCCCCAAGTACATCTGTGACTATCTGGAGTATTCTCTGACTGGTGGGTCATACTATGTTCCCCAAAAATAGCCTGTCTTGTCTCAGATCTGGTCTTCATGGCCAACTCTGGGAAGATTTCAGGAGCCAGCATGAGCCACTACCTGCTTTCTCAGGAAAGGCCCCTCTTCAGAGCTCTTCTGGCATTTGGCCATCCCCACATCAGTAGGTACCATGAAAGACTGACTCTGTCCCTGGTAAATCCAAAGAAGTGAGCCCACTAGGAGTAGGACTGGGACTGGCAATGGGTGCCTGGCTTCCTGGATCCCAAGTTCAGAGAGTTCCAACACCAAGGAAGTGACGTGAGGTCACTTCCTTCAGAAACTGAAAGAGGTCACTCCCTTGGCAACCACTTTGTCCTAACAGTTGTTTCCTATGGTCTCTTGAGATGGAGGATGCCCCTACTTCCTGTGACACTTTCACAAGTTAGAATGGTATATAAACCATAGGCACTCAGGAATAGCTCTCCACACAGGCCTGGTTTGATCCATCTTCTCTACATTAATAAGAGAGAGGCTGATTCAGATACACTCCTTTATCCTGACCAGGTTGTTTGCCATGGAAGATGACTTTTGCTCTCTCAAGTCCTTCATAGCTGCCTACATCTTCTCCAGGAATGATTTCTGCATGGACCTTTGAGTTTCTAAGCAGGTGGAAGATCCCCTACATTCCTGTATTGTAAGACCAACACTGTCCCCGCTCTTCTGTAAAGTTAGATTGAGGGAACAGTGTATGTTAGGTTTAATAACATGTTCAATTTGGGTTAGGAATCATTCTTCGGGATGAATAATAGTATTGGGAAACTCTCTCAGATCTGGTCTCCTTGGCCAACTCAGTGAAGTTTTCAGGAACCAGTGGTGAGACACTGCCTGCTTTCTCATGAACTGGCCCTCTTCAGAGCTCTCCTGGCATTTGGCCATCCTCACATCAGTAGGTACCAAGAAAGTCTGACTCTGTCCTTGGTAAATACAAACATGTGAGCCCACTGGGATTGGGACTGGGACTGACTCTGGGTGCCTGGCTTCTTGGATCCCCAGTTCAGAGAGTTCCATCACCAAAGAAGTGAGGTAGGTCACTTCATTCAGAAACTGAATGAGGTCACTGCCTTGGCAAACACTTTGTCCTAAAAGTTGTTTCCTAGGTTCCCATGAGATGGAGCCTGCCCCTACTTACTGTGACACTTCAAGCTAAGAATTGTATATCAAAAATCGGCACCCGGGAACAGCTCTCCACACATGCCTGATTTGGTCCAACTACTCTACATTAAGAAGAGAGAGGCTGATTCAGACACATCCCTTCATTTTGACCTGGTTGTTTTCCATGGAAAATGAATTTTTCTCTCTCAGGTCCTCCATAGCTGTCAACATCTTCTCCAGGGATCATTTCTGTAAGGACCTTTGAGGTTCTCAGCAGGTGGAAGATCCCCTACATTCCTGTATTGTAAGACAAACTGTGTCCTTACTCTTTTGTAAAGTTAGATTGATGGAAGAGTGTATGGTTAGGATTAATAACATATTCGATTTGAGTTAGGAATCATTCTGCAGGATGAATAATGGTATTGGGAATCTGCGATATTTACAAGAATAAATAGGTGAAATGTAAGTATGAAAACAGAAATCTAGGTAAGATTTGAAGCCCAGAAGGGAATTGGGCCTTTGATTGTGACACTTAGCTTTGAATTATGTTCTGCACAGATGTCTCAGATAAATCGATATAAAATGGCATAGGACCTTGTACCTTGGATGATTGAATGTCGAAGAGAATATCCAGTCAAAAGGGGACAGTAGGTGGATTAGGAAGATAGTAAGTAAGTTTAGAAAAAAGAATGAGTATAGGAATTGGACCAAAAGTTCTTTAGCAACAGGGTTTCGGTTAGTGAGTGAATGTCAATGTCAGCACATGTGAAGAATGAGTCACAATGATGAACTGGGGAAAATATGTAGGAAAGCAGATATCTATAGAGACATTATGAAATCAGACAAAGTATAAAGTGAGTGATAGTATTAGATATTTTCAACAGGGTTGAATATGAATATATAATCTTAGGAAGAAACAAATATGTAATCATTAATAGGATTGACATTTGAGAGCATTAGCCAAATTGGACATGGATTTTTTTAGTAATCCATGTTTACATTCCATTTAGTCTTTGGTACAATCATAAGTGTGAACTTTGCATTTTGTGTCCAGAATATTACTGTGATAAAATGTTTATGTACATCAGTTGACAGAGTATTTTTTTCCACCATTTCTGGGAGCAATATTTTGAAGACATATAAATTAATATTGGGGGTACAAAGAGGTGTACCCTGTGTCTATGTATGTAGAGATAATGCATGAAGAGACCATACTGTGAATAAATAATATAACTGATTACACTTTAAATAATCGATTGAATTTATATCTGAAAATATGCAGAAAATCTTATATTGATATACAATCATTAATTCCAACCAATTATACATATAATGGTAATATTACTTTAATGGTTTATCAAGACGGGTGTGTGAGATTTGCTTCAAAGCGATAATGGAAATTGAAAATAATGTGTTTGGAAAGAAGTCTCATGAAACGAGCAGTCAAGAAACATTAAGGAATACATGTGTTCTGAATCAGGAAGTGATTGAAAGTGAAACAAATGCCTATCAATTTGATAAATTGTGGATGAAATATTTATCCTATGATGTGCATTAACTGAAGAAATAGTAATGTACCAGAGTTGAATAAAAATGAACGTCAAAATACACTTCATGTCCCATAGGAATCTATACGCATTGATGTTAAACTGGGTGAGTTACTGTAGAAATATTAGGAGTTGTGTGCACCATTCACTGAAGTTTGTTTTCAGTACTAGGAAACAAATATGTATTTCAGGTGGATGAATATTTCTGATAATAATCTTGTGAAAAGTTGATCATAAATCCACATATATGAATATGAATGAATTTAGGGAGTGTATAATAAGACACATATATTTCATATTTTGAAAAATCTGGAGAGTATATATATATATATATATATATATATATATATATATATATATATAAAACACACACACACAGACATTAAAAAGTAGCAATATATATGGCAATCTAAATTAATCATGAAATATATATCATCCACAGATCCAAAAATATTCATTTTACTGAACATGGGTTTATGTATAATGTTGTTCAACTAGGAAGCTCACCCATAGGTTGAATTTTCAGTTCCAACAGCGTTTAGAATGAGTGATCTATTCTCACAAATTGTATCTGCCAATTCATCCACCTCACAAGAATGTACGTGTGGTACCAGGTAGGATTTGATATGTGCATATAAAAATACATGTGTTGAATAGGCTACAGAGAAAGGGAGACAGGAATTCAAATATTTGTTAACTTTCAAACACATGGAGAACTATTTAAATTGAAAATTTGCTAGATTTATAACTCCTACACTACATAATGCAAAAGGCAAGTCCAACTATGCACCATGCCTCCTCTGAACTGCTTGTATTTCTATTTTGTTGGGGTAATTTATCTCCATAATATTTGCATTAGTAGTCAGAGTCCAGTAGGGTAGGTTTTAGTGTCAGGGATTAAGTATTTCGAATGAAAAATTAGATAATGAATCCAATGTGTATGCAAAAAATCTTCCCATTCTCATCCAGAACAATGCCTTGACATTACATTCGCCCCAAGTAATACACAATTAGAGGAGAAGAGTTAGAAAATCTGTGAATACATATCTGGAATGGAAAATGCTCAGGAGTTCACAAGCTTGGATGTGGAAGGGGAGTTTCCAAAAGTAAGGGACAGGGTTGATAGACCCAACCTGATCATTTATTAAAATTGGGAGCCCACTTGCCAGAAAGCCATGAAAAGATAATTTTGGATTTATTATAAATTACTGCAAATTCTGAACCTGCTTGGAATGTTTGCCCATGCCTTAAACTCACCCATGCCTGGCTCTCTGACCAGATTGCAGCCCTCTCTGAAACTTTAGTGACACCTCATAAATATTTTCTTTCCCTGGCCAGACAACGAGTCTCTGAGGCTCTAATGGTCCTCATAATTTCTGATGTTGGGGTGAGCTTAAAAAAAAATGTAAACTACCGTTAGTGTGATGCTTGTTAAAGTTCTGTTATCTGTAACCCCCTTTTTGTGCATCTTTCTGGGCTATATAGCTGGGCTATAGGAAAGGTGGGTTTGCTGTCTTGCTCCCGCCATTTTGGGAGGGAGAGGTAGCCTTTCCCTTTGAAATAATTAGCTTGCCTTAATTTGATTTTACTAGGAGTCAGTGGTCTTTACATGCGTTCCTGGTCTAATATTTTGGAGTTCCCCAGTGAGATGACCCTGCCGGACAAGATCACAAGACCAGACTGCTGTAAATTCTGAAGTTGGCCTTCCTTCCAGGGCTCCAAGCTTGAGAGCAACTCTAGGGTTTGTGCAACTTGAGATGGTCCAAGGCCTTGGAGTTAGCCTTCAGTTCAGGGAGCACTGCAGTGAACCACCACATTAAAACTATTAGCAAGCACCTGGTGGAGGAGGCATCCATAGGTAATTGGTGCCTTTATAACATCTGATATCCGGTTAAGGGAGATCTCTTCTGATGACAGAGAGGTGGACTGAGGAGGCTCACATATACTCCTGTCTGGGACAGTAACAAGAATCATTCTGTCATCTGTTCTGTTCTCTAGGGAATTCATCTGGAAGGGTAGAGAGGTGCCAACGGGCACGCATGCACTCCTACGGGGAGCTTTAGGAAGACATTGCATTGCTCCTCTGTTTTCCTGTTTCGGCGCCGGATTTCTGTTTTTTTTTTTTTTTTTTTTTTTTTTGTTGTTGTTGTTTTGTTCTGTGTTCTATATGTTTTTTGTTTGTTTGTTTTTGTGCATTTTGTTGTGTGATTTCTGTGGTGAAAACTTAAGGATATCGGACATGAAAATAAAGCAAGTAAGCCTGACACCCTTTGGACTGAGTTTAAAGGAACTGCATTGAACTTTACACCCGTTTGTTAAGCAGTATGATAGAAGCCCCTAGCTGGCTGCCTGGAGCACACTCACTGCAGAGGGCAGTGCCTGCGGGGGACCTAAGAACTGAGTATCTCCCAGGTTAATAAGTGAAACTCCTTTAAAACCCCTTGTCCCTCCAGATAAAGAGAGTCACAACCTTTTGGCAGAGTCCCTGTGTTTATCTTTGTTAGAAAAGCAATAAACCTTCGTTTTTCTTTTTCTCAAAACCCTGTCCTCATTTTTAAATTGGCATTAATTGGCTTCAAGTTCAGGAACCCAACTTTAAGTACAAATTTTGATAACCCACCCGCACCCTGGAACTTTTTGAGAGCTGACTACAGAAATGTTAGGAGATGGAGCATGCTTGTGGTGGAACTGAAACAGAGGAGCAAATCCTGTAAGTAAAAGGAGGGACTGAGGGACTCCCAGCAGCTGCTGAAGCCTTATTTTTTCAGAGAATTCCCTAGGTCTTTCCCTGCAATTTAACGATAATGCCACCTCTGTCATCTTAAAAAAGAGGGAAAAAAAGGGGACACTAAATGCAGGAAAGTCACTATGGCGACCCTTGATTTTACATTTCAGGATGCTCCTCTGTGAAAGCATCTGGTCCCCTTGTGGGGACATCTGTGGTGCAACTGGTGTAGGAGATTTTTCTCTTATCTGCTCTGTTTTAAAGGCTTCTGTCTGTCAGTCATAGTCTGGAGCTCCTTTCTGTCTGTCGTGTGTCTTTGTTTCTGGCACTTTAAGACATGTGCAATAATGTGTTGATATTATATATTGTTTCTTGAGAATGATTTTACCTGAATGTGTGTCTAAATGATGATGTTTTATTGTAACAATCTGGTAGCTTATTGGGTTTTTGAAGCATTGCAGAATCTTGCCGTTAAAAGTCAGATTGAGATAATTGTTCAGTTTATGATTTCAGATAATTCATGCCAGAGAACTTAAATACTTAGGATGAAAAACTAAAGAACTCTACTTCCAAGTTGGCAAGAAATTTTCCAATCATTCAGTCTTTTTTTTTTTCAACAATTTTTAATTGGGTAGCCTGGGAAAATGTCACTGTGTGTACCAGTGCATTAATTTGGACAAGGATAGTAAATCATAGTATGGTATCTGTTGACAACACAAGATGTAAAGATATAAAATTTTGTAAATTTTGTCTTAAGCTTGTATCAAAATTTTCAACATCCTATCTGGAAAATTATGGTTAAAATGCGTTAGGCCTGAGGTGTCTGCTCAGAATAGCAGTTTTTTCCTGCTCCTTCCAGACCTCAGCCAGGACTTAGATTGAAATGCAAATGAAAGAAGCCTGCAAGATCAGTAGGAGACTGATATGAGGCTTAAGGAAAAAAAAAAGTAAATAGTATGGTATTTACTAATTACTGGTCAGTTATTTTTTCTAGGACTCTTATTTTTTTCCTTAGATCCTTTAATTTTTCTAACTCATAATTTTGATCCTACAGACCTAGGTTAATGTTTTTCTGATCAGTTCTATCTTTGACCAACTGTGGAGTTTTTAAAACATGGCAATGGAGAATTCACCTGCTAAAAGCTACAAGGCCTTTACTATTATTATGTGTGCACACTTTTGTTATTTGTTGTATGTCTATATATATATATATTCTTAATCATATATATGATACAGAAATTAACATATATAAGGAGCGCTCATAATAAAAAAAGCACTCATAAAAACAAATTTTAAGGGATGCCCTCTCTCACCACTTCGGTTCAACATAGTTCTCGAATCACTGGCCAGAGCAATTAGACAGACGAAAAAAATTAAAGGCATAAAAATAGGAAAAGAACTCAAATTATCACTATTTGCAGATGACATGATTCTATACCTAGCAGACCCAAAAGGGTCTACAAAGAAACTACTAGAGCTAATAAATGAATTCAGCAAAGTGGCAGGATATAATATCAACACACATAAATCAAAGACATTCCTGTATATGAGCCACAAATCCTCTGAAATGGAAATGAGGACAACCACCCCATTCACAATATCCTCAAATAAAATAAAATACTTGGGAATCAACCTAACAAAAGAGGTGAAAGACTTATACAATGAAAACTACAGAAACCTAAAGAGAGAAATATAAGAAGATCTTAGAAGATGGAAAAATATACCCTGTTCATGGATAGGTAGAACTAACATCATCAAAATGGCGATATTACCAAAAGTTCTCTATAGGTTTAATGCAATGCCAATCAAAATCCCAACGGCATTTCTTGTAGAAATAGAGAAAGCAATCATGAAATTCATATGGAAAAATAAAAGACCCAGAATAGCAAAAACAATGCTAAGCAGGAAGTGTGAATCAGGCGGGATAGCTATACCAGACTTCAAACTATACTATAGAGCAATAGTAACAAAAACAGCAGGGTACTGGTACCAAAACAGGTGGGTGGACCAATGGTACAGAATAGAGGACACAGAAACCAATCCACAAAACTACAACTATCTTATATTCGATAAAGGGGCTAAAAGCATGCAATTGAAGAAGGATAGCATCTTCAACAAATGGTGTTGGGAAAACTGGAAATCCATATGCAACAAAATGAAACTGAATCCCTTTCTCTTGCCATGCACAAAAGTTAACTCAAAGTGGATCAAGGAACTTGATATCAAATCAGAGACATGGCGTCTGATAGAAGAAAAAGTTGGCTATGATCTACATACTGTGGGGTTGGGCTCCAAATTCCTCAATAGGACACCCATAGCACAAGTGTTAATAACTAGAATCAACAAATGGGACTTACTCAAACTAAAAAGTTTTTTCTCAGCAAAAGAAAGAATAAGAGAGGTAAATAGGGATCCTACGTCCTGGGAACAAATCTTTACTCCTCACACTTCACACAGAGCCCTAATATCGAGAATATACAAAGAACTCAAAAAATTAGACAATAAGATAACAAATAACCCAATCAACAAATGGGCCAAGGGCCTGAATAGAAATTTCTCAGAGGAGGACATACAATCATTCAACAAGTATATGAAAAAATGCTCACCATCTCTAGCAGTCAGAGAAATGCAAATCAAAACCACCCTAAGATACCATCTCACTCCAGTAAGATTAGCAGCCATTAGGAAGTCAAACAACAACAAGTGCTGGCGAGGATGTTGGGAAAAGGGTACTCTTGTACATTGCTGGTGGGACTGCAAATTGGTGCGGCCAATTTGGAAAGCAGTATGGAGATTTCTTGGAAAGCTGGGAATAAAACCACCATTTGATCCAGCTATTCCCCTACTCGGTCTATTCCCTAAAGACCTAAAAAGAGCACACTATAGGGACACTGCTACATCCATGTTCATAGCAGCACAATTCACAATAGCAAGACTGTGGAAGCAAAACCTAGATGCCATTCAATAGACGAATGGATAAAAAATATGTGGCATTTTTACACAATGGAGTATTACTCTGCATTAAGAAATGACAAAATCATAGAATTTGGAGAGAAATGGATGGCATTAGAGCAGATTATGCTAAGTGAAGCTAGCCAATCCCTCAAAAACAAATGGCAAATGTCTTCTTTGATATAAGGAGAGTAACTAAGAACAGAGTAGGGACGAAGAGCATGAGAAGAAGATTAACATTAAACAGGGATGAGAGGTGGGTGGGAAAGGGAGAGAGAAGGGAAATTTCCTGTAAATGGAAGGAGACCCTCAGGGGTATACAAAATTACATACAAGAGGAAGTGAGGGGAAAGGAGGAAAAATATGAGGGGGGAGAAATTAATTACAGTAGAGGGGGTAGAGAGAGAAGAGGGGAGGGGATGGGGGAGTGGGGATAGTAGAGGATAGGAAAGGCAGCAGAATACAACAGACACCAGAATGGCAATATGTAAATCAATGGTTGTGCAACTGATGTGATTCTGCAATCTGTATATGGGGTAAAAACGGGAGTTCATATCCCACTTGAATCAAGTGTGAGATATAATATATCAAGAACTATGTAATGTTTTGAACAACCTACAATAAAAATTAATTTAAAAAAAGTGGATCCAAAGATCTTTAATTCACGTGATTAAAATTGTTCAATTTAAATTGGATAAACAGATAAAAATAAATGTTTTTAAATTTAAGCTTACAAGTTTTTATAGGTGTTCAAAAATCTAATAAAATATTAATATCTACAAAATGTCTAAAATGCCTTGATTCTAGGACTTTTCCTTCAACAAAAAAATGGTTTACACTCTTCAATACATTTGTCTAATATTTTAATAAATAAGTAAAGTAAATTTGATGTGGAATTTCTCATTCTTGAGTACATTTGTTAGATACCCGATTGATTTACTAAGGTCTGTATCAGATTGTAAAAATCAGTCATGTGTTAAAGAGACAAAAATTTCTGAAAACATAAGTTTACCCATAACATTGTGTTTATTAAGTTTTATTTTTTCTAGAGCAAGCAACCATAAAAATTGAACAACTGATTAAATAAGAACTGTTATTTTAGAGCACTCTACTGCCATTTCTTTAAAAGCTAAACTTGGTTAATCTAGAAATATCAATGTAATTTTGATGCTATTAATGTGCTCATATCTTCCAGGTATACAAGTCTGTAAGTTAGAAACATTTAAAGAGCATTATATCAAGCTGGTATTCTGAAGTTGTATGGTAAAAAAAATGTACTGGGGATTTATTTACCTGTTATCAATAAGATATGTAAAGTTTTATGTTACTTTTTTCATTGGGGAACAATTTAAATGTATTTTTAAGTTAATCAGAGCCTAATATATGTAAAGGTTAAAATCTTTCAGCCTTTCTTTAATCCATGTTTTAAATGTGATGTCATATGATGTTAGATAATGTTCATGTGACCTCAAACAATTTATGTAAACTTTGTAAAATGATATTTAAAAAACAATGATCAGCTTTAGAACTAAAACACTTAATATTTATAAAGAGGCCTGCCTTACCTGAGATAAGGCACTGTGTCCCATCTTACTACATGTGAGAATGACTACAAAAGGAGTAGGTCAGATTTTATTTCATTTAAAGTTATGTTCAAAAGTTCTTTTGTTTTTCTGTGAAGATTACTAGGATCTCAAACAGGGCATATAATGTATAACTCAGCCAAAAAATTTAGGGTAGCTATTACAGAAACTAAGTATTTTTACTCTTGTTAAAAAATTTTATTTTTAATTTGCTTATAAGTGATCTAAAGATTCCCTGTTAGTCTTTTACCGAAGTGTTGCTTTAATAACACAACATGGGTTAATTTAAGATAATAAGTCATCACCTACAAGACAGACAGAATAATACATAATCCCAATTAATGAAAAGATAAATAATAATTAAGTTATAGATATTAAAGCCCAGTACTCTCAATATAAGGCTGTTAAAATTTATTTGCTGGATGTTTAAGATTAGGATTTAAAATTAAATTTAAATGAATCGGCCAAGAAAACAAATATTAATATTTTAAGGTATACACTTTATGTTAGCCTCCCAAAATAAGTAAGACTGGAGGTTACAAAGAAGGATTCTCAGACAGGAATGCCTGATAACTATAAAAAGAGACTATTAAGAGGAGCTGCCAGAGGCAGAAAATTTAGTTTAGGGCCTACAGATATTCCTAACCTACAGAGGTAGGCTTGGTGTTTGCTAGTACGATTATCCAGCCCTGAGTAACAGAATTAAAGGTTTCTCTATTAGACACAGAGGTCATACTAGAAAAAGGATTTTGCAAGATCAGATGACATTAAATTAATAAACTGTATCTTATGGGGAGGGACAACTGTAAAACAAAAAATTAAATATTAAGTTGACAGTCCTGATAACTGAGGATATTAAAGAATGGTGAGGGAACTTCTATACGGTGACATGTTCCAGCTGCTGCAACATTTATTCATCACTCATGGTTTTTGTTACTCTCATAGAAGAACCCATTCCCAGATGACTTTACAACCTGTTCTTCCCCAAACAGACTTCAAACCAAGCTGAAATCTAAAAGGCAACTCATGTCCCTCAACTAAATTCTAAAAGGCAACTCATGTCCCTCATGCCATGACCCTTACGTCACCCTCTCTCAGCGCAGAAGAATCCAAAATGCGTGAGGCCTCCCTTCTTACAACAACGGAGCCAAAAATAAATAGACTATCAATATACGTAATTAATTAAGTCAGGTAAAATCAGGGAGACCCGTTTTGGGTGAGTTCTAGAAATTTGGAGACTGTTACCTGAGGGATTTAAATTTCCTCAGTGCACTTCCCTTAATCTATCAAAGATTTGAAAGGAACACATAAGAAAAGGGGGGGAATGATAGGCCCAACCTGATCTTTTATTAAAATTGGGAGCCATCTTGCCACAAAGCCATGATAAGATAATTTTGCTTTACTATAAATTACTGCAAATTCTGAACCTGCTTGGAATGCCTGCCCATGCCTTGAACTCACCCATGTCTGGCTCTCTGACCAGATAGCAGCACTCTGTGAAACATTAGCGACACATCATAAATATTGGCCTTCCCTGGACAGACAATGACCATCTCTGAGGGTCTAATGGTCCTCACAAATTCTGATGTTGGGGCCAGCAAAAAAAAAAAAATATATATATATAAACTACCATTAGTGTGATGCTTGTCCGAGTTCTGTTATCTCTAACCCCCCTTTTGTGTAACTTTCTGGGCTTTAAAGCTGGGCTGTAGGTAAGTTGGGGTTGCTGTCTTGTTCCGGCCGTTTTGGGAGGGAGAGTTAGCCTGGCTGGTGAAAATAATAAGCTTAGTTTAATTTGATTTTAATTGGAGTCAGTGGTCTTTTCTTGCATCCTTGTCTAACAGGTAAACACTCCACAAACATGGAGCTCTGCTGGCCTAACGACTTTTTGAGAAACTGCCTCTGAGGTTGGGCACTTGAAATATATGTTGTTTTCAGGAGCTTTAGCTTCCTTTGTTGTGAGACCATCAAAGCTGGCTCTGCATCTATGTGACCTGAAGAAATTGGTTTCTTATTTTCCAATGAAAATGAGGCAAAGTGCTGAATTCTCTCTTTGTAGGTAAACTGTGGCCACTGAAGGCTAAGTGTCTCCCTGTGTGGACTGTGTACCCATTTAGTCATCCTCCACTATTCATGGTGTTTCTTGCTGCTGCACTGGGAGTTTGGTATTTGCTCTACGAAATACAAGAAGTTCAACTGGGACACAGTGCTGAAGGTAGTTCTGTCACGTGTGGTCGGTCAGAGTCTGCAAGAGAATGCACCAACCAGGATTCTATCCCACATAGCTTGCCCACTTGAAGATAGCAACCTGATTCGTAACATTGCCCTGAAACCTCTCCATATAACAAGATGCCTTTACATATAAGGGTCTGCTGGCTGCACCATGTCAGTCACAAGCCATTTGGAAGTCAATGGTAGATCCAAATGGCCCCAACACAAATGTTTTATCCCACACCTGCACACCACAGTTCTGGGCCCAATACTCAGCAGGCTCCAACATACTGGCATTTCAGTTCTACACCATTTTCATGAAACCCAGTCAATCAAACCACTGTCTGGAACACTCCTGATCAGCAACAGGACATCCAAATGTTCTCCTCTGACACCTGGTTATGGGAATTTCAAAAATTTCTTGGTATTTATCTAGCATTTTTCACGGATGAAGTTGGAGGCACTGTAGGTTTCAATTCTTTCAAGAACCATTAAATGGTATGGAAGCTCATTTCAATGAAAGCTCTGGAGAATTCTCACAGTCAAGGCTTCCCAAAGAGTGGCCAAAAGATCACATGAACCCAGGCCCATTGAGGTCTAGAGTGTGAGGTCCATGTTTGTTTTGAATCTCATCTATGGCTGCCAAGTCTTTCATAATAAAATCATGTGATATCCTGGCTGAGATTCCCGATGCTCTGTGGAAAGCCACCCTGGGACTTGATCTCAGTTTCCAAGGGCGACTCTAATGCGTGGCCTCCTAAATCCCAAGAGAACTCATGGCAATATTTCTCTGAGGTCAGTTTCAGAACTCAGTCTGTAAGGGGAATCACACCAGACTTCAAGCCCAGGTGGACCCAGTCATCTATTTCAACCACCACACAAATGACCACAATTAAAACCAAAACACTCCCACATGGCCCTCATCTTCTTCCATATAGACACTCATCATAACCTCTGGCTGGGTTTTCCATGAGGGCAAAGCTCACGACAACAGTGTCCAAAATAAGCTCCCTTACCCCTCAGTTGCCTAAAATCAGGGTGGCCTGGACACCCTTCCTGTGAACCAGTAGTGATCAAATATGCTGCCATTTGTACTGCCCAGCTTCTCCAATATGAGGCCTACTGACTGTTTGGTATAGATTTTTTTATGTGAATTGGAGTCATGAGAAAACCCAAGCAATTACGGGCTAGCCTCTGCAGGGTTTTGAAGAACTCATTTGACCCAATGGATCCCTCTTCTCACTTGATGTAGGTCAGAAACCTTACAGAGGAAGGCGAGGGCCTTCAACCACAATGACTGCCCTTTTGGCCATTTTGGTTTTGGAAGCACAAAAGGAATGTTTCTTTAGATCCATCAGGTGCTGAGAATCTAAGCCACAGCCTCACACAGGGCCAAGAGGCTGATTCAGACACATCCCTTTTGGAAGAAATTAAGCAAAGAGCCACAGGTGATGCCCATTCATTTCCATTTGAAAACTGTTTTCTTCAGGCTTCACAAAGGGTTGGCCTGAGGCAAAGACCTTCCTGACATTCAGGGCAACAGAACATTATGTAAGAAAAGGCCCAAAGCAGGGTTTCTCCACTGAGATTTTACGGGTCACACTGTTATCTGAGTTTTCTGAGATGCTCGCCATTCCCTTCAGCTATCCAGTACATGGCCATGTCACAGAGCTTGGAGGTGGTACATATCTTGGACTCAAAACCATGAGCCTGTTGTGGAGAGTGGCCAGAATTCAGGAAGAGTACAGGAACTTAGGAATATTGTAGGTGTTGCCCATCCATAAGGCAAGCCACAGTCCTTTCATAAATTGGGCAGGATGAATGCTGTAAACTTTCTCCTGGAGAGGACAAATCCATTGATGCATTATCTTTTCTAATGTCTACAACCAGAGATACAGTGGGATACACAGATATAGAAACACTTGCCTTGTCAAACAACTTACTAGAAACAGTCCACTCAATACCAAACAAATAGCCTTTCCTACCTATCACGCCTTTCCTACTGTATCAACATACACTAGTTATTCATCACCCCCTGCCCCGGTTATTTTGCTGCAGTGGGACTGCTGCAGATGGTGGCCCATACAGGGAGCCCTGGGACACTTGGGGGTAAGTGACGAATAAAAGCTGCCCATCCATAGATAGGATGGGAGCAAATCTGCTCATCCCTAGGCAGATAGGGGGAGAGGAAAAACGGTCATTTCAAAAAATGGAGAAGATTGATACAGTATGATTGTGTCTTGTTTTATCTCAGTGTATTGTATTGTCTTTGTGATGAAAATAAGGAAGGGGTGAGAAGTAAATTGATAATGGAAAGAGGCACCCCAGTGGAAACAAGTGCAATTAGGGCATGTGTTGATGGAAGCCCAGGAAGTCTAATCAGAATGAAAAAGAAAGTTAAGAAGAAGAAGGATTATCAGGAAAAAAGTTTCAGCAAAAGGCTGTTACTGAATACTTTTCGTTTCCGGAGTGTGTGTGAATAGGCGCCTCGGCTGCCACATGCTCAAGCCAGTCACTGTGCAGCAAGGGCTTTTCAAGCAGTGGCAGCCGGCAATTCCCCGCCCCCAGCCTGGGGAGCGGGGCCCCGTGGCAGTTTGAGTCCTGGACACTCCCAAGGGCCATCTGTGGCTGCCCAGGATGCTACAGCCAGCCATAGATGCTACTGGCTCCCTGATGTTTGGTCATTTTCAATGCCAATAACTAAGCTACAATGGTTCTCCCACACCCGGAAGATAATAAATAATAAGCACTATTAAGGCTTTTTTCAAATGTAAAAAACCTTGAGATAATGTACTAAATTTTTCAGAAGGTTGTTTTCTTAGCACCTGGTGGAATACTATAGGATTTTCTTTAGCCAGTGGTAGGAGTTCCTGCCTTCATCCCAGTGCCGGTGAGGACAAGGGTGGAAGAATTTCCAGTGTTGCTGAAAACCGGAGGAGACTTCGGCTGAGAAACGGAGGAGACTTTGGATCAAGCTAGCTGCCTTCAGAACTTTCCTGGGCTGTGATTTAAGCTAGCTGCCTGCAGAATTTACATGGACTGTGATTTAAGCTAGCTGCCTGCAGAACTTACCAGGACTGTGATTTAAGCTAGCTGCCTGCAGAACATACCTGGACTGTGGTTTACCTGAACTGTGAGTTAATCTATTGAGACACTGCTTTACCTGGACTGAGACAACAAACTGTAATCTATAACAAATTTTAACTCGGTGTCTTTGCTAACAGTGTCATTGCTGGTATTATTTCTCCAAGTGTTTCATCAATTGGCTTGTATTGTGACATTTTGTATCCTCCCTTTCTGTTTGTAGCAGGTTATTTATGGTGTTTCTGTAAAAACCACTGTGGTCTTAATTTAAATTAAATAAAAGGGGGAAATGTTAGAGTCTGTAAACATGTCAAAATAACACCTGGCATTTTGCCAGGGGAATGTTAGAGTGTGTAAACAAGTCTGGATGATGCCTGGCAAAATGCCAGAGGGAGTGGTTTGAGATGTAACAAAAGCGAGCCATTAAGTGTGGAGATTCCTGATTGGTTGACTGCAGTATCTAGTTTATGTTAATTAGATAACCTGGGTGGAATGTATAAATACCTCTATTGTCCTACAATAAATGGCTTCCACTCCTGCTATATCAACATACACATGTTATTCATAACCCCCACCCCCCGGTTATTTTGCTCCAACCGGACCGCAGCAGTATCTGCCAAGTCAGAAACCTCTCAAGTATGAACATGTGATACCAGGTAGGATTCTATATGTGCATATAAAAATACATGTGCTGAATAGGCTACACAAAAAGGGAGAGAGGAATTCACATATTTGTTAACTTTAAAAACACATGGAGAACTATTTTAATTAAAAATTGACTAGATTTATAACTCCTACCCTATATAATGCAAAAGGCAAGTCCAACTATACAACATGACTCCTCTGAACTGCTTGTATTTCTATTTTGTTTGGGTTATTAATCTCCATCATATTAGGATTAGTAGTCAGAGTCTAGTAGGGTATGGGTTAGTGTCCAAAATAAGCTCCCTTGCCCCTCATTTGCCTAAAGTCATGGTGGCCTGGACACCCTGCATGTGAACCAGGAGTGATAAAATAGGACTGCAGTTAATACAGCTCTGCTTCTCCAATTTGAGGCCTACTGAGTGTCAGGTAACAATTCTTTATGTGATTTGGAGTCATGAGAAAACACAACCACTTCTTCAGGGCATTGAAGAATTCATTTGAACCAAAGGATTCCTATTCTCACTTGATGTAGGTCAGAAACCTAACAAAGGAACGCAAGAGACTTCATTCACCATAACAGATCTTTTTGCCATTTTGGTTATGGATGCACACATGGGATCTTTCTTTAGATCCATGAGGTGCTGAGAATCTAAGCCACAACCGCACACAGGGCCAAGAGGCTGATTCAGACACATCCCTTTACAAAGAAATTAAGCAAAGAGCCACAGGTGATGCCCTTTCATTTCCATTTGAAAACTGTTTTCTTCAGGCTTAACAAAGGGGTGGGCTGAGGGAAAGAACTTCCTGACATTCAGGGCAACAGAAATATAGGTAAGAGAATGGCCAAAGCAGGATTTCTCCACTGAGGCTTTCCTGGTCACACTGATATCTGAGTTTTCTGTGATTCTCCCATTCCATTCAGCTGTCCAGTACATGGCCATGGCACAGAGCTTGGAGGTGGTATATATCTTGGACACAAAACCATGAGCCTATTTTGGAGAGTGGCCAGAATTCAGGAAGAAAACAGGAACTTAGGAAGATAGTAGGTGTTCCCCATCCATAAGACACACCGCAGTCCATCCATCAGTTGAGCAGGATGAATGCTGGGAAGCTTTCTACTAGACAGGATGCATCCATTGGTGCATTCTGTTTTTTAATGTCCAAAACCACGTACACAGTGGGATACACCGAACTAGAATCACTCACCTTGTCAAACGATTTACTAGAAACAGTCCATTCCAAACCAAACAAACCACCTTTCCTACCTATTTTCAGAACATGAGACAAAACCACAAACTCACACCCACACCCACAAAGGCATCTCCTTCCCACAAGTAAGTCTCTGACTCTCCAGTGTGTCCTCTGTCTGTTGAGCCAAACTATGTTCCCCGAAATGGCCAGTCCTGTCTCAGTTCTGGTTGCCTTGGCCAACTCTGTGAAGTTGTCAGGATCCAGTGGTGAGCCACTACCTGCTTTCTCAGGAAAGACCCTCTTCATATCTGTCCTGGCATTTGTCCATTCTCTCAGCAGTAGGTACCAAGAAAGACTGACTCTGTCCTTGGTAAATCCAAACAACTGAGCCCAGTGGGAGTGGGACTGGGACTGGCTCTGGGTGTCTGGCATCTTGGATCCCAATTTCAGAGAGTTCCAATACCAAGGAAGTGAGGTAGGACACTTCCTTCAAGAACTGAATGAGTTCACTCCCTTGGCAACCACTTTGTCCTAACAGTTGGTTCCAAGGGTCCCATGAGATAGAGGCTGCCCCTACTTCCTGTGACACTTTCGCAAGTTAGAATGGTATATCAACCATAGGCACCCGGGAACATCTCTCAACAAAGGCCTGGTTTGGTCCACCTTCTCTACATTTAGAATAGAGAGACTGATTCAGACACGACCCTTCATCCTGACCAGGTGGTTTGCCATGCAAGGTGACTTTTGCTCTCTCAACTCCTTCATAGCTGCCTGCATCTTCTCCAGGTATCATTTCTGCATGGACCTTTGAGGTTCTCAGCAGGTTTAAGATGACCTACATTCCTGTATTGTAAAAACAACTCTGTCCCTCCTCTTCTGTAAACTTAGATTGAGGGAAGAGTGTATGGTTAGGGTTAATAAAAGGTTCGATTTGGGTTAAGAATCATTCTGCAGGATGAATAATTGTATTGGGAACCTGTAATATTTACAAGAATGTAAAAGTGAAATATTAGAATGAAAACAGAAATCTAGGTAAGATTTGAAGCCCAGAAGGGTATTGGGCCCTTGATTGGGATACTTAGCTTTGAATTATGTTCTGCAGAGATGTCTCAGATAAATCGATGTACAATGGCATAGGACCTTGTACCTTGGATGATGGAATGTCGAAGAGAACTTCTAGTCAAAAAGGGATACTCGGTATTATTTGAAAGATAGTCAGTAGGTTTAGAAAGCAGAGAGAGTGTAGGATTTAAACCAAAAGTTCTTTAGCAATAGGGTTTCGGGTAGAGAGTGAATGAAAATGTGAGCACATGTGAAGAGTCAGTCACAATGATAAACTGTGGAAAATATGTAGGAAAGCAGATATTAATAGAGACATTAGTAAATCAGGCAAATGATAAAGTGATTGATAGGATTAGACATTTTCAACAGGCTTGAGGTAAAATATATAATCTTAGGAAGAAACAAATATGTAGTGACCAATAGGATTCACATTTGAGAGCGTTAGGCAACCTGGACATGGATGTTTTTAGTAATGCATACTCACTTTCCATTAAGGCTTTGGTAAAATCATAAGTGTGAACTTTGCTTTTTGTGTCCAGAAAATTACTGTGATAAAATGTATATGTAGATCAGATGACATAAGTATTTATTCCACCGTTTCTGGGAGCAATATTTTGAAGATATATAAATTAGTACTGGTGTTACAAATGGGTGTACCCTGTGTCTAGGAATATAGAGATAATGCATGAATAGACAAAACTTTGATTAAACAATGTAACAAGTTCTAAATTTAAATAATGGATTGAATTGATATCTGAAAATATACAGGAAATCTTATATTGATATGCAATCATTCAATCCAACCAGGTATCCATCTTATTTTAATATTAGGCTTATGGATTATCATAAAGAGTGTGTGAATTTTGTTTCAAAGGTGATTATGGATTTCAGAAATAATGAGTTTGGAAAGAAGTCTCATGAAGAGACCAGACAAGAAACCTGGAGGAATACAAGAGTTTTGAATAAGGAAGTTATTGAAAGCGAAACAAATGCCTATAAATTTGTGAACTTGTTAATGAAATATATATCCTATGATGTGCATAAACTGAAGAAATAATAATGTACCAGTTTTGTTAAAAAATGAACGTCAAAATACACATCATGTCCCATAGGAATCTACAAGCATTGATGTTAAACTGGGACAGTTACTGTAGAAATATTTGGATTTGTATGCACCATTCACTGAAGTTTGTTTTTAGTACTAGGAAACAAATATGTATTTCAGGTGGATGAATATTTTTGAAAATAATCTTGTGAAAAGTTGATTATAAATCCACATACATGTACATGAATGAATTTAGGGAGTATATAATAAGACACATATGTTTCATATTTTCAAAAATCTGGAGAGTGTATATCTATCTATCTATCTATCTATCTATACACACACACACACACACACTCAAACAGACATTAAAATGTAGCAATATATATATATATATATATATCATGAAATATATATAATCCACAGAGCCAAAAATATTAATTTTACTAAACGTGGATTTATGTATAATGTTGTTCAACTAGGAAGTCACCCATAGTTTGAATTTTCACTTCCAACAGCATTCAGAGGAGTGATCTCTTCTGACAATTTGTATCTGCTAAGTCAGCAACCTCTCAAGAATGTACATGTGATACCAGGTAGGATTCTAAATGTGCATATAAAAATACATGTTCTGAATAGGCTACAGAGAAAGGGAGAGAGGAATTCACATAGTTGTGATCTTTAAAAACACATGGAGAACTGTTTCAATTAAAAATTGACTAAATTTATAACTCCTACCCTATATAATGCAAAAGGCAAGTACAACTATACAACATGAATCCTCAAAACTTCTTGTATTTCTATTCTGTTGGGGTTATTATTCTCCATCATGTTAGGATTACTAGTCAGAGTCTAGTAGGGTATGGGTTAGTGTCCAAAATAAGCTCCCTTGCCGCTCATTTGCCTAAAGTCATGGTGGCCTGGACACCCTGCATGTGAACCAGGAGTGATAAAATAAGACCGCAGTTAATACTGATCTGCTTCTCCAATTTGAGGCCTACTGACTGTCAGGTATAGATTCTTTATGTGAATTGGAGTCATAAGAAAACCCAAGCACTTCTTCAGGGCTTTCAAAAATTTATTTGAACCAAAGGATCCCTATTCTCACTTGATGTAGTTCAGGAACCTAACAAAGAAAGGCAAGAGACTTCATCCATCATAACTGATCTTTTTGAAATTTTGGTTTTGGATGCACACATCGGATCTTTCTTTAGATCCATGAGGTGCTGAGAATCTAAGCCACAACCGCACACAGGGCCAAAGGGTGATTCAGACACATCCCTTTGCAAAGAAATTAAGCAAAGAGCCACAGGTGATGCCCATTCATTTTCATTTGAAAACTCTTTTTTTCAGGCTTCACATGAGGGTGGCCTGAGGCAAAGAACTTCCTGACATTCAGGGAAACAGATACATAGTAAGAGAATGGCCCATAGCAGGGTTTCTCCACTGAGACTTTCCTGGTCACACTGATATCTGAGTTTTCTGATATTCTCCCATTCCCTTCAGCTGTCCAGTACATGGCCATTTAACAGAGCTTGAGGTGGTACATATCTTAAACACAAAACTATGTGCCTATTCGGGAGAGTGGCCAGAATTCAGGAAGAAAACAGGAACTTAGGCAGATAGTAGGTGTTGCCCATCCATGAGGCAAGCCGCAGTCCATTCATCAATTGGGCAGGATGAATGCTGCGAAGCTTTCTACTAGACAGAACACATCAACTGATGCATTCTCTTTTCTAATGCCGACAACCACGGACACAGTGGGATACACAGACATAGAAAGACTCGCCTTGTCAAACGACTTACTAGAAACAGTTCACTACAATCCAATCAAACCGCCTTTCTTTCGTATTCTCAGAACATGAGACAAAACCACAAATCCACACCCACACCCGCAAAGGCACCTCCTTCCCCCAAGTAGGTCTGTCATATCCGGAGTGTCCTCTGACTGGTGGGCCATACTATGTTCTCCCAAAATGGCCTGTCCTGTCTCAGATCTGCTCTACTTTGCCAACTCTGTGAAGTAGTCAGGAGCCAGCGGTGATCCACTACCTGCTTTATCAGGATAGGACCCTCTTCAGAGGTTTCCTGGCATTTGGCCATCCTCAAATCAGTAGGTACCAAGAAATATTGACTCTGTCCTTCGTAAATCCAAACAAGTTAGACCACTGGGACTTGGACGGGTTATGGCTCTGGGTGCCTGGCTTCCTGGATCCCAAGTTCAGAGACTTCCATCACCAAGGAAGTGAGGTGAAGTCACTTCCTTGAGGAACTGAATGAGGTCACTGCCTTGGAAACCACGTTGTCCTAACATTTGCCTCCAAGGTTCCCATGAGATGGAGGATGCCCCTACATCCTGTGACACTTTCACAAGTTCGAATCGTATATCAAACATAGGGACGAGGGAACAGCTCTCCACACAGGCATGGTTTGGTCTATCTTCTCTGTATTAAGAAGAATGAGGCTGATTCAGACACATTCCTTAATTCTACCAGGTTGTTTGCCATTGAGATGACTTTTGCTCTCTCAGGTCCTTCATCGCTGCCTACATCTTCTCCAGGGATCATTTCTGCATGTACCTTTGAGGTTCTCAGCAGGTGGAAGATCCCATGCATTCCTGTATTGTAAGACCAACACTGTCACTGCTCTTCTGTAAAGTTAGATTGAGGGAACAGTGTATGGTTACGGTTAATAACATTTTCATTTTCGGTTAGGAACCATTCTGCTGGATGAATAATGTTATTGGAACCTGTGATATTTATTAGAATACAGACGTGAAATATATGTACATAAACAGAAATCTAAGTAAGATTTGAAGCCCAGAAATCATTGGGCCCTTGATTGGGATACCTATCGTTGAATTACATTCTGCAAAAATGTCTCAGAGAAATCGATATACAATGGCATAAGACCTTGTAACTGGATGATTGAATGTAGAAGAGAACCTCCAGTCAAAAAGTGATTGTCGGTAGGATTAGGAAGATAGTAGGTAGGTTTTAAGAAGAAGAGTGAATATAGGATTTGGACCAAAAGTTCTTTAGCAATAGGATTTCGATTAGAGTGTGAATGTAAGTTTCAGAACATGTGAAGATTTAGTCACAATGATGAACTGTGGAAAAGCAGATACCAATAGAGACATTACAAAAACAGGCAAAGTATAAAGTGAGTGAGAGGATTAGACATTTTCAACAGGGTTGAGTTTGAATATATAATCTTTGGAAGAAACTAATTTGTAGTTACCAATAGGATTTTCATTTGAGAGCATTAGGCAACCTGGACATGGATGTTTTTAGTAATCCATGTTCACTTTTCATTTAGCTTTGATACAATCATAAGTGTGACCTTTGCTTTTTGTGTCCAGAATATTTCAGTGATAAAATGCATATGTAGATCAGGTGACATGGGTATTTCTTCCAACATTTCTGGGAGCAATATTTTGAAGACGTATAAATTAGTGTTGGGGGTACAAAGAGGTGTACCCTGTGTCTATGAATATAGAGATAATGCATGAAAATACCACATTGTGAATAAATAATATAACTGGTTCCACTTTAAATAATGGATTGAATTGATATCTGAAACTAAGTAAGAAATCTTATATTGATATACAATCATTCATTCCAACCAGTTGTACATCTAATGGTAATATTAGGGTTATGGTTTATTATGAGGGGTGTGTGAGTTTTGCTTCAAATGTGATAATGGAAATCGAAAATAATGTGTTTGGAAAGAAGTTTCAAGAAAAGACCAGTCAGAAACGGAGGAATACATGTTTTCTGAAGGAGGAAGTGATTGAAAGTGAAATAAATGCCTATAAATTTGTGAACGTGTGGATGAAATATATATCCTATAATGTGCATAAACTCAAGAAATAGAAATGTACCAGTGTTGAATAAAAATAAACTTCAAAGTACATATCATGTCCCATAGGAATCTACTTGCATTGATGTTAAACTGGGTCAGTTACTGTAGAAATATTAGGATTTTTTTTTTTTTTGGTGTTATACTACAATTTATTTTAGCACTAGAATGCCACAGAATGTAGAGGAAAGAGCAATGGATTTTTAGTTATAGCACTAATAATCCAACATTTAATGACTTTTTTGGGGAGTCTAGAAATTACATAAGGCTATGTAACATATATTTTATTATTTAACATTCATAAATGCTTGGGATTTTAGTAATATTTCTAGTTTTTTATTTTTTATTTTTTAAGTTGTTGATGGATCTTCATTTTCTTTATTTGTATGTGGTGCTGAGAATAGAACCCAGTTCCTCACACATACTAGGCAAACATGTTAACACTGAATCACAAACCCAGCCGCTCCACTTTTGTCTTAACATCGAACACGCCTCTCCCTCTTCTTTACTCACTTTCTTCCTCATTTTTCCCCTTCTCTCTCTTCCTTTTTCATTTTTCCTCCATATCTATTTTTCTCTCATGGCATTACAAACAGTTGTATGCTATGAAATTTAAATTTGAGACTGTTTTTTATAGTCACTATTTTTTTTTAAAAATTTAATAATTATAATCACCTGATAGATACATTACAATACATTTATTATACATATGTGTCTATATTCATGCATATGCATTACATATATTATGTATATATATATATATATATATATATATATATATATATATATATATATACATATATATTTAAAAGTACTTTGATTAGCCTGTTAGAAATAATATACACCAAGACTTTCTTAATTCTGAATTCTTCCAGAATTAACATCTTACAATGAAAATCAAATAAACATATTTAAGAAAAAAGGTATCATTCTTTATTATCAATATTGATGATTTAATGTTTTTTATCACGTTACGCTGTAATATGGCATATTATATCTTATGAATTAGAGAAATTTTTTTGAACAACCTATTATTTAAGGACCATATGCACTGACATTTTAAATGGCTTTCTTATGATTTCAATTTCTATCAATTATGCATTAATTGCCAAATACTGATTTTAGTACTTTTCATATTCATAATTGATATAAAGTGAATTGTTTAATTTTTCTGGTAATTAGTTACTTATTACAGTAGGGACATTATTAATAGTTCTAAATTTTTATAAGTAAATGGTACAAAGATATTTTCATGCAAAATTAAGAATAATTGCATGCTCTAAATGTTTGATTGTTGATACATATAATACAGAGCTTTTGATGAGTCTCTTCCCAGTAAAACATAAAATGCAAAGATATCGTTGGGTATGTATGTCCAAATAAAGATAATGAAAAATACACATTATCAGCTAGAAACTATTAAATAAAAGATGAAAAGAACAATCCAACACATTGTACCAACTTATTAGATGAGGCAGTATTCTGAAAGAATAGCCTAAGACTAGACCTGGTCCATGACAAAATATTTACCAAAAATTGAAATATGAAAAATATAGGAAATGCTATGAATTTTTCATGAAGGTAGGTGGATTATCCTTTAATCTCAATTAAGTGTATTTTCAAAAGCCAGTTTTCTGGTAAAATAAATTTGTGATAGATACAACTACACAAAACAAAGTTTCTGCTTAGCAAAATGAATGCATCTCAACACTTTTTTAGCTGATTTCTTGCCACTCAATTTTAAACCTTTATTTATTTATTTATTTTTATTGATTGTTCAAAACATTACAAAACTCATGATATATTATCTTTCATACATTTGACTCAATTGGGTTATGAACTCCCATTTTTCCCCAAATACGAATTGTAGAAGCACATTGGTTACACATTCACATTTGTACATAATGGCATAATAGTGATGTTGTATTCTGCTACCTTTTCTATCCCCTACTATCCCCCCTCCCCTCCCCTCCCATCTTTCCTCTCTACCTCATCTGCTGTTGTTCAATTCTCTCCATTGTTTTCCCCCCATTTCCCCTCACAAGCTCTTATATGTAATTTTGTGTAACATTGAGGGTCTCCTACCATTTCCATATGCTTTCCCTTCTCTCCCCCTTTCTATCCCCCCACTCGTCTTTGTTTAATGTTAATCTTTTTCTCATGCTCTTCCTCCCTGTTCTGTTCTTAGGTGCTCTCTTTATATCAAAGAAGACATTTGGCATTTTTTTAAGGATTGGTTAGCTTAGCTTAGCATAATCTGCTCTAATGCCATCCATTTCCTTGCAAAGTCTATGATTTTGCCATTTTTTAGTGCTGAGTAATACTCCATTGTGTATAGATGCCACAGTTTTTTAACCATTCATCTATTGAAGGACATCTAGGTTGGTTCCACAGTCTAGCTATTGTGAATTGTGGCGCTATGATCATTGATGTGGCAGTATCCCTATAGTACGCTCTGTTAAGACCCTCTAGTCCGAGAAGGGTGATAGCTGGGTCAAATGGTGCATTCATTCCCAGCTTTCCAAGAAATCTCCATACTGCTTTACAAATTGGCCTTATCAATTTTCAGTACCACCAGTAGTGTACAAGTGTACACTTTTCTCCACATCCTCGCCAACACTTATTGTTGTTTGACTTCATAATGGCTGCTAATCTTACTGGAGTGAGATGGTATCTTAGGGTGGTTTTTATTTGCATTTCTCTGACTGATACAGATGGTGAGCATTTTTTTATGTACTTGTTGATTGATTGTATGTCCTCCTCTCTGAAGTGTCTGTTCAGGTCCTTGGCCCATTTGTTGATTGGGTTATTTGTTATCTTATTGTTTAATTTTTTGAGTTCTTTGTATATTCTGGATATTAGAGCTCTATCTGAAGTGTGAGGGGTAAAAAATTGTTCCCAGGATGTAGACTCTCTATTTACCTCTCTTATTGTTTCTCTTGCAGAGAAAAAACTTTTTAGTTTAAGTAAGTCCCATTTGTTTATTGTTGTTATTAACTCTTGGGCTATGGGTGTCCTATTAATGAATTTGGAACCCGACCCCACAGTATGTAGATCATAGCCATCTTTTTCTTCTATCACATGCAGTGTCTCTGATTTCATCACTAGCTCCTTGATCCATTTTGAGTTAACTTTTGTGCATGGCGAGAGAAAGGGATTCAGTTTCATTTTGGTGCATATGGGTTTCCAATTTTTCCAGCACCATTTGTTGAAGATGCTATCCATCTCCCAATATGCTTTTAGCCTCTTTATCATATATAAGAATGTTGTAATTTTGTGGATTGATTTCTGTGTCCTCTATTCTCTACCACTGATCCACCTGCCTGTTTTGGTACCAGTACCACGCTGCTTTTATAACTATTGCTTTGTAGTACAGTTTGAACTCTGGTATCGCTATACCTCCAGATTCAAATTCCTGCTTAGAATTGCTTTTGCTATTCTCGGTCTTTTGTTTTTCCATATGAATTTCATGATTGCTTTATCATTTCTACAAGAAATGCCGTTGGGATTTTGATTGGCATCCATTTTAACCTGTAGAGAACTTTGGGTAATATCACCATTTTGATGATGTTAGTTCTGCCTATCCATGAACAGGGTACATTTTTTCATCTTCTAAGATCTTCTTCTATCTCTCTCTTTAGGATTCTGTAGTTTTCATTATATAAATCTTACACCTCTTTTGTTAGGTTGATTTCCAAGTATCTTATTTTCTTTGAGGATATTGTGAATGGAGTGGTTTTCCTCCTTTCCATATCAGAAGTTTTGCTCCTGATATACATAAATGCCTTTGATTTATGCGTGTTGATTTTATATCCTGCATCTTTGCTTAATTCATTTATTATCTCTAGCAGTTTCTTTGTAGACCATTTTGGGTCTGTTATATATATTATCATGTCATCCACAAATAGTGATAATTTAAGTTCTTGTTTTCCTATTTTTATGCCTTTAATTTCTATTGTCTAATTGCTCTGGCTAGAATTTCAAGAACTAAATTGAATAGAAGTGGTGATAGAGGGCATCCCTGTCTTGTTCCAGATTTTAGAGGCAATCCCTTCAGTTTTTCTCCATTTAGGATGATGCTAGCCTGAGGTTTAGCATATATAACTTTTACAATGTTGAGGTAAGTTCCTGTTATCCCTAGTTTTTCTAGTGTTTTGAACATAAAGGGATGCTGTACTTTGTCAAATGTTTTTTTCTGCATCTATCGAGATGATCATATGGTTCTTGTCTTTAAGTCTATTGATGTGGTGAATAGTATTTATTGATTTCCGTATATTGAACCAGCCTTGCATCCCAGGGGTGAATCCTACTTGATCATGGTGCACAATTTTTTTTGATATGCTTTTGTATTCGATTCATCAGGATTTTATTGAGAATTTTTGTATCCAAGTTCATTAGAGATATTGGTCTGTAGTTTTGTTTCTTTGAAGTGTCTTAGTCTGATTTCAAGATCAGGGTGATTTTGGCCTCATAGAATGAATTTGAAAGAGCTCCTTCTTTTTCTATTTCTTGAAAGAGCTTGAAAAGAATCAGTATTAATTCTTCTTTGAAGGTTTTGTAGAACTCCACTGTTTACCCATCCGGTCCAGGGCTTTTTTTCGTTGGTTATCTTTTGATGGCTTCTTCTATTTCTTCCTTTGTCATTGGTCTGTTTAAATTGTGTGTGTCTTCCTGACTCAATCTGGGCAGATCGTATGACTTAAGAAATTTATTGATATCTTCACTATCTTCTATTTTATTGGAATATAGGGTTTCAAAATACTTTCTAATTATCTTCTATATTTCTGTAGTGTCTGTTGTGGTATTGCATTTTTCACCCCCTATGTTAATAATTTGAGTTCTCTCTCTTCTTCTCTTCGTTATCATGGCTAAGGGCCTGTCAATCTTATTTATTTTTTCAAAGAACCAACTTTTAGTTTATCAATTTTTTCAATGATTTTTTGTTTCAATTTCGTTGATTTCTGCTCTTATTTTAATGTCGTCTACTACATTTGCTGTTGCTTTGCTCTTCCTTTTCTAGGTTTTTGAGGTGTAGTGTGAGTTCATTTATTTGTTGTTGTTTTTTTCTTTTTTTGAGGAAAGAACTCCAAGAAATGAATTTTCCTCTTAAAACTGCTTTCATTGTGTCCCATAGATTACAGTAGGTTGTGTTTGTATGGTCATTTGTCTCTAAGAATTTTTTTGTCTCCTCCTTAATGTCTTCTGTAACCCATTGATCATTCAGTAGAATATTGTTCATTTTCCATGTGATGTAGGATTTTTCCTTCCTTCTTTTATCATTGATTTCCAGTTTCATTTCATTATGATCTGATATGGTGCATGGTATTATCTCCACGCCTTTATATTTACTAAGAGTTGCCCTATGACCTAATATATGGTCTATCTTTGAGTAGGATCCATCTGCTGCTGATAAGAAGGTGTATCCACTTGATGATGGTTGATATATTCTATATATGTCGGTTAAGTCTAGGTTATTGATTGTGCTGTTGAGTTCTATAGTTTCTTTATTCAGTTTTTGTCTAGAGGATGTGTCTAATGGTGAAAGCGGTCTGTTGACGTCACCTATAATTATTATGTTGTAGTCTATTTGACTCTTGAACTTGAGAAGAGTTTGTTTTATGAGTGTGGCAGCTCATTTGTTTGCTGCATACAAATTGGTAATTGTTATGTTATGTTGGTGGATGGTTCCTTTTAACGTTATATAGTGTCCTTCTTTATCCCTTTTGATTAACGTAGGTTTGAAGTTGATTGTATTTGATATGAGTTTGGCCACTCCTGCTTGCTTCCGTGTGCCCTGTGAGTGGTATGATTTTTCCCAACCTTTTACTTTCAGCCTGTGTATGTCTTTACCTATCATATGAGTCTCCTGAAAGCAGCATATTGTTGGATTTGTTTTTTTGATCCAGGTTACTACCCTATGTCTCTTGAATGGTGAGTTTAGGCCATTAACATTTAAGGTTACAATTGAAATATGATTTGTACATCCATTCATGTTAATTTATTTATTTATTTTAGTTTGGCTAGTTTTTACTTTTTGGTTATTTTCCTCCCCCTTTACTGAGATACCTCCCACTGTTAGTTTGGGGCACTATTTTTCAATTCTTCTTCTTGTAGTATTTTGCCCAAAATCCTTTGCAGTGATGGTGTTATGGGTGTGAATTCTTTTAGTTTTTATTCATTGTGAAAGATTTTAATTTTATTGTCAAATCTGAAGCTTAATTTTGCTGGATACAGTATTCTTTGTTGGAATTCATTATTTTTCAGTGTTTGAAATACATTGTTCCAGGATCTTCTCACTTTCAAAGTTTGTGATGAAAAATCAGTCGTTAATCTAATTGATTTACCCCTGAATGTAATCCGCCTCCTTTCTCTCGTAGCTTTTAATATTCTCTCCTTGTTCTGTATTTTGGCTATCTTCATAATTATATGTCTTGGAGTTGGTCTATTATGGTTTTAAATGTTTGGGGTCCTGTAGGCTTCAAGGATTTGGCAATCCATTCCATCTTTCATCTCTGGGAAGTTTTCTAGAATTATTTCATTTAATATGTTGTCCATTCTTTCGGTTTGAATCTCTATGGCTTCTTCTATTCTGATGACTGTGAAATTTGTTTTTTTTATGATATCCCATATCTTTTGAATAGACTGCTCTTGGGACTTAAGCATCTTTTCTGTGTTGACTATATTCTTTTCAAGTTGATAAACGTTGTCGTCATTATCTGATGTTCTGACTTCTATTTGATCTAGTCTATTTGTAATATTCTTGTTTGAGTTTTAATTAATAGTTTCCTGCATTTCTAGGATTACTGTTTGATTTTTTTTAAGATCTCTATCTCCTGGTAAAGCTTGTTCTTTGCCATTTGAATTTGTTTAATTCATTTTCAAAATATACTTTTATTGCTAGGACTTGCTGATTCATGTATTCTCTAATATCCCTTTCCATCTGAGTTAGGTAAGCCTTGAGTTTTTTTCCCTATCCCTGTTTCTGATGATTCTAGGTCCTCCTGTAGAATTAAGTTGTCCTGCATTGTTTGTACACATTTTTTTCCTTTGTTTTTTCATGATGTTCACGTTGTTTTCCATCTCTATTTGATTGCTGTTTTTCTGCTCTATTCTATAGATTTGTTTTGGTTTAATATATCTGTTGTCTCTCCTTTGTGTTGGTAGACTATGCCTGCTAAAGTGAATTCTGCTTGGAAGGAATTGCGATGGCCGAACTCCAGTGATGTCACCTGTCTGCTATGGCGGGCCCCAGGCTCCTTTCCAGGGTGTTCAAATGGGAGTGGGCTGGGACTGATCTGTCTCTGTTTGTTTTCAACTCCCGGTCGCCGGCGGGCGGGCGGTCTCCAGCTGTCCAGTCACACAGTCAGCGGGTGGGCTGTCACTGGTGGGCGGGAGATCTCTAGCCACCCAGTTGCACGTGCAGCCAGCGGGCGATTGGTCGCTGGTAGGCAGGCGGGCACCAGCCACCCAGTCGCACCAGCAGCGGGCTGTTTGTGACCAGTGGGCGGGCGTTCTCCAGCCGCCCAGTCACGCGGGCCTGGCCTCTAGTCCCCTGTTATCTCCTGCTAGTCCTGGTTTCTCGTGCTAGACCAGATTTCCCCTGAGTGATGCCTCTCGGCAGCTCATACTGTCCTCTGGGCCTGCCGTTTCTTGGGTGTGGATGGTGTCTATGGGGAACCCCGGCACTCTATTGTTTTGATTTTTTCCTCTTGCCCCTCTCCCAGCTCTGGCTAGACAGGTTTCGTTTTCGCCGCTGATGGGAGGGGAAGTTGAAGGTGAGGTGCCTGTAGTTTTCCCAACGTCTTTATGCAGGCTCTCTCTGATAATCTCTCCAATGGAAAGCCTAAGAGAGATTTTATGTGAATTCCCTGCTGTATGGGAGATGAGCTGAGTAACACAAACCTGTTTTATTGTTGCAATCTGTTGGAGAGTGGCGGTGGTTACTTCTGCTCTCCAAGATGGTGACCGTTGGTTTCCTTGGTGGAGTTTTTATTGTGGGGGGATAGAACTGTAGCACTTCCTTCCCCGTTTGAAATCCCAAACTCAGCCCGGGGCTCAGTTGGAGGTCAGCCAGCAGGATTCCACAGAATCTGCAGCAACGTTTCTCCCTGCCGGCTGGTCGCTTCTAGGTGGTGCCCTGCTGTCTCTAGCCACGGGGCAGGCCACACAGATTTGTCAGCCCGGATCTCCGGTCGCACATTTGGCTCGTGTTTGAGACTCAATTACCGGACCTCATTGGTGGAAATCATTCTTCTAGGTTTCGGTGCACACCCATTTTTCTGTAAGATCCTAACAAGATAATTTTTTGTCGTTCTAACTCGTTATTCACCTGTGAAGTGGCGCAGTTCACAGGGTGTGAGTGGCAGATTCAGAGACATCCCTTCATCCTGACCAGGTTGTTTGCCATGGAAGACGACTTTTGCTCTCTCAGGTCCTTCATAGCTGCCTACATCTTCTCCATGGCTTATTTCTCCATGGACCTTTGAGGTTCTCAGCAGGTGAAAGATCCCCTACATTCCTGTATTATAAGACCAACTCTGTCCGTGCTCTTCTTTAAAGTTAGATTGAGGGAACACTGTAGGGTTAGGGTTAATAACATGTTTGATTTGGGTTAGGAATCATTCTGTTTATGAATAATTCTATTGAGAAGCTGCGATATGTATAAGAATATATAGTTGAAATATATGTAGGAAAACAGAAATCTAAGTAAGATTTGAATCCCAGAATGGCATTGGGCCCTTAATTGGGATACTTAGCGTTGAATTACATTCTGCACAGATGTCTCAGGTAAATTGATATACAATGTCATAGGACCCTGTACCTTGGAAGATTGAATGTAGATGAGAACATCCATTTAAAAAGGTATAGTTGTTATTGAATGGTTAATTAAATAGGTACTTGTCACTTCCTGTTTTTCTCTATGCTTAACAAAACACTGTTGAAATCTTGAGAACTGTTTGCTAATCTTGTTCCCAGAATGTGCTGTCCCCAGTTTTCAAACTGCAGAATTTACTCTCTCACCTGGTTGCATGCAAACTGCCCACTCCCACTGACCCATCAATAAACTTCCCTCCTTGCCCTCGGCAAGGAAAGTATATAAGCTCTGCTCAAGCTCTTCTCAGGGCTCTCTGCTGTATTCAAGTGAGCTCTGAGCCCCAGCATGCTGGAACTCCAATAAACCCTTTGCTGTTTCATGAGTCAGATTCTTGGTGGTCTCTTCCTCCAATGCACGCCGACCTTTACACATGAAGTTTCCACTGATATCTGGCAGCGGCGGATGAGAGACCCCAATGGGCTACTCTTGGGGTAAGTAAGTCTCCTATTCCTGGTTTCAGGTTTCAGGTTAGGACTTGGAAAATGGCTATTGATGAAGAGTGTGAGCTCTCTCCAACAGTGGCTGACAGACGTGTCACAGAGCCACAGGCCACGTTCCTGGAGGACGCCCCAGAGGACTTGGGAAATTTAGTTATAATAGATTCCTCGACTCAGTGATATTTTGTTTTGGATTCGGTATTGCCAGCCCATTGGTTATTGCCGGCTACTCAGTCCTGATCTCAGTGTTGGACGTCCATTGCCTGTCTTTATTGTCTTGTCTTGTCTGTTTCATGTGTCATTGCTTTCACTGTTTGTGGATCTTTCAATATGGGACAGAGCACTTCAATGCTAGATCTCAGTTTAAAGGGCGACTCTTATGCGTGGTCTCATAAAATCCCAACACAATTAATGGCAATACTTCTCTGAGCTCAGTTCCAGAACTCAGTCTCTAAGGGGAATCACACCAGAGTTCAAGCCCAGTTGGACCCAGTCATCTCTTCCAAATGCCACACAAATGACCACAATTAAAACCAAAACACTCCCCAATGGCCCTCATCTTCTTCCATATAGACACTCATCATAACCTCTGGCTGGACGTTTCCATGAGGGGCATAGCCCAAGACAGTGTCCAAAACATGCTCCCTTGCCGCTAATTTGCCTAAAGTCAGGGTGGCCTGGAAACCCTTCCAGTGAACCAGGATTGATCAAATACACCTGCCATTAATACTGATCTTCTTCTGCAATTTGAGGCCTACTGACTGTCAGGTGTAGATTCTTTATGTGAATTTCAGTCATAAGAAAACCCAACCACATCTGCAGTGCTTTGAAAAACTCATTTGACCCAAAGGATCCCAATTCTCACTTGATGGACGTCAAGAACCTAACAGAGGACGGAGAGAAACTTCACCCACAATGACTGCTCTTTTGGCCATTTTGGTTTTGGATGCACACATGGGATCTTTCTTTAGATCTATCAGTTGCAGAGAATCTAAGACACAGCCTCACACAGGGCATAGAGTTGGATTCAGACACATCCATTTCCAAAGCAAGTAAGCAAAGAGCCACAGGTTATGCCCATTCATTTAGATCTGAAAACTGTTTTCTTCAGGCTTCACAAAGGGGTGGTCCGAAACAAAGAACTTCTTGACATTCAAGGCAACAGAACATTATGTAAGCAAAAGGCTCAAAGAAGGGTTTCTCCACTGAGAGTTTACTGGTCACACTGATATCTGCGTTTTCTGAGATGCTCGCCATTCCCTTCATCTATCCAGTACATGGCCATGTCACAGAGCTTGGAGGTGGTACATATCTTGGACACAAAACCATGAGCCTATTCTGGAGATTGGCGAGAATTCAGAAAGAAAATTGAAAATTACTAAGATCGTTGGTGTTGCCAATCCTTAAGGAAAGCTGCAATCCATTCATTAATTGGGCAGGATGAATGCTTGGAAGCTTTCTACAAGACAGGACAAATCCATTGATGCATTCTCTTTTCTAATGTCTACAACCACGGACATAGTGGGATACACAGACATAGAAACACTCGCCTTGTCAAACGTCTTACTAGAAACAGTTCAACCCCAAAAAACAAACCACCTTTCCTACCTATTCTCAGAACATGAGACAAAATCATAAACCCAAAACCACACCCATATTGGCACCTCCTTCCCCCAAGTAGGTCTGTGACTCTACGGAGTGTCCTCTGACTGGTGGGCCATACAATTTTCCCCTGAAAAGTCCTGTCCTGTCTCAGTTCTGTTCTCCTTGACCAACTCTGTTAAGTTGTCAGAAGCTAGTGTTTAGCCACTACCTGCTTTCTCAGGAAAGGCCCTTCTTCAGAGCTCTCCTTGCTTTTGCCATCCTAACATCAGTAGGTACAAAGAAAGACTGACTCTGTCCTTGGTAAATCCAAACAAGTGAGCCCATTGGGACTGGGACTGGGACTGGCTCTATGTGCCTGGTTTCCAGTATCCCAAGTTCAGAGAGATCCATCACCAAGAAAGTGAGGTGAGGTCACTCCCTTCAGGAACTGAATAAATTCACTGCCTTGTAAACCATTTTGTCCTAATAGTTGCTTCCAAGTGTCCCATTAGATGGAGGCTTCCCCTACTTCCTTTGAAACTTTCACAAGTTAGAATGGTATGTCAACCTTAGGAACCCGGGAATAGCTATCCACACAGGCCTGGTTTGGTCAATCTCCTCTACATTAAGAAGAGAGAGGCTGATTCAGACACATCCCTTCATCCTGACCAGGGTGATTGCCATGGAAGATGACTTTTGCTCTCGCAGATCCTTCATAGCTGACTATATCTTCTCCAGGATTCATTTCTGCATGGACTTTGGAGGTTCTCAGCAGGTGGAAGATCCCCTACATTCCTGTATTGTAAGACCAACTATGTCCCTGCTTTTCTTTAAATTTAGGTTGATAGAACAGTGTATTCTTAGGGCTAATAAAATGTTTGATTTGAGTTAGGAATAATCCTGTGGGATGAATAATGGTATTGGGAACCTGAGATATTTATAAAAATATAGAGGTTAAATATATGAATTAAAACCGAAATCTAGGTAATTTTGAAGCTCAGAAGGGCATTGGGCCCTTGATTGGGATACTTAACTTTGATTTACATTGTGTACAGATGTCTCCGATAAATAGATATACAATGGCATCGGACCTTGTAGCTTGGATGATTGAATGTTGAAGAGAACATCCAGTCAAAAACGGATAGTAGGTAGAATTAGGTACAGAGTTGGTTTAGGAAGAAGAGTGAGTATAGGATTTGGAACAAAAGTTCTGGAGCATTAGGGTTGTGGTTAGAGAGTGAAAGTGAACATAAGTTCATGTGAAGGGTCAGTCACAATGGTGAACTGGTGAAAATATGCAGGAAACCACATATCTTTAGAGACATTATGAAATCAGGCAAAGTATAAAGTGAGTGATATGATTATGCATTTTCAACAGGGTTGAGTTTGAATATATAATCTTAGGAAGAAACAAATTTCCCCTTCCTCTCCTGTTTTCTCTTTTCTTTCCACTATACAAAGTCTAATCTGGGACAGAAAAGATCCGTCCTTTATAGGGCATATCAGGACATATACAGGATTGCCTGGAGCCCTTAGTTTGGGTAATGATTTAGCAGATAAAACTACGCATGACATACATATTTTCTCTACAGTAGAAGAAGCTACAAATTTTCATAAAAATTCCATGTCAATGCTAATACTATACATAAGCGCTTTAAAATAACTAAGGAACAAGCTAGACAAATAATAAAACAATGTCAAAATTGTGTGACCATTTTACCACAAGTTAATCTTGGAGTCAATCCTAGAGGATTGATACCTAACCATATTTGGCAGATGGACGTCACAAACTTGCCAGAATTTGGAAAATTAAAATATTTGCATGTTACAGTTCATACTTCTTCTGAATTTTTGATAGACTCCCTTCATGCCGGAGAAAAAAAACTAAAGATGTTATAGCTCATTGCTTACAAAATTTTGCCACTGTGGGCATTCCAAAACAGTTAAAAACAGATGTTGCCCCTGGTTATACTTTTACCTCTTTTAAAGAATTTTGCTCATCATTTTGCATTACTCATATAACAGGAATCCCATACAATCTGCAGGGACAAGGCATAGTTAAATGAGCTCATCAAACTATTAAAACGTACTAATTAAACAAAAAAAAAAAGGAATTGGGAAGGGGTATATATTCCCCAAAGATAAACTTAAAATAACCCTTTTTACTCTAAACTTTGGAAATTTGGATTCATCAGGGCTTATTCCTGTGGAAAGGCATATGTGTCCAAAAAATGTACATAAGCCCAAGGTACTTTGGAAGGATATTCTAACAGGACAATGGAAATGTCCTGACCCAGTAATTGTCTGGAGTTGGAGGTCTGTTTGTGTGTTTCCACAGGGAGAACAGCAGCCGATTTGGATTCCAGAGAGACTAACTAAAGCGATTTCTACAGATTAAAAGAATATGATTTGACTCAAATCCATAACAGCTGATATCCAGAACTCCAGTTTGGCTATTCTTACATCTGTGACAAATCCAGGATGCTTTTTTCAATATCTATTTTATTATTACCCTTTCCCATGTCATGAAGTTCTATTTTGTTTTTTGAGCTCATACAAACCTAGGTTAATGTTTTGCTGATCAGTTCTATTTTTGGACTATAGAGTTTTTAGACATTGCAATGGAGATTTCACCTGTAAAATGTTATAAGGCCTTTACTCTTATGTTATGTGTTGTATGTATTATATTACGTGTGCACACTTGTGTTTTTTGTTATATGTTTGAATGTACGTATGTCCATATATCATATATGATGAGCGCTCATGAAAAAATGGATCCAAATATATTTTTATACACTTGATGTAAATGTTTTAATTTAAATTGGGTAAACACCTGTTGAGGATTGTTTTAAAATGTGTACAAAAAAGGAGGTTAACAGATCTGTTTGTTTACTTTCACCTTTTCTTTTCATTATATTTAATAATTCTCTTCAAGACAATGTAAATTGTTAAGAAAATTGTTTTCTTTTAGTACCTTCTGGAATGTTACATAATTTTTCTTTGGCCATTATTGCCAAATTCCTATCTTCATCCCAGTGCCTGTAAAGACAAAGATAAAACCAATCTACAGCTTCTGCAATAGCCATCACTGAACTGCTTGCAGAACTTGCCTCGACTATGTATCACCTGTATGCATTGTGAACTCACCTGCATGCATTGTGAACAATATGTTGGTGAATTGACTTGTGGTAGTGTTGGGGTATTTTTGCTGATGATGTCATCGGTGGTACAATTTTTCCAAAAGGAGCCGTCAATTGGCTTGGTGTATCTTCCTCCCTTCTGCTGTCATGGTCGTTCAGCTAAAATTTGGGGGCCAACAGAGGTGAGACAAAGAACCTCACCCCCCGCTGGTACAAAGACCTCTCCACAGGTGTGACTGTATACTGGACCTGTAGCTAGTGACGGGTAAGATCCAATTGCAATGGTACCAATCTAAGACTGGAGGCTGATACCTTGAGGTCAGCTCATTCGATAATGGGTAAGCACCATATGTACTATTGGACAACCTAAGGCAGGCATGGTCCCTAAGCCACATGCTTGTTGTTTAAACAGAGAGGGGGAGGTGTTGAGAGGCACAGCCCAAGGGGCCAAACAAACTTTCAGACTGCCGGCTGATGATTGGCTAACAGCGGCCCCAGCAACATCAAGCTAATTGGCTCCTCTGCGGTGATGCTCATTGGAGATGCTCATTGAGCAGTTTCCCCACCCTTTCAGACTGCAAGCTGATGATTGGCTCACAGCAGCCCCAGCAATATCTAGCTGATTGGCTCCTCTGTGGTAATGCCATTGGGCTGTTTCCCCACCCTTTCAGACAACGGAGCTGCTCATTGTGGGACTTTTTGGGCTCTGCCCACACGACCCAGCCAATCGACCTCAAGAGAAGGAGTGTGGAGGTTGAGAGCTTGTGGGAAGCCAGTAGTGGCAGTTGGGCTCTGAGGGTTTTTCCCGAGGAGCTAATTTTTAGTCATGTGTGGTTCTAAAAGTAATTTTAGTTTCTTTTGACAAGTGGCTCCTGAATTGTGCCCAGCCAGATTGCAGCAATCCTAAAGTGATGGAGAAAAAGAACCCAAACAGAATAGAAATACAAGCAGTTTAGAGAGGCATGGTGTATAGTTGGATTTACCTTTTGCATGATAAAGGGTAGGTGTTATAAATCTAGTCAATTTTAAATTGAAATAGTTCTCCATGTGTTTTATAGTTAACAAATATGTGAATTCCTATCTCCCTTTATCTGTAGGCTATTCAGCACATGTATTTTTGAATGTACATATAGAATACTACCTGGTATCACATGTACATTTTTGTTAGATGGCTGACTTGGCAGATACAAATTTTTAGAAGAGGTCACTCCTCCTAAACGTTGTTGGAATTGAAAATTAAAACTATGGGTGAGCTTCCTAGTTGAACAATATAATACATAAATCCATGTTCAGTAAAATGAATAGTTTTGGATCTGTGGATGTTATATATTTCATGATGAATTTCAATTGGCATATATATTGCTACCTTTTAATGCCTCTCTCTCTCTCTCTCTCTCTCTCTCTCTCTCTCTCTCTCTTTATATATATATATATATATATATATATATATATATATATATATATACACACACACACACTCTCCAGATTTTTCAGAATGTAAAATATATGTGTCTTATTATACAATCCCTAAATGCATTCATGTTCATGAATGTGGATTTATAACCAAATGTTCACAAAGTTATTTTCAGAAATATTCATCCACCTTAAATACATATTGTATCCTAGTACTGAAATCAAAATTCAGTGAATGGTGCATAGAAGTCCTAATTTTTCTACAGTAACTGACCCACTTTAACATCAATGCAAGTAGATTCCTATGGGACATGATGTGTATTTTGACCTTCATTTTTATTCAACACTGTTACATGACTATTTCTTCAGTTTATGCACATCATAGGATATATATTTCATTCACAATTTTGCAAATTGATAGGCTTTTGTTTCACTTTTAATCACTTCTTGCTTCAGTACACAAGTATTCCTCTATGTTTTTTGACTGGTCTTTTCATGATACTTCATTTTATTTTAGATTTCAATAATCACTTTTAAAGCAAAACTCACACACTCTTCATGATAAACCATAAACCTAATATTACCATTAGATGTATAAATGGTTGTAATGAATGTATGTATCTCAATATAAGATTTCCTGTAAATTTGTAAATATCAATTCAATCCAATATTTAAAGTTGGAACCAGTAATATTATTTATTCACAGTATGGTCTATTCATTCATTTTATCTATATTCCTAGACACAGGGAACACCTATTTGTACACCGTATAGTAATTTATACACCTTCAAAATATTGCCCACAGAAATGGTGGAAGAAATACTGATGTCACCTGATCTACATATGCACTTTATCACAGTAATATTCTGGAAACAAAATGCAAAGTTCACACTTATGACTGTGCCAAAGCCTAAATGGAAAGTGTGCATGGATTACTAACAATATCCATGTCCAGATTGCCTAATTCTCTCAAATGTCAATCCTATTGGTGACTAAATATTTGATTCTTTCTAAGATTTTATACTCAACCTCTACCCTGTTGAAAATGTCTAATCCTATCACTCAATTTATACTTTGCCTGATTTCTTAATATCTCCATTGATATCTGCTTCCCCATATATTTTCCCCAGTTCATCATTGTGTCTGACTCTTCACATGTGGTGACATTTACATTCACTCTCTACCGCAAACCCTATTGCTAAAGAACTTTTTGTCCAAATCCTATACTCACTTTTCTTCCTAAACCTACTGACTGTCTTCCTAATCCTACCAACTATGCCTATATGAGTGGATGTTTTCTTCTACATTCAATCATCCAATTTTCAAGGTCCTATGCCATTGTATATCGATTTATCTGAGACATCTGTTTAGAAGATATTTAAAAGCTAAGTATCCCAATCAAGGGCCCAATGCTCTTCTGGGCTTCAAATCTTACCTAGATTTCTGTTTTTATACTTATATTTCACCTATATATTCTTGTAAATATCACAGGTTCCCAATACCATTATTCATCCAGCAGAATGATTCCTATCCCAAATAAAACCTGTTATTACCCTAACCATACACTGTTCCCTCAATGTAACTTTACAGAATAGCAGGGAAAAAGTTGGTCTTACACTACAGGAATGTAGGGGATCTTCAACCTGCTGAGATCCTCAAAGGACCATGCAGAAATGATACCCTGGAGAAGTTGTAGGCAGCTATGAAGGACCTGAGGGAGGAAAACTCAACTTCCATGGTAAACAACCTGGTCAGAATGAAGGGATGTGTCTTTATCAGCCTCTTTCATCTTAATGTAGAGAAGATTGACCAAACCAGGCCTGTGTGGAGAGCTGTTCTCGGGTGCCTATGGTTGATATACCATTCCAACGTGTGAAAATGTCACAGGAAGTAGGGGCACCCTCCATCTCATGGGACCCTTGGAAGCAACTCTTAGGACAAAGTGGTTGCCAAGGCAGTGACTTCATTCACTTCCTGATTGAGGTTACCTCACATAACGTCCTGGGTGATGGAACTCTCTAAACGTGGGATTCAGAAAGCCAGGCAAGCACAACCAGTCCCAGTCCCAGTCCCAGTGGTCTCACTTTTTTTGGATTTACCAAGGACAGAGTCTGTCTTTCTTGGTACCTACTGATGTGAGGATGGCCAAAAGACAGGAAAGCTAAGAAGAGGGGCCTTTCCTGATAAAGCAGGTAGTAGCTCACCACTGGCTTCTGACAACTTCACACAACATTCCTCCCTCAATGCAGCACAAAGGTCCCTTTCACTCATGAAGAGGAGGTCCAACCCTCAACTGTTCTGTAAAAGAACTTCAGAGAGAGAGGTTAAAGATTCCCGCAAAGCTGTTATGGAGGTTTCTAATATATTTAAGTTTTGGTCTATTTCTGCTTCTAACTGGGTCATTTGTTGTGTCCCATGGACCAGGGCAGTGGTTCCTGTGCCCACCCTTGTGGCAACTCCTATTCTTTATAGGATGGCTAAAGTGAGGGACATATGTTCCCAGTGAAACCGGGTTGTATGTCCCACCTATTCGATCTTCAAATGAACCTGCGTCATGATAGAGCATTCTGGGTAACATATGCACCATTACACAATTAATCACATCCGTTTTTCATCTCATGAAAACATCAACAATGTTTTAGTATATAGAATTATACTGTTGTAGGGACGGACAAGGCAAGGCACCTAAGATAGCACCAAAGACAGTGAAACAGTCCTATTTGGTTGCACCCAGATTCAGAGGGCATTGCTTCGGTTGTAATCAATTAATCTTCTGAATTCCAAGTTTAGGTAGTTTCAGAATTTTGTACCCAACATGTAAGAGAAGTGGCTAAGAAGATCACACTCTGCAGAAGTTCACAAAAAGCTGTTTTTGTTTCTGTTTTTTTTTTTCCTCTGTTCTGGGCAAGTTAACTTTTCAAGGACAACTGGGTGGGGGAGAGCTTTTACTTCCCTTTCTTTTTTTTCCCCTGCCAGCTGTTACCATGGAGCCCAGATGGTAACTTCTTTATCTTAGAAATGTTGCCATCTCTGTGAAGCCCCAGTTCAAGGCCAGAGGAATTGTTCACATATTTTGTGAAAAACTAGTAAGGGGGTGTCTAGCTTAGGAGTGCTGATTATTTTTAGCCAGTGGCCAAGTGGAACAGGGCAACATTAAATGAGGAAGGTTATCTACACTGAAATCGTTTATAGGGACTTTTTTGCTGAAAGTCCTAAAGTCAGCCATGGTGAAGACTCCTGGAGAAGGTCAGTGAAAACTTTTCTGTGGGCCTGGTACAGAGGGGGGAGACAGAGAAGTCGGGGCTTAGAGCACCTTCATGGATCTGAGAATGAGAAAGGAGAGATGTAAAAGAATAATGGGAAAGGGGTTTGGGATATTCCTAGCAACAAAACTTGAGCAGTAGAACAGGTAGAGCAGAGGGGAAGAAGGGAGTGAGTATCCACAAAGCCTGTGAGGGACTTTAAATTTTTAGTAACCTGTTTTCAGTGATGAAAGAGCAACTTTAAAGGCCATTTTCATTACATTTGGATAAGGGTCTGAGGGCTCTCCTCAGCTGGTTTGAGCTATGGGTTAGCTGGAAAGAGGACCTGGTGGGACCCAGTGCGGGCAGTGACAAGAGAAGAGAGGAGTGAGTCGGTGGAGGGGTACCTCAGTACCTGCTTCTCAGCCAGGGGGCAATGGTCTGAGAACCGGTGTTGGTTTGGGTTTTTGATCTAGTAACTGAAGGGAAGAAATCAGGTTGCTGAGTTTGGAGTGACAGCAGATAGTCTGGAGATGAAGGCTGAGGGTGAGGATCTATTGGAGAAGCATAGTTCAGGATGTGAGCGAAGGAGGGAAAAGGCCTCCACATAGGGGAATCTCCTTTTACCCTTTTGAGCACTTGCAGAAGTTAAAAAGGTCACACAGTATTTGAGGATCTAGAGACCCCTCTGGGGGCCATGGGTTTTGGTTATCTAATTGGTCATATGGCCAATGCTGTGTACAGAATTTGATGAGGAGTTCGGGTTCCATCAGGAAGCCCCTGTATGCTCACATCCCCATGACTTACAGAAGAAATTGGCTTTTCCTCCACACAGCTGTTGCTGTTTGTGGCTTTGATTGTCTGCCGGGCAAACATAGTAATCTAGGCTAGCCAACCTGCACCTGGCTTACCTGTCCCGACATCCATAATGTTTGTTTCCATTATTTATGGTACAAAAGGTATTTAATGGAATTTTAGTGGTATCCTCTTCATCAGGGATATCCTAATAGGAAAGACCTATAGCCAGCTAACAAATGTCTGGGTGGAGAAATGGCCACCAGGTCCCAAAGTGGGCTATATGTGAGATAGATTATACTTCTTCTCCAGTAGGATTTGTGATCAGCCATTGCTGCTGAAAGGGCTGATGAGGGTTAGAACTACTGGTGGTCAAGGAGAGACTCTATAGCTTCATCCACCTGGCGAATACACAATTTGAAAGGGTTACCAGTCTCTTCCAGTTTCCAGGCAGAGTCTGGACAGGGTGCAGGCTTGAGATGAGAGGCCAGGATCCAGGAAGTGATTCTGTCTACCTTTACCACTGTAGGTGTTATAAGTAGAACCTGGTATGGTCCTTTCCAGTGGGGTTCCAGGGATGACACCTGATGTTGTCTTACATAGACAAAGTCTCCTACTTGATATTGATGTGGAGTCCCCTCATCTCCAGGTTGGTAGGCAGTGGCCAGCTGTTTTCACAGGTATCGCTGAGTTCTTTCAACAGCTGTAAGTCTGTCAAGCATGGTGGTGTGGAAGGGATCGTTAGGTCTTAGAGTTGGGGTTAGGTCCCTTACTGGAATAGGGGCCCCATAGGGAATTTCATAGTGGGTGAGGTTACACAAAGAAACAGAGAGAGAATTTCTTGCATGAAACATTGCATAAGGCAGAAGCATTGTCCAATCTTTTATGTCGGTCTCTAAGCTTAATTTCATTAAGGTCTCTTTAATGGTTCTATTCATTCATTCTACCTGTCCTGCACTCTGTGGTCTATAAGCACAATGTAATCCCCAGGGTACTGGCTAACCCCTAACGTACCTGGGTCATGAATGCAGGTCCATTATCAGACTCTGTTACCTTAGGCAGGTCGTATCTTGGAAAAAAATCTTCCAGGATCTTCTTGACCACCATTTGTGCTGTTTCTTTCTTTCTTTCTTTTTCTTTCTTTCTTTCTTTCTTTCTTTCTTTCTTTCTTTCTTTCTTTCTTTCTTTCTTTTTTTTTGGTGGGGAAGGCTTTAATCCATCCTGAAAATGTATCTACAAAGACTAGGAGATATTTAAGTCCATACCTTGCATGCTTAATTTCAGTAAAGTTCACTTCCCAGAATTGTCCTGGTCTTTTTCCTCCTAGGTGCTTTCCTCCAGGAAGCTTGGAAGGGTAAGCATAAACCAATTGATGGACCCGACAGGCTTTTGTTACCCATTCAGTCCTTTTGCTGTGATTTGGTCAGTGGAAAACTCTGTTCTTGATCCTTCAGGAATGCCTGCAGTTTCTTTGAACAAAGTTGAGTGAGTTGATGTACATTTTCTACTGACATAGTTAGAGCCATGACTATAGGAGTTTTTACTGAAGGATTTAGAAATCCCACTTGGTTGCCTTCAGGGTTAAAAGTTATTTTGGCCCAGAGCTTGGTGAGCAGATCTCTGCCCATCAATGGGGCCAGGCATTCTGTGATTACTAGGAAGGATTGATGGATTTTCCTTTTCCCAGGTCTATGGTCCTCTTAGTTGTCCAAGCCCGATACTTACTGCCATTTGCCCCTTGAACTAGAGACCTTTTATTTGATAGATGGCCCAATGGGGCCTTGAGGGCTGAGTATATTGCCCCTGTATCCACTTCAAAGTTTACTGGGGTCCCCTACACTTCAAAAGTTACCCTGAGCTCCGGGAGGGGATGTTAGCCCCGACTTTTGGAGTCATCCTCAAGAGTCAGAATGGCTGGCAGGAGTGGCTGTCTCTTTCTAGGGAACTCTTTGGCCCAGTGTCCTTTTTTTTACAGTAGGCACAGTGATCTGAGGCAAGGAGTGGCCTCTGGCGTGGGCCCAGGTATCCCTTCCTGTCTCCCTGTTTCTTAATTTCTGGCCTATTTGTTGTTGTGACCAGGACCTTAGTCAGCGCCTTAGTCTGTCTTTTGTTTCTTTTATCCTCCCTTTGTTCCCTTCTCTTCCTCAGTTTCTCTCTTAAAGTATACCTTCTCAGCTTCTCTGACTAAATCTCTCAAAGTCATATCTTGTAATCCATCTAAGCATTTTAACTTTCTTTTAATATCCGGGGCAGCTTGCCCAATAAAGGCCATTGTGACAGATGACTTTTGATCCTCTGCCTGAGGATTGAAAGGAGTGTATCTTCTATATGCCTCCATAATTCTCTCTAGAAACATAGAGAGAGGTTCTTCAGGCCCTTGAATAATCTCTCTTACCTTGGCCTAATTAGTTGGTCGCCTAGCGGCCGCACGGAAACCCACTATTAGAGCCCGGTGATAAGTGAACAGATGCTCCCTACCTTCAAAGATTTGGGGGCCACAGTTGGGTTGGTTCAAAGGAAAGCTGGCTTTGATTATCTTGGGAAGTTGTGTCAGTCACGCATCTGGTCAGAGGATATTTTTTTCCAGCTTCCAGGAGTATTCTATTTTGATCCCCTGTCATGAAGACAGTCCCTATGAGTTGTTGGCAGTCATCTCAAGTAGGCTAGTGTGAAAACATCAATGACTCAACCAGACCTGTGTGCCAGGTGGGGTGCTCAGAAAAAGGGGGATTGTTATATTTCCAATTATGTACGTCTGAAGAGGAGAATGGCCAAAACTGGTAGGCTTGCATTTTTTCCCCCATGGCCGTCGTCAATCTTTGGCCCATAGGGATGGAGGGGGAGCATCATGGGAGTTCCAGTGTTTTCAACTATTCACTGCTGGCGAGTTCCTATAGCCGGGCCAGCTTCCTCAAGGGAAGGAAGGGCTGTGTGTGCCACTGGGGAGCTATCTGGAGGGTGCTGTGCTCCTCCAATTGCAGAGAGGCTGAGTCAGCAGCAGGGGAATCACTTAGAGGGTGTTGGGGATTGGGGGAAGAGGGCAGGGGATAAGGAGGGGGAGGAGAATCCAGTAGAGTCAAATCTTGTGACTCAGGGAGAACAGAGGGTGGAGAAGGAAGAAGAGCAGAGGGTTTGAGAGATCATGGGGGAAGGAGTAGGAGCAGGGGCAGCGGTAAGGAAAGGCTTCACCCATGGAGGAGGAGATTTGCAGAGGTCCTGCAAAGTTAAGATATATGGCGGAATGATCCAGATGGCTATGTGGCCCTGGCTAAAAGACAATATCTCTAACTTTTTAAATTAGTGGGAAGTAGAAAGATCCTTCTAGAGGCTATCCGACTCGAAAGGTGGGTCATTCTGAGGCACAGAGTGTCTTCCAGGTCCAGTGTTTTACTAAATAAAAAAGATTCTGAGCCCTTATGTGGACTTTGGGCCAGTGATCAATGGTCAGGGACAGAGGCATTGAAGTGCTCTGTCCCATAATGAAAGATACACAAATAGTGAAAGCCACGACACATGGGGTCTCACATTCGCCGCTGCTGGATTTCAGTGGAACCTCCATATGAAAAGGTCGGGCAAGCCTTGGAGGAAGAGACCACAAAGAGATTGTCACATGCAACAGCAAAGGGTTTATTGGGGGTCCAGCATGCTGGGGCTCAGAGCTCAATTGAAAAGAGATGAGAGCCCTGAGAACACCTTAAGCAGAGTTTATATAATTTTCTTGGAGAGGGCAGGGAGGAAAGTTTATTGATGGGTCCGGGTGAGTGGGCAGTGTGCGTGCACACGGGTGAGGGAGTACATTCTGCAGTTTGGCAGTTGGGGAGAGCACATTCTGGGAACAAGATTAGCAAAGAGTTCTCAAGATTTCAAAAGTGTTTTGTTAAGCATACAGAGAAACAGGAAGTGACAAGTACCTATTTTATTAACCTTTAACTACCGACTATCCCTTTTTGACTGGATGTTCTCTTCTACATTCAATCATCCAAGGTACAAGGTCCTAGGCCATTGAATATTGATTAATCTGACACATCTGTGCAGAACCTAATTCAAAGCTAAGTATCCCAATCAAGGGCCCAATTCTCTTCTGGGCTTCAAAACTTACCTAGATTTCTGTTTTCATACATGTATTTCACCTATATATTCTCATACATATCACAGGTTCCCAATACCATTATTCATCCAGCAGAATGATTCCTAACCAAATCGAAAATGTTATTAACACTAACCGTACACTTTCCCCTCAATCTAACATTACAGAGAGGAGGGACAGAGTTAGTCTTACAATACAGGAATGTAGTGGATCTTCCACCTGCTGAGAACCTCAAAGGTCCATGCAGAAATGTCCTCTGGAGAAGATGTAGGCAGCTATGAAGGACCTGGGAGAGTAAAAGTCATCTTACATGACAAACAACCTGGCCAGGATGAATGGTTGTGTCCAAATCAGCCTCTCTCGTCCTAATGTAGAGAAGATGGAACAAACCAGGCCTCTGTGGAGAGCTGTTCCCAGGTTCCTATGGTTGATATACCAATCTAACTTGTGAAAGTGTCACAGGAAGTTGGGGCAGCCACCATCTCATGTGACCCTTGGAAGCAACTGTTAGGACAAAGTGGTTGCCAAGCCAGTGAACTCATTCAGTTCCTGAAGGAAGTGACCTCACCTCACTTCCGTGGTGATGGAACTCTCTGAACATGGGATCCAGGAAGCCAGGCTTCCAAGCCAGTCTCAGTCACAGTCCCTGTGGGCTCACTTGTTTGGATTTACCAAGGACAGAGTCAATCTTTCTTGGTACCTACTGATGTGAGAATGGCCAAATACCAGAAAAGCTCTGAAGAGGGGCCATTCCTGAGAAAGCAGGTAGTGGCTCACCACTAGCTCCTGACAACTTCACAGAGTTGACCAAGGAGACCAGATCTGATAAAGGACAGGCCATTTTGGGAGAACATAGTATGGTCCAGAAGTCAGAGGACACTCTGGATAGTCACAGACCTACTTGAGGGAAGCAGGTGCCTTTTTGGGTGTTGGTGTGGGTTTGTGGTTTTGTCTCATGTTCTGAGAATAGGTAGGAAAGACGGTTTTGAGGTTTGGAGTGAAATGTTTCTACTAAGTCGTTTCACAGGGCGTGTGTTTCTATGTCTGTGTATCTCACTGTGTCCGTGGTTGTAGACATTAGAAAAAAAGAATGCATCAATGGATGTGTCCTGTCTATTAGAAAGCTTCCGAGCATTCATCCTGCCCAATTAATGAATGGACCAGGGCTTGCATAATCAATGGGTAACACCTGCTATCTTCCTAAGTTCCAGTTTTCTTCCTGAATTCTGGCCACTCTCCAGAATAGGCTCATGGTTTTGTGTCCAAGATATGTACCACCACCAAGCTCTGTCACATGGCCATATACTGGATAGCTGAAGGGAATGGCGAGCATCTCAGAAAACTCAGATATCAGTGTGACTACTAACATCTCAGTGGAGAAACCGTGGTTGGGCCTTTTGCTTAACAATTGTTCTTTTCCCCTGAGTCAGGAAGGACTTTGCCTCAGGCCAACCCGTTTGTGAAGCCTGAAGAAAACCGTTTTCAAATGGAAATGAATGGGCATCACCTGTGTCTCTTTGCTTAATTGCTTTGGAAAGGGATGTGTCTGAATCAGGCTCTTGGCCCAGTGTGAGGCTGTGGCTTAGATTGTCAGCACCTGATGGATGTAAAGAAAGATCCCATGTATGCATCCAACACCAAAATGGCCAAAAGAGCAGTCATTGTGGGTGAATTCTCTTGTCTTTCTCTGTAAGTTTCCTGACCTCCATCAAGTGAGAATAAGGATCCTTTGGGTCTAATGAGTTCTTTAAAGCCCTGCAGAGGCTAGCCCATTGGTGCTTGGGTTTTATCATGACTCCAATACACATAAATAATCTAAATCCCACAGTCAGTAGGCCTCAAATTGGAGAAGTGGAGCAGTATTAAATGCAGGCCTATTGGATCACTCCTGTTTCACAGGAAGGGTGTCCAGGCCACTCAAACTTTAGGCAAACGAGGGGCAAGGGAGCTTATTTTGGATACTGTCTTGTACTGTGCTCCTCATGGAAACCTCTAGCAAGAGGTTATATTCAGTGTCTATATGAAATAAAATGAGGGCCATGTGCGATTTTTTTTGGTTTCAATTGTTTTCATTTGTGTGGCGGTTGGAAGAGGTGACTGGGTCCACCTGGGCTTGAACAGTGGCGTGATTCCCCTTAGAGAGTGAGTTCTGAAACTGACCTCAGAGAAGTATTGCCATGACTTGTGTTGGGATTTTAGGAGGACACGCATGAGAGTCGCCCATGGAAACTGAGATATAGGCCCAGGGTACCTTTCCACAGAGCACTGGGAATCTCAGCCAGGATATCACATGATTTTATTCTTAAAGGCATGTCAGCCATAGTTGAGAATCAAAACAAACATGGACCTCACATTGTAGACCTCAATGAGCCTGGCTTCATGTGACCTTTTGGCCACTCTTTGGAAAGTCTTGCCTGTGAGAGTTCTCGATAGCGTTCATTGAAATGAGCATCCTCACCATTTAATGGTTCCCGAATGAATTAAAACCCACAGTGCCTCCAACTTCATCCTTGAAAAATGCCTAGATAAATACCATGAAATTTTTGAATTTCCCATGACCTGGTCGCACTGGGAACATTTGGATGTCCTACATCATTCATGAATCTATCAGGCAGTGCCTTGATTGACTGGGATTCATAAAAATGGTGTAGAACAGAGATACCAGTAAGTTGGAGCCTACTGAGTGGTGGGCCTAGAGCAGAGGTGGGAAGGTGTATGATAAAACATCTTTGTGAGGCCATGTCAATCTGCCATTAGCTTCCAAATTGCTTGTGACTGACATGGTGCAGCCAGCAGAATGTTCAATGAAATGGCATATTGTTATATGGAGAGGTTTCAGGGCAATGTTCAGAACCAGGTTTCTATGGACAAGGGGGCAAGCTATGAGGGATAGAAGCCTGCTTGGTGCATTCTCCTGAGAACCCTGACCCACCGCACAAGACAGAACTTCCTCCACCACTGTGTCCCATTTGAACTCCTTGTATATCGTGAAGCAAATACCAAAGTCCCAGTGCAGCAGCAAGAAACACCATGAAAATTGGAGGATGACCAAATGGCTTCACAGTCCCCCAGGGAGACACTTAGCCCACAATGGCCACAGTTTACCTACAAAGAGAGAATTCCGCACTGCTACCTCATGTACATTGGAAAATAAGAATCCATGTCCTCCAGGTCACATAGATGCAGACCCAGCTTTGATGGTCTCACTAGAAAGAAATCAAAAGCTCCTGAAAACAATATATATTTCAAGTGCCCAACCACATAGGCAGTTTCCCAAGAAGTCTTTAGGGCACCAGAGCTCCACATTTGAGAAATGTTTACTGTGTCCCTTACTTTGGGAAACTCCTCTAACACCTCCAAGGTTGTGAACTCCTGAGCATATTCCATTCCAGATATGTATTCACAGATTTTCTAACTCTTCTTCTTTAATTCTGTATTACTTGGGGCGGAGTTAATTACAATAAATTTTTCTGGAAGAGAATAAGAAGATTTTTGTGTAGCACATATTTGCATACACATTGTGTTCATTTTCCAATTTTCCATTCGAAATACTGATTCCCTGACACTAACCCATAGCTTGCTAGACTCTGACTACTAATCCTAATGTGATGGAGAAAAATAACTCAAACAGAATAGAAATACAAGCAGTTCAGAGGAGGGGTGGTGTATAGTTGGGCTTGCCTTTTGCAATACATAGGTTTGGAGTTATAAATCTAGTCAATTTTTAATTGAAGTAGTTCTCCGTGTGTTTTTAAAGTTAACAAATATGTGAATTCCTGTCTCCCTTTCTCTGTAGCCTATTAAGCACATGTATTTGTATATGCACATATTGAATCCTACCTGGTATCACACGTACATACTTGTGAGGTGGCCAACTTGACAGATACAAATTGTGGAACAGAAAATTCAACCTATGGGGGAGCTTCCTAGGTGAACAACATTATATATAAATCCATGTTCAGTAAAATAAATATTTTTGGATATGTGGATCATATAAATTTCACGATGAATTTTGATTGGCATATATATTGCTACTTTTTAATTGCTCTGTGTGGGTTTTGTGTGTGTGTGTGTATATATATATATATATATATATATATATATATATATATATATATATATTCTCCAGATTTTTCAAAATGTAAAATATATGTGTCTTATTATACACTCCTAAATTCATTAATGTTCATATATTTGGATTTCTAATCAACTTTTCACAAGATTATTCTCAGAAATATTCATCCACCTGAACTACATATCTGTTTCCTAGTACTGAAAACTAAATTCAGTGAATGGTATATACAAATGCTAATATTTCTACAGTAACTTACCCAGTTTAACATCGGTGCAAGTAGATTCCTATGTTCCATGATGTCTATTTTGACGTTCATTTTTATTCAACACTGGTATATTAGTTTTCTTCATTTTATGCACATCATACGATATATATTTCTTCCACAATTTAGCAAATTTATAGGCATTTGTTTCACTTTCAATCACTTCCTGCTTCAGAACACATGTATTCCTCCAGCTTTCTTGACTGTTTTTTTCATGAGACTTCTTTCTGAACACATTGTTTTCGATTTCCATAATCACTTTTGGGGCAAACTCACACACCCATCATGATAAACCATAACTCTATTATTACCATTAGATGTATAACTGTTTGGAATGAATGATTGTATATCAACATAAAATTTCTTATGTATTTTCAGATATCAATTCAATCCAATATTAAAAGTGGAACCTGTTATATTATTTATTCACAGTATGGTCTATTAAGGCATCATCTCTATATTCATAGACCCAGGGTCTATGTATTTGTATCCCCAATACTAATTTATAAGTCTTTAAAATATTGCTTTCAGAAATGGTGGAAAAAATACTCTAGTCACCTGATATACATATACATTTCATCACAGTAATATTCCTGACACAAAATGCAAGGGTCACACTTATGACTGTACCAAAGCCTAAATTGAATGTGAGCATGTATTACTAACAACATCCATGTCCTGGTTCCCTAATGCTCTCAAATATTATTCCTATTGGTGACTACATATCTGTTTCTTCCTAAAATTATATATTCAAACTCAACCCTGTTAATAATGTCTTATCCTACCACTCACTTTGTACTTTGCCTGATTTCCTAATGTCTCCATTGATATCTGCTTTCAAATACCTTTTCTCCAGTTCATCATTGGGAATGACCCTTCAAATGTGCTGACATTTACATTTACTCTCTCACCAAAACCTTATTGCTAAAGAACTTTTGGTCCAACTCCTAGACTCACTCAAATGGGTTCTTCAAAGCCCTGCAGAGGGAAGCCCAGAGATTCTTGGGTTTTCTCATGACTCCAATTCACATAAAGTATCTAAACCCCACAGTAAGTAGGCCTCAAATTCGAGAAGCAGAGCAGCATTAATGGCAGTCCTATTTGATCACTCCTGGTTCACAGGAAGGGTGCCCAGGCCACCCTGACTTTAGGCAAATGAGGGGGAAGGGAGCTTATTTTGGACACTGTCTTGGACTGTGTCCCTCATGGAAACCTCTAGCAAGGGATTATGATGAGTGTCTACATGGAAGAAAATGAGGGCCATGTGGGAGTGTTTTGTTTTTAATTGTGGTCACTTGTGTGGCGGTTGGAAGAGATGAATGGGTCCACCTGGGCTTGAACTCTGGTGTGATTCCCCTTAGAAACGGAGTTTTGGAAATGACCTTAGAGATGTATTGCTATGAATTGTGTTGGGATTTTCGGAGGCCAGGCATGAGAGTCGCCCATGCATGACAATACGCGTCAAATTGGAGAAGCAGAACTTAATGTCCAAATCCTTTACTCACCCTTCTTTTTAATCCTACCGTCTATCTTCCTAATCTCAGATAAATACCATGATATATTTGAAATTCCTATGACCAGGTGGCACTGGAGAATCTTTGGATGTCCTGTTTCTGATCATGAGTGTACCAGACAGTGGCTTAATTGACTTGGTTTTATGAAAATGGTGTAGAACAGAGATGCCAGTAAGTTGGAGCCTGCTGAGTAGTGGGCCTAGAGCAGTGGTGTGCAAATGTGTGATAAAATATCTGTGGTGGGGTCATGTGGATCTTCCATTGGCTTCCAAATGGCTTGTGACTGAAATAGTGTAGCCAGCAGACCCTTATATGTAAAGGCATCTCGTTATATGGAGAGGTTTAACGTCAATTTTAAGAAACAGGTTGCTATGGTCAAGGGGACAAGCTATGTTGGATAGAAGACTTGTTGGTGCATTCTCCTGGAGAACCTGACCCACCACACATGACAGAACTCACTCTAGCATTTTGTCCCAGTTGAACTCATTGTATTTCGTTAAGTAAATACCATACTCCCAGTGCAGCAGCAAGAAACACCACAAAAAGTGGAGGATGACCAAATGGCTTCACAGTCCACATGGGGAGACACTTAGACCCGAGTGGCCACAGTTTACCTACAAAGAGAGAATTCAGCACTGCTCCCTTATGTTCATTAAAAAAAAAGAAACCATGTTCTCCAGGTCACATACATGCAGACCCATCTTTGATGGTCTCACTACAAATGAAGCTAAAGCTCCTGACAACAACATATATTTCAAGTGCCCGAACTTAGAGACAGTTTCTCAAGAAGTTTTTAGGCCAGCAGAGCTCCATGTTTGTGGAGTGTTTACCCTGACCCTAACTTTTGGAAACTCCTCTACCACCTCCAAGGTTGTGAACTCCTGATTATGTTCCATTCCATATATGTATTCACAGATTTTCTAACTCTTCTCCTCTAATTGTGTCTTATTTGGGGTGAAGGTAATGGCAATTCATTGTTCTGGATGAGAGTGGGAATATTTTTGTGTGGCACATATTTGCATACACATTGGATTCATTTTCTTATTTTCCAATCAAAATACTGAAACCATGACACTAACCCATACCCTACTAGACTCTGACTACTAATCCTAATATGATGGAGGAAAAATAACCAAAACAAAATAGAAATACATGCAGTTCAGTGGAGGCATGGTGTATATTTGGACTTGCCTTTTACATGATAAAGGGTAGGTGTTATAAATCTAGTCAATTTTTGGTTAAAATAATTCTCCATGTGTTTTTAAAATTAACTAATATGTGAATTCCTGTCTCCCTTTCTCTATAGACTATTCAGCACATGTATATTTATATGCACATATAGAATCCTACCTGGTATCACAGGTTAATTTTTTTGTTTTGTCTGACTTGGAAGATACAAATTGTGAGAAGAGATCCCTCCTCCTAAACGCTGTTGAAACTGAAAATTCAACCTATGGGTGAGCTTCCTAATACAAAAACATTATACAAAAATCCATGTTCAGTAAAATAATTATTTTTGCATATGTGAATTATATATATTTAATGATGAATTTCGATTAGCATATGTATTGCTACTTTTTATAGTCTGTGTGTATGTTTTGTGTATATATATATATATATATATATATATATATATATATATACATACTCTCCAGATTTTTCAAAATATGAAATATATGTGTCTTATATATACTCCCTAAATTTATTCATGTTGATGTATTTAGATTTATAATCGATTTTTCACAAGATTATTCTCAGAATTATTCATCAACTTGAAATATATATTTGTTTCCTAGTACTGAAAACTGACTTCAGTGAAAGCTGCACACAAATGCTAATATTTCTAGAGTAACTGACCCAGTTTAATATCAACGCAAGTAGACTCCTATGGGACATGACATATAATTTGACGTTCATTTTTATTCAACAATGGTACATTACTATTTCTGCAGTTTATGCACATCGTAGGATATATATTTTATCCACAAGTTCACAAATTTTTAGACATTTGTTTCAATGTCAATCACTTCCTGCTTCAGAACACAAGTATTCTTCCATGTTTCTTGACTGGTCTTTTCATGAGACTTCTTTCCAAAAATATTATATTTGATTTCCATAATCAGTTTGAAGCAAAACTCACACACACTTCAGGATAAACCACAACCCTAATATTACCATTAGATGTATTACTGGTTGAAATGAATGTATGTATATCAATATAAGATTTCCTGAATATTTTTAGATATCAATTTTATCCATTATTTAAAGTTGGAACAAGTAATATTATTTATTCACACTACGCTCTATTCATGCATTATCTCTATATTCATAGACACAGGGTACATCTATTTTTACCCACAATACTAATTTATACATCTTCAAAATATGGCTCCAAGAAATGGTGGAAGAAATACTCATGTTACCTGATCCACATATACATTTTATCACAGTAATATTCTGGTCAGAAAATGCAAACATCACACTTATGATTGTACCAAAGTCTAAATGGAAAATGAACATGGATTACTAAAAACATCCATGTCCAGGCTGCCTAATGCTCCCACTTGTCAATCTTTTTGGGGACTACATATTTGTTTTTTCCTAAGATTATATATTGAAACTCAATCATATTGAAAATGTCTAATCCAATCACTCACTTTACACTTTGCATGATTTCCTAATGTCTCTATGGATATCTGCTTTCCTACATATTTTCCCCAGTTCATCATTGTGACTGATTCTTCACACGTTCTGACATTCATATTCACTCTCTACCCGAAACCCTATTGCTAAAGAATTTTTGGTCCAAAACTTATACTCACTCTTCTTTTTAAACGTACAAACTGTCTTCCTAATACTACCAACTATCCCTTTTATCCTGGATGTTCTCTTCGACATTCAATCATCCAAGGTACAAGGTCCTATAACATTGTATATCGATTTATCTGAGACATCTGTGCAGAACATAATTCAAAGCTAAGTATCCCAATGAAGGTCCCAATGTCTTTCTGGGCTTCAAATCATACCTAGATTTCTGTTTCCATACTTATATTTTACCTATATATTCTTGTAAATATCGCAGGTTCCCAATACCATTATTCATCCAACAGAATGACTCCTCACCAAAATTGAACCTGTTATTAACCCTAACCATACACTCTTCCCTCAATCTACCTTTACAGAAGAGCAGGGACAGAGTTTGTCTTACAATACAGGAATGTAGGGGATCTTCCACCTGCTTAGAAACTCAATGGTCCAAGCAGAAATGATCCCTGGAGAAGTATTAGGCAGCTATGTAGGACCTGAGAGAGCAAAAGTCATCTTCCATGGCAAACAACCTTGTCAGGATGAAGGGTTGTGTCTGAATCAGCCTCTCTATTTTTAATGGAGAGAATATGGACCAAACCAGGACAATGTGGAGAGCTGTTTCTGGTTCCATATGGTTGATATACCATTCTAACTAGTGAAAGTGTCAGAGGAAGTAGGGTATCCTCCATCTCATGGGACCCTTGGAAGCAACTGTTATAACAAAGTGGTTGCCAAGGCAGTGAACTCATTAAATAAGTGACCTACCTCACTTCCTTGGTGATGGAACTCTCTGAATTTGGGATCCAGGAAGCCAGGCACACAGAGCCAGTCCCAGTCTCAGTCCCAGTGGGCTCACATGTTTGGATTTACCAAGGACAGAGTCTGTCTTTTTTGGTACCTACTGATGTGAGGATGGCCAAATGCGAGGAGAGTTCTGAAGACGGGCCTTCCCTGAGAAAGCATGTAGTGGTCAGAACAGGCTCCTGACAACTTCACAGTGTTTGACAAGGAGACCAGATCTAAGACAAGACTGGCCTTTTCGGGGGAACATAAAATGGCCCACCAGTCAAAGGACACTCTGGATAGTCACAGACTTACTTGGGGGAAGGAGGTGCCTTTTTGAGTGTGTGTGTGAGTTTGTGGTTTTGTCTCATGTTCTGAGAATAGGTAGGAAAGGCGGTGTGTTTGGTTTGGAGTGGACTATTTCTAGAAAGAACTTTGACAAGGCAAGTGTTTCTGTGTCTGTGTCTCCCACTGTGTCCATGGTTGTAGACATTAGAAAAGAGAATGCATCAATGGATGTGTCCTGTCTAGTAGAAAGCTTCCCAGCATTCATCCTGTCCATTTTAGTAATGGACTGCAGGTTGCCTTATCGATGGGCAACACCTACTATCTTACTAAGTTTCTGTTTTCTTCCTGAATTTTGGCCACTCTCCAGAATAGGTTCATGGTTTTGTGTCCAAAATATGTACCACCTCCAAACTCTGCGACATGGCTATGTTCTGGATAGCTGGAGGGAATTGGAGCATCTCAGAAAACTCAGATATCAGTGTGACCAGAAAAGCCTCAGTGGAGAAACCCTGTTTTGGGCCTTTTGCTAACCTATTGATCTTTTGCCCTGAATGTCAGGAAGGTCTTTGCCTCAGGCCACCCCTTGGTGAAGCCTGAAGGAAACAGTTTTCAAATGGAAATGAATGGGCATCACCTGTGGCTCTTTGCTTAATTGCTTTGGAAAGCCATGTGTCTGAATCAGCCTCTTGGCCCTGTGAGAGGCTATGGCTTAGATTTTCAGCGCCTGATGGATCTAAAGAAACATCCAATGTGTGCATCCAAAACCAAAATGGCAAAAACATAAGTCATTGTGGATGATGTCTCTTGCCTTCCTCTGTTAGGTTCCTGACCTTCTTCAAGGGAGTATAGGGATTTTTTGGGTCAAATGAGTTCTTCCAAGCTCTTCAGAGGTGCTTGGGTTTAATCATGAATCCAAATCACATAAGGAATTTATACCTGACAGTCAGTAGGCCTCTAATTGAAGAAGTAGAGCAGTATTAGCGGCAGACGTATGTGATCAATCCTAGTTCACAGGAAGGGTGTCCAGGCCACCCTGAGTTTAGGCAAATGAGGGGCAAGGAAGCTTATTTTGGACACTCTCTTGAGCTGCGCCATTCAAGGAATCCTCCAGCCAGAGGTTATGATGAGTGACTCTATGGAAGAAGATGAGGGCCATGTGGAATTGTTTTGGTTTTAATTGTGGTCATTTATGTGGTGGTTGGAAAAGATGACTGGGTGCACCTAGCCTTGAACACTGGTGTGATTCTCCTCAGAGACTGAGTTCTGTAACTGACCTCAGAGTAGTAATTGCTTTGAAATTGGTTGTGTCTTAATTAGCCTCTTGGCCCTGTGTGAGGCTGTGACTTAGATTATCAGCACCAGATGGATCGAAAGAAAGATCCCATGTGTGCATCCAAAACCAAAATGGCCAAAAGAGCAGTCATTGTGGATTAAGCCTCTTGCCTTTCTCTGTAAGGTTCTGAAAGAATAAAAGAAATTGAAATTGAAATTGAAATGTAAAGAACCAGGTTCGTAAACTTTCCAAGCTGCACTTTCCTGTGGCAGTTTAGACAATTCCCGGATCTGCCCATTAGATGTGTGTTGAAATCTTCCCTGACTACCTAGTTACTTAACAACCCTTTCCCAGAATCCCTGCAGCTCAGCAAGTATACATCTCAGGTATTCAACCAATCAGTTTCAATGTATACCCCTTCTTAGGGCTGACCAATCACCCCCTGCCCGAATTGTTCCCGCAAATGAAAGTGCTAATCATGCTTTAGAGTTGTTATTTGATTTTCCCATGGTATATGATGAATTGCTAAAGGAGGCTATCATGTATGTAAAGTCCCTGCCCTCTCTAAGGAATGGATATAAACTCTGCTCAAGTTGTTCTCAGGGCTCTTTGTTCTTTGCTCCTCTAAAGTGAGCTCTGAGCCCCAGCATGCTGGACCCCCAATAAAACCTTTGCTGTTGCATGAGAAAGCCTCTTGGTGGTCTTTTTCTCTGACGTTCGCCCCACCTATTCATCTGGAGGCCCCAGGTGAGATATCCGGCAGTGGCGGACAAAAGACCCCAATGGACTCCTCTCGGGGTAAGTAAGGCACCTCTTTCTGGTTTTGGGTTTCAGGTTATGGATTGGCAAAGTGGCTGTCAGTGAAGAGCATTAGCTCTCTCTGATGGTGGCTGACAGATGTGTCACAGAGCTACAGGCCACGTTCCTGGGGGACACTCCAGAGGACTAGAGAAATCAAGGAATACTAATTTCTTCAACTCGTTTATATTTTGCTTCAGGATTCGGTTCGCCAGCCCATCAGGTTTTGCCGGCTACTCAGTTTTGGTCATTGTTCTGAACTCATGTTGAGTTTTCCGGCTGTCTTTATTGTCTAACCCATCAGGTTTTGGCAGTTACTCAGTTCTAATCTTTGTCTTGGACTCATGTTAAACGTTTACTGTTTGTCTTTGTCTGTGTTGCGTTTGTGTCTTCACTGTCCCTGTTTGAGTAACTCTCATTATGGGACAAAGCACTTCCACTTCTCTGTCCCTGACACTTGATCATTGGACTGATGTCCGCTCAAGGGCCCAGAATCTTTCTTTTTCAGTAAAATGCCGTACCTGGCAGATTCTCTGTGCTTCAGAATGGCCTATTCTCAGAGTCAGGTGGCCCCCCAGAAGGATCCTTCTACTTCCCTCTAATCCGAAAAGTCAGAGATATTGTCTTTCAGCTGGGGCCACGTGGCCACCCAGATCAACAGCCATATACCCCTTCGCCCAGCATCCTATCATTCAAACCTTCCACTCCTCCCCCTCTTCCTTCCATTCTCCCTGAGTCACAAGACTGGACACTCCTCCCACTCCTTATCCTCTACCCTCGCTCTCCAACCCCCAACACGTTCCAGATGATATTCTCGCCGCTGACTCAGCCTCTCCGCCGCTAGAGGCAATTGGGCCAGACCCAAGCACTCCAGGGGACTTCTCTGCAGAAGCAGCAACCCCTCCTCCCCTGGAGGAAGCTGGGCCACCTAAAGGAACCCGACGGTGACGGATAATAGAAAACTCGGAAGCCCCTATGATGCTTCCTCTCCGTCCCTACAGGCCAATGAACCGATCCAACTGGCACCCAAACACCTTTAAATGTAGGTAGCATCTGTCCACTTATCGCCAGACTCTAATAGCGGGTCTCCGAGTGGCCGCCAGAGGGCCGACTAATTTGGCCAAGGTAAGAGAGATTATCCAAGGGCCTAATGAGTCTCCCTCTATGTTTCTGGAGAGAATTATGGAAGCATATAGGAAATATACTACTTTTGATCCTCAGGCAGAGGATGAACAAGCATCTGTTGCAATGGCCTTTATCGAGCAGGCTGCCCTAGATATTAAGAGAAAGTTACAACGTCTAGATGTATTACAAGATAAGACCTTGAGAGATTTAGTAAGAGATGCTGAGAAAGTATATTATAAGAGAGAAACTGAGGAGGAAAGGGAACAGAGGAGAGAGATGGAAAGGGAACAAAAGGAGGATGAAAGGATCAAAAGGCAGACTAAAGCATTGACTAAGGTTCTGGTCAGAGCACCAAATATGCCAGAAGTTAAAAAGCAGGGAGTCAGAAAGGGATACCTGGGCCCCCGCCAATGGCTGCCCCTGGCCTCAGATCAGTGTGCCTACTGTAAAGAAAACAGGACACTAGGCCAAAGAGTGCCCCCGAAAGAAGCAGAGATGCCAGTCCGCCGTGCTGACTCTAGAAGAGGACTAGGAAAGTCGGGGCTCGGATCCCCTCTCCGAGCTCAGGGTAACATTTAAAGTGGAGGGGACCCCAGTGAACTTTGAAGTGGATACAGGAGCAGTATAATCAACCTTTAAGACCCCACTGGGCCCCCTATCAAATAAATGGTCCCCTGTTAAAGGTACTAATGGCAGTAGATATTGGGCTGGGACAACTAAGAGGACTATGGACCTAGGAAATGGAAAAGTCCACCACGCTTTCCAAGTAATCCAAGAATGCCCAGCCCCATTGATGGGCTGGGATCTGCTTACCAAACTCTGGGCTAGAATAACCTTTAACCCTGATGGTCCCCAAGTGGAGTTTCTAAAGCCTTCAGTAAAAACTCCCATAGTCATGGCTTTGACAACATCCGTAGAAGATGAACATCAACACTTCGCGCCTCCTAGGACTGATCAAACAGGCAAACTACCCCAGAAATGGATAAAAGATTATCCTAATGCCTGGGCAGAAACTGCTGGGTTAGGTCTAGCCATATAACAACCTCCAATAGTAGTAGAATTAAAAGCCTCTATCTCTCCAATCAGTGTTAAACAATATCCTCTAATCAAAGAAGCTAAGGATGGGATAAGGGCCCATATTCAGAAATACCTGGCTCTTGGGGTCTTAAGGCCCTGTCATTTGTCCTAGAATATCCCCCTGCTACCAGTAAGAAAGCCAGGAACTGGGGACTACCGGACGCTTCAATACCTAAGAGAGATCAACAACAGAGTGCAGGACATTCACCCCACTGTACCGAATCCATATAATTTGCTTAGCGCTCTGAATCTGGAGCAGGAATGGTACACTGTGCTAGACTTAAAAGATGCTCACTTTTGCTTGCCCGTACATAAGGACACTCAGTTGCTGTTTGCTTTTGAGTGGATAGACCCCGAAAAAGGGACATCTGTCCAACTAACCTGGACTAGACTCCCACAGGGGTTCAAAAACTCTCCCACTCTCTTTGATGAACCCCTCCACAAGGACTTCAATGACTTCAAAACTGCACACCCCGATGTCACCATACTCCAATATGTGGATGGTCTGCTACTGGCAGCCGACACCAAAGAGAACTATGAGTCTGGGACCCAAGCATTATTTTCCAAGCTTGCTCGGCTTGGATATAGGGCTTCTGCCAAAAAGGCCCAAATTTGTCAGCAAGAAGTAATCTTCCTGGGTTATTCTCTTAGGGGTGGCAAAGGATGGCTCACTGAGCCCACAAAATGAACCTTTGTGCAGATACTGCCCCCATCTAATAAGAGACAACTCAGGGAGTTTCTTGGGACTGCCGGCTTTTGCAGGTTATGGATTCCTGGGTTCGCGTCTCTGGCTGCCCCTTTATACCCGCTGATAAAGGGGGATGCCCACTTCCAATGGACCCCTGAGCACCAACAAGCTTTTGATAATGTCAGAAAAAAGGTGCTGCTATCTGCTCCGGCCTTAGCACTCCCAGATATAGAAAAACCCTTCAGTCTCTACATCGAGGAAAAGAAAGGAATAGCACGGGTTGTGCTCACTGAGACTTTGGGACCTTGGAAAAGGCCGGTAGAATACTTATCAAATAAACTGGACCCAGTGGCTAGTGGGTCGCCCCATTGCTTAAGAGCTATAGCAGCGGCAGCCCTTCTAATAAAAGATGCTGATAAATTAACGTTGGGACAGAAGCTAACGATTATAGTCCCCCATGCCCTGGAGTGCATCATCTGTCAGCCTCCAGAGATGTGGCTATCAAACTCTAGAATAACCCACTACCAGAACCTCTTGCTTGACAAAGACAGAATCACGCTGGGACCCGCTGCTCCACTCAACCCGGCTACACTGCTGCCAGAAGAATCATCAAGACCCGTTGCTCATGAGTGTCAACACATACTGGCAGAGGAAACCAGTATACGACGAGACTTGAAGGATCAGCCACTGCCTTGCCCTGAAGTTGTATGGTTTATAGATGGCAGCAGCTTCCTCCAAGATGGTAAGCGGTGGGCTGGAGAAGCAGTAGTTAGCAAAATTAATGTCATCTGTTCCTCTGGTCTCCCAGAACTGACATCAGCCCAAAAAGCAGAACTGATTGCCCTTACGAAAGTATTGGAACTAGCAACAGGCAAAAGGGCCACCATATACACTGATAGCCGCTATGCATTTGCCACTGCAAATGTGCACGGGGCTATTTACCATCAAAGGGGGTTATTAACCTCCACCTGGAAAGAAATAAAGAACAAAGATGAGATCCTCCAACTTCTCTCAGCAGTGCAGGGCCCTAAGGAACTAGCTATACTGCACTGCCCAGGGCACCAGAAGGGAAACGAACCCTTGGCGGTTGGAAAAAGAAGGGCAGATGAGGAAGCTTAATTGGCAGCCCTAAATGGAGTGACTGTGTTAACTTTTTCCACACCAGGGGGAACAACAATCAGGAGACTTGGCCGCACCGGAACATTCAGGCAACTTATCATCTGAGGAGACAGATACAGAACTCTGGGATCCTACAGAGCCAAGTTTACAATTTCAAAAGCCCACCTTTATGTCAAAGACGTACACCAGCTCACCCACTTAGACTCAGAGAAGATATAGGCACTCTTAAAGGACCGGAGAAAGGACTTATTATTGACTGACTCACAGAGGAAAGAAATAGCTGAGCAGGTGACTAGAGCTTGTCAAGTCTGCCAAGTAGTTAATGCTTACCCATCCAAGCTTCCTGCAGGGAAGCGCTTACAAGGAACCAGACAAGGACAATTCTGGGAATTGAACTTTACTGAAATTAAGCCAGCAAGGTATGAACTTAAATATCTCCTAGTCTTTGTAGATACTTTTTCAGGATGGGTCGAAGCCTTCCCCATGAAGAAAGAAACAGCTCAGATGGTAGTCAAAAAGATCGTAGAAGACATTTTTCCAAGGTTCGGCCTGCCAAAGGTAATAGGGTCCGCTAACGGACCGGCATTCATGCCCCAGGAAAGTAAGGGATTTGCCAGGACCCTGGGGATTAATTGGAAGTTACATTGTGCTTATAGACCCTATAGCTCAGGACAGGTAGAAAGGATGAATAGAACCATCAAAGAGTACTTAACAAAATTAAGCTTGGATACTGGCATAAAAAATTGGACTATGCTCCAACCTTATGCACTGTTTTGTGAAAGAAATACCCCCTCCGCCTCTTTGTGTAACCTCACCTCTTATGAAATTCTCAATGGTGCCCTTCCTCCAGTAGGGGACCTAATCCCAACTATGAGACTTAATGATTCCTTTCACACCCCCTTGCTTGACAGATTTAAAGCCCTTTAACAAACCCAGCACCCAGCGATACCTGTGGAAACATTTGGCCTCTGCTTATCAGACTGGAGACGAGGGAACCCCACATTGATATCAAGTGGGAGGCTTCGTCTACGTGAGATGGCGTCAGGTGTCATCCCTGGAACTCCACTGGAAAGGACCATACCAGGTGCTGCTTATAACACCCACAGTGGTGAAAGTGGATGGGATCACTTCCTGGATCAATGCCTCCCATCTCATGCCTGAGCCCTGTACAGACTCTGGCTGGAAACTTCTACAGACTGGTATCCATCTCAAGTTGCGTGTCCGTCATGTGGGTAGGGCTATGGATTCTTCCCATGACCACCAGCAGCCCTAATCCCCATCAGCGTGCTCAGCAACAAGGGCAAGTAATGAATCCTAATGGGCAAGTAGTGTGATCTATTTCACAAACAGCCACCTTATGGACTTGGTGGCCATCTCTCCACCCGGAAATTTGTCAGCTTGCCATAGGCTTCCCTGACTGGGATCTCCCTGACATAGAGGACCCCACACAGATCCCACTCAAACCCTAACTAGGGCAACATAGACCACCTTAACCCATGAATTGTGGATGTCATCTCCCCCAGCTCAGGTGTAAACTAGCCAGTCTTGACTATTATGTGTGCCCACCTGATTTCCAAAGTCATAAAACAGGCCCAAACCTGTGGAGGACCCAGTGACTTTTATTGTAGATCTTGGGGTTGTGAACAAACGAAAGCTGCATGGTGGAACCCAAACTCCCCAGAAAGGTATGATTCCGGTAGGATGAAATGACACCTGGATTGATCCCAAGAAATGTGTTGCTTGCCCAGTGGTGTCAAAAACTCGCTGTGGAAAGAATACTCTATGTTACCCCCTCAATATAACTTTCACTTCCAAAGGAAGGGGCTACCTCAGAAAAACCTGGCCTATGGGAAATACGTGGGGAATGCGATTCTATATTTATGGCCCAGGTGATGAATTTGGTCTCTGGTTCACCGTCTGGCTTAAAAAGAAAGAAAATCCCACAGCAATAGGACCCAATCCCCTCAAGCCAGGGATTAAGCCTCCTAAACCTTCCATGCCTAGATCTACCAGAACCCCTCTACCATCTAATACTTCCTGGATTCCGTCTTTGCCTACTTCCGCAGTCCAGAGTACATCTGACTCCTCCCCCTGGGAACTAATTAAAGGAACCTTTATGGTACTGAACTCCACACAGTCAGAACTCCTTGTATTTCAGCCCAGGTCTTTGACAGCCCTGTAAATTATTGTGTAATGGTGCAGATACTCTCCAGGGTACTCTATCATAATGCCTAATCATTTGAAGGTCTACTAGGGGGACAAACAACCCGATATCAAGGGGAACCATTGTCCCTTACTCTAGCCATCCTATTGGGGATAGGAGCTGCTGCAGGAGTGGGTATGGGAACAGCTTCTATGATGCGTGGTTAACAACAAATGGCCCAATTAGAAACAGCAATAAATCAAGACTTGAAGACGTTAGAGACCTCCATCACAGCTTTGCAGGAATCCTTAACCTCTCTCTCTGAAGTTGTTTTACAGAACAGGTGAGGATTAGACCTCCTCTTGATGAGGGAGAGGGCCTCTGTGTTGCACTGAGAGAAGAATGTTGTTTTTATGCTGACCATATTGGAGTTGCAAAATAATTCATGAGTAAATTAAGAAAATACCTTGAAGAGCGCCAGAGAGAATGGGAGATTCAACAAGGGTGCTTTGAGTCATGGTTAACCGAGTACCCCTGGTAACTACACTAATATCAGACTTAGCTGGACCCCTGATCATCCTTATGGTGTTGCTAACTGTGGGACCTTGTTTGCCTAACCACATAGTTTCCTTTCTCCAGGCTCAGATTAGGCAGGTGAAACTCATGATAATCAGACAGAAATATGCTGCACTGGTAGGAATAGAATGTGAAACCCCACAATAATTTTGATTCATTACTTTTAAGATTAAAAGTAGTCAGAAAAAGGGGTGGGAAATGAAAGAATAAAAGAAATTGAAATTGAAACGTAAAGAACCAGGTTTTGTACATTTTCCAAGCTGCACTCAGAACCTGAAATTCCTGTGGCACTTAAGACAATTCCCGGATCTTCCCATTAGATGTGTGTTGAAATCTTCCCTGACCACCTCGTTACTTAACCACCCCTTTCCCAGAAACCATGCAGATTTGCACGTATACATCTCAGTGCTTCAACCAATCAGTTTAAATGTATACTCCTTCTCACGGCTGACCAATCACCCGCTGCCCAACCTGTTCCCACCAATGAATGTGCTAATCATGTTTTAGAGTTATTATTTGATTTTCCCGCGGTATATGATGATTTTCTAAAGGAGGCTATGATGTATGTAAAGTCCCTGCCCTCTCTAAAGAATGTATATAAACTCTGCTCAAGTTATTCTCGGGGCTCTTTGTTCTTTGCTCCTCTGAAGTGAGCTCTGAGCCTCATCATGCTGGACCCCCAATAAACCCTTTGCTGTGGCATGAGACAGTCTCTTGGTGGTCTTTTCCTCTGAAGTTCGCCCGACCTTTTCAGTTCCTGACTTCCGTCAAGTGAGAATAGGGATCATTTGGGTCAAATGAGTTCTTCAAAGCCCTACAGTGGATAGCCCATAGGTGCTTGGGTTTTCTCATGACTCCAAATCACATAGAAAATCTACACCTGACAGTCATTAGGCCTCAAATTGGAGAAGCAGAGCAGTATTAAAGGCAGGCTTATTTGATCACTCCTGGTTCAAAGGAAGGGTGTTTAGGCCACCCTGACTTTTGGCAAATGAGGGGCAATGGAGCTTATTTTGGACACTGTCTTGGGCTGCACCCCTCATGGAAACTTCCAGCCAGAGGTTATGATGCGTGTCTGTGTAGAAGAAGATGAGGCCCATGTGGGAGTGTTTTGATTTAAATTGTGGTCATATGTGTGGTAGCTGGAAGAGATTACTGGGTCCTCCTGGGCCTGAACTCTGGTGTGACTCCTTTTAGACACTGTGTCCTGGAACTGAGCTTAGTGAAGTATTGCCATGAGTTGTGTTGGGATTTGAGGAGGCCATGCATGAGAGTCGCCCTTGGAACCTGAGATGTAGGCCCAGGGTAGCTTTCCACAGAGCACTGGGAATCTCAGTCAGGATACCACAAGATTTTATTCTGAAAGACTTGGCAGCCATAGTTGAGATCAAAACACTCATGGATCTCAATTGTAGACCTCAATGAGCCTGGCTTCAGGTGACCTTTTGGACACTCTTTGGGAAGCCTTGCCTGTGAGAGTTCTCCAGAGTTTTCATTGAAATGATCATACTCACCATTTAATGGTTCCTGCATGAATTGAAATCCACTGTGCCTCCAAATTCATCCTTGATAAATGGCTAGATAAATAGTTTAAATTTTTGAAATTCCCATGAACAGGTGGCATACAGAACCTTTGGATGTCCTATTTCTGATCATGAGTGTACCAGACAGTGCCTTGATTGATTGGGTTTAATGAAAATGGTGTAGAACCGAGATCCCAGTAATTTGGAGCCTGATGAGTAGAGGGCCTAGAGCAGCGGTAGGCAGGTGTGTGATAAAACATCTGTGATGGGGCCATGTGGATCTGCCTTTGGATTCCAAATGTCATGAGACGGACATGGTGCAGCCAGGAGACCATTATAAGTAAACACATCTTGTTATATGGAGAGGTTTTAGGGTAATTTACAGAATCAGGTTGCTATGGTCAAGGGAGCAAGCTATGTGGTATAGAGGCCGGTTTCATGAATGCTCATGTGTGAGCCACCACATGTGATAGAACTCCCTCCAGCACTGTGTCCCAGTTGAACTCCTTGTATTTCATGAAGCAAATACAAAACTCGCAGTGCAGCAGCAAGAAACACCAGGAAAAGTGGAGGATTACTAAATGGCTTCACAGTCCACACGGGCAGACACTTAGACCACTGTGTCCCAGTTGAACTCCATGTATTTCGTGAAGCAAATACCAAAGTCGCAGTGCAGCAGCAAGAAACACAATGAAGAGTGGAAGAGGAACAAATGAATATATAATCCACGCGGGGACACACTTAGCCCCAAGTGGCCATAGTATACCTAGAAAGAGAGAATTCAGCACTGCTCCCTCATGTTCATTGGAATATTACAATTTATGTCCTCCAGGTCACATAGATGCTGACCCAGCTTTGATCTTCTCACTAGAAGGAAGCAAAAGCTCCTGAAAACAACATATATTTCAAGTGCCCAAACTCAGAGGCAGTTTCTCAAGAAGTCTTTAGGCCAGCAGAGCTCTGTGATTGTGGAGTGCTTACCCTGTCCCTTACTTTTGAAAACTCCTCTACCACCTCCATGGTTGTGAACTCCTGATCAAATTCCATTTCAGATATGTATTCACATATTTTCTATCTCTTTTCCTCTAATTGTCTCTTACTTGGGGCGAAGTTAATGTCAAGGGATTGTTCTGGATGAGAGTGGGAAGATTTTTCTGAAGCACATATTTGCATACACATTGGATTCATTTTCCTATTTTCCATTCAAAATACTGAATCACTGACATTAACACATACCCTACTAGACTCTGACTACTAATCCTAATATGTTGGAGAAAAATACCCCCAAAAGAATAGAACTACAAGCAGTTCAGAGGAGGCATGGTGGATAGTTGGGCTTGCCTTTTGAATTATATAGTGTAGGAGTTTTAAATCTTGTCAATTTTTTTTGAAATAGTTCTCCATGTATTTTAAAAGTTAAGAAATATGTGAATTCCTGTCTCCCTTTCTCTGAAGCCTATTCAGCACCTGTATTTTTATATGCACATTTAGAATCCTAACTGTTACCACACGTACGTTCTTGTGTGGAGGCTGAATTGGCAGATACAAATTGTGAAAAGGGATCACTCCTCCTAAACGCTGTTGGAACTGAAAATTCAACCTGTGGGTGAGCTTCCTAGTTGAACAACATTATACATAAATCGATGTTCAGTAAAATGAATTTATTTGGATCTGTGGATGATATATATTTCATGGTGATTTTAAATTGGCATATAGTGCTACTTTTTAATGTCTGTGAATGTTTGTGTGTGTGTATATATATATATATATATATATATATATATATACACACTCTCCAGATTTTTCAAAATATGAAATATATGTGTATTATTTTACACATCCTAAATTTTTCATATTCATGAATGTGGATTTATAATCATCTTTTCACAAGATTATTCTCAGAAATATTCACATACCCTACTAGACTCTGACTACTAATCCTAATATGATGGAGAAAAGTAACGCAAACAGAATAGAAATACAAGCATTTCAGAGGAGGCATGTTGTATATTTGGACTTGCCTTTTGCATGATAAATGGTAGGTGTTATAAATCTGGTCAATTTTCAATTGAAATAGTTCTCCATGTGTTTTTAAAATTAACAAATATATGAATTCCTGTCCCTTTCTCTGTAGCCTATTCATCACATGTATTTTTATATGCATTTATAGTATCCTACCTGGTATCACATGTACATTTTTGTGAGTTGGCTGACTTGGTAGATACAAATTGTGAGAAGAGATCACTCCTCCAAATCGTTGTTGGAACTGAAAATTCCACCTATAGGGGAGCTTCCTAGTAGAAAAACATTATACATAAACTCATGTTCAGTAAAATAAATATTTTTGCATCTTTGGATGATATATATTTATAGATGAATTTTGAGTGGCATATATATTGCTACTTTTTAATGTCTGTGTGTGTGTTTTGTGTAAATATATATATATATATATATATATATATATATATATATATATACACTCTCCAGATTTTTGAAAATATGAAATATATGTGTCTTATTTACACTCGCTAAATTTATTCATGTTCATGGACTTGGATTTATAATCAACTTTTCACAAGATTATTCTCAGAAATATTCATCCACCTGAAAAACAGATTTAACTAATATTTCTACAGTAACTGAACAAGTTTAACATCAATGCACCTTGATTCCGATATGACAAGCTGTGCATTTTGACGTTCATTTTTATTAAACCCTGGTACATTAATATTTATTCGTATTATGGACATCATACGATATATATTTCATCCACAAATTCACAAATTTATGGGCATTTGTTTCACTTTCAATCAATTCCTGCTTCAGAACACATGTATTCCTCCAGGTGTCTTGACTGGTCTTTTCATGTGACTTCTACCCAAACACATTATTTTCGATTTTCATAATCAATTTTGAAGCAAAACTCACACCCTTTATGATAAACCATAACCCTAATATTACAAATAGATGTATAATTGGTTTGAATGAATGTATGTTTATCAATATAAAATTTTCTTTATATTTTCAGATACCACTTCAATCCATTTTTTAAAGTTGAAACCAATTATATTCTTTATTCACACTATTGTCTATTCATACATTTTCTCTATATTCAGAGACACAGGGTGCACGTATTTGTACCCCCAATACTAATTTATATGTCTTCAACATATTGCTTCCAGAAATGGTGGAAGAAATACTCATGTCACCTGATATAAATATACATTTTTTCAGTGTAATATTCTGGACACAAAACGCAAATGTCACACTAATGATTGTACCAAATCCTAAATAGGAAGTGAGCATGGATTACTAAAACCATCCATGTCCAGGTGGCCTAATGCTCTCAAATGTCTATCCTGTCGGTGACTACATATTTGTTTCTTCCTAAGATTATATATTAAATCTCAACCTGTTGAAAATGTCTAATCCTATCACTCACTTTATACTTTGCCTGATTTCCTAATGTTTCTATTGATAAATGCTTTCCTACATATTTTTTCCAGTTCATCACTGTGACCAACTCTTCACATGTGCTGACATTTACATTCACTCTCTAACCAAAACTCTATTGCTAAAGTACTTTTGGTCCAAATCCTATTCTCACTCTTCTATCTAAACCTACACTATCTTCCTAATCCTACCGACTATCCCTTTTTGACTGGATGTTTTCTTACACATTCAATCAACCAAGGTACATGGTCCTTTGCCATTATATATCGATTTATCTGAGATATCTGTGCAGAACATTGTTCAAAGCTAAGTTTCCCACTCCAGTGCCCAGTGCACTTCTGGGCTTCAAATCTTATCTAGAATTCCATTGTCATACTTATATTTCACCTCTATATTCTTATAAATACCACAGGATCCCAATATTCTTATTCATCCAGCAGAATGATTCCTAACACAAATCGAACCTGTTATTAACCCTAACCATATACTGTTCCCTCAATCTATCTTTACAAAAGAGCAGGACTGAGTTGGTCTTACAATACAAAAATGTAGGGAGACTTTCACCTGCTGAGAAGCTCAAAGGTCTATGCAGATATAATCCCTGGAGAAGATATAGGGAACTATGAAGTACCTGAGAGAGAAAAAGTCATCTTCAATTGCAAACAACCTGGTCATGACGAAGGGATGTGTCTGAATCAGCCTCTATCTTCTTAATGTAGAGAAGATGGACCAAACCAGGCCTATGTAGAGAGCTGTTCCCAGGTGCCTATGGTTGATATAACTTTCTATCTTGTGAAATTGTAACAGGAAATAGGGGCAGCCTCCATCTCATGAGACCCTTGGAAACAACTGTTAGGACAAAGTGGTTGCAAAGGCAGCAAATTCAATCAGTTCCAGAAAGAAGTGACCTCATCTAATTTTCTTGTTGAAGGAACACTCTAAACTTGGAATCCAGGCACCCAGAGGCAGTCCCAGTTCCAGTCCCAGTGGGCTCACTTGTTTAGATTTACAGAGGACAGAGTCCGTCTTTCTTGGTAAATACTGATGTGAGTATGGCCAAATGCCAGGTGAGCTCTGAAGAGGGGCCTTTCCTGAGAAAGCAGGTAGTGTCTCACTGCTGGTCCCGGCCAATTTCACAGAGTTAGCCAAAGAGACCTGATCTGAGACAGGACAGGCCGTTTCGGGGGAACATAAAATGGTCCACCAGTCAGAGGGCTCTCCAGATAGTCACATACCTACTTGGAGGAAGGAGGTGCCTTTGTGGTTGTGGGTGTGAGTTTGTGGTTTTGTCTCATGTTCTGAGAATAGGTAGGAAAGGCAGTTTGTTTGGTTTGGAATGGACTGTGTCTACTGAGTGCTTTGACAAGGCAAGTGTTTCTATGTCTGTGTATCCCACCGTGTCTGTGGTTGTAGACATTAGAAAAGAGAATGCATCAATGGATTTGTCATGTCTAGTAGAAAGCTTCTCAGCATTCATCCTGCCTAATTTATGAATGGACTGTGGATTGCCTTATGGATGTGCAACACCTACTATCTTCCAAAGTTCCTGTTTTCTTCGTAGAATTATGGCCACTCTTCAGAATAGGCTTATGATTTTATGTCCACCATATGAACCACCTCCAAGATCTGTGACATGGCTATGTACTGGATAGCTGAAGGGAATGAGAGCATGTCAGAAAACACAGATATCATTGGGACCAGGAGAGTCTCAATGGAGAAACCCTGCTTTGGGTCTTTTGCTTACCTATTTGTCTGTTGCCCTGAATGTCAGGAAGTTCTTTGACTCAGGCCACCCCTTTTTGAAGCCTGAAGAAAACAGTTTTCAAATGAAAATGAATGGGCATCACCTTGGGCTCTTTGCTTAATTGCTTTAGAATGGGATGTGTCTGAATCAGCCTCTTGGCCCTGTGTGAGGCTGTGGCTTTGATTCTCAGCACCTGATGGGTCTAAAGAAGGATCCCATGTGTGCATCCAAAACCAAAATGGCCAAAAGAGCGGTCATTGTGGATGGAGTCTCTCGTCTTCCTCTGTAATGTTCCTGCCTCCATCAAGTGAGAATAGGGATCCTTTGGGTCAAATGAGTTCTTCAAAGCCCTGCAGAGTCTAGCCCATAGGTGCTTGGGTTTTCTCATGACTCCCATTTACAAAAAGAATCTAAACCCCACAGTCAATAGGCCACAAATTGCAGAAGTGGAGCAGTATTAACGGCAGGCCTATTTGATCACTCCTGGTTCACAGGAAGGGAGTCCGGGCCTTTAGGCATATGAGGGGTAAGGAAGCTTCTTTTGGACATTGTCTTGGGCTGTGCCCCTCATAGAATCCTCCAGCCAGAGGTAATGATGAGTGTCTATATGGAAGAAGATGAGGTCCATGTGGGAGTGTTTTGGTTTTAATTGTGGTCACTTGTGTGGCGGTTGGAAGAGATGAATTGGTCCACGTGGGCTGGAACTCTGGCGTAATTACCCTTAGAGACTGCATTCTGGAACTGATCTTAGAGAAGTATTGCAATGAGTTGTGTTGGGATTTTAGGAGACCACGCATGGAGTCCTTGGAAAATGAGTCTTGACCCAGGGTTGCTTTCCACAGAGCACTGGGAATCTCAGCCAGGATATCACATGATTTTATTCTGAAAGACTTGGCAGCAATAGTTGAGAGTCAAAACAGACATGGACCTCATATTGTAGACCTCAATAGGCCTGGCTTCATGTGAACTTTTGGCCACTCTTTTGGAAGCCTTGCCTGTGAGAGTTCTCGAGAGCTTTCATTAAAATGAGTTTCCTCAACATTTAATGGTTCCTGAATGAATTGAAACCCACAGTGCCTCCAACTTCATCCTTTAAAAATGGTTAGATAAATACCATGAAATGTTTAAAATTCCCATGAGCAGGTGGCACTGGAAAACCTTTGGATGTCCTGTTTCTGATTATGAATATACCAGAAGGTGCCTTGATTGACTGGTTTTCATGAAAATGGTATAGAAAAGAGATGCAAGTAAGTTCGAGCCTGCTGAGTAGTGGACCTAGAGAAGTTGTGGGCAGGTGTGTGATAAAAAATCTGTGGTTTGGCCATGTGGATCTGCCTTTGGCTTCCAAATGGATTATGACTGATATGGTGCAGCCAGCAGACCCTTCTCTCAAAAGGCATCTTGTTATATGTAGGAGTTTCAGGGCAATGTTCAGAATCAGGTTGCTATGCTCAAGGAGGCAAGCTGGTGGGATAGAAGCATGGTTGGTGCATTTTCCTGCAGACCCTGACCCACCACACGTGACAGAACTCGCTCCAGCACTGTGTCCCAGTTGAACTCCTTGTTTCATGAAGCAAATGCCAAATTGCGAGTGCAGCAGCAAGAAACAGCACGAAAAGTGGAGGATGACCAAATGGGTTCACAGTGCACATGGGGAGACACTTAGCCCCCATTGGTCACAGTTTACCTACAAAGAGAGAATTTAGCAAGGCTGCTTCATGTTCATTGGAAAACAAGAAACCATGTGCTCACAAAGGTCACAAAAATGCAGACCAGCTTGGATGGTCTCACTACAATGGAAGCTAAAGCTCCTGACAACAACATATATTTCATGTGCCCAACCTCAGAGGCAGTTTCTTAAGAACTCTTTAGGCCAGCAGAGCTCCATGTTTGTGGAGAGTTTACATTGTCCCTTAATTTTGGAAACTCCTCTACCTTCTCCAAATTTGTGAAAATTGAGCAGTTTCCATTGCAGATATGTATTCACAGATTTTCTAACTCTTCTGCTCTAATTGTGTCATACATGGGGCGAAGGTAATGTCAAGGCATTGCTCTGGATGAGAGTGGGAAGATATTTGTGTAGCACATATTTGCATACACATTGCATTCATTTTCAATTTTCTATTCGAAATACTGAATCCCTGACACTATCCCATACGCTACTATCCTCTGACTACTAATCCTAATATGATGGAGAAAAATACCCAAACAGAATAGAAATACAAGCAGTTCAGAGGAGGCATGCTGCATACTTGGACTTACCTTTTGCATGATAAATGGTAGGTGTTATAAATCTAGTCAATTTTTAATTGAAATAGTTCACCATGTGTTTTTAAATTAAACAAATATATGAATTCCTGTCTCCCTTTCTCTGTAGCCTATTCATCACATGTATTTTCATATGCACTTATAGAATCCTACCTGGTATCACATGTACATTTTTGTGAGATGGCTGACTTGGCAGATACAAATTATGAGAAGAGATCACTCCTCCAAATTGCTGTTGGAACTGAAAATTCCACCTATAGGGGAACTTCCTAGTAGAACATCATTATACATAAACTCATGTTCAGTAAAATAAATATTTTTGCATCTGTGGATGATATATATTTAAAGATGAATTTTGATTGGCATATATATTGCTACTTTTAAATGTCTGTGTGTGGTTTTTTTTGTGTGTGTGTGGGTATGTGTGTGTATATATATATATATATATATATATATATATATATATATATATATATACACTCTCCAGATTTTTCAAAATATGAAATATATGTGTCTTATATACACTCTCTAAATTCATTCATGTTCATGCATGTGGATTTATAATAAACTTTCCAAAATATTAGTCTCAGAAATATTCATCCACCTTAAATACATATTTGTTTCCTAGTACTGAAAACTAACTTCAGTGAATGGTGCATACAAATGTTAATAATTCTACAGGAACTGATCCAGTCTATCACCAATGCAAGTAGATCCCAATGGGACATGATATATAATATGATGTTCATTTATATTCAACACTGGTACATTATTATTTCTTCACTTTTTGCTCATCATAAGATATGTATTTCATCCACAAGTTCACAAATTTGTAGGCATTTCTTTAAACTTTAATCACTTCCTACTTCACAACACATGTATTGTCAGGGTTTCTTGACTGGTCTTTTCATGAGACTTCTTTCCAAACACATTATTTTCAATTTCCATAATCACTTTTGAAGTAAAACTCACACACTCTTCATGATAAACCAAAACACTAATATTGACATTAGATGAATAACTGGTTGGAATGAATGATTGTATATGCATATAAGATTTCCAGTAATTTTTCAGATATCAGTTCATCCCATTATATTAAGTCGGAACAAGTTATATTACTTATTCACAGTATGGTCTATTCATGCTTTATCTCTATATTCATAGACATAGGGTACACCTCTTTGTACGCCCAATACTAATTTTATGTCTTCAGTATATTGCTACCAAAAATGGTGGAAGAAATACTTATGTCACCTGATCTACATATACATATTATCACAATAATATTCTGGACAAAAATGTAAATGTTACACTTATGATTGAACCAAGCAAAGCTTAAATGAAATGTGAACATAGATTACTAAAAACATCCATGTCCAGGGTGCCTAATGCTCTCAAATGTCAATATTATTGGTGACTTCATATTTGTTTCTTTCTAAGATTCAACCTCAAGCCTGTTGAAAATGTCTAATCCTCTCACTCACTTTATACTTTCCCTGATTTCGTAATATCTTTATTGATATCTTCTTTTCTACATGTTTTCCCCACTTCATCATCGTGACTGGCTCTTCATATGTGCTGACATATACATTCACTCTCTAACTGAAATCCTATTGCTAAAGAACTTTTGTTCCAAATCATATACTCACTCTTCTTCCTAAAACGACCGACTATCTTCCTAATCCTACCGACTATCCCTTTTTGAAGGGATGTTCTCTTCTACATTCAATCTTCCAAGGTACAAGGTCCTATGCCATTTTATATCAAATTATCTGAGACATCTGTGCAGAACATAATTCAAAGCTAAGTATCCCAATCAAGGGCCCAATGCCCTTATGGGTTTAAAATCATACCTGGATTTCTGTTTTCATACTTATGTTTCACCTCTACATTCTTGTAAATATACCAGGTTCCCAATACCATTATTCATCCAGAAGAATGATTCCTAACACAAATCGAAATCAAACCTGTTATTAACCCAAAACATACACTGTTCCCTCAATCTCATTTTACAGAAGAGCAGGGACAAAGTTGTTCTTACAATACAGAAAAGTAGGGGACCTTCCACCTGCTGAGATCCTCAAAGGTCCATGCAGAAATGATACCTGGAGAAGTTGTAGACAGGTATGAAGGACCTGAAAGAGCAAAAGTCATCTTCGATGACAAACCACCTGGTCAGGATGAAGGGATGTGTCTGAATCAGCCTCTCTCTTCTTATTGTGGAGAAGATGGACCAAACCAGGCCTGTGTGTGTGCCTATGGTTGATATACCATTCTAAATTGTGAAAGTGTCAGAGGAAGAAGGGGCAGCCTCCATCTCATGGGGCCCTTGGAAGCAACTGTTAGGACCAAGTGGTTGCAAAGGCAGTGACCTCATTCAGTTCCAAAGAAAGTGTCATACCTCATTTCCTTGGTGATGGAACTCTCTGAACTTGGTATCCAAGAAGCCAGGCACCCAGATGCAGTTCCAGTCCCAGTCCCAGTGGGCTCACTTGTTTGGATTTACCAAGGACAGAGTCAGTCTTTCTTGGTACCTACTGATGTGAGGATGGCCAAATGCCAGGAGAGCTCTGAAGAGGGACCTTTCCTGAGAAAGCAGGTAGTGGCTCACCACTTTTTCCTGACAACTTCACATAGTTGGCCAAGGAAACCAGATCTGAGAGAATACAGGCCATTTCGGGGGAACATAGTATTGCCCACCAGTCAGAGAACACTCCGGATAGTCACAGACCTACTTAGGGGAAGGAGGTGCCATTGTGAGTGTGGGTGTGTGGTTTTGTCTCTTGTTCTGAGAATAGGTAGGAAAGGCGGTTTGTTTGGTTTTCAGTGAACTATTTCTAGTAAGTCATTTGACAAGGTGAGTGTTTCTATGTCTGTGTATCCCACTGTGTCCGTGGTTGTAGACATGAGAAAAGACAATGCAACAATGGATGTGTCCTGTGTAGTAAAAAGATTCCCAGCATTCATCCTGCCCAATTTATGAATGGACTGCAGCTTGCCTTATGGATTGGCAAAACCTACTACCTTCCTAAGTCCCTGTTTTCTTCCTGAATTCTGGCAACTCTCCAGAATAGTCTCATTGTTTTGTGTCCAAGATATGTACCAACTCCAAGGTCTTTGACATGTCCATGTACTGGATACCTGAAGGGAATGGCCAGTATCTCAGAAAACTCAGATATGAGTGTGACCAGAAAAATCTCAGTGGAGATACCATGCTTTGGGCCTTTTGCTTACCTATTGTTCTGTTGCCCTGAATGTCAGGAAGATGTTGGGCTCAGGCTACCCCTTTGTGAAGCCTGAAGAAAACAGTTTTCAAATGGAAATGAATGGGCATCACCTGTGGCTCTTGCTAAATTGCTTCGGAAAGGGATGTGTCTGAATCAGGCTCTCTACCCTGTGTGAGGCTGTGGCTTAGATTCTCAGCACCTGATGGATCTAAAGAAAGATCCCATGTGTGAAACCAAAACCAAATTCGCAAAAAAATTCAGTCATTGTGAATGAATTCTATTGCCTTTCTCTGTAGGTTCCTGAAATCAATCAAGTGAGAATAGCGATCCTTTTGGTCAAATGAGTTCTTCAAATCTCTGCAGAGGTGCTTGTCTTTTCTCATGACTCCAGTTCACATAAAGAATCTAAACCCCACAGTCAGAAGGCCTCAAATTGGAAAAGCGGAGCAGTATTAATGACAGGCCTATTTGATCACTCCTGGTTCACAGGAAGGGTGTCCTTCCCACCCTGACTTGAGCCAAATGAGGGGCAAGGGAGCTTATTTTGGACACTCTTTTGGAATGTGCCCCTCATGGAAAGCTCCAACCAGTGGTTATGATGAGTGTCTATAAGGAAGAAGATGGGGCCATGTGATAGTGTTTTGTTTTTAATTGTGTTCATTTGATTGGCGGTGTGAAGAGATGACTGGGTCAACCTGGGCTTGAACTCTGGTTTGATTCCCCTTAGAGACTGCGTTCTGGAATTGACCTCAGAGAAGTATTGCCATGAAAAGTGTTGGGATATTAGGAGGCCATGCATGAAAGTCACCCTTGGAAACTGAGATCTAGGCCCAGGGTGGTTTTCCAAAGAGTACTGGGAATCTCAGCCAGTATATCACATGATTTTATTCTGAAAGACTTGGCAGGGATAGTTTTGAGTCAAAACACACATGGACCTCACATTGGAGACCTCACTGCGCCTGGCTTCATGTGACCTTTTGGCCACTCTTTTGGAAGCCTTGCCTGTGAGAGTTCTCCAGAGCTTTCTTTGAAATGAACTTCCTCAACATTTAATGGTTCCTGAATGAATTGAAACCCACAGTGCCTCCAACTTCATCCTTGAAAAATGGCCAGATAAATACCATGAAATTTTTAACATTCCCATGACCAGGTGGCACTGGAGAACCTTTGGATGTCCTGTTGCTGATCTTGAGTGTACCAGACCCTGCCTTAATTCACTGGGTTTCATGAAAATGGTGTAGAACAGAGATGCCATTGAGTTATAGCCTGCAGAGTTGTTGGCCTAGAGAAATGGTGTGCAGTTTTGTGATAATACATCTGTGTTGTGACCATGTGGTTCTGCCATTGGCTTCCAAATTCATTGTGACTGCCATGGTGCAGCCAGGAGACCTGTATATGTAAAAGCATGTTTTTATATTGAAAGATTTCAGGGCCATGTTCAGAATCAAGTTGCTATGGACATGGGGGCAAGCAAGTTAGAGCCTGCAGAGTATTGGGCCTAGAGAAGTGGTCTGCAGTTGTGTGATAATACATCTGTGTTATGGCCATGTGGATTTCTCATTGGCTTCCAAATTTTTTGTGACTAACATGGTGCAGCCAGGAGACCCGAATATGTAAAAGCATGTTTTTATATGGAGAGGATTCAGGGCCATGTTCAGAATCATGTTGCTATGGACAAGGGGGTAAAGTATGTGGGAAAGAAGCCTGGTTGTTGCATTCTCCTGCAGACCCTGACCCACAACACGTGACAGAACTCCCTCCAGCACTGTGTCCCTGTTGAACTTCTTGTATTTTGTGAAGCAAATACCAAACTCCCAGTGCAACAGCAGGAAACACCACGAAAAGTGGAGGATGACCAAATGGCTCCACAGTCCACATGGGGAGACAATTAGACTCCAGTGGCCACTGTTTACCTACAAAGAGTGAATTCAGCACTGCTGCCTCATGTTCACTGGAAAATAAGAAACCATATCCTCCAGGTCACATAGATGCAGACCCAGATTTTATTGTCTCACTACAAAGGAAGCTAAAGCTCCTGAAAATAACGTATGTTTCAAGTGCCCAACCTCAGAGGCAGTTTCTCAAGATGTCTTTCCGCCAGCAGACCTCCATGTTAGAGGAGTGTTTACCATGTCCCTTACTTTTGGAAACTCCTCTACCACCTCCAAGGTTCTGAACTCTGAGCATTTTCCACTCAAGATATGTATTCACAGATTTTCTAACTCTTCTATTCTAATTGTGACTTACTTCAGGCGAAGGTAATGTCAAGGATTTGTTCTGGATGAGAGTGGGAAGATTTTTGTGTAGCATATATTTGCATACACATTTGATTCATTATTCTATTTTCCATTTGAAATACTGATCCCTGACACTAACTCATAACCTACTGGACTCTGACTACTACTCCTAATATGATGGAGAAAAATAACCCAAACAGAATAGAAATCCAAGCAGAGGAGGCATGGTGTATAGTTGGACTTGCCTTTTGCATAAAAAAGGGTATGTGTTATAAATCTAGTCAATTTTCTGTTGAAATAGTTATCCATGTGTTTTTAAAGTTAACAAATATGTGAATTCCTGTCTCCCTCTCTCTGTAGCCTACTCAGCACATGTATTTTTATATGCACATATAGAATCCTACCTGGTATCACACGTACATTCTTGTGAGGTGGCTGACTTGGCAGATACAAAATGTGAGAAGAGATTACTCCTCCTAAATGCTGTTGGAACTGAAAATTCAATGTATGGGTAAACTTCCTAGTTAAACAACATTATACATAAATCTATCTTCAGTAACATGAATATTTTTGAATCTGTGGATGATGTATATTTCATGGTGAATTTCAATTGGCATATATATTGCTATTTTTATAGTCTCAGTTTGTGTGAGTGTGTGTGTGTGTGTATATATATATATATATATATATATATATATATATATATACTCTCCAGATTTTTCAAAATATGAAATGTATGAGTCTTATTATACACTCCCTGAATTCATTCATGTTCATGTATGTGGATTTATAATCAACTTTTCACAAGATTATTCTCAGAAATACTCATCTACCTGAAATACATATTTGTTTCCTAGTACTGAAAACTAACTTCAGTGAATGGTGCATACAAATTCTAATATTTCTACATTAACGGACGCAGTTTAACATCAATTCAAGTAGATTCCTATGGGACATGATGTGTATTTTAACGTTCATTTTTATTCAACACTGGTACATTACTATTTCTTCAATTTCTGCACATCATCGTATATATTTATCATCCACAAGTTAGCAAATATATAGGCGTTTGTTTCACTTTAAATCACTTTCTGCTTCAGAACACATGCATACCTCCAGGTTTCTGGACTGGTCTTTTCATGAGACTTCTTTCCAAACACATTATTTTCAATTTCCATAATCACTTTTGAAGCAAAACTCAAACACTCTTCATGAAAATCCATAACCCTAATATTTCATTCAGATGTATAACGGGTAGGATTAAATGTAGTATATCAATATAAGGTTTTCTGTATATTTTCAGATATCAATTCAATCCATTATTTAAAGTTGGAACCAGTAATATTATTAATTCACAGTATTGTCTATTCATGCATTATCTCTATATTCATAGACAAATGGTACACCTATTTCTACCCAAAATACTAATTCATATATCTTCAAAATATTGCTCCCATAAATGGTGGAAGAAAAACTCCTATTACCTGATCTACATATATTATTTATTATAGTAATATTCTGGACACACATAGGAATGTTCACACTTATGATTGTACCAATGTAAAGTCGGGCGAGCGTCGGAAAAGAGACCACGAAGAGACTGTCTCATGCAACAGCAAAGGGTTTATTGGGGGTCCAGCATGCTGGGGCTCAGAGCTCACTTGAATAGAGAAGAGAGCCCTAAGAACAGCTTAAGCAGAGCTTATGCAATTTACGTGGTGAGAGCAGGGAGGGAAATTTATTGATGGGTCAGGTCGAGTGAGTGGTTTGCATGCCAATGGGAGAGGGAGTACATTCAACAGTTTGGCAATTGGGGACAGCACATTCTGGGAACAAGATTAGCAAACAGTTTTCAAGATTTCATCAGTATTTTGTTAAGCATACAGAAAAACAAGAAGTTAAAAGTACATATTTTATTAACCTTTCATTCCCCACTTCTTATTCTGGTTAATTTTAATCATAAAAATGAGCATTGCGGGGTCTCACATTTTATGTCTTCTAGTGAGGTATATTGTTGTCTGATTACCATAAGTTTAACTTATCCAATTTAAGCTTGTAGAAAGGAAACTAGATGGTTGAGCAAACAGGGTCCTACAATTAGCAATGAAATGAGGATTATTAATGGACTGGCCAGGGCTGATAAAAGCGTAGTTAACCAGGGGGACTGTGTGAACAAAGACTCAAACCACCCTTTTTGTGCATCTCTCTCTTGTTGGTGCTCTTCTAGGCGTCTTCTTAATTTACTCATAGATTTTTTTACAACTCCAGTATGGTCGGCATAAAATCAACTTTTTCCCTCAATGCAGCACAAAAGCCCCCTTCTCTCACGAAGAGGAGGTCCAACCCTCGCATGTTCTGTAAAACAATTTCAGAGAGAGAGGTTAAAGATTCCTATAAAACTGTGATGGAGGTTTTTAATATCTTTAAATTTTGGTCTATTGCTGCTTCTCATCGGGTCATTTGTTGTGTCACATGGACTAGGACAGTGATTCCTGTGCCCACACCTGCAGCAGCTCCTTTTCCTAATAGGATGGCTAAAGTGAGGGATACAGGTTCCCAGAGGAACCGGGTTGTATGCCCCCGTATTTGATATTTAAATTAACCTGCCTCATGATAGAGCACTCTGGGAAACATCTGAACATTACATAATTAATCACATCTGTTGACCATTTTATGAAAACATAAACAATGTTTAAGTATATAGAATTATACTGTTGTAAGGACGGACAATTCAAGGCACCTAAGATAGCACCGAAGACAGCGAAACATACCTATTTGGTTGCAACGGATTTAGAGGGCATTGCTTCTGTTGTAATCAATTAGTCACCTGATCTCCAAATTTAGGTAGTTTCCGAATTTTGTACCCAACATGTAAGGGAAGGGGCTCAGAAGTTCACAGTCTGCATAAGTTCACAAAAAGAAGTTTTCGTTTCTATTGTTTTTTTCATCTGTTCTGGGCAAGTTAACATTTTAAGGACACCTGGAGTGGGAGAGCTTTTTTCTTCTCTTTTTTTTTTCTCACTGCCAGCTGTAACAATGGAGCTCATTTGGTAACTTATTTATCTTAGAAATGTAACCATGTCTGTGAAGCCCCAGCTCAAGGCCAGAGGCCTTGTTCACATGTTTTTTGAAAAACTAGGAAGGGGGAGTCTAGCTTAGGAGTGCTGATTTTTCCAGCCAGTGGCCAAATAGAACAGGGAAACACGAAAAGGGGAAGTTTATCTACATTGAACTCTTTTATAGGGACTCTTTGGCTGAGAGTCCTAAAGTCAGCCATGGTGAAGACTGCTGGAGAAGGTCGTTTAAGACTTTTCTGTGGGCCTGGTATAGACGGGGAAGACAGGGAAGGCGGGTCTGAGAGCAGCACCTTGGGTCTGAGCATGAGGAAGGAGACATGTAAAAGAATAATGGGAAAGGGGTTTGGAATTTTCCAGGCAACAAAACTTGAGCAGTAGAACAGATAGAGCAGAGGGGAAGATGGGAGTTTGTATCCCAAAAAGCCTGTGAGGGACTTTAAATTCTTAGTAACCTGTTTTCAGTGATGACAGAGCAACTTTAAAGGCCATTTTCATTACATCTTGGATAGGGGTCTGAGGGCTCTCCTTAGCTGGTTTGAGCTTTGGGTTAGCTGGTAAGAGGACCTGGTGGGACCTGGTGCGGGCACTGACAGGAGAAGAGAGTAGTGAGTGGGTGGATGGGTACCTCAGTACCTGCTACCTCAGCAAGGGGGCAATAATCTGAGAACCGGCGGTTTGGGTTTTTGATCTAGTAATTGGAGGGAAGAAATCAGGTTGCTGAGGTGGGAGTGGCAGCAGAGAGTCTGAAGCAGAAAGCTGAGGGTGAGGATCTATTGGATAAGCATAGTTCAGGATGTGAGCGAAGGAGGGAAAATGCCTCCACTTAGGGGAATTTCCTTCCACCCTTTGAGCACTTGCCGAAGTTAAAAAGGTCACGGAGAATTTTAGGATCTAGAGACCCCTCTGGGGGCCATCAGTATTGGTTGTGTAATTGGTAATATGGCCAATGCTGTGTATTGAATTTGATGAGGAGTTTGGGTTCCACCAGGCACCCCTGTATGCTCACATTCCCATGACTTACAGAAGAAGTCGGCATTTCCCCCACACAGCCATGTCTGTTTGTGGCTTTGATAGTCCGCTGGGCAAACATAGTAATCTAGGCTAGCCAACCTGCATCTGGCTCTCGTGTCCCTACATCCATAATGTTTGTTTCTATTACCTATGATACGGAAAGGATTTATTGGAATTTTAGTTGGATCCCCTTCATCAGGGATATCCCAATAGGAAAGACCTATAGCCAGCTGACAAATGTCTGGGTGGAGAGATGGCCACCATGTCCCTAAAGGGGCTGTATGCAAGATAGACCATACTTCTTGTACAGTAGGATTTGTGATCAGCCATTACTGCTGAACAGGCTGATGAGGGTTAGGACTACTCTTGGCCAAGGGGAGAGTCTGTAGCCTTATCCACATGGCGAATACGCTCTTTGAAAGTGTTACCAGTCTTTTCCAGTTTCCAGTCAGATTTTGGACAGGGCGCAGGCCAGAGATGAGAGACATGGATCCATGAAGTGATTCCGTCTACATTTACCACTGTAGGTGTTATATGTAGCACCTTATATGGTCCTTTCCAGTGGGGTTCCAGGGATGACACCTGATGTCGTCTAATGTAGACGAAGTCTCCTACTTGGTATCGATATGGAGTCCCCTCGTCCCCAGGTTGGTCAGCAGTGGCCATATGTTTCCACAGATATTGCTGATTTCTTTCAAGAGCTTTAAGTCTGTCAAGCAAGGGGGTGTGGAAGGGATTGTTAGGTCTTAGAGTTTGGGTTAGGTCCCTTACTGGAGGAGGGACCATAGAGAATTTCATAGGGGGTGAGGTTACACAAGGAAACAGAGGAGTATGAGTATTTCTTGCATGAAACAGTGCATAAAGCAGGAGAATAGATCGATCTTTTATGCCGATCTCTAAGCTTGATTTTGTTAATTCTCTTTAATGGTTCTATTATTTTTTTTTTTACCTGTACTGAGCTCTGGGGTCTATAAGCACAATGTAATTTCCAATTAATCCCCAGGGTCCTGACTAATCCCTGACTTATCAGGGCAATTAACGCCAGTCCATTATCAGACCCTATTGCCTTAGCCAGTCCGTATCTTAGAAAAATATCTTTCAGGATCTTCTTGACCACAATTTGTGCCATTTATTTTGTTGTTGTTGTTTTTTTCTTTTGTGTGTGTGTGTGGGGGGGGAAGGCTTCAATTAATTCATCCTGAAAATGTATCTACAAAGACTAGGAGATATTTAAGTCCATAACTTCCTGGCTTAATTTCAGTAATGTCCACTTCCAAGAATTGTCCTGGTCTGGTTTCTTGTAGGTGCTTTCCTGCAGGAAAGTTGGAAGGGTAAGCATTAACCAATTGACAGACCCGGCAGGCTTTTGTTACCCGTTCAGTTATTTCTTTCGCTCTGAGTCGGTTAGTGGAAAACTCTGTTCTTGATCCTTCAGGAATGCCTGCAGTTTCATTGAACCAAAGTGAGTGAGTTGATGTACATTTTTAACTTAGTTTAGGGCTTTCTGAAAATGCAAGCTGGGCTCAGTGAAGTTGAGGGTTTCAGTGTCAGTGTCCTTAGATGTTATCAAAAGCTTGCTGGTGCTCAGGGGTCCATTAGAATTGGGCATCTCTCTTTAACAGCGGGTATAAAGGAGCAGATAGGGACGCAAACCCAGGTATCCATAAGCTGCATAAGCCAGCAGTCCCAAGAAACTCTCTGAGTTGTCTGCTGTTAGATGGGGGTGGTATCTGCTCAATGGATTGTTTTCTGGTCTCAGTGAGCCATCGCTTACTGCCCCTAAGGGAATAGTCCAGGAAGATTACTTCTTGCTGGCAAATTTGGGCTTTTTTGGCAGAAGCACTATACCAGAGTTGAGCAAGCTCGTATAATAATAATTGGGTTCCAGACTCACAGTTTTTCTTGGTGTTGGCTGCCAGTTGCAGGTCATCGACATATTGAAGCAGGGTGACGTCAGGGTGCATAGTTCTGAAGTTGTTGGGGTCTCTGTGGAGGGCTTCATCAAAGAGAGTGGGGGAGTTTTTGAACCCCTGTGGGAGTCTAGTCCATGTTAGTTGACCAGACGTCCCGGTTTCTGGGTCTACCCACTCGAAATCAAATAGCAACTGACTATCTTTATGCAGAGGCAAGCAAAAGAAAGCATCTTTTAAGTCCAGAACAGTATACCATTTCCGCTCATGGTTCAGAGTGCTAAGCAGATTGTACAGATTATGTACTGTGGGGTGAATGTCCTGCACTCTGTTGTAGATCTCTCTTTGGTCTTGAACGGTGCGATAGTCCCCGGTTCCTGGATTTTTATACTGGTAACAGGGCAGTGTTCCAGTTCAAATGACAGGGCCTTAGGACCCTTAAGGCCAGATATTTCTGAATATGGGGCCTTATCCCATCTTTATCTTTTTTGCTCAGAGGATATTTTTTGACATTGATGGGGGGGCTGAAGTTTTTAACTCCACTGTTATTGGAGGATGTTTCACGGCTACGTGTAACCCAGCAGTTTTTTTCCTAGGCATCTGCGTAATCTGTTATCCATTTCCGGGGTAGCTTGCCTGTTTGATCAGTCTTGGGGGGTTTGACAAGTTGATGTTCATCTTCTACTGACATAGTAAAAGCCGTGACTATAGGAGTTTTTACTGAAAAATTTAGAAATTTCACTTGGGGGCCTTCAGGGTTAAAAGTTATTCTGGCCTGGAGCTTTTTGAGCAGATGTGTGCCCATCAATGGGGTCGGGCATTCTGGGATTACTAGGAACGAGTGATGGATTTTTTCTTTCCCCAGGTCCATGGTCCTCTTAGTTGTCTAAGCCCCATATTTACTCCCATTAGCCCCTTGAACTAGAGTCCTTTTTGTTTGATAGATGGCCCAATGGGGCCTTAAGGGCTGAGTATACTTACCCTGTATCCACTTCAAAGTTTAACCCCCCCAGCGAGTACTTTGTGTTCTTTTGGCCGGGCCAGCTACCTCCAAGGAAGGAGGGGCTGTGTGTGCCGTGGGGTAGTCACCTGGAGGGCGCTGGGCTGGCCTATATTCCTCCAATGGTGGAGAGTCTGAGTCAGCAGCAGGGGAATCACTTAGAGGGTGTTTGGGGTTGGAGGACAAGGGCAGGGCATAAGGAGGGGGAAGAGAGTCCAGTAGAGTCTTGAGACTCAGGGACAACAGAGGGTGGAGGAGGGGGAGCAGAGGGTTTGAGAGGTAGAAAAGTGGGAGAACCAGTAGGAGCGGGGACAGGGACAAGGAAAGGCTTCAACCATGGAAGAGGAGATTTGCAGTGGTCCTGCAAACTAAAGATATATTGCTGTTGATCTGGATGGCTATGTGGCCCCGGCTGAAAGACAATATCTCTGAGTTTTTGAATTAGTGTGAAGTAGAAAGATCCTTCTGGGGGCCATCCGACTCCAAAGGTGGGTCATTCTGAGACACATAGAGTCTTCCAGATCTGACGTTTTACTGAAAAAAAGAAGATTCTGAGCCTTTAAGCAGACTTTGGTCCAGTGATCAAGGTTCAGGGACAGAGGCATTGAAGTGTTCTGTCCCATATGAAAGATACACAAATAGTGAAAGCAATGACACACGACACAGAAAAGACAAGACAATAAAGACAGGCAATGGACGTCCAATACTGAGAACAGGACTGAGTAGGCAGGAAAACCTGATGGGCTGACAATACCGAATCCAAAACAAAATATCACTGAGTTTAGGAGACTATTGTTACTCGGTTTCCCGAGTTCTCTGGGGCGTCCCCCAGAGACGTGGCCTGTGGCTCTGTGACACTTCTGTCAGCCACCGTCAGAGAGAGCTCATGCTCATCACCAATAGCCATTTTGCCCATCCCTAACCTGAAACCTGAAACAAGAAAGTGGCGCCTTACTTAACCTGAGATGAGCCTATTGGGGGTCTCTCGTCCAACGCTGCTGGAACTCGCTGGGGCCCTCAGATGTAATGGTCAGTCGACCATTGGAGGAAGAGACCACCAAGACACTGTCTCATGCAACAGCAAAGCACCCAAAATTCTGGGGCTCAGACCTCACTTGAATAGAGCAGAGAGCACTGAGAACAGCTTAAGCAGAGCTTATATACTTTTCTTGAAGAGGGCAGGGAGGGAAGTTTATTGATGGGTCAGGGCAAGTGGGCGGTTTGCATGTAAACGGGTGAGGGTGTACATTCTGCAGTTTGGCAGTTGGGGACAGCACATTCTGGGAACAAGATTAGCAAAAAGTTTTCAAGATTTCAAGAGTGTTTTCTTAAGCATACAGAAAAACAGGAAGAGACAAGTACCTATTTTATTTATTTTCAACAAAGCCTAAATGGAAAGTGAGCATGAATTACTAAAAACATTCATGTCCAGGTTGCCTAATGCTCTCAAATGTCAATTCTATTGGTGACTACATATTTCTTTCTTCCTAAGGTTATATATTCAACCTCAACCCTGTTGAAAATGCCTAATCCTATGACTCACTTAATAATTTGCCTGATTTCCTAAGGTCTCTATTGATACCTCCTTTCCTACATATTTTCCCAAATTCATTATTGTGACTGACACTTAACATGGGCTGACATTAATATTCACTCTCTAACCGAAACCCTATTGGTAAAGAACTTTTTTCCAAATCTTATTCTCACCCTTCTTTCTAAACCTACTGACTATCTTCCTAATTCCACCGACTATCCCTTTTTGACTGGAGGTTCTCTTCGACATTCAATCATCCAAGGTACAACGTCCTATGCCATTGTGTATGGATTTATCTGAGACATTTGTGCAGAAAGTATAACATTGCTAAGTATCCCAATGAAGGTCTCAATGCCCTTCTGGGATGCAAATCTTACCTAGATTTCTGTTTCCATAATTTTAACTCACGTCTATATTCTTATAAATATCACAGATTCCCAATACCATTATTCATCCTGCAGAATGATTCCTAACCCAAATCGAAACTGTTATTAACCGTAACCACACAGTGATCTCTCAATCTAACTTTAGAGAAGAGCAGGGACAGAGTTGGCCTTAAAATATAGGGATGTAGGGGATCTTCCACTTGCTGAGAACCTCAAAGGTCCATGCAGAAATGATCCCTGAAGAAGATGTAGGCAGCTATGAAGGACCTGAGAGAGCAAAAGTCATCTTCCATTGCCAAAAAACCTGGTCAGGATGAAGGGATGTGGCTGAATCAGCCTCTCTTTTAATGTACAGGAGACGGACCAAACCAGGCCTTTGTGGAGCGCTGTTTCTTGGTGCCTTTGATTTATATATCATTCTAACTTGTGAAAATGTCACAGGAAGTAGGGGCAGCCTCCATCTCATGGAACCATTGGAAGCAACTGTTAGGACAATGTGTTTGCCAAGGCAGTGACCTCATTAAATTCCTGAAGGAAGTAACCTACCTCACTTCCTTGGTGATGGAACACTTTAAACTTGGGATCCAGGAAGCCAGGCACTGAGAGCCAATCCAAGTCCCAGCCCCAGTGGGCTCACTTGTTTGGTGTTACTAAGGACAGAATCGGTCTTTCTTGGTACCTACTGATGTGAGGATGGCCACATGCCAGGGACCTTTCCTGAGAAAGTAGGTAGTGGCTCTCCACATGCTCCTGACAACGTCACAGAGTTGGCCAAGGAGACCAGATCTGAGAATGGATAGGCCATATCAGGGGAACATAGTATGACCCACCAGTCAAAGGACACTCTGGATAGTTACAAACCTACTTGGGGGAAGGAGGTGCCTTTGTGGGTGTGGGTGTGAGTGTGTGGTTTTGTCTCATGTTCTGAGAATAGGTAGGAAAGGTGGTTTGTTTGGATTGGAATGGACTTTTTCTAGTAAATTGTTTGACAAGGCGAGTGTTTCTATGTCTGTTTCTCCCACTGTGTCCGTGGTTGTAGACATTAGAAAAGAAAATGCATCAATGGATGTTTCCTGTCTTGTAGAAAGCTTCCCAGCATTCATCCTGCCCAATTAACGCATGGACTGTGACTTGCCTTATGGATGGGCAACACCTACTATCTTACTACGTTTCTGTTTTCTTCCTGAATTCTGGCCACTCTCAAGAATTGGCTCATGGTTTTGTGTCCAAGATATGTACCACCTCCAAGCACTGTGACATGGCCATGTACATGATAACTGAAGGGAATGGGAGGATCTCAGAAAACTCAGATATCAATGTGACCAGTAAAGTCTCAGTGGAGAATCCTTACTTTGGGCCATTTGCTTACCTATTGCTTCATTGCCCTGAATGTCAGGAAGGTCTTTGCCTCAGGCCACCCCTTTGTGAAGCCTTAAGAAAACAGTTTTCAAATGGAAATGAATGGGCATCACCTGTGGCTCTTTGCTTAATTGCTTCCAAAAGGGATGTGTCTGAATCAGCCTCGTGAACCTGTGTGAGGCTGCTGCTTAGATTCTTAACACCTGATGGATCTAAGGTAAGATTCCATGTGTGCTACAAATACAAAATGGTCAAAATAGCAGTCATTGTGTATGAAGTCTCTCGCCATCTTCTGTAAGGTTCCTGACCTCCATCCTGGCCTGCAAAGGCTAGACCATAGATGCTTGGGTTTTTTCATGACTCCCATTCATATAAAGAATTTATACCTGGCAGTCAGTAGGCCTCAAATTGGAGAAGTGGAGCAGTAATAAGGTAAGGCCTATTTGATCACTCCTGGTTCACAGGAAAGGTGTTTAGGCCACACTGACCTTAGGCAACATAGGGGCGAGGGAGCATATTTTGGACAGGGTCTTGGACTTCACCCCTTTTGGAAACGTCCAGCCAGAGGATTTGATGAGTGTCTACATGGAAGAAGACGAGGGCTATGTGAAAGTGTTTTGGTTTTAATTGTGGTCATTTGTGTGGCAGTTGGAAGACATAACTGTGTCCACCATGGCTTGAACTTTGGTGTGATTCCCCTTAGAGACTGCGTTCTGGACCTGACCTCAGAGAAGAATTGCCATGAATTGTGTTGGGATTTCAGGAGGTCACGCATGAGAGTCCCCATTGGAAACTGAGATATAGGCCCAGGTGGCTCTCCACAGAACACTGGGAATCTCAGCTACGATATCACATGATTTTATTCTGAAAGACTTGGCAAACATAGTTGAGATTCAAAACACACATGGACCTAGCATTGTAGACCTCAATGGGCCTGGCTTCATGTGACCTTTTGGCCACTCCATGGGAAGCCTTGCCTGTGAGAGTCCTCCAGAGCTTTCATTGAAATGAAATTCCTCACCATTTAATGGTTCCTGAAAGAATTGAAACTCACAGTGCATCCAACTTCATCCTTGAAAAATGGCTAGATAAATACCATGAAATTTTTGAAATTCTTATGACCAAGTGGCACTGAAGAACATTTGGATGTCCAGTTGCTGATCATGAGTGTACCAGAGAGTGCCTTGATTGACTGGGTTTCATGAAAATGGTGTAGAAGAAAGAATCCTGTATGTTGACGCCTGCTGAGTAGTGACCCAGAGCTGTGGTGTGCAGTTGTGTCATAAAATATCTCTGGTGGGGCCATTTGGATCTGCCATTGACTTCCAAATGTCTTGTGGCAGACATGGTGCAGCCAGTAATCCCTATATGTCTGATCTCTTCATATAAAGGCATCTTGTTATATTTAGAGGTTTCAGGGCCGTGTTCAGAATCAGGTTGCAATGGTTGAGGGGGCAAGCTATGTGGGATATAAGCCTCATTGGTGGATTCTCCTGGAGACCCTGACCCACCACACGTGTGAGAAATCCCTCCAGCACTGAGTCCCTGTTGATCTCCTTGTATTTCATGAAGCAAATACTAAACCCCCAGTGCAGCAGCAAGAAACACCATGAAATGTGGAAGATGCGCAAATGGCTTCACATACCACATGGGGAGACACTTAGCCTTCAGTGACAACAGTTTCCCTACAAAGAGAGAATTCTGCACTCCTGCCTCATGTTCATTGGAAAATAAGAAACCATGTCCTCCAGGTCACATAGATGCAGACCCAGCTCTGATGGTCTCACTACAAAGAAGCTAAAGCTCCTGACAACAACATATATTTCAAGTGCCCAAGGTCAGGGAGAGTTTCTCAATAAGTTTTAGGCCGGCAGAGCTCCATGTTTATGGAGTGTTTACCTGTTTGACCAGGACAGGAGAAAAGACCACTGACTCCAATTAAAATCAAATTAAAGCAAGCTTATTATTTTTCCACTGGCTGAGCTGCCTATCCCTCTCAAAATGGCAGAAACAAGACAGCAACCCCACCTTTCCTACAGCCCAGCTTTATAGTCCAGTAAGTTACACAAAAGGGGGGTTACAGATAACAGAACTCGGAGAAGCATCACGCTATTGCTAGTTTACAATTTTTTTTTTTGCTGGCCCCATCATCAGAATTTATGAGGACCATTAGAGACTCACGAGAGTCGTTGTCTGGCCAGAGAAGGCCAATATTTATGAGGTGTCACTAAATTTTCAGAGAGGGCTGCTATCTGGTCAGAGAGCCAGGCATGGGTGAGTTCAAGGCACGGACAGGCATTCCAAGAAGATTCAGAATTTGCAGTAATTTATAGGAAAGCAAAATTATCTTTTCATGACTTTGTGGCAAGATGGCTCCCAATTTTAATAAATGATCAGGATGGGTTTATCATTCCCCCCCCATTTTTTTTGCTTTTTAATATTTTTTAAATTAATTTTTATTGTAGGTTGTTCAAAACATTACATAGTTCTTGATATATCATATTTCACACTTTGATTCAAGTGGGATATGAGCTCCCATTTTTACCCCATATACAGATTGCAAAATCACATCAGTTGCAGAACCATTGATTTACATATTGCCATTATGGTGTCTGTTGTATTCTGCTGCCTTTCCTATCCTCTACTATCCCCCCTCCCCCCTCCCCTCCCCTCTTCTCTCTCTACCCCCTCTACTGTAGTTCATTTCTCCCCCTTAAATTTTTCTCCTTTCCCCTCACTTCCTCTTTTATGTAATTTTGTATACCCCTGAGGGTCTCCTTCCATTTACATGCAATTTCCCTTCTCTCTCCCTTTCCCTTTCACCTCTCATCCCTGTTTAATGTTAATCTTCTTCTCATGCTCTTCGTCCCTACTCTGTTCTTAGTTACTCTCCTTATATCAAAGAAGACATTTGGCATTTGTTTTTAAGGGATTGGCTAGCTTCACTTAGCATAATCTGCTCTAATGCCATCCATTTCCCTCCAAATTCTATGATTTTGTCATTTCTTAATGCAGAGTAATACTCCATTGTGTATAAATGCCACATTTTTTTTATCCATTCGTCTATTGAAGGGCATCTAGGTTGGTTCCACAGTCTTGCTATTGTGAATTGTGCTGCTATGAACATGGATGTAGCAGTGTCCCTATTGTGTGCTCTTTTTAGGTCTTTAGGGAATAGACCGAGTAGGGGAATAGCTGGATCAAATGGTGGTTCCATTCCGAGCTTTCCAAGAAATCTCCATACTGCTTTCCAAATTGGCCGCACCAATTTTCAGTCCCACCAGCAATGTACAAGAGTACCCTTTTCCCCACATCCTCGCCAGCACTTGTTGCTGTTTGACTTCCTAATGGCTGCCAATCTTACTGGAGTGAGATTTGCAACAAAATGAAACTGAATCCCTTACTCTCGCCATGCACAAAAGTTAACTCAAAGTGGATCAAGGAACTTGATATCAAATCAGAGACATGGCATTTGATAGAAGAAAAAGTTGGCTATGATCTACATACTGTGGGGTCGGGCTCCAAATTCCTCAATAGGACACCCATAGCACAACAGTTAATAACTAGAATCAACAAAAGGGACTTACTCAAACTAAAAAGTTTTTTCTCAGCAAAAGAAACAATAAGAGAGGTAAATAGGGAGCCTACGTCCTGGGAACAAATCTTTACTCCTCACACTTCAGACAGAGCGCTAATATTCAGAATATACAAAGAACTAAAAAAATTAGACAATGAGATAACGAATAACCCAATCAACAAATGGGCCAAGGACCTGAACAGAAATTTCTCAGAGGAGGACATACAATCAATCAACAAGTATATGAACAAATGCTCACCATCTCTAGCAGTCAGAGAAATGCAAATCATTCCCCCTTTTTTAATGTGTCCCTTCCAAATTTTTGATAGGGTAGGGAAAGAGCAATGAGGGAATTTTAATCCCTCAGGTAACAGTCTCCAAATTTTTAGAACTCACCCAAAATTGGATTCCTGGTTTTACCTGACTTAATTAATTACTTATATTGATATTCTATTTATTTTTGGCTCCATAGTTGTAAGACGAGAGGCGTCACTCATTTTGGCTTCTTCTGAGCTGAGAGAGAGTGACGTGAGTGGGCACAGTATAAGGGACATGAGTTGCTTTTTAGAAGTCAGTTGAGGAACATGAGTTGCCTTTTAGAAATCAGTTCATTTTGAAGTCTGGTTGGGGAAGAACAGGTTGTAAATTCATCTGGGGATGGGTTCTTCTGTGTGAGAAACAAGAACCATGAGTACTGAAAAAATGTTGCAGCAGCTGGAACATGTCACTGTATAGAAGTTCCCTCAGCAGGCTTTAATATTCCCAGTTATCAGGACTGTCAACTTAATATTTAACATTTAGTGTTACAGTCATCCCTCTCCATAAGATACAGTTTAATGATTTAATATCATCTGATCTTGCAAAATCATTTTACTAGTATGACCTCTGTGTGTAATAGAGAAACCTTTAATTCTGTTACTCAGGGCTGGATAATCGTACTAGCAAACACCAACCCTACCTGTAGGTTAGGAATATCTGTAGGCCTTAAACTAAAAATTTCTGCCTCTGGCAGCTCCGCTTGATAGTCTCTTTTTATAGTTATCAGGCATTCCTTTCTGGGAATCCTTCTTTGTAGCCTCCAGTCTTACTTATTTTGGGAGGCTAACATAATGTGTATAAAAAATTATTATTATTATTATTAATATTATTATTTAAAATGCCCAGGAATGGCTGTATTTTGGTTTTAACTGTCTTTCCTAAGTGTTTATCATGAAACAGTCAAACTGACTTTTGTTTCTATCTATTGTTAACAGTCAGCTGAGCTTTTATGGGAGTCATTCCTGGGGAAACTTGAGAGCAGCTTCTCAGTTCTGCTAGTGCCATTTGCGCTAGGTGGGTCCAGGTCTTGCTTGACCATGTGGCTACCCTTGGAAGAATCAGGGATGTCTCCCTTCTCTGATGACTCTCCTCTTCTTAGCAAATGCACTGATTGGCTTTCTGTTCTCCAGGGGTCTCATTAATCTCCCTAATTGGGAAGATATGAGGCCCAGAGTTGCAAAGGTCTTTGAGAAGTCCCTTGTTCCCTGGATTCAGACTGACTCAGAGGGCAAGAGCCAAATATTGGTTTTCTTGTCCCTTTTCATGTAACTTTAATATAAATCCTAATCTTAATCATCCATCAAATAAATTTTAACAGCCTTATATTAAGAGTACTGGGCTTTAATGTCTATAACTTTATAATTATTTATCTTTTTTATTAACTGGGATCTGTATTATTCTGTCTGTCTTGTAGGTGATGACTTATTATCTTAAATTAACCCATGTTGTGTTCTGAAAGCAACACTTCTGTAAAACACTAACAAGGAATCTTTAGATCACTTATAAGGAAATTACAAAATAAAATTTTTTAACAAGAGTAAAAATACTTAGTTCGTGTAATAGCTACCCTGAAGTTTTAAGCTGAGTTATACATTATATCCCCTGTTTGAGATCCTAGAAATCTTGACAGAAAAAAAAACAACTTTTGAACATAACTTTAAATGAAATAATATCTGACCTACTGCTTTCGTAGTCATTCTCACATATAGTAAGATGGGACACAGAGCCTTATCTCAGGTAAGGCAGGGCTCTTTATAAAACTTAAGTGTTTTACTTCTAAAGATGATCTTTGTTTTTTTAAATATCATTTTACAAAGATTACATATATTATTTGAGGTCACATGAACATTAGTTAACACCATATGATATCACATTTAAAACATGAATTTAAGAAAGGCTGAAAGTTTTTAACCTTTATATAGATTAGACTCTCATTAACATAAAAATACATTTAAATTTTTCCCCAATGTAAAAAGTAACATACAACTTTACATATCTTATTGACAAGAAGTAAATGAATGCCCAATATATTTTTTTACCATACAACTTCAGAACACCAGCTTGAAATAATGCTCTTTTAAAGTTTCTACCTTACAGATTCGTATACCTGAAAGATATGAGCACATTAATAGCATCACAATTACATTGAAGTTTCTACATTAACCAAGTTTAGCTTTTAAATAAATGGCAGTACAGTGCTCTAAAATAACAGTTCTTATTTAATCAGTTGTTTAATTTTTATGGTTGCTTGCTCTAGAAAAAATAAAACTTAATAAACACAATGTTATGGGTAAACTTATGTTTTAAGAAATTTTTGTCTCTTTAACACATGACTGATTATTACAATCTTATACAGACATTAGTACAAACTTATACAGACCTTAGTAAATCAATCAGATATCTAACAAAAGTACTCATGAATGAGTAATCCCATATCAAATTTACTTTACTTATTTATCAATATATTAGACAAATATATTGAACAGTGTAAACCATTTTTTTGTTGAAGGAAAAGTCTTAGAACCAAGGCATATTAGAACATTTGTAGACATTAATATTTTATTAGATTTTTGAACACCTAGAAAAACTTGTAAGCTTAAATTTAAAGACATTTATTTTTATCTCTTTATCCAATTTAAATTCAACTATTTAAATCACTTGAATTAAAGATCTTTGGATCCACTTTTTAAAATTTGTTTTTATGAGCGTTTTTGTTTTAATGAGTGCTCTTTATAAATGTTAATTTGTGTATCATATATATGATATACTGACAAATGAATATATAGACATACAACACATACCAAAATTGTGCACACATAATAATAGTAAAGGCCTTGTAGCTTTTCCAGGTGAAATATCCATTGCAATGTTTCAAAAACTACACAGTTAGTCAAAGATAGAACTGGTCAGAAAAACATCATCCTAGGTTTTTAGGATCAAAATCATGAGCTCAAAAAAAAAATAAAGAATCTAAGGAAAAAATAAGAGTCCTAGAAAAATTGACTGGCCATTAATTAGTAAATACCATACAATTTAATTTTTTTTAGGCCTCAGATCACTCTCCTACTGAGCTTGCAGGCCTCTTTCATTTGCCATTCAACATAAGTCCTGGCTGAGGTCTGGAAGGAGCAGGAAAAAGCTGCTATTCTGAGCAGACACCTCAGGCCTAAGGCATTTCAACCATAATTTTCAGGTTCAGATGTTGAAAATTATAATACAATTTTAAGACAAAATTCACAAAATTTTATGATACAAGTTTAAGACACAGTTTACAAAATTTTACATCTTTATATCTTGTTTTGTCAACAGATACCATACTATGATTTACTATCCTTGTCCAAATTAATGCACTGGTAGACACAGTGACATTTTCCCAGGCTACCCAATTAAAAATTGGTGAAAAAAAAGCCTGAATGATTGGGAAGTTACTTGCCAACTTGGAAGTAGAGTTCTCTAGTTTTCCATCCTAAGTATTTAAGTTCTCTGGCATTAATTATCTGAAATCATAAACTAAACAATTTCCTAAACCCGACTTTTAACTGCAAGATTGTGCAATGCTTCAAAAACCCATTCAGATGCCAGATTGTTACAATAAAACATCATCATTTAGATACACATTCAGCTAAGATCATTCCCAATAAATGATTTATAATATCAACACATTATTGCACATGTCTTAAAGGGCCAGAAACAAAGACACAAGACAGACTGAAAGGAGCTCCAGACTATGGCTTACAGACAGAAGCCTTTAAACCAGAGCAGATAAGAGAAAAATCTCCTACACCAGTGGCACCATAGATTTTCCCACAAGGGAACCAGATGTTTTCACAGAGGGACAACCTGAAATGTAAAATCAAGGGTCTCCATGGTGACTTTACTGTATTTAGTGTCCCCTTTTTCTTTTTCTCTTTTTTAAGAAAACAGAGATGGCAAAATCCTTACAGTGCAGGGAAGGAAGTAGGTAATTCTCTGAAGCAACAGGGCTTGGGCAGCTGCTGGAAGTCCCTCAGTCCCTCCTTTCACTTACAGGATTAGCTCCTCTTGTTCGGTTCCACCCCAAGCACGCTCCGTCTCCTAACATTTCAGTAGTCAGCTCTCAAAGAGTTCCGGGGTGTGGGGGGTACCAAAAATTGTAACTTAAAGTTTGGTTCCTGATTTTGAAGCCAATTAATACCAATTTAATAATGAGGACAGGGTTTGAGAAAAAGAAAAAGGGAGATTTACTGCTTTGCTAACAAAGGAGAAAAACAGGGGTCTCTGCCCAATGGTTGTGATTCTATCGATCTGAAGGGACAAGGGGTTTTAAGGAGTTTCACGTGTTAACCTGGGAGATACTCAGTTCTTAGGTCCCCAGCAGGCATTGCCCTCTGCAGTGGGTGTGCTCCAGGCAGCCAGCTAGGGGTTTCTCTCATCCTGCTTAACAAAGGGTATTAAAGTTCATCACAGTTCTTTAAAACACAGTCCAAATGGGTGTCAGTTTACTTGCTTTATTACCCATTTTCAGTTAAGTTTTACCACAGAAATCACACAACAAAACACACTAAAACAAACCAAAAAAAAAAAAAACATATGAAACACAGAACAAAACACACAAAAAAAACAGAAAACCAGCGCAGAAACAGAAAAACAGAGGAACTATGCAACGTCTTGCTAAAGCTCTGGGATAGGAGCTCCTGCGTGCCCATTGGCACCTCTCTATGCTTTCAGAGGAATTCCCTACAGAACATAACAGAGGACAGAATGATTCTCGTTACTGTACCAGACAGGAGTATATGTGTGTCTCCCCAGGACACCACTCTGTCATCAGAAGAGATCTCCCTTAACCGGATATCAGATGTTATATAGGCGCCAGTTACCTATGGAGGCCTCCTCCAACATGTGCTTGCTAATAGTTTTAGGGCGGTGGTTCACTGCAGTGCTCCCTGGACCAAAATCTCACACCAAGGCCTTGGAAATTGCCTCTTCATGCCGGAGCCCTGGAGGGAAGGCCAGCTTCAGAATTTCCAGTAGTCTGGTCTTGTGATCTATTGGGGCAGGGTCATCTTGATGGGAAACTACAAAATATTACACCAGGATGCAAGAAAAGACCACTGACTCCAATTAAAATCAAATTAAGGCAAGCTTACTATTTCAAAGTGGATCCAAAGATCTTTAATTCACGTGATTTAAATGGTTCGATTTAAATTGGATAAACAGATAAATATAAATGTCTTTAAATTTAAACTTACAAATTTTTCTAGGTGTTTAAAAATCTAATAAAATATTAATGTCTACAAAAGGTCTAATATACCTTTGTTCTAGGACTTTTTCTTCAACAACAACAAAAAAAATGGTTTAAACAGTCTCCTACTCTAAGCCATTTTCTACCATCAATGGACCCTTCAGGGGGAAACCATGGACACAATTCTCCTATGTATGAAAAGAATAATTTTAAGTCCTTTTTCTTAACATGTGCCCCCTATGTCTTGAGGGCCTCCTTGAGGCCTGACAAAAACAAATCATGTGACGAAACTGCTTGTCCCATGGTGGGTCACTCACCATGTGTCATCCCCACTCTCCTCCTGGATCTGTCTTTCGGTGGTGTCTGCTGAGGCAATCACAAGCTCCGCTTTTTTAAGTCTTCCCTGAGGACAGGTTTCCCCCTCAGTCAAAGGCTCGAGCCCCTATTGATCCTCAGGCAGAGGATCAAAAGGCATCTGTCATGATGGCCTTCATTGGGCAAGCTGCCCTGGATATTAAAAGAAAGTTACAACTCTTAGAGGGATCACAAGATATGACTTTGGGAGATTTAGTCAGAGAAGCCGAGAAAGTATACTATATGAGAGAAACAAAGAGAAAGAAAGGGAGCAAAGGGAAGATGAGAGATGCAAAAGACAGACTAAGGCATTGACTAAGGTCCTGGTCACAACAATAAATAGGCCAGAAATTAACAAACAGGAAGACAGGAACGGAAACCTGGGCGCACGCCAGAGGCCACAATGGAGTTTAACTCAGCATTAAAAAATGACAAAATCATAGAATTTGCAGGGAAATGAATGGCATTAGAGCAGATTATGCTAAGTGAAGGAAGCCAATCCCTAAAAATCAAATGCCAAATGTCTTCTTTGATATAAGGAGAGTAACTAAGAACAGAGTAGGGATAAAGAGCATGAGAAGAAGATTAACATTAAACTGGGATGAGAGGTAGGAGGGAAAGGGAGAGAGAAGGGAAATTACATGGAAATGGAAGAAAACCCTCAGGGTTATACAAAATTACGGACAAGAGGAAGTGAGGGGAAAGGGAAAAATACAAGGGGGAAAAATAAATTACAGTATAGGGGGTAGAGAGAGAAGATGGGAGGGGAGGGGAGGGGAGGGGGGATAGTAGAGGATAGGAAAGGCAGCAAAATACAACAGACACTAGTATGGCAATATGTAAATCAATGGATGCGTAACTGATATGATTTTGCAAACTATATACTGGATAAAAATGGGAGTTCATAACTCACTTGAATCAAAGTGTGAAATATGATATATCAAGAACTATATAATGTTTTGAACAACAAACAACAAAAGTTAAAAAAACACATGGAGAACTATTTCAACAAAAAATTGACTAGATTTATAACTCCAATTCTACATAATGCAAAAGGCAAGTCCAATTATACACCATGCCTCCTCTGAAATGCTTGTATGTCTATTCATTTTGGGTTATTTTTCTCCATTATATTAGGATTAGGAGTCAGAATATAGAGTCTAGTAGGGTATGGGTTAGTGGGAGTGATTCAGTATTTCGAATGAAAATTAGGAAAATCAATCCAATGTTTATGCAAATATGTGCTAAAATAATCATCCCACTCTCATCAAGAACAATGCCTTGACATTACCTTCGCCCCAAGTTAGACACAATTAGAGGAGAAGAGTTAGAAAATCTATAAATACTTATCTGGAATGGAATATGCTCAGGAGTTCACAACTTTGGGGGTGGTAGAAGAGTTTCCAAAAGTAAGGGACAGGGTAAACACTTCACAAACATGGTGCTCTGCTGACCGGAAGACTTATGAGAAACTGCCTCTGAGTTTGGGCACTGGATATATATGTTGTAGTCAGGAGCTTTAGCTTCCTTTGCAGTGAGACCATCAAAGCTGGGTCTGCATCTATGTAACCTGGAGCACATGTTTTCTTATTCTTTAATGAACATGAGGCAGTAGAGCAGAATTCTCTCTTTGTATGTAAACTGTGGCCAATGGGGGCTAAGTGTCTTCCTGTGTGGACTCTGAAGCCATGTGGTCATCCTCCATTTTTCATGGTCTTTCTAGCTGTTGCAATGGGAGTTTGGTGTTTGCTTCACGAAATACAAGTAGTTCAACTGGGACACAGTGCTGGAGGGAGTTCTGTCATGTGTGGTGGGTCAGGGTCTGCCAGGAGAATGCACCAACCAGTCTTATATCCAACATAGACTTCCCCCTTGTCCCTAGCAACTTGATTCTGAACATTGCCCTGAAACCTCTCCATATAACAAGATGCCTTTACATGCAAGGGTCTGCTGGCTGCACCATGTCAGTCAAAAGCCATTTGGAAGCCAATGGCCAATCCACATGACACCAACACAGATGTTTAATCACACACCTGCCCACCACTGTTCTAGGCCCACTACTCAGCAAATTCCAACTTACTGGCATCTCTGTTCTACACCATTTTCATGAAACCCAGTGATTCAAGGCACTGTCTGGTACACTCATGATCAGCAACAGGACATCCAAAGGTTCTCCAGTGCCACCTGGTCATGGGAATTTCAAAAATTTCATGGTATTTATCTAGCCATTTTTCAAGTATCAAGTTGGATGCACCGGTTTTTCAATTCATTCAGGAACCATTAAATGGTGAGGATGAAAGCTCTGGAGAACTCTAAAAGGCAACGCTTCCCAACGAGTGGCCAAAATGTCACATGAAGCCTGACCCATTGATGTCTACTCAATGTGAGTTCAATATGTGTTTTGACTCTTTACTATGGTTGCCAAGTCTTTCAGAATAAAATCGTCTTATATCCTGGTGGAGATTCCCAGTGCACTGTGGAAAGACACCCTGAGACTAGATCTCAGTTTCCAAGGGCGACTCTCATGTGTGGCCTCCTAAAATCCCACCAAAATTAATGGCAATACTTCCCTGAAGTCAGTTCCAGAACTCAGTCTCTAAGGGGAATCACACCAGAGTTCAGGTCCAGGTGTACCCAGTCATCTCTTCCAACCAGCACACAAATGACCACAATTAAAACCAAAACACTGCCACATGGCCCTCATCATCTTCCATATAGACACTCATCGTAACCTCTGAATGGAATTTTCCATGAGGGGCGAAGCCCAAGACAGTTTCCAAAATAAACTCCCTTGCCCCTCATTTGCCTAAAGTCAGGGTGACCTAGACACCCTTCCTGTGAACCAGGAGTGATCAAATAGGCCTGCCGTTAATACTGTTCTGATTCTCCAATTTAATCCTACTGATTGTCGGGTATAAATTCTTTATGTGAGTTGGAGGCAATAGAACACCCAAGCACACATGGGATCTTTCTTAAGATCTATCACCTTCTGAGAATCAAAGCCCCAACCTCACACAGGGCCAAGAGGCTGATTCAGACACATCTCTTTCCAAAGCAGTTAAGCAAAGATCCACAGGTGATGCCCATTCATTTCCATTTGAAAAATGTTTTCTTCAGGCTTCAGAAAGGGGTGGCCTGAGGCAAATACCTTCCTGACATTCAGGGCAACATAACCATAGGTAAGCAAATGGGCCAAAGCAAGGTTTTTAAACTGAGACTTTACTGGTTACACTGATATCTGAGTTTTCTGAGATGTTCCCATTCCCTTCAGCTATCCATTACATGGCCATGTAACAGATTTTGGAGGTGGTACATATCTTGGCCACAAAACCATGAGCCTATTCTGGAGAGAGGCCAGAAATCAAGATGTGTAGAGGACCTTAGGAAGATAGTAGGTGTTGCCCATCCATAAGGCAAGCCACAGTCCATTTATAAAGTGGGCAGGAGGAATGCTGGGAAGCTTCCAACTAGACAGGAAACCTCCACTGATGCATTCTCTTTTCTAAAGACTACAACCACGAACACAGTGGATACACAGACATAGAAACACTCGCCTTGCCAAACGACTTCCTAGAAACAGTCAACTCCAAACCATACAAACCACCATTCCTACCTATTTTCAGAACATGAGACAAAACCACAAACTCACATCCACATCCACAAAAGCACCTCCTTCCCCCAAGTAGGTCTGTGACTATCTGGAGTGTCCTCTGACTGGTGGGCCATACTATGTTGCCCCAAAATGGCCTGGCCTGTCTCAGATCTGTTCTTCTTGGCCCACTCTACGAAGTTGTCAGCAGGCAGCATTGAGCCAATACCTGCTAGCTAGGGAAAGGCCCCTTTTCTGAGCTCTACTGGCATTTGGCCATCCTCATATCATTAGGTACCAAGAAAGACTGACTCTGTCCTTGGTAAATCCAAACAAGTTCGACCACTGGGACTGGGACTGGGACTGGCTCTGGGTGCCTGGCTTCTTGGATCCCAATTTCAGAGAGTTACATCACCAACGAAGTTAGGTAGGTCACCTCCTTCAGGAACTGAATGAGATCACTGCCTTGGCAACCACTTTGTCCTAACAGTTGCTTTCATGGGTCTCATGAGATGGAGGCTGCCCCTACTTCCTGTGACACTTTGACAAGTTTGAATGGTATATCAACAATGGCCACCCGGGAACACCTCTCCACGCAGGTCTGGTTTGGTCCATCTTCTCTACATTAAGAAAAGAGAGGCTGATTCATACACATCCCTTCGTTATCACAGGGTGTTTGCCATGGAAGATGGCTTTTGCTCTCTCAGGTCCTTCATAGCTGCCTACATCTTCTCCAGGGATCATTTCTGCATAGAAATTTGAGGTTCTCAGCAGGTGTAAGATCCCCTACATTCCTGTATTGTAAGATGAACTCTGTCCCTGCTCTTTTGTAATGTTAGATTGAGGCAAGAGTGTATGGTTAGGGATAATAACAGGATCGATTTGGTTTAGGAATCATTCTGTGGGATGAATAATGGTATTGGGAACCTGCAATATTTATAGGAATACAGAGGTGAAATATAAGTATGTAAACAGAAATCTAGGTGAGATTTGAAGCTCAGAAGTGCATTGGGCAATTGATTGCGATACATAGCTTTAAATTACGTTCTGCACACATGTCTCAGATAAGTCGATATACAATGCCATAGGACTTGTACCTTGGATGATTGAATGTAGAGGAGAACATCCACTCAAACAGGGATAATCAATAGGATCAGGAAGATAGTCAGTAGATTTTGGAACAAGGGTGAATTTAGTATTTGTACCAAAAGTTCTTTAGCAATTGGGTTTTGGTTAGAGAGTGAATATCAATGTCAGCACATGTGAAGGGTCAGTCACAATGATGAACTGGGGAAAATATGTAGGAAAGCCGATATCAATAGAGACATTAGGAAAACAGGCAAAGTACAGGGTGAGTGATAGTATTAGACATTTTCAACAGTTTTGAGGTTGAATATATTAGGAAGAAACAAATATGTAGTCACCGATAGGATTGACATTTGAGAGCGTTATGCAAGCTGGACATGGATGTTTTTAGTAATCCATGTTCAGTGTCCATTTAGGCTTTGGTACAATCACACGTGTGAATTTTGCATTTTGCGTCCAGAATATTACTGTGATAACATGCATATTTAGATTAGGTGACATGAGTATTTCTTCCTCTATTACTGGGAGCAATATTTTGAAAACGTATAAATTAGTATTGGGGGTACAAAGAGGTGTACCCTGTGTCTATGAATATAGATAATGCATGAATAGACCATACTGTGAATAAATAATATAACTGGTTCCACTTTAAATCATGGATTGAATTGATATCAGAAAATATATAAGAAATCTTATATTGATATACAATCATTCATTCCAAACAGTTATACATCTAATTGTGAAATGATAGTTATGGTTTATCATGAAGTGTGTGTGAGTTTTGCTTAAACAATTATAAAGAAAATCGGAAATAATATGTTTGGAAAGAAGTCTCACGAATAGACCAGTTAAGAAACCTGGAGTAATGCATGTGTTCTGAAGCAGGAAGTGATTGAAAGTGAAACAAATGCCTATAAATTTGCCAACTTGTGCAAGAAATATATACCCTCTGATGTGCATAAACTGAAGAAATAGTAATGTACCAGTGTTGAATAAAAATGAACATCAAAATACAAATCATGTCCCATAAGAGTCTACTTGCATTGCTGTTAAACTGGGGCAGTTACTGTAGAAATATTAGGATAATGCCGCAGTCTTGCTGGGCACAATCAGGAGCCACTTGTCAAAAGAAACTAACTTTATTTTTAAAACCACACACGCCAAACAAAACAGCCTCTCAGGAAAAACCCTCAGAGCCCCAACTGCCACCACTGGCTTCCCAAAAGCCTCTTCCTCCCACACAAGCCTCTCTCCACCTCCCACAATCCTCCTGCTCTTGAGGCCGATTGGCTAGGTCATGTGGGCAAAGCCAAATAAGTCCCCTAATGAGCAACTCCGTGGTCTGAAAGGGCAGGGAAACAGCCCAATGAGCATCACCGCAGAGGAGCCAATCAGCTAGATGTTGCTGTGAGCCAATCATCAGCCAGCAGCTGGAAGTTTGCTGGCTTCTGGAATTTTGCTGGGGCCCCTTCGGATGTGGCTCTCAACATCTCCCCCTCTCTGTTTAAACAACACACATGTGGCTTAGGGACAGTGCCTGCCTTAGGTTGTCCAATAGTACATATGGTCCTTACCCGTTAAGTTGGTACCATTGCAATTGGATCTTACCCATCACTGACTACCGGTCCAGTTTACAGCAACACCTGTGGAGAGGTCTTTGTACCACCGGGGGGTGGTGAGGTTCTTTGCCTCACCTCTAATGGCCCCCAAACATTAGCTGGACGATAATGACACACAGAAGAGAGGAAGATACACCAAGCCAATTGACAGCTCCTTTTGGAAAAATTGTACCACCGATGACATCATCAGCAAATATACGCGAACACTACCACAAGTCGCTGCACAAACAGGTAGTTTACAATGCATACAGAAGAGTTCTCAATGTGTCTAGGCAAGTTCTGCAAGCATTTCAGTGATGGCTATTGCAGAAGCTGTAGATTGGTTTTATCTTTGATTTCACCAGCACTGGGATGAAGATAGGAATTCTGGCAATAATGGCTAAAGAAAAATTATGTAACATTCCAGAAGGCACTGAAAGAAAACAATTTTCTTAACTATTTACATTGTCTTGAAGATAATTATTAAATATAATGAAAAGGAAAGGTGAAAGAAAGGAAACAGATCTGTTAACCTCCTTTTTTTCAAATTTTAAAACAAACCTCAACAGCTCTTTACCCAATTTAAATTAAACCATTTAAATAATGTGAATAAAAAAATATTTGGATCCATTTTTTTTATGAGCGCTCATCATATATCATATATGGACATACGAACATTCAAACATATAACACAAAACACAAGTGTGCACACATAATATAATACATACAACACATAACCTAATAGTAAAGGCCTTATAACTTTTTACACGTGAAATCTCCATTGCAATGTTCAAAAACTCTTTTGTCAAAAAATAGAACTGATCAGCAAAACATTAAACTAGGTCTGTATGAGCTCAAAAAACAAAATAGAATGTGGGAAAGGGCAATAATAAAATAGATAATGAAAAAAGCATCCTGGTTCTATCTCAGATGTAAGGATAGTCAAACTGGAATTTTGGATATCAGCTGATAAGGCCTTGAGTCAAATCATCTTCTTTTTGGATGTGCCCTGATATGTCTTATAAAGAATAGATCTTTTCTGTCCCAGATTAGACTTTTTATATTGGAAAGTAAAGAGAAAACAGTAGAGAAAGGAGAAATCTTACCAGCAACTTTAAGGGATACTATAGCATTAACTATATACTGACTATCGGAAAATAAATTAAATACAGAATATTTAAATATCTCAAAAGCTTGTAATACTGCATTAAGCTCTACCTTTTGAGCTGATTGTTTGGGTACTAAAAATTTATAAGTTTTATCAGGTATAACTATTGCTGCTGTACCATTATTTGATACATCAGTGAATATATTTGAAGCATTCATGATAAGTGTTTTTCTTCTCAATTTTGGAAAAATTACAGGATGCGATGACCAAAAAGAAAATAAAGGGTTAGATGGTAAGTGGTTATCAAATGAAACATTAGATTGGACCATGATTATTGCCCAAGTATTTAACTCATTAGCTAACTCATCAATTTGATTCAGAGTATATGGAGTAAAAATTTTATTGGAAGAAATTCCAAACACTCCCTTTGCTGCTTTAATTCCTTTGAGTATTAATTATCCTAAAGCCTCAGGATACCTAGTAAGAATAGTGTAAGGAGAATAAGATAAATGTATCCATAATAATGGACCTTCTTGCCAAAATACTCCTGTAGGAATATTTTTTGTTGGTAGTACAATAAATAATAAAGGCAAACTTATATCAATTCTATCCAAATGCATATTTTCCATATATGTTTCATTGATTTTTATTGCCTTTCTTGCTTCAGGTGTTAACATGCAGGGTGAATTTTTATCTGATAGACCTTTTAGGATATCAAATAAAGGTCCCAACTCTCCTGTTGGTATACCTAGATAAGGCCTTATCCAATTAATGTCTCCTAATAACTTTCGAAAGTCGTTATGTGATTTGAGTTGATCTACTCGTATTTGAATTTTTGGTGGACTGACCATGGTTGAGGATAACAGAACTCCTAAATAATTAATTGGAAAATTTAATTGTGCTTTATCTATTGCTATCTCTACATTATAATTTTTAATAAGTTTGTAAGTGTGGCATAACTTTCTAGCAATGTGTTTTTAGCTTTGTGTGCTAATAATACATCATCCATATAGTGAAATATTTGTGTTCAGAATTTTGATTTCTAAGTGGCTGGATTACTTTGTTAACATAAATATGACACATAGTTGGGCTGTTAGCCATCCCTTTAGGGAGTACTTTTCATTCATATCTCTGATCAGGACCTTCATGATTCAGTGCAGGGATAGTAAAAGCAAAACCTGGACTATCCTTAGGATGAATTATAATTGAAAAAAAAAAACAATATTTAATATCTATAACTAAAACATACCAGGTTATTGGCAAAGCAGACAATTGAGGAATCCCTGATTGAGCAGGTCCCATAATAACCATCTCATTATTAATGGCTCTAAAATCTTGCAATAGTCTCCATTTACCAGATTTCTTTTTGATGACATAAATGGGAGTATTTTGGGGATATACAGTCGGTTGTATATGTCCTTCTGCTAATTGTTGTTTTACCAGGTCATGGACTGCTTGTATCTTTTCTTCAGTCAGGGGCCACTGAGGAACCCATACTGTCTTTCTGATTTTCAGGTAATTTTTATTGTCTCAGTGGCCCTTTCTGAAAATCCAACCCATGTCTCTCTGTTCCTTGATCTATTTGTATTGGTGCTGCTATGACTTATTCTTGTTTTTCTAATCTTTTTTCTTTCCTAAAACCTTGTCCAGTCATAATAGTGGCTGCATTTTGGTTGATGTTATTTGTTAATGTCAAACCTAATTGATCTAGGACATCTCGTCCCCATAAATTTATGGGAAGATGATCCAATTCATATGGCTGTATAGTTCCTTCACATCCTTTAGGATCATTCCTATCTAATACCATTTTACTTCTATGGGGATTAGTCGCCACTTATAGGCCTCGAAGCGTTTGAGTGGCTTGTTGTAATGGCCAATGTTTTTGCCATTCTTGACGAGAGATGATGCTAATGTCTGCACCTGTATCCAGTAGCCCATTAAATTCATGCCCTTGAATATTTAGTTTTAGCATGGGGCGAGAATCTAAATTTAAAGAAAGCATAGCCAAATCTACACCTCTGGAGCCTAATCCCTTGGAACATCTTTCTACAGTACGACTGGAAAATTTATCATATAGGCTGGGTATTATTAGTAACTGTGCTATTCTATCTCCTTGTGAAATTACTGATATGTCCTTTGGAGAACTGGCTATAATTTTTATTTCACCTTCATAATCGGGATCAATCACCCCAGGACTTATCATAAGTTCTTTTAGAGTAGAAGAGCTGCATCCCAATAATAAGCCCATGGTTCCTTTGGGAAGAGGTCCTTTTACCCCTGTGGGAATGATTTGAACTCCCATCTCTGGAGTTAGTACTGATCTGGCAGAGGCACAGATGTCCAACACTGTGCTCCCTCTGGTTTGTCTGATGAGGGATCTGATGGACAATGTGTCCTGGGCACTACCCTGTTGGGGTTGCTGGGTTCCTCCAGTGCTCTGTATATTTGTGGTTTGGGGCCCCGGAGCATTGAAACCCCCTGTCCATTTATTTGGCAATTGAGCCCAATGCCTTTCTCCATGATATCGTGGATAAACACCTGGTCCTTGTTCATTTTTTGATAATTGAGTACCCTCTATGGTGGTTTGAGAACAGCACTCATTAGCCCAATGTCTCCCTCTATGGCATTGTGGCCAAATACCTGGTATTCTACTCCTTTGATAACTAATATTGTTAAACCCTCCTTCTATGGGCCAATTCCTTTTAAAATGTCCTGTTTCTTCACATTGGTAGCATGTTCTTGGTCTGGCATCTAAAGCCTGTTTTACTGTAGCTGCCACAATTTGCCCTTGTTCATTAATGTATCTGGCAACTAAAGCCTGTTTTACTGCAGCTGCCATGACTTGCTCTTGTTCATTAATGTCTCTACATAATTAAATCAATGTGTTTAAATCTTCATTTTTCCATGGTCTAATGATATCTCTGCAACAACGATTCGCTTGCTCATAAGCCAGTTGTTTTAGTAATGGCATTGCTTGTTCTGTATTCCCAAAAACTCTGTTAGCTCTTTGAATAAGCCTATCTACAAATTCAGCATAAGGTTCATTAGCTCCTTGTATTACCTTAGATAATTGACCTTGTAAACCTCCATGTTCTTGTAAAGTCTTCCATGCCTTAATTGCATCTACACCAATTTCTGCACATACACCATGATCATATGCAATTTGCTGCGGCTGATCTTCATAAGGTCCCTTTCCTAACAACATATCTATATTTCTCTGAGGATAACCAGCTCCTGCATTTCGCCTAGCTGTCTCCTTTCAACATTCCTCATTGGCAACCTTCCATAACATGCATTGTCCTCCATTTAGCACAACATTACACATATTAGCCCAATCCACTGGCTTCATGTTCAAGTTGTTAATGGATTCGACCATGATTACATTGAAGGGTGCTTGAGGACGATAGGTTGTTACAGCCTCTTTTAGCTGCTTCACTGTTTTGAAATTTAAAGCATGGTAAACACGCTGCCCTCCTCCCTCAAATACAGGGCATGTTAATATTTGAGATCTTGTCTCAGGATCCTAACTATCAACTGCGGGAGTTGGGGGCCTCCCAGCATAAGAAAGTGGCCTTGTTAGTTGGACACTTATGTCATCTGGTGATAGAAAGGTGTTAGTAGCAGTCTCCTGTTGTAAATTTCCCCTGATGTTTTTTACTGTTTTACACTTTCTTTCTCTGTCTAACTAGCTTTAGAGGCCTTCTCTTTTACTTGAATTTTTTCCTCTGTCTGACTAGTTCGAGAGACGTTCTCTTTTACTTGAATAGTTTCCTCTATCTGACTAGCTCGAGAGACCTTCTCTTTTACTTGAATTTTTTCTTCTGTCTGACTAACTTGAGACACCTTCTGTTTTACTTGAATCAATATGTCTTCTTCTTCCTCTACCATTGACTGAACTGAAGGCTTTGAACTAAGCAAACAAGATATGAATGTCCACAATGGCAATGTGCCAACTGGCAGAATCCCTGGGCTTTTCTTTTCTATTCTTTTTAAATCTGCACCATGATGGTTCCATTGTGATATATTTAACAACTCCTCCTTAAAAAGCCATGGTCTACATTTTTGTATTGTATCAACAATTGCCATGACTGCTCTTGATTTTACTGGGATGCCTCCTTCCTCTAACAATTTACTTAACACTTTTTTGGTTTGTTTTTTACTAATTTTTGATCCCATATTTCTACTATAATACAAACCAACAAGATAACACCAAACAAAAAAAGAGATAGAACGAAATAAAAATGGAACAACAAAAAATTATTATAGCCTTTCTCCCTATCTGTTCCTCAGACACAAATAGTTTTTCCTCAGATGTGAGCAGTTTTTCTTCCATCTCACTCATCTCCAGGGACAGGCAACTTAAAACAAAATAGGAATCATAAAATGGCTACCCATCCTCTCGCCCTGCCCTCAAGAGCGAGCAGTTTACCTTATCAGTTACCCTCAGTCGCTCCCCATATGAGCCACCAAATGCCGCTGTCTGGCTGGGCACAATCAGAATCCACTTGTCAAAAGAAACTAACTTTATTTTTAGAACCACACACGCCAAGCAAAACAGCCTCTCAGGAAAAATTCTCAGAACCCCAACTCCCAACACCAGCTTCCCAAAAGCCTCTCCCTCCCACAAAAGCCTCTATCCACTTCTCACAATCCTCCTGCTCTTGAGGCAGATTGGCTGGGTCACGTGGGCAGAGCCAAAAAAGTCCCCCAATGAGCAGCTCCATGGTCTGAATGGGCAGGGAAACAGCCCAATAAGCATCACCGCAGAGGAGCCAATCAGCTAGATGTTGCTGGGGCTGCTGTGAGCCAATCATAAGCTGGAAGTCTGAAAGGCGGGGAAACATCTCAATGAACATCTCCAATGAGCATCACCACAGAGGAGACAATGAGCTAGAAGTTGCTAAGGCCGCTGTGAGCCAATCATCAGCCTGCAGCTGAAAGTTTGCTGGCACCTGGAAGTTTGCTGTGGCCCCTTCGGCTGTGACTATCAACAGGATACGTATGCACCATTCACTGAAGTTAGTTTTCAGTAATAGAAAACAAATATGAATTTCAGGTGGATGAATATTTCTGAAAATAATCTTGTGAAAAGTTGATTATAAATCCACATACTTGAACATGAATGAATTTAGGGAGTGTAAATAAGACACATATATTTCATATTTTGAAAAATCTGGAGAGTGTGTATGTGTGTATACACACACACACACACACACAAATTTTAAAATGTAGCAACATATATGCCAATCCAAATTCACCATGAAATATACATCATTCACAGATCTAAAAATATTCAATTTACTTAACAGGGATTTATGTATAATGTTGTTCTCCTAGGAAGCTCACCCATAGGTTCAATTTTCAGTTCCAACAGCATCTAGGAGGAGTGATCTCTTCTCAAAATTTGTATCTGCCAAATCAGCTACCGCACAAAAATATACACGTGATAAAAGGTAGGATTCTTTATGTGCATATAAAATAGATGTGCTGAATAGTCTACAGTGAAAGGGAGACAGGAATTCACATATTTGTTAACTTTAAAAACACATGGAGGACTATTTCAATTAAAAATTGACTAGAATTATAACACCTACTTGCAAAAGGCAAGTCCAAATATATACCATGCCTTCTCTGAACAGCTTCTATTTCTTTTCTGTTAGGATTCTTTTTCTCCATCATATTAGGATTAGTAGTCAGATTCTAGTACAGTATGGGTTAGTGTCAGGGATTCAGTATTTCAAATGGAAAATAGGAAAATGAATCCAATGTGTATGCAAACATATGCTAAACAAAAATCTTTCCACTCTCATCCAGAAAAATGCCTTGACATTACCTTCGCCCCAAGTAAGACACAATTAGAGGAGAAGAATTAGAAAATCTGTTAATACATATCTGGAATGGAAAATGCTCAGGAGTTCACAACCTTGAAGGTGGTAGAGGAGTTTCCAAAAGTAAGGGAAAGGGTAAACACTCCAGAAACATGGAGCTCTGCTTGCCTAAAGACTTCTTGAGAAACTGCCTCTGAGGTTGGGCACTTGAAATATACGTTGTTGTCAGAAGCTTTAGCTTTCTTTGTAGTGAGACCATCAAAGCTGGGTCTTCATCTATGTGACCTGGAGGATGTTGTTTCTTATTTTCCTAATGAACATGTGGCAGCAGTTCTGAATTCTCTCTTTGTAGGTAAACTGTGGCAACTTGGGGCTAAGTGTCTCCCTGTTTGGACTGTGAACCCAGTTGGTAATCCTCCAGTTTTCGTGGTGTATCTTGCTGCTGCACTTGGAGTTTGGTATTTGCTTCTTGAAATACAAGGATTTCAACTGGGGCACAGTGCTGGAGGGATTTCTGTCACATGTGGTGTGTCAGGGTCTGCATATAAATGCACCAACCAGGCTTCTATCGCACATGCTTGCCCCCTTGACCATAGCAACTTGATTCTGAACATTGCCCTGAAAAATCTCCATATAACAAGATGCCTTTACATATAAGGGTCTGCTGGCTGCAGCATGTCAGTCACAAGCCATTTGGAAGCCAATGGCAGATCCACATGGCCCCAACACAGATGTTTTATCACACACCTGCACATCACTGCTCTAGGCCCCAACTCAGCAGTCTCCAAATTACTGGCATCTCTGTTCTACACCATTCTCATGAAACCAAGTCAATCAAGGCACTGTCTTGTACACTCATGATCAACAGCATAAGATCCAAAGTTACTCCAGTGCCATCTGGTCATGGGAATTTAAAAAATGTCATGGTACTTATCTAGCCATTTTTAAAGGAAGAAGTTGGAGGCACTGTGGGTTTAAATTTATTCAGGAACCATTAAATGTTGAGGAAGTTTATTTCAATGAAAGTTCTGGAGAACTCTCAGAGGAAAGTCTTCCCAAAGAGTGACCAAAAAGTCACATGAAGCCAGGCCCATTGAGGTCTACAATATGAGGTCCATGTGAGTTTTGACTCTCAACTATTGCTGCCAAGTCTTTCAGAATGAAATCATGTGATATCCTGGCTGATATTCCCAGTGTTCTGTGGAAAGCTACCCTGGTCCAAGATCTCAGTTTCCAAGAGCGACTCTCATGCATGGCCTCCTAAAACCCCAACACAATTCATGGCAATACTTCTCTGACGTCAGTTCTAGACCTCAGTCTCTAAGGGTATCACACCAGAGTTCAAGCCCAGGTGGACCCAGTCATCACTTCCAACCACCACACAAATAAACACAATTAAAACCAAAACACTCCCACAAGGCCCTCATCCTCTTCCATATAGACACTAATCATAACCTCTTGCTGGAGTTTTCCATGAGGGGCGCAGCCCAAGACAGTGTTCAAAAGAGCTCCCTTGCCTCTTATTTTCCTAAAGTCAGCGTGGTTTTTTACCATTTTTGTTTTGGATACACACATGGAATCTTTCTTTAGATCCATGAGGTGCTGAGAATCTAAGCCACAGCATCACACAGGGCCAAGAGGCTGAATCAGACACATCCTTCTCCTAAGCAATTAAACAAAGAGCGACAGGTGATGTGCATGCATTTCCATTTGAAAACAGTTTTCATCAGTCTTCCCAAATGGGTGGACTGAGGCAAAGACCTCCTGACATTCAGGTCAACAGATCAATAGGTAAGCAAAAGGCCAAAAGAAGGGTTTTTCCACTGAGACATTACTGGTCACACTGATATCTGTGTTTTCTGAGATGCTCCCATTTCCTTCAGCTATCCAGTACATGGCCATGTCACAGAGCTTGGAGGGGTACATATCTTGGACACAAATCCATAAGACTATTTTGGAGAGTGGCCAGAATTTAGGAAGAAAACCTGAACTTAGGAATTTAGTAGGTGTTGCACATCTATAAGACAAGCCACAGTCCATTAATAAATCGGGCAGGATGAATGCTGGGAAGCTTCCTAATAGACAGGACACATCCTTGATGCATTCTCTTTTCTAATGTCTTCAACCATGGACACAGTGGAATACATAGATAAAGAAACACTCACCTTGTCAAACGACCTACTATAAAGAGTCCACACCAAACCAAAAAAAACCCGCCTTTTCCACCTATTCTCAGAAAATGAGACAGAACCAAAAACTCACACCCACACCCACAAAGGCACCTCCTTTCCCCAAGTAGGTCTGTGACTATACAGTGTGTCCTCTGAATGGTGGGCCATACTATGTTACCCCAAAATGGCCTGTCTTGTCTCAGATCTGTTTTCTTTGGCCAACTCTGTGAAGTTGTGAGGATCCATTGGTGAGCCACTTTCTGCTTTCTCAGGAAGGGCCCCTCTTCAGAGCTTTTCTGGCATTTGGCCATCCTCACATCAGTAGGTACCAAGAAAGACTGACTCTGTCCTTGGTAAATCCAAACAAGTGAGACCACTGGGACTGGTACTGGGACTGGCTCTGTGTGCCTGGTTTCCTGGATCCCAAGTTCAGAGATTCCATCACCAAGAAAGTGAGGTAGGTCACTTCCTTCAGGAACTGAATGAGGTCACAGCCTTGGCAACCACTTTGTCCTAACAGATGCTTCCAAGGGTCCCATGAGATGGAGGCTGCACCTACTTCCTCTGACATTTTCATAAGGTAGAATGGTATATCAACCATAGGTACTGGGGAACAGCTCTCCACAGAGGCTTGGTTTGGTCCATCTTCTCTACATTAAGAAGAGAGATTCTGATTAAGACACAACCCTTTATCCTGACCATGTTTTTTTGCCATGGAAGATGACTTTTGCCCTCTCAGGTCGTTCATAGCATCCTACACATTCTCCAGGGATTATTTCTACATGGACCTTTGAGGTTCTCAGCAGGTGGAAGATCCATACATTCCTGTATTGTAATACCAACTCTGTCTCTGCTCTTCTGTAAAGTTAGATTGAGGAACAGTGTATGGTTAGGATTAATAACATGTTCAATATGGGTTAGGAATCATTCTGCTTGATGAACAATGTTATTGGAAACCTGCGATATTTACATGAAAATATAGGTGAAATATAAGTATTGAAATATAAATCTAGGTAAGATTTGAATCCTAGAAGGGAATTTGGCCTTTGAGTGGGATACTTAGCTTTGAATTATGTTCTGCACATATGTCTCAGATAAATTGATATGCAATGGCATAGATCCTTGTACCTTCGATGATTGAATGTAGAAGAGAGCATCCAGTTAAAAAAGGGATTTTTGCTAGGATTAGGAATATAGTCGGTAGGATTACGAAGAAGATTGAGTATAGAATATGGACCAAAAGTTCTTTAGCAATAGGGTTTCTGGTAGAGATTGAATATAAATGTCAGCACATGTGAAGAGTCAGTCACAATGATGAACTGGGGAAAAAAGTAGGAAAGCAGATGTGAATAGAGAGTAGGAAATCAGGCAAATTATAAAATGAGTGAGAGGTTTAGACAGTTTCAACAGGGTGAGATTGAAAATGTAGTCTTAGGAAGAAACACATATGTAATCACCAATAGGATTGACATTTGAGAGCATTAGGCAACCTGGACATGGATGTTTTTAGTAATCCATGTTCACTTTCCATTTAGGCTTTGGGACAGTCATAAGTGTGACCTTTGCATTTTGTGTCCAGAATATTACTGTGATAAAATGTATATGTAGATCAGTTGACATGCATATTTTTTCCACCATTTCTGGGAGCAATATTTTGAAGATATAGAAATTATTGTTGGGAGTACACAGAGGTGTACCATGTGTCTATCAATATATAGACAATGCATGAATAGACCATACTGTGAATAAATGATATAACTGGTTTCACTTTGAATAATGGATTGAATTGATATCTGAAAGTATACAAGAAATCTTATATTGATGTACAATCATTCATTTAAACCAGTTTTACATCTAATGGTAATATTAGTGTTATGTTTTATCATGACGGGTGTGTCAGTTTTGCTTCAAAAGTGATAATGGAAATCGAAAATAATGTGTTTGGAAAGAAGTGTCACAAAAAGAGAAGTCAAGAAACATGGAGGAATACATGTGTTCTGAAGCAAAAGTGATTGAAAGCAAAACAAATGTGTATATATTTGCTAAATTGTGGATGAAATATACATCCTATGATGTGCATTAACTGGAGAAATAGTAATGTACCAGTGTTGAATAAAAATGAACGTCAAAATACACATTATATCACATAGGAATCTTCTTGCATTGATGTTAAACTGGGTCAGTTACTGTATAAATATTAGAATTTTATTTTGGTGTTATAATACAATTTATTTTAGCACTAGCATGCCACAGAATGTAGAAGAAAGAGCAATGGATTTTTAGTTATAACACTAATAATCTAGCATTTAATGATTATTTTGGGGAGTCTAGAATTTACATAAGGCTATGCAACATAATTTTTTGTATTTAACATTCATAAAATCTTGGAATTTTGGTAATATTTCTCCTTTTTTTATTTTTTCAGTTGTTGATAGACCTTCATTTTATTTATTCGTATGTGGTGCTGAGAATATAACCCACTGCCTCACACATGCTAGACAAGCATGTTAACACTGAGTCACAAACCCAGCCCCTCCACTTTTATCTTTTCATCAAACACTCCTCTCCCTCTTCTTTACTCACTTTCTTCCTCATTTTCCCCCTTCTCTCTCTTCCTTTTTCATTTTCCCTCCATAAGTATTTTTCTCTCATAGCATTACAAACAGTACTATGCTATGAAATTTACATTTAAAAATGTTTTTTATAGTCATTCTTTTCTTGAGAAAATTTAAAAATTATAACCACCTGATAAATATATTACAATACATTTATTATGCATATGTATCTATATTCATGCATATGTGTTACATATATATATATATATATATATATATATATATATATATATATACATATATATTTAAAAGTACTTTGATTAGCCTGTTAGAAATAATATAGACCAAGTCTTTCTTAATTCTCAAGTCTTCCAGAATTAACATCTTACAGTGAAAATCAAATAAACATATTTAAGTAAACAGGTATCATTCTTATTTATCAATACTGATAATTTAAGGTTTTTATATCACATTTAGCTGTAATATGGCATATTAACTCCTTTGAATTAGAGAATTTTTTTTTGAACAACCTATTATTTAAGGACCATATGCACTGACATTTTAAATGGCTTTCTTGTGATTTCACTTTCTATCAATTGCATATTAATTGCCAAATACTTATTTTAGTAATTTTCATATTCATAATTGATATAAAGTCAATTGATTAATTCTTTTTGTAAGGAGTTACTAATTACAGTAGGGACAGTATTAATAATTCTAAATCTTTATAAAAATGGTACAAAAATATTTTCATGCAAAATTATGTATAATTGCATGCTCTAAATGTTTGATTGTTGATACATATAATAAAGAGCTTTTGATGAGTCTCTTCCCCAGTAAAACAGAAAATGCAAAGATATAGTTGGGTATGTATGTCCAAACAAACATATGGAAAAATACACATTATCATCTAGAAACTATTAAATAAAAGATGAAAAGAACAATCCAACACATTGTACCAACTTGTCAGATGAGGTAGTATTCTGGAAGAATAGCCTAAGTCTAGACCTGGTCCATGACAAAATATTCACAAAAAAATAAAATATGAAAAATATAGGAAATGCTATGAGTTTTTCTTGAAGGTAAGTGGATTATCCTTTAATCTCAATTATGTGCATTTTTAAAAGCCAGTTTTCTGGTAAAATAAATTTGTGATAGTTACAAGTACACAAAACAAAGTTTCTGCTTAGCAAAATGAATGCATCTCAACTCTTTTTTAGCTGATTTCTTCCCACTCAACTTTAAACCTTTATTTATTTATTTTTTATTGGTTGTTCAAAACATTACAAAGCTCATCCTATATCATCTTTCATACATTTGACTCAATTGGGTTATGAACTCCCAATTTTCCCCAAATACGAGTTGCAGAATCACATCGGTTACACATTCACATTTTTACATGATGTCATATTAGTGACTGTTGTATTCTGCTACATTTCCTATCCCCTACTATCCCCTACTATACCCCCTCCCATCCCCTCCCATCTTCTTTCTCTACCTCATCTGCTGTTGTTCACTTCTCTCCCTTGCCCCACCTTTCCCCAATTTTCCCTACCCCATTGTTTGAAGATGCTATCCTACTTCCATTGCATGCTTTTAGCCCCTTTTTCAAATATAAGAAAGTTGTAATTTTGAGGATTGGTTTCTGTGTCCTCTATTCTGTACCATTGTTCCACCTGCCTATTTTGTTACTAGTACCACGCTGTTTTTGTTACTATTGCTTTTAGTACAGTTTGAACTCTGGTATCACTATACCTCCAGATTCATATTTTCTGTTTAGAGTTGCTTTTGCTATTCTGGGTCTTTTGTTTTTCCATCTTCTAAGATCTTCTTCTCTCTCTCTCTTTAGGGTTCTGTAGTTTTCAGTATATAAAACTTTCACGTCTTTTGTTAGGTTGATTCCCAAGTATCTTATTTTATTTGAGGATATTGTGAATGGAGTGGTTTTCCTCATTTCCATTTCAGAAGTTGTGTTGCTGACATACAGGAATGCCTTTCATTTATGCGTGTTAATTTTATATTCTGCCACTTTGCTGAATTCATTTATTTACTCTAGCCGTTTCATTGTAGACCCTTTGGGGTCTGTTAAATATATTTTCATGACATCTGCAAATAGCGATAATTTAAATACTTCTTTTCCTATTTTTATGCCTTTAATTTTTTTTGTCTGTCTAATTGTTCTGGCTAGTATTTCAAGAACTAAATTGAATAGAAGTGGTGATAGAGGGCATCCCTGTTTTGTTCCAGATTTTAGAGGGAATGCCTTCAGTTTTTCCACATTCAGGATGATGCTAGCCTGAGGTTTAGCATATATAGCTTTTACAATGTTGAGGTAAGTTCCTGTTATCCCTAGTTTTTCTAGTGTTTTGAACATAAAGTGATGCTGAACTTTGTCAAATGTTTTTTCTGCATCTATTGAGATGATCATATGGTTCTTGTCTTTATGTCTATTGATGTGGTGAATGGCATTTATTGATTTCCGTATATTGAACAAGCCTTGCATCCCACGGATGAATCTTACTTGATCATGGTGCACAATTTTTTTGATATGCTTTTGGATTCGATTCGCCAGGATTTTATTGACAAGTTTTGCATCGAAGTTCATTAGAGATATTGGTCTGTAGTTTTCTTTCTTTGAAGTGTCTTTGTCTGGTTTCAGGATCAGGGTGATTTATCCTCATAGAATAAATTTGGAAAAGCTCCTTCTTTTTGTTTTTCTTGAAATAGCTTGAAAAATATTGGTATTAATTCTTCTTTAAAGGTTTTGTAGAACTCCGCTGTATACCCATCCGGTCCATGGCTTCTTTTGGTTGGTAGTTTTTGATGGCTTCTTTCATTTCTTCCTTTGTTATTGGTCTGTTTAAATTGCGTGTGTCTTCCTGACTCAATCTGGGCAGATCTTATGACTTAAAAAATTCATCGATATCTTCACTATCTTCTATTTTATTGGAATATAGTGTTTCAAAATACTTTCTAATTATCTTCTGTATTTCTGTAGTGTCTGTTGTGATATTGCCTGTTTCATCCCGTATGTTAGTAATTTGAGTTCTCTCTCTTCTTCTCTTCATTAGCATGGCTGTGGGCCTGTCAATCTTATTTATTTTTTCAAAGAACCAACTTTTAGTTTTATCAAATTTTTTAATTTTTTTTGTTTCAATTTTGTTGATTTCTGCTCTAAATTTAATTATTTCTTGTCTTCTACTACATTTGCTGTTGTTTTGCTCTTCCTTTTCTAGGTATTTGAGGTGTAGTGTGAGTTCATTTATTTGTTGATTTTTTTCTTTTTTTGAGGAAAGAACTCCAAGAAATGAACTTCCCTCTTAAACTGCTTTCATTGTGTCCCATCGATTCTGGTATGTTGTGTCTGTATTGTCATTTGTCTCTAAGAATTTTTTTTATCTCCTCCATTATGTCTTCTGTAACCCATTGATCATTCAGTAGCATGTTGTTCATTTTCCATGTGATGTAGGATTTTTCCTTACTTCTTTCATCATTGATTTCCAGTTTCATTCCATTATTATCAGATATAGTGCATGGTATAATCTCCATGCTTTTATATTTACTAAGAATTGCCCTATGGCATAATATATGGTCTATCTTTGAGTAGGATCCATGTGAAACTGAGAAGAACGTGTATCCACTTGATGATGGCTGATATATTCTATATATGTCGTTCAAGTCTAGGTTACAAATTGTGCTGTTGAGTTTGATAGTTTCTTTATTCAGTTCTTGTCTAGAGAATCTGTCTAATGCCGAGAGTGGTGTCTTGAAGTCACCCATAATTATTGTGTTGTAGTCTATTTGGATATTGAACTTGAGGAGAGTTTGTTTTATGAACATTGCAGCTCCATTGCTTGGTGCATACAAATTCATAATTGTTATGTCTTGTTGGTGGATGGTTTCTTTTAACAGAATATAGTGTCCTTCTTTATCCCTTTTGATTAACTTAGGTTTGAAGTTGATTTTATTCCACATGAGTATGGCCACTCCTTCTTGCTTCTGAGGGCCATGTGAGTGGTATGATTTTTCCCAACCTTTTACCTTCACCCTGTGTATGTCTTTTCCTATCATATGAGTCTCCTTAAGGCAGCATATTGTTGGATTTATTTTTTTTGATTCAGGTTACTAGCCCATTCTCTTGATTGGTGAATATAATCCATTAACATTTAAGGTTACAATTGAAATATGATTTGTTCTTCCAATCATGTTTATTTATTTATTATGTTTTAGTTTGGCTAGTTTTTACTTTTTTGGTTATTTTCCTCCCCCTTTACTGAGATACCTCCTGCTGTTAGTTTTCGGCACTATTTATCAATTCCTCTTCTTGTAGTATTTTGCTCAAAATGCTTTGCAGTGCTGGTTTTCTGGCTGCGAATTCTTTTAGCTTTTGTTTATTGTGAAAGACTTTAATTTCGTTTTCAAATCTGAACCTTAATTTTGCTGGATACAGTATTCTTGGTTGGAATCCATTATTTTTCAGCATTTGAAATACATTGTTCAAGGATCTTCTCGCTTTCAAAGTCTGTGATGAAAAATCAGTCATTAACCTAATTGGTTTTCCCCTGAATGTAATCTGCCTCCTTTCTCTTATAGTGTTTAATATTCTCTCCTTGTTCTGTATGTTGGCTATCTTCATAATTATATGTCTTGGAGTTTGTCTATTATGATTTTGAATGTTTGGGGTCCTGTAGGCTTCCAGGATTTGACAATCCGATCCATCTTTCATCTCTGGGATGTTTTCTAGAATTATTTTATTTAATATGTTCTCCATTCCTTTGGTTTGAATCTCTATGCCTTCTTCTATCCCAATGACTCTCATTTTTTATGACATCCAATATCTCTTGAATAGATTGCTAGTGGGATTTAAGCCTCTTTTCTGTGTTGATTATATTCTTTTCAAGTTGATAAACTTTGTCTTCATTATCTGATATTCTGACTTCTGCTTGATCTAGTCTATTTGTAATATTCTCGTTTGAGTTTTTAATTTGGTTAATACTTTCCTGCATTTCTAGTATTACTGTTTGATTTCTTTTAAGATCTCTATCTCCTGGTAAAGCTCGTTGTTTGCCATTTGAGTTTGTTTGTTTAATTCATTTTCAAAATATACTTTTATTGCTTGGACTTGCTGCCTCATGTCTTCTCTAATATTCCTTTCCATCTGAGTTAGGAATGCCTTAAGTTCTTTCCCTATCCCTGTTTCTGATGCTTCTAGGTCCTCCTGTAGAATTAAGTTGTCCTGCATTGTTTGTACTCCTTTCTTTCCCTTGTTTTTTCATGATGCTCATGTTACTTTCCAGCTCTATTTGATTGCTGTGTTTCTGTTTTATTCTATAGATTTGTTTCGGTGTTGTGTATCTCTGTTGTCTCTCCTTTGTGTTGGTAGACTATGCCTGCTAAAGTGGATTCCACTTGTAGGGAATTCCGAAGGCCGAGCTCCAGTGATGTCACCCCTCTGCTTTGGCGGGCCCAGGCTCCTTGCCGAAATGTTCGAATACGGGGATGGAACTGGACTGTCTCCAGTTGGTTTCAGCTCTAGGTCACTGGCGGGTGGGCAATCACTAGCCACCCAGTGGCGCAGTCGGTCTCCTGCGCGCCAGTGTTCTCCAGACGCCCAGTCACGCGGACAGCAGGTGGACTGTCACCTGCGCTTCTGTGTTCTCCAGCTTCCCAGTCACAAGAGCCTGGCTTCTAGTCCCCTGGTTTCTCCTGCTAGTCCTGGTTTCTCCTGCTAGACTAGATTTCCCCTGAGTGATGCTTCTCTGCAGTTCAATCTGTATTCTGGGCCTGTCATTTGTTGGGTGTGGAGGGTGTCTATTGGAACCCAGACACTCTATTGTTTTGAGGATCAATCAGACCGGATCTCCGGTTGCACATTTGGCTCGTTTTTCAGACCCAATTACCAGATCTCAGTGCTAAAAATCTTTCTTATAGGTTTTGGTGCACCCCCATTTTGCTGTAAGTTCTTAACAAGATAGTTTTTTGTGGTTCTATCTCGTTATTCACCTGTGCAGTGGCGCGTTACACTGGGTGTGATGCACTCTATTCGAGGCCATCAGGCAATGATGAAATATTATGCTTTGTATGCAGCATTTACTGAAGTTAGTTTTCAGTATTAGGAAACAAATATGTATTTCAGGTGAATGAATAATCTGAATTTCTGAGAATAATCTTGTGAAAAGTTGATTATAAATCCACATACGTGAATATGAATGATTTTAGGGAGTGTATAATAAGACACATATATTTCATATTTTGAAAAATCTGGAGAGTGATATATATATATATATATATATATATATATATATATATACACAGAAACACACTCACAGACATTAAAAAGTAGCAATATATATGCCAATCGAAATTCAAAATAAAATATATATCCTTCACATATCCAAAAAAAATACATTTTACTGAAAATGGATTTATGTATAATGTTGTTCAACTAGGAGGCTCACCCATAGGTTGAAATTTCAGTTCCAAAAGGGTTTAGGAGGAGTGATCTCTTCTCACAATTTGTATCTGCCAAGTCAGCCACCTCAGAAGAAAGTCTGTGTGATACCAGGTAGTATTCTATATGAGCATATAAAAATACATGTGCTGAATAGGTGACAGAGAAAGGGGAGAGGAATTCACATATTTGTTAACGTTAAAAACACATGGAGAAATATTTCAATAAACATTGACTATATTTATAACTCCAACCCCATATAATGCAAAAGGGAAGTCCAAGTATACACCATGCCTTCTCTGAACTGTTTGTATTTCCATTCTGTTAGGGTTACTATTCTCCATCATATTAGGATTAGTAGTCAGAGTCTAGTAGGTTATGGATTAGTGTCAGAGATTCAGTATTTCGAATAGAAAATAGGAAAATAAACCCATTGTGTTTGCAAATATGTGTGATACAAAAATCTTCCCACTCTCATTCAGAACAATGCCTTGACATTACCTTCTCCCCTAATAAGACACAATTAGAGGAGAAGAGTTAGAAAATCTGTGAATACATATCTGGAATGGAATATTCTCGGTGTTCACAAGCTTGGAGGTGGTAGAGGAGTTTCCAAAAGTAAGGGACAGGGTAAACACTCCACAAACATGGAGCTCTGCAGGCCTAAAGACATATTGAGAAACTGCCTCTGAGTTTGGGCACTTAAAATGTATGTTGTGGTCCGAAGCTTTAGCTTCCTCTATAGTGAGAGCATCAAAACTGGTCTGCATCTATGTGACCTGGGAGACATGGTATCTTATTTTCCAATGAACATGAGGCAGCAGTGCTGAATTCTCACTTTGTAGGTAAACTGTGGCAACTGGAGTCTAAGGGTCAATCTGTGTGGACTGTGAAGCTAATTGATCATGCTCTACTTTTCTTAGTAGAGCACTGGGAGTTTGTTATTTGCTTCACAATACAAGGAGTTCAACTTGGTCAGAGTGCTGGAGGGAGTTCTGTCACATGTGGTGCCTCAGGGTCTGCAGGAGAATGCACCAGTCAGGCTTCTATTTCACATAGTTTGACCCCTTGACCATAGCATCCTGATTCTGAACATTGCCCTGAAACCTCTCCATATAACAAGATGCCTTTACATATAAGGGTCTGCTTGCTGCACCATGTCAGTTACAAGCCATTTGGAAGCCAATGGCAGATCTACATGGCCCCAACACAGATGTTTTATCACACACCTGCCCACCACTGTTCTAGGCCCACTACTCAGCAGGCTCCAACTTACTGGCATCTCTGTTCTACACCATTTTTAAGAAACGCAGTCAATCAAGGCACTGTCTGGTATACTCATGATCAGCAAATGGACATCAAAAAGTTCTCCAGTGCCACCTGGTCATGAAAATTTCAAAAATTCCATGGTATTTCTCTAGCCATTTTTCAAGGATGAAGTTGGAGGCACTATGATTTTCAATTCACTCAGGAACCTTTAAATGTTGAGGAAGCTCATTTCAATGAAAGCTCTGGAGAACACTCACAGGCAAGGCTTCCCAAAGGGTCGCCAAAAGGTCACATGAAGCCAGGCCCATTGAGGTCTGCAATGTGAGATCATGTGTGTTTTGCCTCTCAACTATGGCTGCCAAGTCTTTCAGAATAAAATCATGTGATATTCTGGCTGAGATTCCTCGTGCCTTGTGGAAAGCCTTTCTGGGCACAGATCTCAGTTTCAAAGGGCGACTGTCATTCATGGCCTCCTAAAATCCCAACACAACTCATGGCAATAATTCTCTGAGGTCAGTTCCAGAACTCAGTCTCTAAAGGGAATCACACCAGAGTTCAAGACCAGGTGGAGCCAGTCATCTTTTTCAACCGCCACACAATCTTCCAAAATTAAAACCCAAACACTCCCACAAGGCCCTCATCTTCTTCCATATAGATACTCATTATAAACTCTGGCTGGAGGTTTCCATGAGGGATGCAGAACAAGATAGTGTCCAAAGTTAGCTCCCTTGCCCCTCATTTGCCTAAAGTCGGGGTGGCCTGAACACCTTCCTGTGAACCTGGAGTGATCAAATAGTGTGCCGTTAATACTGCTCTGCTTCTCCAATTTGAGGATGACTGACTGTGGGGTTTAGATTCTTTATGTGAATTGGAAGCATGAGAAAATGCAAGCACCTTTGGGCTTGCCTCTCCTTGGCTTTAAAGAATGCATTTGACCCAAAGAATCCCTCTTCTCACTTGATGGAGGTCAGGAACCTTACAGAGGAAGGCAAGAGACTTCATCCGCAATGACTGCTCTTTTGATCATTTTGGTTTTGGATGAACACATGGGATCCATCAGGTGCTGAGAATCTAACCACAGACTCACACAGGGCCAAGAGGCTGTTTCAGACAAATCCATTTCCAAAGCAATTAAGCAAAGAGCTACAGGTGATGTCCATTCATTTCCATTTGAAAACTTTTTTCTTCAGGCTTCACAAAGAATTGGCCTGTGGTAAATACCTTCCTGATATTCAGGGCAACAGAACAATAGGTAAGCAAAAAGCCCAAATCAGGGTTTCTCCACTGAGACTTTCCTGGTCACACTAGCTACCCACTACATGGCCATATAACAGAGCTTTTAGGTGGTAAATATCTTGGACACAAAACCATGAAGCTATTCTGCAGAGTGTCCAGAATTCAGAAAGAAAACAGAAACTTATGAAGATATCAGGTGTTGCCCTTTGATAACAAAAGCCACAGTCCATTTATAAATTGGGCAAGATGAATGCTGGGAAGCTTTCTACTAGACAGGACACATCCTTTGATGCATTCTTATTTCTAATGTCTACAACCACGGACACAGTGGGATACACAGACATAGAAGCACTCGCATTGCAAAACGACTAACTAGAAACAGTCCACGCCAATCCAAACAAACAGTCTTTCCTACCTATTCTCAGAACATGAGACAAGACCATGAACATACACCCACACCCACAAAGGCACCACCTTTGCTCCAAGTAGTTCTGTGATTACCCAGAGTGTCCTCTGAATGGTGGGCCATACTGTATTCCCCCCAAATGGCCTGTCGTGTCTCAAATCTGGTCTCCTTGGCCAATTCTGTGAAGTTGTCATTAGCCATGGGTGAGCCACTACCTGCTTTCTCAGGAAAGGCCCCTCTTCAGAGCTTTTCTGGCATTTGAACATCCTCACATCTGTAGGCACTAAGAAAGACTGACTCTGTCCTTGGTAAATTGAAGCAAGTGAGACCACTGGGCCTGGGACTGCGACTGGCTCTGGGTGCCATTCTTCCTGGATCCCAAGTTCAGAGAGTTCCATCACAAAGGAAGTGAGGTGAGGTCACTTCCTTCAGAAACTGAATGAGGTCACTGCTTTGGCAACAACTTTGTCCAAATAGTTACTTCTAAGGGCCCATGAGATGGAGGCTGTTCCTACTTTCTGTAACACTTTCAAAAGTTAGAATGGTATATCAACCATAGGCACCTGGGAACACCTCTTCACACAGGCCTGGTTTGGTCTATCTTCTCTACATAAAGTTGATAGAGGCTGATACAGACACATCCCTTCATCCTCACCAGGTTGTTTGCCATGGAAGATGACTTTTGCTCTCTCGGGAACTTCACAGCTGCCTACATCTTCTCCAGGGATTATTTCTACATGGACCTTTGATGTTCTCAGCAGGTGGAAGATTCCCTACATTCCGGTATTTAAAGAGAAACTCTGTCCCTCCTCTTCTGTAAAGTTAGATTGAGGTAACAGTGTATATTTAGGGTTAATAACATGTTCGATTTGGGTTAGGAATCTCTCTGCCGGATGAATAATGGTATTGGGAACCTGTGATATTTACAAGAATATATAGGTGAAATATAAGTATGAAAACAGAAATGTAGGTAAGATATGAAGCCAGAAGGGCATTGGGCCCTTGAGTGGGATACTTAGGTTTGAATTATGTTCTGCACATGTGTCTCAGATGAATTGATATAAAATGGCATAGGACCTTTTACCTTGAATGATTGATTGTTGAAGAGAACATCGAGTTAAAAAGTGATAGTCAGTAGGATTAGTAAGATAGTCAGTAGGTTTATAAAGAAGAGTGAGTATAGGATTTGGACCAAAAGTTCTTTAGCAATAGAGTTTCGGGTAGAGAGTGAATGTAAATGTCAGCATATGTGAAGTATGAGTCACAATGATGAACTAGGGAAAATATGTAGGAAAGCAGATATCAATAGAGATATTAGGAAATCAGGCAAAGTGTAAAGTGAGTGATAGAATTAGACATTTCCAACAGGCTTGAGGTTGAATATATAATCTTAGAAAGAAACAAATATGTAGTCATCAATAGGATTGACATTTGAGAGCATTAGGTAACCAGGACATGGTTGTTTTTGGTAATCCATGCTCACTTTCCATTTAGGCTTTGATACAATCATGAGTTTGACCTTTGCTTTTTGTGTCCAGAATATTACTGTGATAAAATGTATATATAGATAAGGTGACATCAGTATTTCTTCCACCATTTCTGGGAGCAATATTTTGAAGAGGTACAAATTAGTAATGGGGGGACAAATAGGTGTGCACTGTGTTTATGAATATAGAGATAATGCATTAATAGACCATACAGTGAATAAATAACATAACTGGTTCCAACTTTAAATAATGGATTGAATTGAAATGTGAAAATATACAGGAAATTTTATATTGATATGCATACATTCATTCCAACCAGTTTTACATCTAATGGTAATATTAATGTTATAGTTTATCATGAAGAGTGTGTGAGTTTAGCTTCAAAATTGATTATGGAAATCGAAAATAATGTGTTTGGAAAGAAGTCTCATGAAAAGACCAGTCAAGTAACATGGAAGAATTCATGTGTTCTGAAGCAGGAAGTGAAACAAATTCTTATTAATTTGCTAACTTGTGGATGAAATATATGTCCTATGATGTGCAAAAACTGAAGAAATACTAATGTACCAGTGTTGAATTAAAATAAAGGTCAAAATAGACATTAAGTCCCATAGGAATCTACTTGCATTGATGTTAAACTGGGTCTGTTACTGTAAAAATATTAGGATTTGTAAGCACCATTGATTGAAGTTAGTTCTCATACTGGGAAACAAATATGTATTTCAGGTAGATGAATATTTCTGAGAATAATCTTGTGAAAAGTTGATTATAAATCCACATACATGAATATGAATGAATTGATGGAGTGTATATAAGAGACATATATTTCATATTTTAAAAAATCTGGAGAGTGTGTGTGTGTGTGTATATATATATATATATATATATATATATATATATATATATATATATATACAGAAAAACACAAAAATACATTAAAAAGTATCAATATATATGCCAAACGTAATTTATCAGTAATATATATCATCCACAGATGAAAATATATTTATTTTACTGAACATGGATTTATGTATAAATTGTTCTACTGGGAAGCTCACCCATAGTTTTAATTTTCAGTTCCACCAGCGTTTACGAGATCTCTTCTCACAACTTGTTTCTGCCCAGTCAGCCAACTCAAAAAAATGTACGTGTGAGACCATGTAGGATTCTATATTTGCATATAAAAATACATGTGCTGAGTAGGCTGCATAGAAAGGAAGACAGGAATTTACATATGTGTTAACATTAAAAACACATGGAGGACTATTTCAATTAAAAATTGAGTAGATTTAGAATACCTACCCTCTATCATGCAAAAAGGAAGTCCAACAATACACCATGCCTGCTGTAAACTGCTTGTATTTTCATTCTGTTTGGGTATTTTTCTCCATCATATTAGGATTAGTAGTCAGAGTCTAGTAGGGTATGAGATAGTGTCAAGAATTCAGTATTTCAAATGGAAAATTGTAAAATGAATCAATGTGTATGCAAATGTGTGCTACACAAAAATTTTCCCACTCTCATTCAGAACAATGCCTTGACATTACCTTCACCCCAAGTAAGACACATTTAGAGGAGAAGAGTTAGACAATCTTTGAATGCATATCTGAAATGAAAAATGTTCAGGAGTTCACAACCTTGGAGTTGGTAGAGGAGTTTCCAAAAGTAAGGGAAAGTGTAAAATCTCCACAAACATGGAGATTTACCAGCCTAAAGACTTCTGGAGAAACTGCCTCTAGGTTGGGCACTTGAAATATATGTTGTTGTCAGGAGCTTTAGCTTCCTTTCTAGTGAGACAATCAAAGCTTGGTCTGCACATCTGTGACCTGGAGGACATGGTTTATAATTCTCCAATGAACATGAAGCAGCAGTGTTGATTTCTCTCTTTGTAGGTAAACTATGGCCACTGGGTCTAAGTGTCTCCCCATGTAGACTGCTAAGCCATTAGGTCATCCTCCACTTTTCAAAACGTTTCTTGATACTGCACTAGGAGTTTGGTATTTGCTTCATGAAATACAAGGAGTTCAACTGGGACAAAGGGCTGGAGGAAGTTCTTTCACGTGTGGTGGGTCAGGGTCTGCAGGAGAATGCACCAACAGGGCTTGTATACCACATAGGTTGCTCCCTTGACCATAGAAACCTGATTTTGAACATTGCCCTGAAACCTCTCTATATAACCAGATGTCTTTACATACAGGATCTGCTGGCTGCACCATGTCAGTCTCAAGCCATTTGGAAGCCAATGGCAGATCCACATGACCCCACCACAGATGTTTTATCACACACTTGCTCACCCCCGCTCTGGGCCCATTACTCAACAGGCTTCAAATGACTGGCATCTCTTTTCTACACCATTTTCATGAAAACCAGTCAATCAACACACTGTCTGGTACACTCATGAACAGCAACTGGACATCCAAATGTTCTCCAGTGCCACCTGGTCAAGGAAATTTCAAAAATTTCATGGTATTTATCTAGCCAATTTTCAAGGATGAAGTTGGAGACACTGTGGGTTTCAATTCATTCAGAAATTATTTAATGGTGAGGAAGCTCATTTCAATGAAAGCTCTGGAGAACTGTCACAGGCAAGGCTTCCCAAAGAGTGGCCAAAAGGTCACATGAAGCAAGGCCCATTGAGGTCTACAATTGAGGTCCATGTGTGTTTTGACTATCAAATATGTCTGACAAGTTTTTCAGAATAAAATTGTGTGATATCCTCCTGAGATTCCCAGTGCTCTGTGGAAAGCGACACTGGGCCTAGATCTCAGTTTCCAAGGGTGACTCTCATGCGTGGCCTCCTAAATCCCAACACAATTCATGGCAATATTTCTCTGAGGTAAGTTCCAGAACTCAGTCTCTAAGGGGAATGACACCATAGTTCAAGCCCATTTGGATCCAGTCATCTCTTCCAACCGCCACACGAATGACCACAATTAAAACCAAAACACTCCCACATGGCCCTCATCTTGTTAAATATAGATACTCATCATAAACTCTGGCTGGAGGTTTCCATGCGGGACGCATCCCAAGACAGTGTCCAAAATATTCTCCCTTGCCCCTCATTTGCCTAAAGTCAGGGTGGCCTGGACACCCTTCCTGTGAACCAGAAGTGATCAAATAGGCCTGCCGTTAATACTGCTCTGCTTCTCCAATTTGAGCACTATTGACTCTCAGGTATAGATTTTTTTATGTGATTTGGAGTCACGAGAAAACACAAGCACCTCTGCAGGACTTTGAAAAACTCATTTGACCAAAAGGATCCCTGTCTCACTTGATAGAGGTCAGGTACCTAACAGAGGAAGGCAAGAGACTCATCCACAATTACTGAATTTTTGCCATTATGGTTTTGATTGCACACATGGTATCTATCTTTAGATCCATCATGTGCTGAAAATTTAAGCCACAACCTCATACAGGGCTAGGAGGCTGATTCAAACACATCCCTTTCCAAAGCAAAGAACCACAAGTTATTCCCATTTATTTCCACTTTAAAACTGTTTTATTCAGGCTTCACAAAGGGGTGGCCTGAGGCAAAGACCTTCCTGACATTCAGGGCAACAGAACAATAGGTAAGCAAATGAACCAAAATATGGGTTCTTCACTGAGCGTTTACTGGTCACAATGATGTCTGAGTTTTCTAAGATGTTCCCATTTCCTATAGCTATCAAGTACATGGCCATGTCACAGAGCTTGGGGGTGGTATGTATCTTGGACACGAAACTATGAGGCTATTCTGGAGAGTGGCCAGAATTCAGGAAGAAAACAGGAACTTAGGAAGTTAGTAGGTGTTGCCCATCCATAAGGAAAGCCACAGTCCATTCATCAACTAGGCCTGATGAATGCTGGAAAGTTTTCCACTAGACAGGACACATACATTGATACATTCTCTTTTCGAATGTCTACAACCATGGACAGAGTGGGATACACAGACATAGAAGCACTCGCCTAGTCAAACGACTTTCTAGAAACAGTCCACTCCAATCAAAACAACAGCCTTTCCTACCTATTCTCAGAACATGAGACAAAACCACAAACTCACACCCACACCCACAAAGGCACCTCCTTAACTCAAGTAGGTCTGTGACTATCCGGAGTGTCCTCTGAATAGTGGGCCATACTATGTTCCCCTAAAATGGCCTGTACTGTCTCAGATCTGGTCTCCTTGGCCAACTCTGTGAAGTTGTCAACAGCCAGCAGTGAACCACTACCTGCTTTCTCAGTAAAGGCCCCTCTTCAGAGCTCTTCAGGCATTTGGCAATCCTCATATCAGTAGGTACCAAGGAAGACTGACTCTGTCCTTGGTAAATCCAAACAAGTGAGACCACTGGGATTGGGACTTGGACTTGCTCTCGGTGCCTGGCTTCCTGGATCCCAAATTCAGAGATTTCCATCACCAGGAAAGTGAGGTGAGGTCACTTCCTTCAGGAACTGAATGAGGTCACTGCCTTGGCAACCACTTTGTCCTACCAGATTCATCCAAGGTTCCCATGAGATGGAGGCTGCCACTACTTCCTGTGACACTTTCACAAGTTAGAATGGTATATCAACCATAGGCACCTGGGAACAGCTCTCCACACAGGCATGGTTTGATCAATCTTCTCTACATTAAGAAAGGAGAGGCTGATTCAGACACATCCCTTAATACTGACCAGGTTGTTTGTCATGGAAGATGACTTTTGCTCTATTAGGTCCTTCATAGCTGCCTGCAACTTCTCCAGGGTATCATTTCTGCTTGTACCTTTGATGTTCTCAGCAGGTGGAAGAGCCCCTACATTACTGTATTGTAAGACAAACTCTCTCCCGGCTCTTCTGTACAGTTAGTTTGAGGGTACAGTGTATGGTTAGAGTAATAACAGGTTTGATTTAGGTTAGAAATCATACTGAGGAATGAACAATGGTATTGGGAACTCGCGATATTTACGAGAATATATAGGTGAAATATAAGTATGAAAACAGAAATCTAGATAAGGTTTGAATCCAAGAAGGGCATTGGGCTGTTGATTGGGATACTTAGCTTTGAATTATATTCTGCACAGATGTCTCAGATAAATTGATATACAATGGCATAGGACCTTGTACCTTGGATGATTGATTGTCAAAGAGAATTTCCAGTCAAAAAGGGATAGTCGGTAGGATTAGGAAGATAGTTGGTAGGTATAGAAAAAAGAGTGAGTATAGGATTTCGAACAAAAGTTCTGTAGCAATAGGGTTTCGGATAGAGAGTGAATGTAAATTTCAGCACATGTAAAGAGTCAGTCACAATGATGAACTCAGGAAAATATGTATGAAAGCAGATATCAATGGAGACATTAGGAAATCAGAAAAAGCATAAAGTGAGGGTTAGTATTAGTCATTTTCAACAGGGTTGAGTTTGAATATATAATCTTAGAAAGCAACAAATATGTAGTCACCAATAGGATTGATTTGCGAGCATTAAGCAACCTGGAAATGGATGTTTTTAGAAATCCATGCTCACTTTCCATTTAGGATTTGGTGAAAGGTTAATAAGATAGGTACTTGTCACTTCCTGTTTTTCTGTATGCTTAACAAAACACTGTTGAAACCTTGAGGACTGTTTGCTAATTTTTTCCCCAGAATGTGCTGTCCCCGACTGCCAAACAGAGAATGTACACCCTCACCTGTTTGCACGCAAACCGCCCACTCGCCCTGACCCATCAATAAGCTTCCCTCCCTGCCCTCTTCAAGGAAAGTATATAAGCTCTGCTTAAGCTGTTCTCATTGCTCTCTGCTCTATTCAAGTGAGCACTGAGCCCCAGATTGCTAGACTCCCAATAAACCCAGGGTAACTTTTGATGTGGAGGGGACCCCAGTAAACTTTGAAGTGGATACAGGGGCAGTATACTTAGTCCTTAAGGCCCCACTGGGCCCTCTATCAAATAAAAGCTCTCTAGTTCAAAGTGCTAACACCAGTAAATATGGGAATTAGACAACTAAGAAAACCATGGACATGAGGAAAGGAAAAATCCATCACTCCTTCCTAATAATCCCAGAATGCCTGGCCCCATTGATGGGCAAAGATCTGCTCACCAAGCTCCGGGCCAAAATGACTTTTAACCATGAAGGCCCCAAAATGATATTTCTAAATCCTTTAGTATAAACTCCTATATTCACGGCTTTAAATATGTCAGTAGAAGATGAACAGCAACTCTTCACACCCCCCAAGACTGATCAAACAGGCAAGCTACCCCAGAAATGGATAACAGATTACCCAGATGCCTGGAAAAAAACTGCTGGGTTAGGACTAGCCATGAAACAACCTCCAAAAACAGTGGAGTTCAAAACCTCAGCCTCCCCAATCAATGTCAAAAAATATCCTCTGAGCAAAAAAGCTAAAGATGGGATAAGGCCCCATATTCAGAAATATCTGGCCTTAGGGTCCTAAGGCCTTGTCAATCATCCTAAAACACTCCCCCGCTACCAGTATAGAAAGCCAGGAGCCGGGGACTATCCCCCATTAAAGACATAAGAGAGACCTACAACAGAGTGTAGGACATTCACCCCAGTGTACCTAATCCGTACAATCTGCTTATCACTCTGAACCCTGAGAGGAAATGGTATACTGTTCTGGACTTAAAAGATGCTTTCTTTTGCTTGCCTCTGCATAAATATAGTCAGTTGCTGTTTGCTTGCTAGTGGGTAGACCCAGAAACTGGAACGTGTGGTCAACTAACTTGGACTAGACTCCCCAAAATGGTTGAAAAACTCCCCCACTCTCTTTGATGAAGCCCTCCAAAGAGATCTCAACAGCTTCAGAACTACGCACCCCGAAGTCACCCAGCTTCAATACGTGGATGACCTGCTACTGGCACCCAACACCAAGGATATCTGTGAATCTGGGACCCAAGCAGTATTATGTGAGCTTCCTCAACTCGGGTATAGAGCTTCTTCCTAAAAGGCCCAAATTTGCCAGCAAGAAGTAATCTTCCTGGGCTATTCCTTTAGGGGCAGTAAACGATGGCTCACTGAGCCCAGAAATCAAACGGTTGTGCAGAAACCACCCCCATCTAACAGCAGACAACACAGAGAGTTTCTTGGGACTGCTGGGTTTTGCAGGTTAAGGATTCCTGTGTTTGGGTCCTTAACTTCTCATTTACACCCGCTGTTAAAGGAGATGCCCAATTCTAATGGACCCCTGAGATCCAGCAAGCTTTTGATAATATCTAAGGACACTGACACTGTACTCCTCAACTTCACTGAGCAAAGCCTGAAATTTCAGAAAGCCCTACACTACGTTAAAAATGTACATCAGTTCACTCACCTTGGTTCAAAGAAATTGCAGGCATTCCTGAAGGATCAAGAACAGAGTTTTCCACTAACCGACTCACAGTGAAAGGAAATAACTGAACAGGTAAAAAAAAGCCTGTCGGGTCTGTCAATAGGTTAATGCTTACCCTTCCAACTTTCCTGCAGGAAAGCACCTACGAGGAACCAGACCAGGACAATTCTGGGAAGTGGACTTTACTGAAATTAAGCAAGCATGGTATGGACTTAAATATCTCCTACTCTTTGTAGATATATTTCAGGATGGATTGAAGCCTCCCCCCCCCAAAAAAAAAGGCGCAAATGGTGGTCAAGAAGATCCTGAAAGATATTTTTCCAAGGTACGGCCTGCCTAAGGTAATAGGGTCTGATAATGGACCAGCGTTCATGGCCCAGGTAACTCAGGGGTTAGCCAGGACCCTGGGGATTAATTGGAAGTTACATTGTGCTTATAGACCCCAGAGTTCAGGACAGGTAAAAAAATTAAATAGAACCATTAAAGAGACCTAAACGGAATTAAGCTTAAAGAGTAGCATAAAAGATTGGACTATGCTCCTGCCTTATGCACTATTTCATGCAAGAAATACTCCCTCTGTTTCTTTGTGTAACCTCACCCCCTATGAAATTCTCTATGGGGCCCCATCTCCAGTAAGGGACCTAACCCTAACTCAAAGATCTAACGATCCCTTCCACACCACCTTGCTTGACAGACTTAAAGTTCTGGAAGGAACTCAGCAATACCTGTGGAAACAGCTGGCCACTGCCTACCAACCTGCTGAAGAGGGTACTCCACATCTATATCAAGTAAGAGACTTTGTCTACATAAGACAACATCAGGTGTCATCCCTGGAACCCGGCTGGACAGGACCATACCAGGTGCTACTTATAACACCTACAGTGCTAAAGTTAGACGGAATCACTTCCTGGTTCCTAATTCGCATCTCAAGCCTGTGCCCTGTCCAGAATCTGGCTGAAAAATGAAAAAGACTGGTAACATTTTCAAATTGTAAATTCGCCATGTGAATAAGACTATAGACTCTCCAATTGGTCACCAGTAGTCCTAACCCTCATCAACCCGTTCAGCAGCGATGGCTGATCACAAATCCTACTAGACAAGAAGTATGGTCTATCGCACATACAGCCCACTTAGGGACCTGGTGGCCATCTCTCCACCAAGAAATTTGTCAGCTGGCTATACGTCTTTCCTATTGGGAAATCCCTGATGAAGAGGATCCCCAAAAATTCCATTAAATACTTTCCATACAATAGATAATGGAAACAAACATTATGGATGTAGGGACACGCGAGCCAGATGCAGGTTGGCTAGCCTAGATTACTATGTTTGCCTGGCGGACTACCAAAGCCAAAAACAGCCACGACTGTGTGGGGGAAAAGCCAACTTCTTCTGTAAATAATGGGGATGTGAGGATACAGGGGCTACCTGGTGGAAGCAAAACTCCTCATCAAATTCAGTACACAGCATTGGCCATATTACCAGTTAGATAACAAAAACCGATGGCCACCAGAAGGGTCTCTAGATCCTCAAATTTTCCGTGACCTTTTCAACTTCGACAAGTGCTCAAAAGTGTGGAAGGAAATTCCCCTACGTGTAGGCCTTTTCCCTCCTATGCTCAAATCCTGAACTATGCTTCTCCAATAGATACTCACCCGCAGCCTTCTGCCCCAGACTCTCTGCTGTCACTCCCACATCAGCAACCTGATTTCTCAGCTCCAGTTACTAGATCAAAAACCCAAATTTCCGTCGGTTCTCAGACCATTGCCCCTTGCTGAGCTTGCAGGTACTGAGGTACCCTTCCACCCACTCACTCCTCTCTCCTCCTGTCAGTGCCCACACCGGGTCCCACCAGATCCTCTTACCAGCTAACCCAAAGCTCAAACCAGCTAAGGCCTATCAAAGATGTAATTAAAATGGCCTTTAAAGTTGCTTTGTCATCACTGAAAACAGGTTACTAAGAATTTAAAGTCCCTCACAGGCTTTTTGGGATACTCACTCCCGTCTTCCCCTCTGCTCTACCTGTTCTACTGCTCAAGTTTTGTTGCCAGGAAAATCCCAAACCCCTTTCCCATAATTCTTTTATATCTCTTTTTCCTCATCCTCAGATCCACGAAGCTGCTCTCATCCCCTGCCTTCCCTGTCTTCCCCTCTGTATCAGGCCCACAGAAAAGTCTTAAATGACCTTCTCCAGAAGTCTTCACCATGGCTGACTTTAAGCCTTTCAGCAACACAGTTCCTATAAAAGAGTTCAATGTAGATAAACTTCCTCTATTTGTGTTGCTCTGTTCTACTTGGCCACTGGCTGGAAAAATCAGCACTCCTAAGCTAGACACCCCCTTAGTAGTTTTTAGCAAAATATATGAAGAAGGCCTCTGCCCTAGAGCTGGGGCTTCATAGAGATGGCTACATTTCTAAGATATAGAAGTTACCAACTGGGCTCCATGGTAACAGCTGGCAGGGAGGAAAAGAAAAAAAAGAAGAAAAAAGCTCTCCCCCTCCCAGGTGTCCTTAAGAAGTTAACTTTCCCAGAACAGAGGAAAAAAAAACAGAAACAAAAACTGCTTTTTGTGAACTTCTGCAGACTGTGAACTTCTGAGCCCCTTCCCTTACATGCTGGGTACAAAATTCTGAAACAACCTAAACTTTGGGTTCAGGGATTAATTGATTACAACAGAAGCAATGCCCTCTAAATCCGGATGCAACCAAATAAGACTGTTTCCCTGTCTTCTGTGCTATCTTAGGTACCTTGCCTTGTCCATCTCTACAGCAGTACAATTCTATACACTTAAACATTGTTTATGTTTTCATAAAATGGTCAACAGATGTGATTAATTATGTAATGGTGCAGATGTTTTCCAGAGTGCTCTATCATGACGCAGGTACATTTAAATATCAAATAGGGGGGCAAACAACCCGGTTCTGCCAGGAACCTGTATCCCTCACTTTAGTCATCCTATTATGAATAGGAGTTGCTGCAGGGGTGGGCACAGGAACCACTGCCCTGGTCCATGGGACACAACAAATGACCCAATTAGAAGCAGTAATAGACCAAAACTTAAAGATATTAAAAACCTCCTTCACAGCTTTACACGAATCTTTAACCTCTCTCTCTGAAGTTATTTTACAGAACAGTCGAGGGTTGGACCTCCTCTTCATGAGAGAAGGGGCCTTCGTCCTGCATTGAGGGAAGAATGTTGTTTTTATGCCGACCATACTGGAGTTGTAAAAGAATCTATGATTAAATTAAGAAGATGCCTTGAAGAGCATCAACAAGAGAGAGAGGCCCAAAAAAGGTGGTTTGAGTCTTGGTTCACAAAGCCCCCTCATTAACTACATTTTCATCAGCCCTGGCCAGTCCATTAATAATCCTCATATTATTGGTAATTGTAGGACCCTGTTTGATCAACCGTGTAGTTTCCTTTCTCCATGCTCAAATTGGACAAGTTAAACTTATGGTAATCAGAAAACAATATACCACACTAGTAAACATAAAATGTGACACCCCCAATGATCATTTTTATGATTAAAAGTAACCAAAAGAAGAAGTGGGGAATGAAAGGTTAATAAAATAGGTACTTGTCACTTCCAGTTTTTCGGTATGCTTAACAAAACACTGTTGATGTCTTGAGAACTGTTTGCTAATCTAGTTCCCTGAAAGTGCTGTACCCAACTGCAAAACTGCAGAATGTACTTCCTCACCCATTTGGACGCAAACCGCCCACTCGCCCTGACCCATCAATAAACTTTCCTATCTGCCCTCTCCAAGGAAAGTATATAAGCTCTGCTTAAGCTGTTCTCAGGACTCTGTGCTCTATTCAAGGGAGCTCTGACCCCAGCATGCTGGACCCCCATAAATCCTTGGCTGTTGCATGAGACAGTCTCTGGTAGTCTCTTCCTCCGACACTCGCCTGACCTTTACATTGGTAAAATAATAAGTGTCATCTTTGCTTTTTGTGTCCAGAATATTACTGTGATAAAATGTATATGTAGATAAGGTGACGTGAGTATTTCTTCCACCATTTCTGGGAGCAATATTTTGAAGATGTATAAATTAGTATTAGGGGTACAAATAGGTATATCCTGTGACTCTGAATATAGAGATAATGCATGAATAGACCATAATGTGAATAAATAATACAATGGGTTCCAAATTTAAATAATGGATTCCATTGATACCTGAAAATATACAGGAAATCTTATATTGATATACATACATTCATTTCAACCACTAATACATCTAATGGTAATATTAGGATTATGGTTTATCATGAAGAGTGTGTGAGTTTTGCTTCAAAAGTGATCATGGAAATTAAAAATAATGTGTTTGGAAAGAAGTCTCATGAAAAGCCCAGTCAAGAAACCTAGAGGAATTTATGTGTTCTGAAGCAGGAAGTGATGAAAGTGAAACAACTGCCTATAAGTTTGCTAACTTGTGGATGGAATATATATCCTATCATGTGCATAAATTGAAGAAATAGTATTGTACCAGTGCTGAATAAAAATGACCTTCAAAATACACATCATGTCCCACTGGAATCTACTTGCATTGATGTTAAACTGGGTCAGTTACTGTAAAAATAATAGTATTTGTATGCAAAATAAACTGAAGTTAGTTTTAAGTACTGGAAACAAATATGTATTTCAGGTGGATGAATATTTCTGTGAAAAATCTTGTGAAAAGTTGATTATAAATCCATATACATGAACATGAATGAATTTAGAGAGTGTATATAAGTCACATATATTTCTGGAGAGTATATATACATATATATATATATATATATATATATATATATATATATACACACACACACACACACACACACACACACACACACACACACACAATACACACACACACACAGAGACATTAAATTAGCAATATATATGCCAATCGAAATTTATCATGATATATATATCATCCACAGATGCAAAAATATTTCTTTAATTGAACATGGATTTATGTATAATGTTGTTCAACTAGGAAGCTCACCTATAGGTTGAATTTTCAGTTCCAACAGCGTTAAAGAGGAGTGATCACTTCTCACAAATTGTATTTGCCAAATCAGCCACCTCACAAAAATGTACATGTGATACCAGGTATGATTCTATATGTGCATTTAAAAGTACACGTGCTAAATAGGATACAGAGAAAGGGAGACAGGAATTCACATATTTGTTAACCTTAAAAACACATGGAGAACTATTTAAATTAAATATTGACTAGATTTATAACACCTACCATTAATCATGCAAAATACAAGTACAACTATACACTATGATTTCTCCTAACTGCTTGTATTCCTATTCTGTTTGTGTTATTTTTCTCCATCATATTAGGAGTAGTAGTCAGAGTCTAGTAGGGTATGGGTTCATGTCAGAGATTCAGTATTTTGAATGGAAAATTGTAAAATGAATGCAATGTGTATGTAAATATGTGCTACAAAAAAATGTTCACACTCTCATCCAGAACATTGCCTTGACATTGCCTTTGTTCCGAGTAAGACACAATTAGAGGAGAAAAGTTAGAAAATCTGTGAATATATATCAGGAATGAAAAATGCTCAGGAGTTCACAACCTCCGAGGTGGTAGAGGAGTTTTCAAAAGTAAGGGACAGGGTAAACATTTCTCAAACATGGAGCTCTGCTGGTGTAAAGACTTCTTGAGAAACTTCCTCTGAGGTTGGGCACTTAAAAATATATGTTGTTGTTAGGAGCTTTAGCTTCCTTTGTTGGGACACCATCAAATCTGGGTGTGCAACAATGTGACCTGGAGGATATTGTTTCTAATTTTCCAATGAACATGAGGCAGCCATGCTGAATACTCTCTTTGTAGTTTAACTATGGTCACTGGGTTGTAAGTGTCTCCACGTGTGGACTGTGAAGCCATTTGGTCATTCTCCAATTTTCGTGGTGTTTCTCACAGGTGCACTGGGAGTTTGGTATTTGCTTCATGAAATACAAGGAGCTAAACTGGGACACAGTGCTGGAGAGAGTTCTGTCCCGTGTGGAGGGTCACGGTCTGCATGAGAATGCACCAACCAAGATTCAATTCCACATAAGTTGCCCCCATTTCCATAGCAACCTGATTCTGAACATTGCCCTGAAACCTCTCTATATAAAAAACACCTTTGCATAGAAGGGTCTGCTGGCTGTACCATGTCAGTCACAAGCCTTTGGGAAGCCAATGGCAGATCCACATGTCACCACCACACATGTTTTATCACACACCTTCACACCACTGCTCTAGGCCCACTAATGAGCAGGATCCAACTTACTGGCATCACTGTTCTACACAAATTTCATGAAACCCAGTAAATCAAGGCACTGTCTGGTACACTCATCATCAGCAACAGGACATCCAAAAGTTCTCCAGTGCCACCTGGTCATGGGAATTTCAAAAATTTCATGGTATTTATCAAGCCATTTGTCAAGGATGAAGTTGGAGGCTCTGGGGGTTTCAATTCATTCAGGAACCATTAAATGTTGAGGAAGCTCATTTCAATGAAAGCTCTAGAGAACACTCACAGGCAAGGCTTCCCAAAGAGTAGCCAAAAGGTCACATGAAGCCAGGCCCATTGAGGTCTACAATGTGAGGTCCATGCGTGTTTTGACTCAACTGTGGCTGCAAAGTCTTTCAGAATAAAATCATGTGATATCCTGGCTGAGATTCCCAGTGCTCTGTGGAAAGCCACTCTGGGCCTAGATCTCAGGTTCCAAGGGCAACTCTCATGCATGGCCTAGTAAAATTCAAACACAATTGATGACAATGCTTCTCTGAGGTCAGTTCCAGAACTCAGACTCTAAGGGGAATCACACCAGAGTTAAAGCCCAGGTAAACCCAGGCATCTCTTCCAACTGCCACACAACTTACCACAATTCAAAACAAAATTCTCCCACATGGCCCTTATCTTCTTCCATGTAGACCCTCATCATAACCTCTGGATGGAGTTTTCCATGAGGGACACAGACCAAGACAATGTCCAAAATAACCTACCTTTCCCCCGATTTGCCTAAAATCAGTGTGGCCTGGAAACCCTGACTGTGAACGAGGAGTGATCAAATAGGTCTGCCATTAATACTGCTTGGCTTCTCCAATTTGAGGCCTACTGACTGTGGGGTTTAGATTCTTTATGTGAATTGGAGTAATGAGAACACCCAAGCACGTATGGGCTAGCCTCTGCAGGGCTTTGAATAACTCACTTGACCCAAAGGATCCCTATTCTCACTTGATAGATGTCAGGAACCTTTGAAAGGAAGGCGAGAGTCTTCATCCACAATGACAGCTCTTTTGGCTATTTTGGTTCTGTATGCATCCATGGGATCTTTCTTTAGATCCATCAGGTGCTGAGAATCTAAGCCACAGCCTCACACAGGGCCAAGAGGCTGATTCAGACACACCCCTTTCCAAAGCAATTAAGCAAAGAGCCCTAGGTGATGCCCATTCATTTCCATTTGAAAACTGTTTTCTTCAGGCTTCACAAATTGGTGGCCCGAGGCAAAGAACTTCGTGACATTCATAGCAACAGAATAATAGGTAAGCAAAAGGAGTGCATATCCCACTTGAATCAAAGTGTGAAATATGATATATCAAGAACTATGTAATGTTTTGAACAACCTACAATAAAAATTAATTAAAAAAAAAAAGGCCCAAAGCAGGGTTTCTCCACTGAGATTTAGTGGTCACACATATTTCTGATTTTTCTGAGATGCTCACAATTCACTTGAGCTATCCAGTACATGGCCATGTCACAGAGCTTGGAGGTGGTACATACCTTAGAGACAAAACCATGAGACTATTCTGGAGAGGGGCCAGAATTCTGGAAGAAAACTGTAACTTAGGAAGATTGCAGGCAATTGATAAGGCAATCTGAACTCCATTCATAAATTAGGCAGGATGAATTCTGGGAAGCTTTCTACTAGACAGGACACATCCATTGATGCATTCTTTTTTTCTAATGAGTACAACCACGGACACAGTGAGGTAAACAGACATAGAAACACTCGCCTTGTCAAATGACTTACAATAAACAGTTCATTCCACAGCACATAAAGCGCCTTGCTTACCTATTCTCAGAAAATGAGACAAAACCACAAACCAACACCCACAAAGGCAGCTCCTTCCCCCAAGAAGGTCTGTTACTATCCGGAGTGTCCTCTGACTGGTGGGCCATATTATTTTCCCCCTAAATGGCCTGAAATGTCTCAGATCTGGTCTCCTTGGCCAACTCTGTGAAGGTGTCAGGACCCAGAGGTGAGCCACTACCTGCTTTCTCAGGAAAGGCCCCTCTTCAGAGCTTTACTGGCATTTTGCAATCCTCACATCAATAGGTACCAAGAAAGACTTACTCTGTCCTTGGTAAATCCAAACAAGTGAGACCACTGGGACTGGGACTGGGACTGACTCTGGGTGCCTGGCTTCATGAATCTCAAGTTCTGAGATTTCCTTCACTAAGGAAGTGATGTGAGGTCACTTCCTTCAGGAACTGAATGAGGTCACTGCCTTGGCAATCACTTTGTCCAACCAGTGGCTTCCAAGTCTCACATGAAAAGGAGGCTGTCCCTAATTCCTGTGACACTTTCACAAGTTAGAATCTTATATCAACCATAGGCACCCGGGAACAGCTACCCACACAGGCCTGGTTTGGTCCATCTTCTCTACATTAAGAATAGAGAGGCTGATTCAGACAGAAACCTTCATCCTGACCAGGTTGTTTGCCATTGAACATGACTTTTGCTCTCTCAGGTCCTTCATAGCTGCGTATATATTCTCCAGTGATCATTTCAGCATGGAACTTTGAGGGTCTCAGTAGGTGGAAGACCCCCTACATTTCTTTACTGTAAGACCAACTCTGTCCCTTCCCTCTGTAAATTTAGATTGAGGGAACAGTGTATGCTTAGGGTTAACAACATGTTTTATTTGTGTTAGGAATCATTCTGCTGGATGAATAATGGTATTGGGAACCTGAAATATTTATAAGAATATGTATTTGAAATATAAGTATGAAAAGAGAAATCTAGGTAAGATTTGAAGCCAGGAAGGGCATTGGGCCCTTGATTATAATATTTAGCTTTGAATTACATTCTGCAATGTGGTCGCAGGTAAATCTACATACAATGGAATAAAACCTAGTACCTCAGATGCCTGAATGTCGAAGAGAACATCCAGTCAAAAAGGGATAGTCAGTAGGATTAGGAAAATAGTAGGTTTAGGTTGAAGAGTGAGTCTTTGAGTTGGAAATATAGTTCTTTAGCAATAGGGTTTCGTTTAGAGACTGAATGAAAATATCAGCACATATGAAGAGTCAGTCACAATGATGAACTGGGGAAAATATGTAGGAAAGCAGATATAAAATAGAGACATTAGGAAATCAGGCAAAGTATAAAGTGAGTAACAGGATTAGACATTTTCAACAGGGTTGAGGTTGAATATATGATATTAGAAGAAACAAATATGTAGTCACCAATAGGATTGAAATTTGAGAGCATTAGGCGACCTGGACATGGATGGTTTTAGTAATATATATTCACGTTCAATTTAGGTTTTGGTACAATCATAAGTGTTACCTTTACATTTGTGTCCAGAATATTACTGTGATAAAAATGTATATGTAGATCAGGTGATATGAGTATTTCTTCCACCATTATGGGGAGCAATATTTTTACAACCTATAAATTAGTATTGGGGAAAAAAATAGGTGTACCCTGTTTTGATGAATATAGAGATGATGAATGAATAGACCAAACTGTGAATAAATAATATTACTGGACCCAACATTAGAAATTGGAATTGGAATAAATTGATATCTGAAAATATACAGGAAATCTTATATTGATATTGGCATACATACATTCATTACAACCAGTTGTACATCTAATGGTAATATTAGTGTTACGGTTGATCATGAAGAGTGTGTGAGTTTTGCTTCAAAATTGATTATGCAAATCGGAAATAATGTGTTTGCAAAGAAGTCTCATGAAAGACCAGTCAAGAAACATGGAGGAATACATGTGTTCTGAAGCAGGAAGTGATTGAAAGTGAATCAAAAGTTTTAAATTTTGAAATTTTGGATGAAACATTTATCCTTTGATGTGCATAAACTGAAAAAATAGTACTGTACCAGTGTTGAATAAAAATGAATGTCAAAATACACATCATGTCCCATAGGAATCTACTTGCATTGATATTAACCTGGGTAAGTTACTGCAGAAATGTTAGGATTTGTATGCACCTTTCATTGAAGTTAGTTTTCAGTACTAGTAAACAAATATGTGTTTCAGGGGGATGAATATTTCTGAGAATAATCTTGTAAAAATTTGATTATAAATCCACATACATGAATATGAATGTATTTAGGGAGTGTATAATAAGACACATATATTTTATATTTTAAAAAATCTAGAGATTGTATATATATATATATATATATATATATATATATATATATATATATATATATACACACACAAACACAAAACACACACAGACATTAAAGAGTAGCAGTATATATGCCAATCGAAATTCATGGTGAAATATATATCGTCCACTGATCCAAAAGTATTAATTTTACTGAACATGGATTTATGAATAATGTTGTTCAACTAGGAAGATCACCCATAGGTTGAATTTTAAGATCCAACAGCATTTACGAGGAGTTATCTCTTCTCATAATTTTTATCTGCCACGTCAGCCTCCAAACAAGTATGTACATGTGATACCAGCTAGGATTCTATATGTGCATATAAAAATACATTTGCTGAATAGGCTACAGAGAAAGGGAGATAGAAATTCACATATTTGTTAACTTTAAAAACACATGGATAACTATTTCAATTAAAAATTATCTAGATTTATAACACCTACCCTACATAATGCAAAAGGCAAGTCCAACTATACACCATGCCTTCTCTGTACTGCTTGTATTTCTATTCTGTTTGGGTTATTTTTCTCCATCATATTAGGATTAGTAGTCAGAGTCTAGTAGGGTATGGGTTAGTGTCAGGGATTCAGTATTTTTAATGGGAAATTGGAAAATGAATCCAATGTGTATGCAAATATGTGCTACACAAAAATCTTCCCACTCTCATCCACAACAATGCCTTGACATTACCTTCACCCCAGGTAAGACACAATTAGAGGAGAAGAGTTAGAAAATCTGTGAATGCAAATCTGAAATGGAATATGCTCAGGAGTTCACAACCTTGGAGGTGGTAGAGCAGTTTCCAAAAGTAAGGGACATGGTAAACACTCCACAAACATTGAGCTCTGCTGGCCTAAAGACTTCTTGAGAAACTGCCTCTGAAGCTGGGCACTTGAAATATATGTTGTATTAAGGAGTTTTAGCTTCTTTTGTAGTGAGACCATCAAAGCTGGGTCTGCATCTATATGACCTGGAGAACATGGATTCTTATTTTCAAATGAACCTGAGGCAGCAGTGCTGAATTCTCTCTTTGTAGGTAAAGTGTGGCCACTGGAGGCTAAGTTTCATCCCGTGTGGACTGTGAAGCCATTTGGTCCTCCTCAAATTTTTGTGGTGGTTCTTGCTGCTGCACTGGGGCTTTTGGTTCTTGCTGCTGCACTGGGCTTTTTGAACAACAAGTTCAACTGGGACACAGTGCTAGAGGGAGTTCTGTCACGTGTGGTGGGTTAGGGTCTGCAGGAGAATGAAACAACCAGGCTTCTTTCTCACATAGCTTGCACCCTTGACCATATCAACCTGATTCTGATCATTACCTTGAAAGCTCTCCAAATAAAAAGATGCCTTTACAAATAAGGGTCTGCTGGCTGCACCATGTCAGTCACAAGCCATTTGGAAGCAAATGGGCTAATCACATGGACCCACCACAGATGTTTTATCACACACGTGGCTACCACTGCTCTAGGCCCACTACTCAGCAGGCTCCAACTTACTACCATCTCTGTTCTACATTATTTTTATAAATTCCAGTCAATCAAGGCACTCTCTGGTACACTCATGATCAGCAGCAGGACATCCAAAGATACTCCAGTGCCACCTGGTCATGGGAATTTCAAAAATTTCAAAGTATTTATCTAGCCATTTTTCAAGGATGTAGTTGGGAGGCACTGTGGCTTTCAAGAACCATTAAATGTTGAGGAAGCTCATTTCAGTGAAACTCTGGAGAACTTTCATAGGCATCGCTTCCCATAGAGTGGCCAAAAGGTTACATGAAGCCAGCCCTATTGAGGTCTACAATGTGAGTTCCATGTGTGTTTTGACTCTCAAGTATGGCTGCCAAGTCTTTAAGAATAAAATCATGGGATAATTTGGCTGAGATTCCCAGTGCTCTGTGGAAAGCCACCCTGGACCTTGATCTAAGTTTATAAGGGCGACTCTCATGCATGGCTTCCTAAAATCCCAACTCGATTCATGGCAATACTTCTCTGAGGTCACTTCCAGAACTCAGTCTCTAAGGGGATTCACACCAGAGTTCAAACCCAGGTGGACCCAGTCATCTCTTCCAACTGCCACACAAATGACCACAATTAAAACCAAAATAGTCCCACATGGCTCTCATCTTCTTCCATATAGACACTCATCATAACCTCTAGCTGGAGGTTTCTATGAGGAGCGCAGGACAAGACAGTGTCCAAAATACGCACTCTTGCTCGTCATTTCCATAAAGTCAGAGTGGCCTGGACACCCCTTCTGTGAACCAGAAGTGATCAAAAAGGCCTACCATTAATACTGCTCAGCTTCTCCAATTTGAGGCCTACTGACTGTGGGGTTTAGATTCTTTATGTGCATTGGGGTCATGAGAAAACCCAAGCACCTATTGGCTAGCCTCCGCAGGGCTTTGAAGAAGTCATTTGACCCAAAGGATTCCTATTCTCACTTGATAGAGGTCAGGAACCTTACAGAGGAAGGCAAGAGATTTTATCCACAATGACTGCTCTTTTGGCCATTTTGGTTTTGGATGCACACATGGCATCTTTCTTTAGATCCATCAGGTGCTGAGAATGCAAGCCACAGCCTCACACACAGCCAACAGACTGGCTCAGACACATCCCTTTCAAAAGCAATTACTCAAAGAGAGACAGGTGATGCTCATTCATTTCCATTAGAAAACTGTTTTATTCAGGTTTCACAAAGTGGTGCCTTAGGCAAAGACCTTCCTGACATTCAGTGCTACAGAACAATAGGTAAGCAAAGGCCCAAAGCAGGGATTCTCCACTGAGACACTCATGATCACACAGATATCTGAGTTTCCTGAGATTCTCGCCATTCCCTTCAGCTATCCAGTACACGGCCATGTCACAGAGCTTTGAGGTGCTACATATCTTGGTCACAAAACCATGAGTCTATTCTGGAGAGTGGCCAGAATTCAAGAAGAAAACAGAAACTTAGGAAGACAGCAGGTCTTGCCCATCAATAAGGCAAGCCTCCGTCCTTTCATAAATTGGGCAGGATGAATGTGGGGAAGCTTTCTCCTAGACAGGACACATCCATTGATGCATTTTCTTTTGTAATGTCTACAACCATGGACACAGTTGGATACACAGACATAGAAACACTTGCTTTGTCAAATGACTTACTAGAAACAGTCCATTCTAAACCAAAGAAACCGCCTTTCCTACCTATTCTCAGAGCATGAGACAAAACCACATACACACACTCATTCCCACAAAGGCACCTTTTTCCCCCAAGAGGGTCTGTGACTATCAAGAGTGTCCTCTGCCTTGTGGGCCATACTATGTTCCCCCGAAATGGCTTCTCTATTCTCAAATCTGGACTCCTTGGCCCACTCTGTGAAGTTGTCAGGAGCCAGCGGTGAGCCAATACCTGCTTTCTCAGGAAAGACCCCAATTCATATCTTTCCTGGCATTTGGCCATCCTCACAACTGTAGATACCAAGAAAGATTGACTCTCTCCTTGGTAAATCCAAAAAGTGAGACTTCTGTGACTGTTATTGGGCCTGACTCTGGCTGCCTGTTTTCAGGGATCCCAAGTTCAGAGAGTTCCATCACCAAGAAAGTGAGGTAGGTCACTTCCTTCATGAAGTGAATGAGCTCACAGCCTTGGCAACCACTTTGTCCTAACAGTTGCTTCCAAGGGTCCCATGAGATGGAGGCTGCCCCTACTTCCTGTGACACTTTCACAAGTTAGAATGGTATATCAACCATTGGTACCGGGGAAAAGATCTCCACACAGGCCTGGTTTGGTCCATTTGCTCTATATTAAAAAGAGAGAGGCTTATTCAGACACATCCCTTCATAGTGACCAGGTTGTTTGCCATGGAAGCTAACTTTTGCTCTCTCAGGTCCTTCATAGCAGTCTACATCTTCTTCGGGGATCATTTCTGCATGGATCTTTGATATTCTCAGCAGGTGGAAGATCCCCAACATTCCTCTTTTGTAAGACCAACTCTGTCCCTGCACTGCTCTAAAGTTAGATTGAGGGAACAGTGTATGGTTAGGGTTAATAATATGTTCAATTTTGGTTAGCAATCATTCTGCTGGATGAATAATGGTATTGGAAACCTGTGATATTTTCAAGAATATATAGGTAAAATATAACAGAAATCTAGGGAAGATTTGAAGCCAAGTAGGGCATTGGGCCCTTGAGTGGGATACTTAGCTTTGAATTATATTCTGCACAGATGTCTCAGATAAGTCAATATACAATGAAATTGGATCTTGTACCTCGGATGATTGAATAACAAACAGAACATCTAGTCATAAAGGAATAGTCCGTAGGATTACCAAGGTAGTCAGCAGGTTTATAAAGAAGAGTGAGTATAGGATTTGGACCAAAAGTTCTTTACAAATAGGGTTTCGGGTAGAGAGTGAATGTAAATGTCAGCACATGTGAAGAGTCAGTCACAATGATGAACAGGGGAAAATATGTAGGAAAGCAGACATAAATAGAGACATTAGGAAATCAGCAAAAGTATAAAGTGTGTAATTGGTTTAGACATTTTCAACAGGGTTGAGTTTGAATATATAATCTTAGGAAGAAACAAATATGTTGTCACAAATAGGATTGAATTCGAGAGCATTAGGTAACCAGGACTTGGATGTTTTTTTGAAATCCATGTTCACTTTCCATTTAGGCTTTTTTAAAATCATAAGTGTGACCATTGCATTTTGTGTCCAGAATATTATTGTGATAAAATGTATGTGTAGATCAGGTGACATGAATATTTCTTCCACCGTTTCTGGAGCAATGTTTTGTAGACGTATAATTTAGTATTTGGGGTACAAATAGGTGTACCCTGTGTCTATGAATATGCAGATTATGCATGAATAGACCATACTGTGTATAAATAATATAACTGGTTCCACTTTAAATAATGGATTGAATTGATATCTGAAAATATAAAAGAAATCTCATATTGATATGCAATCATTCATTCCAACCACTTATACATCTAATGGTAATATTAGGGTTATATTTTATCCTGAAAAGTGTGTGAGTTTTGCTTCAAACGTGATTATGGAAATCAAAAATAATGTGTTTGGAAAGAAGTATCATGAAAAGAATAGTCAAGAAACCTGGAGGAATTCATGTGTTCTGAAGCAGGAAGTGATTGAATGTGAAACACATGCATATAAATTTGCGAACTTTTGAATGAAATATATACAGTATGATGTGCATAAGCTGCAGAAATAGTAATGTAGCAGTGTTGAATAAAAATGAACATCAAAATACACATCATTTCCCCTAGGAATCTACTTGCATTGATATTAATCTGGGTCAGTTACTGTAGACATATTAGGATTTTTATGCACCATTTACTGAAGTTAGTTTTCAGTACTAGGAAACAAATATGTATTTCAGGTGGATGAATATTCTGAGAATAATCTTGTGGAAACTTGATTTTAAATCCATATAAATCGCAAAACATTATAAACAAAAAACACACACAGACATTAAAATGTAGCATAGTATATGCCAATTGAAATTCATCTTGAAATATATATCATCCACTGATCCAAAACTATTTGTTTAATGAACTTGGATTCATGAATAATGTTGTTCAACTAAGAAGCTCCCCCATAGTTTGAATTTTCTGTTCCAACAGTGTTTAGGAGAAGTGATCTCCTAAATGTGTATGCAAATATGTGCTACACAAAAATATTTCCACTCTCATCCAGAACAATGACTTGATATTACCTTCGCCCCAAGAAAGACACAATTGGAATAGAAGAGTTAGAAATTCTGTGAATACATATCTGGAATTAAAATGCTCGGGAGTTCACAACATTGGAGTTTGCAGAGGAGTTTCCAAAAGTAAGGGAGAGGCTTGATAGACCCAACCTGATTTTTTATTAAAATTGGGAACCATCTTGCCACAAAGCCGTGAAAAGATAATTTTGGCTTTACTCTAAATTACTGCAAATTCTGAACCTGCTTGGAACGCCTGCCCGTGCCTTGAACTCATCCACACCTGGCTCTCTGACCAGATAACAGTACTTTCTGAAACTTTAGTGACACCTCATAAATATTGGCCTTCCCTGGCCAGACAACAACCCTCTCTGAGGCCCTAATTGTCCTCATTATTTCTGATATTGGGGCCAGCAAAAAAAAAAAAAAAATGTAAACTACCATTAGTGTGATGCTTTCAAAGTTTTGTTATCTGTAACCACCCGTTTGTGTAACTTTCTGGGCTATATAGCTGGGCTGTAGGAAAGGTGGGGTTGCTGTCTTGTTCCCGCCATTTTGGGAAGCAGAGGCAGCCCAGCCTGTTGAAATAATAAGCTTGCCTTAATTTGATTTTAATTGGAGTCAGTGGTCTTTTCTTGCATCCTAGTCCAAAATTTTGGAGTTCCCCAGTGAGATGACCCTGCCCGAGCAGATCACAAAACCAGACTGCTGAAAATTCTGAAGCTGGCCTTCCCTCCAGGGCACTGGGCTGGAGAACCACTCTAGGAGGTGCACAACTTGAGATGTTCCAAGGCCTTGGAGTGAGCCGTCAGTCTGGGGAGCACTGCAGTGAACCACCACACTAAAACTATTATCAAGCCCCTGGTGGAGGAGGCCTCCATAGGTAAGTGGCGCCTTTATAACATCTGATATCTGGTTAAGGGAGATCTCTTCTGATGACAGAGAGGTGGCCTGGGGAGGCTCACATACACTCCTGTCGAGGACAGTAATGAGAATCATGCTGTCCTCTGTTCTGTTCTGTAGGGAATTCCTCTGGAAGGGTAGAGAGGTGCCGATGGGCACACACACGCTCCTACCCTGGAGCTTTAGCAAGATGTTGCATTGCTCCTCTGTTTTTCTGTTTCGGCACCAGGATTCTGTTTTTCTGTGTTTTGTTCTGTGGTCTATATGTTTTTTGTTGTTTTTTTTGTGCGTTTTTTTGTTTGATTTCTGTGGTAAAATTTTAAGGATATTGGACGTGAAAAAGGGTAACAAAGCAAGTAAACCTGACACCCTTTCGACTGTGTTTTAAGGAACTGTGATGAACTTTACCCACCTTTGTTAAGCAGGAAGAAAGAAGCCCCTAGCTGGCTGCCTGGAGCACACCCACTGCACAGGGCAATGCCTGCTGGGGAACGAAGAACTGAGTATACCCCAGGTTAACAAGTGAAACTCTTTAAAATCCCTTGTCCCTCCAGATCATGAGAGTCACAACCTTTTGGCAGAGTCCCCTTGTTTTTCCTTTGTTAGCAAAGCAATAAACCTCCATTTTCTTTTTCTCAAAACCCTGTCCTCATTATTAAATTAGCATTAATTTGCTTCAGGGTCAGAAACCGAACTTTAAGTTACAAATTTTGATACCCGACCCCGTCCCAGAACTTTTTGAGAGCTGACGACTGAAATGTTAGGAGATGGTGCATGCTTGGAGTGGACCCGAAACAGAAGAGCTAATCCTGTAAGTAAAAGGAGGGACTGAGGGACCCCAGCAACTGCCAAAGCCCTGTTGCTTCAGGGAATTCCCTCCTTCCTTCCCTGCACTGTAAGAATTATGACACCTCTGTCTTCTTTTAAAAGAGAAAAATAAAAAGGGGACACTAAATGCAGTAAAGTCACCATGGAGACCCTTGATTTTACATTTCAGGTAGCTTCTCTGTGAAAACATCTGGTCCCCTTGTGGGGACATCTGTGGTGCCACTGGTGCAGGAGATTTTTCTCTTATCTGCTCTGTTTTAAAGGCTTCTGTCTGTCAGCCATATTCTGGAGTACCTTTCTGTCTGTCTTGTGCCTTTGTTTTTGGCACTTTAAGACATGTGCAATAATGTGTTTATATTATAAATTGTTTCTTGAGAATGATCTTAGCTGAATGTGTGTCTAAATGATGATGTTTTATTGTAAAAATCTGGTATCTGAATGCGTTTTTTGAAGCATTGCACAATATTGCAGTTAAAAGTTGGGTTTAGGTAATTGTTTAGTTTTTGATTTCAGATAATTCATGCCAGAGAACTTAAATACTTAGGATGGAAAACTAAAGAACTCTACTTCCAAGTTGGCAAGTAACTTCCCAATCATGCAGTCTTTTTTTCTCCAATTCTGAATTGGGTAGCCTGGGAAAATGTCACTGTGTTTACCAGTGCATTAATTTGGACAAGGATAGTAAATCATAGTATGATATCTGTTGACAAAACAAGATGTAAAGATATAAAATTTTGTGAATTGTATCTTAAACTTGTAGCATAATTTTCAACATCCTAACCAGAAAATTATGGTTAAAATGCCTTAGGCCTGAGGTGTCTGCTCAGAATAGCAGTTTTTTCCTGCTCCTTCCAGACCTCAGCCAGGACTTCTGTTGAAATGCAAATGAAAGTCTCCTGTAAGCTCAGTAGGAGACTGATCTGAGGCCTAAGGGAAAAAAATGGTAAATTGTATGGTATTTACTAATTACCGGCCAGTCATTTTTTCTAGGACTCATAATTTTTTCTTAGATTCTTTTTTTTTTTTTGAGTTTATGATTTTGATCCTACAGACCTAGGTTAATGTTTTTCTGATCAGTTTTATCTTTGACCAACTGTGGAGTTTTAAAAACATTGCAATGGTGATTTCACCTGTGAAAAGCTACAAGGCCTTCACTATTATTAGGTGTGCACACTTTTGTTATGTGTTTTATGTCTCTCTCTCTCTCTCTCTCTCTCTCTCTATATATATATATATATATATATATATATATATATATATATATATACACATATGTCCGTATATCATTCAAATGATACACAAATTAACATATATAAGGAGCACTCATATAAAAAAGCGCTCATAAAAACAAATTTTAAAAAGTGGACCACAGATCTTTAATTCACGTGGTTTAAATGTTTCAATTTAGATTGGATAAACAGATAAATATAAATGTCTTCAAATTTATGCCTATAAGTTTTTCTAGGTGTTAAAAAATGTAATAAAATATTATTGTCTACCAAAGGTCTATATGACTTTGTTCTAGGACTTTTCCTTCAACCAAAAAATGGTTTACACTGTTCAATACATTTGTCTAATATTTTGATTAAAAAGTAAAGTAAATTTGATTTGGATTTACTCATTCATGAGTGTTTTTGTTTGATATCTGATTGATATACTAAGGTCTATCAATTTTTAGTACAAAATCTGTATAAAATGTTTACAATCTTATACAGACTTTCTACTAAAGTCTGTGTAAGATTGTAAAAATTAGTCATGTGTTAAAGAGACAAAAATTTCTTAAAACATAAGATTACTCATAACATTGTGTTTATTAAGTCTTATTTTTTCCAGAGCAAGCAACCATAAAAATTAAACAACTGTTTAAAACAGAACTGTTATTTTAGAGCACTGTACTGCCATTTCTTTAAAAGATAAACTTGGTTAATGTAGAAACATCAATGTAACTGTGATGCTATTAATGTGCTCATATCTTCCAGTTATACAACTCGATAAGGTAGAAACATTAAAAGAGCATTATATCAAGCTGGTGTTCTGAAGTTGTATGGTAAATAAAATATATATTGGGGATTTATTTACCTGTTATCAATAAGATATGTAAAGTTTTATGTTACACTTTACATTGTGCAACAATTTAAATGTATTTTTAAATTAATGAGAGCCTAATCTATTTGAATGTTAAAAACATTCAGCCATTCTTTAATTCATGTTTCAAAAGTGATATTATATGGTGTTAGCTAATGTTCATGTGACCTCAAACAATTTATGTAAACTTTGTAAAAGGATATTAAAAAACGAAGATCAGCTTTAGAACTAAAACACTTATGATTTATAAAGAGCCCTGTCTTACCTGAGATAAGGCTCTGTGTCCCATCTTACTACATGTGAGAATGACTACGAAAGCAGTAGGTCAGATTTTATTTCATTTAAAGTTATGTTCAAAAGTTTTGTTTTTTTCTTTTTTTTTTTTTCTCTCAAGTTTACTAGGATCTCAAACAGGGAATATAAAGTAAAACTCACCCAAAAAATTCAGGGTAGCATTACATTAACTAAGTATTTTTACTCTTGTTAAAAAATTTTGTTTTTTAATTTGCTTATAAGTGATCTAAAGATTCCCTGTTGGTGTTTTAACTATGGCTGGAATCTTTCAGAATAAAATCTTGTGATATCCTGGCTTAGATTCCCAGTGCTCTGTGTAAAGTCACCCTGGGCCAAGATCTCAGATTCCAATGGTGAATCTCATGTGTGGCCTCCTGAAATCCCAACACAATTCATGGCAATACTTCTCTGAGGTCAGTTACACAACTCAGTCTCTAAGGGGAATCACAACAGAGTTCAAGCCCAGGTGGACCCAGGCATCTCTTCAAATTGCCACACAAATGATGACAATTAAAACCAAAACACTCTCACATGGCCCTCTTCATCTTTTTATATAGACACTAATCATAACCTCTAGCTGGAGGTTTCCATGAGGGGCACAGCCCAAGACAGTGTCAAAAATAATCTCCCTTGTCCCTCATTTGCCTAAAGTCAGGGTGGCCTGGACAACCTTAGTGTGAACCAGAAGTGATCAAATAGGCCTGCCGTTAATACTACTCCACTTCTCAAATTTGAGGCCTACTGACTGTGGGGTATAGATTTTTAGTGTGAATTGGAGTTATAAGAAAACCCAAGCACCTATTGTCTCCCCTCTGCAGCCCTTTGAAGAACTTATTTGACACAAATGATCCCTATTCTCACTTGATGGAGGTCAGGAATCTTACAGAGGAAGTCGAGAGGCTTCATCCACAATGACTGAACTTTTTTCCATTTAGGTTTTGGATGCCCACATGGGATCTTTCTTTAGATTCATCAGGTGCTGAAAATCTAAACCACAGGCTCACACAGGGCCAAGAGGCTGATTCAGATACATCCATTTCCAAAGCAATGAAGCAAAGAGCCACAGGTGATGCCCATTCATTTCCATTTGAAAACTGTTTTCTTCAGGCTTCACAAAGGGGTGGCCTGAGGCAAAGACCTTTCTGACATTCAGAGCAACAGAACAATAGGTAATCAAAAGGCCCCAAGCAGGGTTTCTCCACGGAGACTTTCCTTGTTACTCTAATATGTGAGTTTTCTGAGTTGCTCGCCATTCCCTTCAGCTATCCAGTACATGGCCATGTCACAGAGCTTGGAGGTGGTACATATCTTGTACAAAAATACATGATACTAATCTTGAGAGTGGCCAGAATTCATGAAAAAATGGAAAATTAGGTAGATAGCAGGTGTTGCCCATGGATAAGGCAAGCCTCAGTCCATTCATTAATTGGAAAGGATGCATGCTGGGAAGCTTTCTACTAGACAGGACACACCCAATGAGCTATTTTTTTCTAATATCCACAAAGAAAAACACAGTGGGATACACGGACATAGAAACAGTCTCCTTGTCAAATGACTTACTGGAAACAGTCCACTCCAATCCAAACAAACCTCCTTTTTTACCTATTCTCAGAACATGGAAAAAAACCACAAACACAAACCAACACCCACAAATGCAACTCCTTCCCCCAAGTAGGTCTGTCACTATCTGGAGTGTCCTCTGACTGGTAGGCCATACGATGTTCCCCACAAATGGCCTTTCTGTCTCAGATCTGGTCTCCTTGGTCAACTCTGTGAAGTTGTCAGGAGGCAGTGGTGAGCCAATTCCTGTCCTCTCAGGAAAGACCCCTCTTCAGAGCTTTCTTAGTATTTGGCAACCCTTACATCAGTAGGTACCAAGAAAGACTGACTCTGTCCTTAGTAAATCCAAACAAGTGAGCCCACTGCGACTGGGACTTGGACTGGCTCTGGTGCCTGGCTTCCTGGATCACAAAATTCAGAGAGTTCCATCGCCAAGGAAATGAGGTGATGTCACTACCTTCAGGAAATAAATGAGGTCCCTGTCTTTTCCACTACTTTGTCCTAACAGTTGCATCCTAGTGTCTCCTGACATGGAGGCTGCCCTACTTCCTGTGATACTTTCACATGTTAGAATGGTATAGAAACCATAGTCACCTGGGAACAGCTCTCCACACAGGCCTGCTTTGGTCCATCTTCCCTGCATTAAGAATAGAGAGGCTGACTCAGACACATCCTTTCATCCTGACCATGTTGTTTGCCATGGAATATGACTTTTGTTCTCTCAGGTCTTTCATAGCTGCCTACATCTTCTCCAGGGATTATTTCTGCATGGATTTTGAGGTACTCAGCAGGTGGAAGATCTCCTAACTTCCTGTATTGTAATATCAACTTTATCCCTGCTCTTCTGTAAAGTGAGATTGAGGGAACATTGTATGGTTAGGGTTAATAGCATGTTCCATTTGGCTTAGGAATCATTCTGCTGGATGAATAATGGTATTGGGAACCAGCAATATTTATAAGAATATAGAGGTAAAATATAAGTATGAAAACAGAAATCTAGGTAATATTTGAAGCCCAGAAGGATTTGGGCTCTTGATTGGGATCCTTAGCTTGAGTAATGTTTTGCACCGAGGTCGATGCAAATCGATATACAATGGCATAAGACCCTGTACCTCAGATGATTGAATGTAGAAGAGAACATCCAGTGAAAAAGGGATAGTGTGTAGGATTAGAAAGATAGTCAGTAGGTTTAGGAGGAAGAGTGAGTCTAGGATTTGGACCAAAAGTTCTTTAGCAATAGGTTTCGGTTAGAGAGTGAATATAAATGGCACCATATGTGAAAAGTTGGGCACAATGATGAACTGGGAAAAATATGTAGAAAGGCAGACATCAATAGAGACATTAGGAAATCAGGCAAAGTATAACGTGAGTGATAAGATTTGACATTTTCAACAGGGTTGAGGTTGAATACATAATCTTAAAAAGAAACAAAAATGTAGTCACCAATTGGATTGACATTTGAGAGCATTAGGCAAACTGGACATGGATGTTTTTAGTAATCCATGTTCACATTCCATTGAGGCTTTATTGCAATCATAATGGTGACCTTTGCATTTTGTGTCCAGAATATTACTGTGATAATATGTATATGTAGATCAGGTGACATGAGTATTTCTTCCACCTTTTCTGGGAGCAATATTTTGAAAACATATAAATTAGTACTGGGGATACTAAGAGGTTTACCCTGTGTTGATGAATATAGAGATGATGCATTAATAGACCATACTGTGAAAAAATTATGTGACTGGTTCCAAATTTACATAATGGATTGTTTTAATATCTGAAAATATAGACGAAATCATATATTGATATATGTACATTCATTCCAACAAGTTATATATCTAATGGTATTATTAGGGTTACCGTTTATCATGAATAGTGTGTGAGTTTTGCTTCAAAAATGATAATGGAATCGAAAATAATGTGTTTAGAAAGAAGTCTAGTGAAAAGACCAGTCAAGAAACATAGAGGAATATATGTGTTCCAAAGGAGGAAGTGATTGAAAGTAAACCAAATATTTATAAATTTGTGAACTTGTGAATGAAAGGATATATTTTATGATGTCCATAAACTGAATAAATAATAACGCACCAAGTTTGAATAAAAATGAACTTTAAAAAACACATCATATCCAATAGGAATGTATTTGCATTGATGTTAAACTTGGTCAGTTAGTCTAGAAATATTAGGATTTGTAAGAACCCTTCCCTGAATTTAGTTTTCAGTACTAGGAAACAAATATGTATTTCAGTGGATGTATATTTCTGAGAATAAACTTGTTAAAAGTTGATTATAAATCCACATATATGAATATGAATGAATTCAGGTGGTGTATAAGAAGACATATATTTCATATTTTGGAAAATCTGGAGACTATATATATATATATATATATATATATATATATATATATATAGAGAGAGAGAGAGAGAGAGAGAGAGAGAGAGAGACAAACACACACACATTATAATGTCGCAATATATATGTCAATCGAAATTCATCATGAAAAATAACTCGCATATCCCAAAATATTCATTTTACTGAACATGGATGTATGTATAATGTTGTTCATCTAGGAAGCTCACCCATGGGTTGAATTTTCTGTACCAACAGCGTTTAGGAGGAGTGATCTCTTCTCACAAATAGTATCTGCCAAGTCAGCCACCTTACAAGAATGTACGTGTGAAACCAGGTAGGATTCTATTTGTGCATATAAAAATACATGTGCTTAATAGGCTACAGAGAAAGGGAGACAGGAATTCATATATTTCTTAACTTTAAAAACACATGGAATAGTGTGTAGTGTCCCTCTTTATCCCTTTTGATTAACTTTGGCTTAAAAAAAAGAATTTTATTGAGAATTTTTGTATATATCTTTGTCAGGAATATTGCTCTGAAGATTTCTTTCCTTGATGTGTCTTTGTCTGATTTTGGTATGTGAGTGATAATAGCCTCATGGAATGAGTTTGGAGGAGTTCCATCCTTTTCTATTTTATGGAATAATTTGAGGAGTATTGTGATGAATGCTTCTTTGAAGGTCTTGTAGAACATGGCTGAGAATCTGTCTGTTCCTGGGCTTTGCTTGATTGGTAGGCTGTTGACAGCAACTTCTATTTCATTGCTTGAAATTGATTTGTTTAAATTGTTCACGTCCTACTAATTAAGTTTGGGTATATCTCTAAAATTTTATTGATGTCATCATGGTATTTTAATTTATTAGACTATAAATTTTCAAATTAGTTTTCAATTATTCTCTGTATTTTAGTTGTGTACTCAGTAAAAGTTCCTTTATGATCCTTAATTTTAGTAATTTGAGGTTTTTTTTCTTCATTAGCTTGGTTAAGGAAGTGTCAATTTTATTTATTTTTCAAAGATTAAATTTTGTGTTGTGTCAAAAAAAATAACACATGGAAAATTATTTCAATAAATTGAATAGATTTATAACTCCTACCTTATATTATGCAAAAGGCAAGTCCAACTATACACCATGTCTCTTCTGAAATGCTTGTATCTATTCTGTTTGGGTTCTTTTTCTCCATTATATTAGTATTAGTGGTAAGAGTCTCGTAGGGTATATGAATGTTTCTGAGAATAATCTTGTGAAAAGATAATTATAAATCCACATTCATGAATATGAAAAATTTAGGAAGTGCAAAATAAGACACATATATTTCATACTTTGAAAAATTTGGAGAGTATATCTATATTTATATCTATATATCTCTATCTATATCTATATCTATATCTATCTATCTATCTATATATATATATATATATATACACACACACACACACACACACACACACACACAACACTCACAGACATTAAAAAGTACCAATATAAATGCCAACCGAAATTCATCAGTAAATATATATCATCCACAAATGCAAAAAATATTTATTTTACTAAACATGAGTTTATATATAATGTTTTTCTAATAGGACGCTCTCCTATAGGTTGAATTTTCATTTCCAACAGCATTTAGGAGGAGTGAACTCTTCTCACAATTTGTATCTGCCAAGACAGCCACCTCACAAAAATGTACGTGTGATACCTGGTAGGATTCTATATATGCATATAAATATACATGTGTGAATAGGCTACAGAAAAGGAAAACAAGAATTCACATATTTGTTAAGTTTAAAAACACATGGACAATATTACAATTAAAATTTGACTAGATTTATAACTCCAACCTTATATAAGGCAAATGTCAAGTCCAACTATACAACATGTCTCCTCTGAAGTGCTTGTATTTCTATTGTGTTGGGTTAAATTTCCCCATTATATTAGGATGAATAGTCTGAGTCTACTAGGTATGGGTTATTGTCAGGGATTCAGTACTTCGAATGAAAAATTGGAAAATGAATCCAATGTGTATGTAAATATACGCTGCACAAATATCCTCCCGCTCTCATCCAGAACAATGCCTTGACATTACCTTCACCACAAGTAAGACACAACTAGAGGAGAAGAGTTACAAAATCAGTGAATACATATCTGGAATGGAAAATGCTAAGGAGTTCACATTCTGGAGGCGGTAGAGGAGTTTCAAAAAGTAAGGGACAGGGTAAACACTCCACAAACATGGAGCTCTGCTGGCCTAAAAACTTTTTGAGAAACTGCCTCTGAGCTTCCGCACTTGAAATATATGTTGTTTTCAGGAGATTTGGCTTCCTTTGTAGTGAGACCATCAAAGCTGGGTCTGCATCTATGTGACCTGGAGGACATGGTTTCTTATTTTCCAATGAACAAGATGAAGCAGTGCTGAATCCTCTCTTTGTAAGTAAACTGAGGCCACTGGGGACTAAGTGTCTCCCCGTGTGGACTGTGAAGCCATTTGGTCCTCCTCCATTTTTTGTGGAGTTTTTGCTGCTGCACTGTGAGTTTGGTAGTTGTTTCACGAAATACTAGGAGCTAAACTGGGACACAGTGCTGGAGGGAGTTCTGTCACGTGTGGTGGGTCAGGGTCTGCAAGAGAATGCACCAACTAGGCTTCTATCTCTCACAGCTTTCCCCATTGCCCCCTTTTCCATATCAACCTGATTCTTAATTTTCCTCTGAAAACTCTCCATATAACAAGATGCCTTTACATATAAGGGTCTGCTGGCTGCACCATGTCAGTTACAAGCCATTTGGAATCCAATGGTAGATCCACAAGGCCCTTCCACGAATGTTTTATCAAACACCTCCCCACCACTGCTCTAGACCCACTACTCAGCAGGCTACAAACTACTGGCATCTCTGTTCTACACCATTTTCATGAAACTCAGTAAATCAAGGCACTGTCTCGTATAATCATGATCAGCAAAAGGACATCCAATGTTTCTCCAGTACCACCTGGTCATAGGTATTTCAAAAATTTCATGGTATTTATCTAGCCATTTTTCAAGCATGAAGTTGGAGGCACTGTGGGTTTCAATTCATTCAGCAAAGATTAAATGGTGAGGAAGCTCATTTCAATAAAATCTCTGGAGAACTCTCACAGGCAAGGCTTCCCAAAGAGTGGACAAAAGGTCACATTAGGCCAGGCCCATTGAGGTCTATAATGTGAGGTCCATGTGTGTTTTGACTCTCAACTATGGCTGCCATTTCTTTAAGGATAAAATCATGTGATATCCTTGCTGAGATTCCCAGGCCTCTGTGGAAATCCACCCGGGGCCTAGGTCTCAGTTTCCAAGAGCGACTTTCATGCATGGCATCTTAAAATCCCAACAAAATTCATGGCAATGCTTCTCTGAGTTCAGTTCCAAAACCCAGTCTCTAAGGGGAATCACACCAGAGTTCAAGCCCACGTGGACACAGTCATTTATTCCAATGCCACACAAATGAGCAACATTAAAACCAAAACACTCCCACATAGCCCTCATCTTATTCCATATAGTCAATCATCTTAACATCTGGCTGGAGGTTTCCATGAGGGGCGCAGCCCAAGACAGTGTCCAAAATCAGCTCGTTTGCCCCTCATTTGCCTAAAGTCAGGGTAGGCTGGACACCGTTTCTGTGAACCAGGAGTGAACAAATAAACCTGCCGTTAATACTTCTATGTTTCTCCAATTTGAGGTCTACTGATTTTAGGTATCAATTCTTTAGGTGATTTAGAGTCAAGCGAAAACACAAGCACCTCTGCAGGGCTTTGAAGAACTCATTTGACCTAAATAATCCCTATTCTCATTTGATGGAGTGCAGCAACCTAACAGAGGAAGGCAAGAGACTTCATCCAAAATGAATGATATTTTTTGCCATTGTGGTTGTGGAGGCTCACATGGGATCATTCTTAAGATCCATCAGGTGCTGAGAATCTAAGCTAGAGCCACACACAGGTCCAAGAGGCTGATTAAGACACATCCCTTTCCAAAGCAATTAAGCTAAGAGCCACAGGTGAGGCCCATTCATTTCCATTTGAAAACTGTTTTCTTCAGGCTTCACAAAGGGGTGGCCTGAGGCAAAGACCTTCCTGACATTCAGTGCAACACAGCAATAAGTAAGCAAAAAGCCCAAAGCAGTGTTTCTGCACTGAGACTTTCCTGGTCACACTGATATCTGAGTTTTCTGAGATGCTCGCCATTCTCTTCAACTATCCTTTACATGGCCATGTCACAGAGCTTGGAGGTGGTACATATTTTGGACACAAATCCATGAGCCTATTCTGGAGAGTGGCCAGAATTCAGGAAGAAAACAACAACTTAGAAAGATAACAGGTGTTGCACATCGATAAGACAAGCTGCAGTCCATTCATATATTGGGCAGGATGAATTATAGGGAAGATTTATACTAGACAGGACACATCCATTAATGCATTCTCTTTTCTAATGTCTACAACAACGGACACAGTGGGATACACAGAAACAGAAACACTCGCCGTGTCAAATGACTTACTAGAAACTGTCCACTCCAAACCAAACAAAACGCCTTTCCTATCTATTCTCAGAACATGAGACAAAACAACAAACCCACACCCACTCCCACAAAGGCACCTCCTGCCCCCAAGTAGGTCTTTGACTATCCGAAGTATCCTCTGACTGGTGGGCCATACTATGTTCCCTCGACATGGCCTGTCTTCTCTCAGATCATGTTTCCTTGACCAACTCTGTGAAGATGTCAGGAAACAGTGGTTAGCCACTACCTCTTTTCTCAGGAAAGGTCCATATTCATAGCTCTCCTTGCATTTGGCCATCCTCACATCATTAGGTACCAAGAAAACTGACTCTGTCCTTGGTAAATCCAAACAAGTGAGCCCACTGGGCCTGGGACTGGGACTGCCTCTGCGTGCCTGGCTTCTTGGATACCAAGTTCAGAGAGTTCCATCACCAAGGAAATGAGGTATGTCACATTCTTTGGAACTGAATGAGGTCACTGCCTTGGCAACCACTTTGTCCTAACAGTTGCTTCCAAGGGTTACATAAGATGGAGGTTTCCCCTACTTCCTGTGGCACTTTCATAAGGTAGAATGTATATCAACCATTGGCACCCGGGAACAGCTCTCCACTCAGGCCTGGATTGTTTCACCTTGTCTACAGTAAGAAGAGAGAGGCAGATTCAGACACATCCCTTCATCCTGACCAGGTTGTTTGCCATGGAAGATGACTTTTGCTCTCTCAAGTGCTTCATACCTGCCTACAACTTCTCCAGGTATCATTTGTGCATGGACATTTGAGGTTCTCATCTGGTGGAAGATCCCCAACTTTCCTGTATTGTAAGAACCCCTCTGTCCCTGCTCTTCTGTAAAATGATTGAGGGAACAGTGTATACTTGGGGTTAAAAACAGGTTTGATTTGGTGACGAATGATTCTGTGCGATGAATAATGGCATTGGGAACCTGCAATATTTACAAGAATATAGAGGTGAAATATAAGTATGAAAACAGAAATCTAGGTATGCTTTGAAGCCCAGAAGGGTTTTGCCCTTGATTGGGATACTTAGCTTTGAATTATGTTCTGCAAAGATGTCTCAGATAATTCGAATTACAATGGCATAGGACGTTGTACATTGGATGATAGAATTTAGAAGAGAACATCAGGTCAAAAAGGGATATTCAGTAGGATTAGGAAGATAGTCGGTAGGTTTAGGAAGAAGAGTGAGTACAGGATTTGGACCAAAAGTTCTTTAGCAATAGACTTTTGGTTATAGAGTGAATGTAAATGTCAGCACATATGAAGAGTCAGTCACTATGTTGAACTGGGGAAAATATGTAGAAAAGCAGATATCAATAGAAACATTACGAAATCAGGCAAAGTATAAAGTGAGGGATAGAATTAGACATTTTCAACAGTGTTGAGTTTGAATATATAAATAGGAAAAAACAAATATGTAGTCACCAATAGGATTGACAATTGACAGCATTAGGCAACCTGGATATGGATGTTTTTAGAAATCCATGTTCACTTTCCATTTAGGCTTTGGTACAATCATAAGTGTGACCTTTCCATTTTTTGTCCAGAATATTACTGTGATAATGAGGTGACATGAGTATTTCTTTCACCATTTCTGGGAGCAATATATTGAAGATGTAATATTAGAATCGGGGTACAAAGAGGTGTACCCTGTTTCTATGAACATAGAAAAGAAGCATGAATAGACCATACTGTGAATAAATAATATAATTTTTTCAACTTTAAATAATGAATTGAACTGATATCTGAAAAATTAAAGGAAATCGTATATTGATATACAATCATTCATTCCAACCAGTTATATATCTATTGGAAATATTAGTGTTTTGGTTTATCATGAAGAGTGTGTGAGTTTTGCTTCAAAATGATTATGGAAATTCAAAATTATGTGTTTGGAAAGAAGTCTGATGAAAGGACCAGTCAAGAAACCCTGACAATACATGTGTTCTGAAGCATGAAGTCATTAAAGTTGAAACAAATGCCTATTAATTTGTGAACTTGTGGATGCAATGTATATCCTATGATGTGCAAAAACTGAAGAAACAATAATGTACCAGTGTCGAATACAAATGAATGACAAATTACATATCATGTCCCATAGGAGTCTACTTGCATTGATGTTAGACTGGGTCAGATACTGTAGAATAATTAGGATTTGTATGCACCATTCACTGAAGTTAGGTTTCAGTACTATGAAACAAATATGTATTTCAGGTGGATGAATATTTCTGATTATAATCTTGTGAAAAGTTGATTATAAATCCACATACATGTACATGAATGAATTTAGAGAGTATATATTAGACACATTTTTTCATATTTTGAAAAATTTGGAGAGTATATATATATCTATGTCTATACACACACACAGACATACACACACAGAGACACACACACACACACACAGACACACACACACACACAACATTCACAGACATTAAAAAGTACCAATATAAATGCCAATCGAAATTCATCAGTAAATATATATCATCCACAGATGCAAAAATTTTTATTTTACTGAACATGAGTTTATGCATAATTTTGTTCTACTAGGACGTTCTCCTATAGGTTGAATTTTCATTTCCAACAGCATTTAGGAGGAGTGAACACTTCTCACAATTTGTATCTGCCAAGACAGCCACCTCACAAAAATGTATGTGTGATACCTGGTAGGATTCTATATATGCATATAAATATACATGTGTGAATAGGCTACAGAAAAGGGAAATAAGAATTCATATATTTGTTAAGCTTAAAAACACATGGAGAATATTTCAATTAAAATTTGACGAGATTTATAACTCCTACCTTATATAATGCAAATGTCAAGTTCAACTATACAACATGTCTCCTCTGAAGTGCTTGTATTTCTATTGTGTTGGGTTAAATTTCCCCATTATATTAGGATGAATAGTCTGAGTCTACTAGGTAAGTTTTAGTGTCCGGGATTCAGTACTTCAAATGGAAAATTGGAAAATGAATCCAATGTGTATGTAAATATATGCTGCACAAATATCCTCACGCTCTCATCCAGAACAATGCCTTGACATTACCTTCACCCCAAGTAAGACACAATTAGAGGAGAAGAGTTACAAAATCAGTGAATACATATCTGGAATGGAAAATGCTCAGGAGTTCACAACCTTGGAGGTGGTAGAGGAGTTTCCAAAAGTAAGGGACAGGGTAAACACTCCACAAACATGAAGCTCTGCTGCCCTAAAAACTTTTTGAGAAACTGCCTCTGAGCTTCCGCACTTGAAATATATGTTGTTTTCATGAGATTTGGCTTCCTTTGTAGTGAGACCATCAAAGCTGGGTCTGCATCTATGTGACCTGGAGGACATGGTTTCTTATTTTCCAATGAACAAGAGGAAGCAGTGCTGAATCCTCTCTTTTTAGGTAAATTAAGGTCACTAGAGACTAAGTGTCTCCCCATCTCCCCGCGTGGACTGTGAAGCCAATTGGTCCTCCTCCACTTTTTGTGGTGTTTAGGCTGCTGCACTGTGAGTTTGGTATTTGTTTCACGAAATACTAGCAGCTAAACTGGGACACAGTGCTGGAGGGAGTTCTGTCACGTGTGGTGGGTCAGGGTCTGCAAGAGAATGCACCAACTAGGCTTCTATCTCTCACAGCTTGCCCCATTGCCCCCTTGTCCATATCAACCTGATTTTTCATTTTCCTCTTAAAACTCTCCATATAACAAGATGCCTTTACATATAAGTGTCTGCTGGCAGCACCATGTCAGTTACAAGCCATTTGGAATCCAATGGTAGATCCACATGGCCCTACCACGGATGTTTTATCAAACACCTCCCCACCACTGCTCTAGACCCACTACTCAGCAGGCTCCAACTTACTGGCATCTCTGTTCTACACCATTTTCATGAAACTCAGTAAATCAAGGCACTGTCTGGAATACTCATGATCAGCAATAGGACATCCAATGTTTCTCCAGTGCCAACTGGTCATAGGAATTTCAAAAATTTCATGGTATTTATCTAGCCATTTTTCAAGCATGAAGTTGGAGGCACTGTGGGTTTCAATTCATTCAGCAAAAATTAAATGGTGAGGAAGCTCATTTCAATGAAATCTCTGGAGAAATCTCACAGGCAAGGCTTCCCAAAGAATGGACAAAAGGTCACATTAGGCGAGGCCCATTGAGGTCTACAATGTGAGGTGCATGTGTGTTTTGACTCTCAACTATGGATGCCATTTCTTTAAGAAAAAATCATGTGATGTCCTTGCTGAGATTCCCAAGTCTCTGTGGAAATCTACCCGGGGCCTAGGTCTCAGTTTCCAAGAGCGACTTTCATGCGTGGCCTCTTAAAATCCCAACAAAATTCATAGCAATGCTTCTCTGAGTTCAGTTCCAAAACCCAGTGTTTAAGGGGAATCACACCAGAGTTCAAGCCCACGTGGAACCAGTCATTTTTTCCAATGCCACACAAATGACCAACATTAAAACCAAAACACTCCCACATGGCCCTCACCTTATTCCATATAGTCAATCATCTTAACATCTGGCTGGAGGTTTCCATGAGGGGTGCAGCCCAAGACAGTGTCCAAAATCAGCTCGTTTGCCCCTCATAGGCCTAAAGTCAGGGTAGCCTGGACACCGTTGCTGTGAACCAGGAGTGAACAAATAAGCCTGCCGTTAATACTTCTATGTTTCTCCAATTTGAGGGCTACTGATTTTAGGTATCGATTCTTTAGGTGATTTAGAGTCATGCGAAAACACAAGCACCTCTGCAGGGCTTTGAAGAACTCATTTGACTCACAGAATCCCTATTCTCATTTGTTGGAGTGCAGGAACCTAACAGAGGAAGGCAAGAGTCTTCATCCACAATGAATGATATTTTTTGCCATTTTGGTTTTGGAAGCTCACATGGGATCATTCTTAAGATCCATCAGGTGCTGAGAATCTAAGTCACAGCCACACACAGACCAAGAGGCTGATAAAGACACATCCCTTTCCAAAGCAATTAAGCAAAGAACCACAGGTGAGGCCCATTAATTTCCATTTGAAAACTGTTTTCTTCAGGCTTCACAAAGGGGTTGCCTGAGGCAAAGACCTTCCTGACATTCAGTGCAACACAACAATAAGTAAGCAAATAGCCCAAAGCAGTGTTTCTGCACTAAGACTTTCCTGGTCACACTGATATCTGAGTTTTCTGAGATGCTCGCCATTCTCTTCAACTATCCTTTACATGGCCATGTCACAGAGCTTGGAGGTGGTACATATTTTGGACACAAATCCCTGAGCCCATTCTGGAGAGTGGCCAGAATTCAGGAAGAAAACAACAACTTAGAAAGATAGCAGGTGTTGCACATCGATAAGACAAGCTGCAGTCCATTCATATATTGGGCAGGATGAATTATAGGGAAGATTTATACTAGACAGGACACATCCATTAATGCATTCTCTTTTCTAATGTCTACAACAACGGACACAGTGGGATACACATAAACAGAAACACTCGCCTTGTCAAATGACTTACTAGAAACTGTCTGCTCCAAACCAAACAAACCGCCTTTCGATCTATTCTCAGAACATGAGACAAAACAACAAACCCACACCCACTCCCACAAAGGCACCTCCTTCCCCCAAGTAGGTCTGTGACTATCCGGAGTGTCCTCTGACTGGTGGGCCATACTATGTTCCCCCGAAATGGCCTGTCTTCTCTCAATCTTGTTTCCTTGACCAACTCTGTGAAGATGTCAGGAAAAAGTGCTTAGCCACTACCTGTTTTCTCAGGAAAGGTCCATCTTCAGAGCTCTCCTGGCATTTGGCCCTCCTCACATCATTAGGTACCAAGAAAACTGACTCTGTCCTTGGTAAATCCAAACAAGTGAGCCCACTGGGCCTGGGACTGGGACTGCCTCTGGGTGCCTGGCTTCTTGGATACCAAGTTCAGAGAGTTCCATCACCAAGGAAATGAGGTATGTCACATTCTTTGTAACTGAATGAGGTCACTGCCTTGGCAACCACTTTGTCCTAACAGTTGCTTCCAAGGGTTACATAAGATGGAGGTTTCCCCTACTTCCTGTGACACTTTCATAAGGTAGAATGTATATCAACCATTGGCACCCGGGAACAGCTCTCCACTCAGGCCTGGATTGTTCCACCTTGTCTACAATAAGAAGAGATAGGCAGATTCAGACACATCCCTTCATCCTGACCATGTTGTTTGCCATGGAAGATGGCTTTTGCTCTCTCAGGAGCTTCATACCTGCCTACAACTTCTCCAGGTATCATTTGTGCATGGACATTTGAGGTTCTCATCTGGTGGAAGATCCCCAACTTTCCTGTATTGTAAGAACCCCTCTGTCCCTGCTCTTCTGTAAAATGATTGAGGGAACAGTGTATACTTGGGGTTAAAAACAGGTTTGATTTGGTGACGAAAGATTCTGTGCGATGAATAATGGGATTGGGAACCTGCAATATTTACAAGAATATAGAGGTGAAATATAAGTATGAAAAAAGAAATCTAGGTATGCTTTGAAGCCCAGAAGGGTTTTGCCCTTGATTGGGATACTTAGCTTTGAATTATGTTCTGCAAAGATGTCTCAGATAATTTGATATACAATGGCATAGGACCTTGTACATTGGATGATTGAATTTAGAAGAGAACATCCAGTCAAAAAGGGATATTCAGTAGGATTAGGAAGATAGTCGGTAGGTTTAGGAAGACGAGTGAGTATAGGATTTGGACCAAAAGTACTTTAGCAATAGACTTTTGGTTATAGAGTGAATGTAAATGTCAGCACATATGAAGAGTCAGACACTTTGTTGAACTGGGGAAAATATGTAGAAAAGCAGATATCAATGGAAACATTACGAAATCAGGCAAAGTATAAAGTGAGGGATAGAATTAGACATTTTCAACAGGGTTGAGTTTCAATATATAAATTAGGAAAAAACAAATATGTAGTCACCAATAGGAGTGACAATTGACAGCATTAGGCAACCTGTACATGGATGTTTTTAGAAATCCATGTTCACTTTCCATTTAGGCTTTGGTACAATCATAAGTGTGACCTTTCCACTTTTTGTCCAGAATATTACTGTGATAATGAGGTGACATGAGTATTTCTTTCACCATTTCTGGGAGCAATATATTGAAGATGTCAAATGAGAATCGGGGGTACAAATAGGTGTACCCTGTTTCTATGAACATAGAGAAAAACCACGAATAGACCATACTTGAATAAATAATATAACTTTTTTGAACTTTAAATAATGAATTGAACTGATATCTGAAAAATAAAAGGAAATTGTATTTTGATATATAATAATTCATTCCAACCAGTTATATATCTAATGGAAATATTAGTGTTTTGGTTTATCATGAAGAGTGTGTGAGTTTTGCTTCAAAATGATTATGGAAATTCAAAATAATGTGTTTGGAAAGAAGTCTCATGAAAAGACCAGTCAAGAAACCCTGACAATACATGTGTTCTGAAGCAAGAAGTGATTAATGTTGAAACAAATGCCTATTAATTTGTGAACTTGTGGATGAAATGTATATCCTATGATGTGCAAAAACTGAAGAAACCATAATGCACCAGTGTCGAATACAAATGAATGACAAATTACATATCATGTCCCATAGGAGTCTACTTGCATTGATGTTAGACTGGGTCAGATACTGTGGAATAATTAGGATTTGTATGCACCCTTCACTGAAGTTAGTAGTCAGTACTAGGAAACAAATATGTATTTCAGGTGGATGAATATTTCTGATTATAATCTTCTGAAAAGTGGATTATAAATCAACATAAATGAACATGAATGAATTTAGAGAGTGTATACTAGACACATATATTTCATATTTGGAAAACTTTGGAGAGTATATCTATATCTATATCTCTACACACACACACACACAAACACACACACACACACACACACACACAACACTCACAGACATTAAAAAGTACCAATATAAATGCCAATCGAAATTCATCAGTAAATATATATCATCCACAGATGCAAAAATATTTATGTTACTGAACATGAGTTTATGTATAGTGTTGTTCTTCTAGGACGCTCTCTTATAGGTTGAATTTTCATTTCCAACAGCATTTAGGAGGAGTGAACACTTCTCACAATTTGTATCTGCCAAGACATCCACCTTACAAAAATGTACGTGTGATACCTGGTAGGATTCTATATATGCATATAAATATACATGTGTGAATAGGCTACAGAAATTGGAAACAAGTATTCACATATTTGTTAAGTTTAAAAACACATGGAGAATATTTCAATTAAAATTTGACTAGATGTATAACTCCTACCTTATATAATGCAAATGTCAAGTCCAACTATAGAACATGTCTCCTCTGAAGTGCTTGTATTTCTATTGTGTTGGGTTAATTTTCCCCATTATATTGGGATGAATAGTCTGAGTCTACTAGGTATGGGTTAGTGTCAGGGATTCAGTACTTCGAATGAAAAATTGGAAAATGAATCCAATGTGTATGTAAATATATGCTGCACACATATCCTCCCGCTCTCATCCAAAACAATGCCTTGACATTACCTTCACCCCAAGTAAGACACAATTAGAGGAGAAGAGTTACACAATCAGTGAATACATATCTGGAATGGAAAATGCTCAGGAGTTCACAACCTTGGAGGTGGTTTAGGAGTTTCCTAAAGTAAGGGACATGGTAAACACTCCACAAACATGTAACTCTGCTGGCCTAAAAACTGTTTGAGAAACTGCCTCTGAGCTTCCGCACTTTAAATATATGTTGGTTTCATGAGATTTGGCTTCCTTTGTAGTGAGACCATCAAAGCTGGGTCTGCATCTATGTGACCTGGAGGACATGGTTTCTTATTTTCCAATGAACAAGATGAAGCAGTGCTGAATCCTCTCTTTATAGGTAAACTGAGGCCAATGGGGACTAAGTGTCTCCCCGTCTCCCCGTGTGGACTGTGAAGCCATTTGGTCCTCCTCCACTTTTTGTGGTTTTTAGGCTGCTGCACTGTGAGTTTGGTATTTGTTTCACGAAATACTAGCAGCTAAACTGGGACACAGTGCTGGAGGGAGTTCTGTCACGTGTGGTGGGTCAGGGTCTGCAAGAGAATGCACCAACTAGGCTTCTATCTCTCACAGCTTGCCCCATTGCCCCCTTGTCCATATCAACCTGATTCTTAATTTTCCTCTTAAAACACTCCATATAACAAGATGCCTTTACATATAAGGGTCTGCTGGCAGCACCATGTCAGTTACAAGCCATTTGGAATCCAATGGTAGATCCACATGGCACTACCACGGATGTTTTATCAAACACCTCCCCAGCACTGCTCTAGACCCACTACTCAGCAGGCTCCAACTTACTGGCATCTCTGTTCTACACCATTTTCATGAAACTCAGTAAATCAAGGCACTGTCTGGTATACTCATGATCAGCAATAGGACATCCAATGTTTCTCCAGTGCCACCTGGTCATAGGAATTTCAAAAATTTCATGGTATTTATCTAGCCATTTTTCAAGCATGAAGTTGGAGGCACTGTGGGTTTCAATTCATTCAGCAAAGATTAAATGGTGAGGAAGATCATTTCAATGAAATCTCTGGAGAAATCTCACAGGCAAGGCTTCCCAAAGAATGGACAAAAGGTCACATTAGGCCAGGCCCATTGAGGTCTACAATGTGAGGTGCATGTGTGTTTTGACTCTCAATTATGGCTGCCATTTCTTTAAGAATAAAATCATGTGATATCCTTGCTGAGATTCCCAGGCCTCTGTGGAAATCTACCCGGGGCCTAGGTCTCAGTTTCCAAGAGCGACTTTCATGCGTGGCCTCTTAAAATCCCAACAAAATTCATAGCAATGCTTCTCTGAGTTCAGGTCCAAAACCCAGTGTTTAAGGGGAATCACACCAGAGTTCAAGCCCACGTGGAACCAGTCATTTTTTCCAATGCCACACAAATGACCAACATTAAAACCAAAACACTCCCACATGGCCCTCACCTTATTCCATATAGTCAATCATCTTAAACTCTGGCTGGAGGTTTCCATGAGGGGTGCAGCCCAAGACAGTGTCCAAAATCAGCTCGTTTGCCCCTCATAGGCCTAAAGTCAGGGTAGCCTGGACACCGTTGCTGTGAACCAGGAGTGAACAAATAAGCCTGCCGTTAATACTTCTATGTTTCTCCAATTTGAGGGCTACTGATTTTAGGTATCGATTCTTTAGGTGATTTAGAGTCATGCGAAAACACAAGCACCTCTGCAGGGCTTTGAAGAACTCATTTGACTCACAGAATCCCTATTCATATTTGTTGGAGTGCAGGAACCTAACAGAGGAAGGCAAGAGTCTTCATCCACAATGAATGATATTTTTTGCCATTCTGGTTTTGGAAGCTCACATGGGATCATTCTTAAGATCCATCAGGTGCTGAGAATCTAAGTCACAGCTGCACACAGACCAAGAGGCTGATAAAGACACATCCCTTTCCAAAGCAATTAAGCAAAGAACCACAGGTGAGGCCCATTCATTTCCATTTGAAAACTGTTTTCTTCAGGCTTCACAAAGGGGTGGCCTGAGGCAAAGACCTTCCTGACATTCAGTGCAACACAACAATAAGTAAGCAAAAAGCCCAAAGCAGTGTTTCTGCACTGAGACTTTCCTGGTCACACTGATATCTGAGTTTTCTTAGATTCTCGCCATTCTCTTCAACTATCCTTTACATGGCCATGTCACAGAGCTTGGAGGTGATACATATTTTGGACACAAATCCCTGAGACCATTCTGGAGAGTGGCCAGAATTCAGGAAGAAAACAACAACTTAGAAAGATAGCAGGTGTTGCACATCGATAAGACAAGCTGCAGTCCATTCATATATTGGGCAGGATGAATTATAGGGATGATTTATACTAGACAGGACACATCCATTAATGCATTCTCTTTTCTAATGTCTACAACAAAGGACACAGTGGGATACACATAAACAGAAACACTCGCCTTGTCAAATGACTTACTAGAAACTGTCTGCTCCAAACCAAACAAACCGCCTTTTCGATCTATTCTCAGAACATGAGACAATACAACAAACCCACACCCACTCCCACAAAGGCACCTCCTTCCCCCAAGTAGGTCTGTGACTATCCAGAGTGTCCTCTGACTGGTGGGCCATACTATGTTCCCCCGAAATGGCCTGTCTTCTCTCAGATCTTGTTTCCTTGACCAACTCTGTGAAGATGTCAGGAAAAAGTGGTTAGCCACTACCTGTTTTCTCAGGAAAGGTCCATCTTCAGAGCTCTCCTGGCATTTGGCCATCCTCACATCATTAGGTACCAAGAAAACTCACTCTGTCCTTGGTAAATCCAAACAAGTGAGCCCACTGGGCCTGGGACTGGGACTGCCTCTGGGTGCCTGGCTTCTTGGATACCAAGTTCAGAGAGTTCCATCACCAAGGAAATGAGGTATGTAACATTCTTTGGAACTGAATGAGGTCACTGCCTTGGCAACCACTTTGTCCTAACAGTTGCTTCCAAGGGTTACATAAGATGGAGGTTTCCCCTACTTCCTGTGACACTTTCATAAGGTAGAATGTATATCAACCATTGGCACCCGGGAACAGCTCTCCACTCAGGCCTGGATTGTTCCACCTTGTCTACAATAAGAAGTGGGAGGCAGATTCAGACACATCCCTTCATCCTGACCAGGTTGTTTGCCATGGAAGTTGACTTTTGCTCTCTCAGGTGCTTCATACCTGCCTACAACTTCTCCAGGTATCATTTGTGCATGGACATTTGAGGTTCTCATCTTGTGGAAGATCCCCAACTTTCCTGTATTGTAAGAACCCCTCTGTCCCTGCTCTTCTGTTAAATGATTGAGGGAACAGTGTATACTTGGGGTTAAAAACAGGTTTGATTTGGTGACGAAAGATTCTGTGCGATGAATAATGGGATTGGGAACCTGCAATATTTACAAGAATATAGAGGTGAAATATAAGTATGAAAAAAGAAATCTAGGTATGCTTTGAAGCCCAGAAGGGTTTTGCCCTTGATTGGGATACTTAGCTTTGAATTATGTTCTGCAAAGATGTCTCAGATAATTTGATATACAATGGCATAGGACCTTGTACATTGGATGATTGAATTTAGAAGAGAACATCCAGTCAAAAAGGGATATTCAGTAGGATTAGGAAGATAGTCGGTAGGTTTAGGAAGACGAGTGAGTATAGGATTTGGACCAAAAGTTCTTTAGCAATAGACTTTTGGTTATAGAGTGAATGTAAATGTCAGCACATATGAAGAGTCAGACACTATGTTGAACTGGGGAAAATATGTAGAAAAGCAGATATCAATGGAAACATTACGAAAGCAGGCAAAGAATAAAGTGAGGGATAGAATTAGACATTTTCAACAGGGTTGAGTTTCAATATATAAATTAGGAAAAAACAAATATGTAGTCACCAATAGGAGTGACAATTGACAGCATTAGGAAACCTGGACATGGATGTTTTTAGAAATCCATGTTCACTTTCCATTTAGGCTTTGGTACAATCATTAGTGTGACCTTTCCATTTTTTGTCCAGAATATTACTGTGATAATGAGGTGACATGAGTATTTCTTTCACCATTTCTGGGAGCAATATATTGAAGATGTAAAATTAGAATCGGGGGTACAATAGGTGTACCCTGTTTCTATGAACATAGAGAAAAACCACGAATAGACCATACTGTGAATAAATAATATAACTTTTTTGATCTTTAAATAATGAATTGAACTGATATCTGAAAAATAAAAGGAAATTGTATATTGATATACAATCATTCATTCCAACCAGTTATATATCTAATGGAAATATTAGTGTTTTGGTTTTTCATGAAGAGTGTGTGAGTTTTGCTTCAAAATGATTATGGAAATTCAAAATAATGTGTTTGGAAAGAAGTCTCATGAAAAGACGATTCAAGAAACCCTGACAATACATGTGTTCTGAAGCAAGAAGTGATTAATGTTGAAACAAATGCCTATTAATTTGTGAACTTGGGGATGAAATGTATATCCTATGATGTGCAAAAACTGAAGAAACAATAATGTACCAGTGTCGGATACAAATGAATGACAAATTACATATCATGTCCCATAGGAGTCTACTTGCATTGATGTTAGACTGGGTCAGATACTGTAGAATAATTAGGATTTGTATGCACTCTTCACTGAAGTTAGTAGTCAGTACTAGGAAACAAATATGAATTTCAGGTGGATGAATATTTCTGATTATAATCTTGTGAAAAGTTGATTATAAATCAACATAAATGAACATGAATGAATTTAGAGAGTGTATACTAGACACATATATTTCATATTTCGAAAACTTTGGAGAGTATATCTATATCTATATCTATACACACACACACACACACACACACACACACAACACTCACAGACATTAAAAAGTACCAATATAAATGCCAATCGAAATTCATCAGTAAATATATATCATCCACAGATGCAAAAATATTTATGTAACTGAACATGAGTTTATGTATAATGTTGTTCTTCTAGGACGCTCTCTTATAGGTTGAATTTTCATTTCCAACAGCATTTAGGAGGAGTGAACACTTCTCACAATTTGTATCTGCCAAGACATCCACCTTACAAAAATGTACGTGTGATACCTGGTAGGATTCTATATATGCATATAAATATACATGTGTGAATAAGCTACAGAAATTGGAAACAAGTATTCACATATTTGTTAAGTTTAAAAACACATGGAGAATATTTCAATTAAAATTTGACTAGATGTATAACTCCTACCTTATATAATGCAAATGTCAAGTCCAACTATAGAACATGTCTCCTCTGAAGTGCTTGTATTTCTATTGTGTTTGGTTAATTTTCCCCATTATATTAGGATGAATAGTCTGAGTCTACTAGGTATGGGTTAGTGTCAGGGATTCAGTACTTCGAATGAAAAATTGGAAAATGAATCCAATGTGTATGTAAATATATGCTGCACACATATCCTCCCGCTCTCATCCAAAACAATGCCTTGACATTACCTTCACCCCAAGTAAGACACAATTAGAGGAGAAGAGTTACACAATCAGTGAATACATATCTGGAATGGAAAATGCTCAGGAGTTCACAACCTTGGAGGTTGTTTGGGAGTTTCCAAAAGTAAGGGACATGGTAAACACTCCACAAACATGTAACTCTGCTGGCCTAAAAACTTTTTGAGAAACTGCCTCTGAGCTTCCACAATTGAAATATATGGTGTTTTCATGAGATTTGGCTTCTTTTGTAGTGAGACCATCAAAGCTGGGTCTGCATCTATGTGACCTGGAGGACATGGTTTCTTATTTTCCAATGAACAAGATGAAGCAGTGCTGAATCCTCTCTTTATAGGTAAACTGAGGCCACTGGGGACTAAGTGTCTCCCCGTCTCCCCGTGTGGACTGTGAAGCCATTTGGTCCTCCTCCACTTTTTGTGGTTTTTAGGCTGCTGCACTGTGAGTTTGGAATTTGTTTCACGAAATACTAGCAGCTAAACTGGGACACAGTGCTGGAGGGAGTTCTGTCACGTGTGGTGGGTCAGGGTCTGCAAGAGAATGCACCAACTAGGCTTCTATCTCTCACAGCTTGCCCCATTGCCCCCTTGTCCATATCAACCTGATTCTTAATTTTCCTCTTAAAACTCTCCATATAACAAGATGCCTTTACATATAAGGGTCTGCTGGCAGCAACATGTCAGTTACAAGCCATTTGGAATCCAATGGTAGATGCACATGGTCCTACCACGGATGTTTTATCAAACGCCTCCCCACCACTGCTCTAGACCCACTACTCAGCAGGCTCCAAATTACTGGCATCTCTGTTCTACACCATTTTCATGAAACTCAGTAAATCAAGGCACTGTCTGGTATACTCATGATCAGCAACAGGACATCCAATGTTTCTCCAGTGCCACCTGGTCATAGAAATTTCAAAAATTTTATGGTATTTATCTAGCCATTTTTCAAGCATGAAGTTGGAGGCACTGTGGGTATCAATTCATTAGGCAAACATTAAATGGTGAGGACGCTCATTTCAATGAAATATCTGGAGAACTGTCACAGGCAAGGCTTCCCAAAGAATGGACAAAACGTCACATTAGGCCAGGCCCATTGAGGTCAACAATGTGAGGTCCATGTGTGTTTTGACTCTCAATTATGGCTGCCATTTCTTTAAGAATAAAATCATGTGATATCCTTGCTGAGATTCCCAGGCCTCAGTGGAAATCTACCCGGGGCCTAGGTCTCAGTTTTCAAGAGCGACTTTCATGCGTGGCCTCTTAAAATCCCAACAAAATTCATGGCAATGCTTCTCTGAGTTCAGTTCCAAAACCCAGTGTCTAAGGGGAATCACACCAGAGTTCAAGCCCACGTGGACCCAGTCATTTTTTCCAATGCCACACAAATGACCAACATTAAAACCAAAACACTTCCACATGGCCCTCACATTTTTCCATATAGTCAATCATCTTAACCTCTGGCTGGAGGTTTCCATGAGGGGTGCAGCCCAAGACAGTGTCCAAAATCAGCTCGTTTGCCCCTCAATTGCCTAAAGTCAGTGTAGCCTGGACACCGTTGCTGTGAACCAGGAGTGAACAAATAACCCTGCCGTTAATACTTCTATGTTTCTCCAATTTGATCGCTACTGATGTTAGGTATCGATTCTTTAGGTGATTTAGAGTCATGCGAAAACACAAGCACCTCTGCAGGGCTTTGAAGAACTCATTTGACTCACAGAATCCCTATTCATATTTGTTGGAGTGCAGGAACCTAACAGAGGAAGGCAAGAGTCTTCATCCACAATGAATTATATTTTTTGCCATTTAGTTTTGGAAGCTCACATGGGATCATTCTTAAGATCCATCAGGTGCTGAGAATCTAAGTCACAGCCACACACAGGTCCAAGAGGCTGATAAAGACACATCCCTTTCCAAAGCAATTAAGCAAAGAGCCACAGGTGAGGCCCATTCATTTCCATTTGAAAACTGTTTTCTTCAGGCTTCACAAAGGGGTGGCCTGATGCAAAGACCTTCCTGACATTCAGTGCAACACAACAATAAGTAAGCAAAAAGCCCAAGGCAGTGTTTCTGCACTGAGACTTTACTGGTCACACTGATATCTGAGTTTTCTGAGATGCTCGCCATTCTCTTCAACTATCCTTTACATGGCCATGTCACAGAGCTTGGAGGTGGTACATATTTTGGACACAAATCCCTGAGCCCATTCTGGAGAGTGGCCAGAATTCAGGAAGAAAACAACAACTTAGAAAGATAGCAGGTGTTGCACATCGATAAGACAAGCTGCAGTCCATTCATATATTGGGCAGGATGAATTATAGGGAAGATTTATACTAGACAGGACACATCCATTAATGCATTCTCTTTTCTAATGTCTACAACAACGGACACAGTGGGATACACATAAACAGAAACACTCGCCTTGTCAAATGACTTACTAGAAACTGTCTGCTCCAAACCAAACAAACCGCCTTTTCGGTCTATTCTCAGAACATGAGACAAAACAACAAACCCACACCCACTCCCACAAAGGCACCTCCTTCCCCCAAGTAGGTCTGTGACTATCCGGAGTGTCCTCTTACTGGTGGGCCATACTATGTTCCCCCAAAATGGCCTGTCTTCTCTCAGATCTTGTTTCCTTGACCAACTCTGTGAAGAAGTCAGGAAAAAGTGCTTAGCCACTACCTGTTTTCTCAGGAAAGGTCCATCTTCAGAGCTCTCCTGGCATTTGGCCATCCTCACATCATTAGGTACCAAGAAAACTGACTCTGTCCTTGGTAAATCCAAACAAGTGAGCCCACTGGGCCTGGGACTGGGACTGCCTCTGCGTGCCTGGCTTCTTGGATACCAAGTTCAGAGAGTTCCATCACCAAGGAAATGAGGTATGTCACATTCTTTGGAACTGAATGAGGTCACTGCCTTGGCAACCACTTTGTCCTAACAGTTGCTTCCAAGGGTTACATAAGATGGAGGTTTCCCCTACTTCCTGTGGCACTTTCATAAGGTAGAATGTATATCAACCATTGGCACCCTGGAACAGCTCTCCACTCAGGCCTGGATTGTTCCACCTTGTCTACAGTAAGAAGAGAGAGGCAGATTCAGACACATCCCTTCATCCTGACCAGGTTGTTTGCCATGGAAGATGACTTTTGCTCTCTCAAGTGCTTCATACCTGCCTACAACTTCTCCAGGTATCATTTGTGCATGGACATTTGAGGTTCTCATCTGGTGGAAGATCCCCAACTTTCCTGTATTGTAAGAACCCCTCTGTCCCTGCTCTTCTGTAAAATGATTGAGGGAACAGTGTATACCTGGGGTTAAAAACAGGTTTGATTTGGTGACGAATGATTCTGTGCGATGAATAATGGCATTGGGAACCTGCAATATTTACAAGAATATAGAGGTGAAATATAAGTATGAAAACAGAAATCTAGGTATGCTTTGAAGCCCAGAAGGGTTTTGCCCTTGATTGGGATACTTAGCTTTGAATTATGTTCTGCAAAGATGTCTCAGATAATTCGAATTACAATGGCATAGGACGTTGTACATTGGATGATAGAATTTAGAAGAGAACATCAGGTCAAAAAGGGATATTCAGTAGGATTAGGAAGATAGTCGGTAGGTTTAGGAAGAAGAGTGAGTACAGGATTTGGACCAAAAGTTCTTTAGCAATAGACTTTTGGTTATAGAGTGAATGTAAATGTCAGCACATATGAAGAGTCAGTCACTATGTTGAACTGGGGAAAATATGTAGAAAAGCAGATATCAATAGAAACATTACGAAATCAGGCAAAGTATAAAGTGAGGGATAGAATTAGACATTTTCAACAGTGTTGAGTTTGAATATATAAATAGGAAAAAACAAATATGTAGTCACCAATAGGATTGACAATTGACAGCATTAGGCAACCTGGATATGGATGTTTTTAGAAATCCATGTTCACTTTCCATTTAGGCTTTGGTACAATCATAAGTGTGACCTTTCCATTTTTTGTCCAGAATATTACTGTGATAATGAGGTGACATGAGAATTTCTTTCACCATTTCTGGGAGCAATATATTGAAGATGTAATATTAGAATCGGGGTACAAAGAGGTGTACCCTGTTTCTATGAACATAGAAAAAAAGCATGAATAGACCATACTGTGAATAAATAATATAATTTTTTCAACTTTAAATAATGAATTGAACTGATATCTGAAAAATTAAAGGAAATCGTATATTGATATACAATCATTCATTCCAACCAGTTATATATCTATTGGAAATATTAGTGTTTTGGTTTATCATGAAGAGTGTGTGAGTTTTGCTTCAAAATGATTATGGAAATTCAAAATTATGTGTTTGGAAAGAAGTCTGATGAAAGGACCAGTCAAGAAACCCTGACAATACATGTGTTCTGAAGCAAGAAGTCATTAAAGTTGAAACAAATGCCTATTAATTTGTGAACTTGTGGATGCAATGTATATCCTATGATGTGCAAAAACTGAAGAAACAATAATGTACCAGTGTCGAATACAAATGAATGACAAATTACATATCATGTCCCATAGGAGTCTTCTTGCATTGATGTTAGACTGGGTCAGTTACTGTAGAGTAATTAGGATTTGTATGCACCATTCACTGAAGTTAGGTTTCAGTACTATGAAACAAATATGTATTTCAGGTGGATGAATATTTCTGATTATAATCTTGTGAAAAGTTGATTATAAATCCACATACATGTACATGAATGAATTTAGAGACTATATATTAGACACATTTTTTCATATTTTGAAAAATTTGGAGAGTATATATATATCTATGTCTATACACACACACAGACATACACACACAGAGACACACACACACAGACACACACACACACACAACACTCACAGACATTAAAAAGTACCAATATAAATGCCAATCGAAATTCATCAGTAAATATATATCATCCACAGATGCAAAAATTTTTATTTTACTGAACATGAGTTTATGCATAATTTTGTTCTACTAGGACGTTCTCCTATAGGTTGAATTTTCATTTCCAACAGCATTTAGGAGGAGTGAACACTTCTCACAATTTGTATCTGCCAAGACAGCCACCTCACAAAAATGTATGTGTGATACCTGGTAGGATTCTATATATGCATATAAATATACATGTGTGAATAGGCTACAGAAAAGGGAAATAAGAATTCATATATTTGTTAAGCTTAAAAACACATGGAGAATATTTCAAGTAAAATTTGACGAGATTTATAACTCCTACCTTATATAATGCAAATGTCAAGTTCAACTATACAACATGTCTCCTCTGAAATGCTTGTATTTCTATTGTGTTGGGTTAAATTTCCCCATTATATTAGGATGAATAGTCTGAGTCTACTAGGTAAGTTTTAGTGTCTGGGATTCAGTACTTCAAATGGAAAATTGGAAAATGAATCCAATGTGTTTGTAAATATATGCTGCACAAATATCCTCACGCTCTCATCCAGAACAATGCCTTGACATTACCTTCACCCCAAGTAAGACACAATTAGAGGAGAAGAGTTACAAAATCAGTGAATACATATCTGGAATGGAAAATGCTCAGGAGTTCACAACCTTGGAGGTGGTAGAGGAGTTTCCAAAAGTAAGGGACAGGGTAAACACTCCACAAACATGAAGCTCTGCTGCCCTAAAAACTTTTTGAGAAACTGCCTCTGAGCTTCCGCACTTGAAATATATGTTGTTTTCATGAGATTTGGCTTCCTTTGTAGTGAGACCATCAAAGCTGGGTCTGCATCTATGTGACCTGGAGGACAAGGTTTCTTATTTTCCAATGAACAAGAGGAAGCAGTGCTGAATCCTCTCTTTTTAGGTAAATTAAGGTCACTAGAGACTAAGTGTCTCCCCATCTCCCCGCGTGGACTGTGAAGCCAATTGGTCCTCCTCCACTTTTTGTGGTGTTTAGGCTGCTGCACTGTGAGTTTGGTATTTGTTTCACGAAATACTAGCAGCTAAACTGGGACACAGTGCTGGAGGGAGTTCTGTCACGTGTGGTGGGTCAGGGTCTGCAAGAGAATGCACCAACTAGGCTTCTATCTCTCACAGCTTGCCCCATTGCCCCCTTGTCCATATCAACCTGATTCTTCATTTTCCTCTTAAAACTCTCCATATAACAAGATGCCTTTACATATAAGTGTCTGCTGGCAGCACCATGTCAGTTACAAGCCATTTGGAATCCAATGGTAGATCCACATGGCCCTACCACGGATGTTTTATCAAACACCTCCCCACCACTGCTCTAGACCCACTACTCAGCAGGCTCCAACTTACTGGCATCTCTGTTCTACACCATTTTCATGAAACTCAGTAAATCAAGGCACTGTCTGGAATACTCATGATCAGCAATAGGACATCCAATGTTTCTCCAGTGCCACCTGGTCATAGGAATTTCAAAAATTTCATGGTATTTATCTAGCCATTTTTCAAGCATGAAGTTGGAGGCACTGTGGGTTTCAATTCATTCAGCAAACATTAAATGGTGAGGAAGCTCATTTCAATGAAATCTCTGGAGAAATCTCACAGGCAAGGCTTCCCAAAGAATGGACAAAAGGTCACATTAGGCGAGGCCCATTGAGGTCTACAATGTGAGGTGCATGTGTGTTTTGACTCTCAACTATGGATGCCATTTCTTTAAGAAAAAATCATGTGATGTCCTTGCTGAGATTCCCAGGCCTCTGTGGAAATCTACCCGGGGCCTAGGTCTCAGTTTCCAAGAGCGACTTTCATGCGTGGCCTCTTAAAATCCCAACAAAATTCATAGCAATGCTTCTCTGAGTTCAGTTCCAAAACCCAGTGTTTAAGGGGAATCACACCAGAGTTCAAGCCCACGTGGAACCAGTCATTTTTTCCAATGCCACACAAATGACCAACATTAAAACCAAAACACTCCCACATGGCCCTCACCTTATTCCATATAGTCAATCATCTTAACATCTGGCTGGAGGTTTCCATGAGGGGTGCAGCCCAAGACAGTGTCCAAAATCAGCTCGTTTGCCCCTCATAGGCCTAAAGTCAGGGTAGCCTGGACACCGTTGCTGTGAACCAGGAGTGAACAAATAAGCCTGCCGTTAATACTTCTATGTTTCTCCAATTTGAGGGCTACTGATTTTAGGTATCGATTCTTTAGGTGATTTAGAGTCATGCGAAAACACAAGCACCTCTGCAGGGCTTTGAAGAACTCATTTGACTCACAGAATCCCTATTCATATTTGTTGGAGTGCAGGAACCTAACAGAGGAAGGCAAGAGTCTTCATCCACAATGAATGATATTTTTTGCCATTTTGGTTTTGGAAGCTCACATGGGATCATTCTTAAGATCCATCAGGTGCTGAGAATCTAAGTCACAGCCACACACAGACCAAGAGGCTGATAAAGACACATCCCTTTCCAAAGCAATTAAGCAAAGAACCACAGGTGAGGCCCATTAATTTCCATTTGAAAACTGTTTTCTTCAGGCTTCACAAAGGGGTTGCCTGAGGCAAAGACCTTCCTGACATTCAGTGCAACACAACAATAAGTAAGCAAATAGCCCAAAGCAGTGTTTCTGCACTAAGACTTTCCTGGTCACACTGATATCTGAGTTTTCTGAGATGCTCGCCATTCTCTTCAACTATCCTTTACATGGCCATGTCACAGAGCTTGGAGGTGGTACATATTTTGGACACAAATCCCTGAGCCCATTCTGGAGAGTGGCCAGAATTCAGGAAGAAAACAACAACTTAGAAAGATAGCAGGTGTTGCACATCGATAAGACAAGCTGCAGTCCATTCATATATTGGGCAGGATGAATTATAGGGAAGATTTATACTAGACAGGACACATCCATTAATGCATTCTCTTTTCTAATGTCTACAACAACGGACACAGTGGGATACACATAAACAGAAACACTCGCCTTGTCAAATGACTTACTAGAAACTGTCTGCTCCAAACCAAACAAACCGCCTTTCGATCTATTCTCAGAACATGAGACAAAACAACAAACCCACACCCACTCCCACAAAGGCACCTCCTTCCCCCAAGTAGGTCTGTGACTATCCGGAGTGTCCTCTGACTGGTGGGCCATACTATGTTCCCCCGAAATGGCCTGTCTTCTCTCAATCTTGTTTCCTTGACCAACTCTGTGAAGATGTCAGGAAAAAGTGCTTAGCCACTACCTGTTTTCTCAGGAAAGGTCCATCTTCAGAGCTCTCCTGGCATTTGGCCCTCCTCACATCATTAGGTACCAAGAAAACTGACTCTGTCCTTGGTAAATCCAAACAAGTGAGCCCACTGGGCCTGGGACTGGGACTGCCTCTGGGTGCCTGGCTTCTTGGATACCAAGTTCAGAGAGTTCCATCACCAAGGAAATGAGGTATGTCACATTCTTTGTAACTGAATGAGGTCACTGCCTTGGCAACCACTTTGTCCTAACAGTTGCTTCCAAGGGTTACATAAGATGGAGGTTTCCCCTACTTCCTGTGACACTTTCATAAGGTAGAATGTATATCAACCATTGGCACCCGGGAACAGCTCTCCACTCAGGCCTGGATTGTTCCACCTTGTCTACAATAAGAAGAGATAGGCAGATTCAGACACATCCCTTCATCCTGACCATGTTGTTTGCCATGGAAGATGGCTTTTGCTCTCTCAGGAGCTTCATACCTGCCTACAACTTCTCCAGGTATCATTTGTGCATGGACATTTGAGGTTCTCATCTGGTGGAAGATCCCCAACTTTCCTGTATTGTAAGAACCCCTCTGTCCCTGCTCTTCTGTAAAATGATTGAGGGAACAGTGTATACTTGGGGTTAAAAACAGGTTTGATTTGGTGACGAAAGATTCTGTGCGATGAATAATGGGATTGGGAACCTGCAATATTTACAAGAATATAGAGGTGAAATATAAGTATGAAAAAAGAAATCTAGGTATGCTTTGAAGCCCAGAAGGGTTTTGCCCTTGATTGGGATACTTAGCTTTGAATTATGTTCTGCAAAGATGTCTCAGATAATTTGATATACAATGGCATAGGACCTTGTACATTGGATGATTGAATTTAGAAGAGAACATCCAGTCAAAAAGGGATATTCAGTAGGATTAGGAAGATAGTCGGTAGGTTTAGGAAGACGAGTGAGTATAGGATTTGGACCAAAAGTACTTTAGCAATAGACTTTTGGTTATAGAGTGAATGTAAATGTCAGCACATATGAAGAGTCAGACACTTTGTTGAACTGGGGAAAATATGTAGAAAAGCAGATATCAATGGAAACATTACGAAATCAGGCAAAGTATAAAGTGAGGGATAGAATTAGACATTTTCAACAGGGTTGAGTTTCAATATATAAATTAGGAAAAAACAAATATGTAGTCACCAATAGGAGTGACAATTGACAGCATTAGGCAACCTGTACATGGATGTTTTTAGAAATCCATGTTCACTTTCCATTTAGGCTTTGGTACAATCATAAGTGTGAGCTTTCCACTTTTTGTCCAGAATATTACTGTGATAATGAGGTGACATGAGTATTTCTTTCACCATTTCTGGGAGCAATATATTGAAGATGTCAAATGAGAATCGGGGGTACAAATAGGTGTACCCTGTTTCTATGAACATAGAGAAAAACCACGAATAGACCATACTTGAATAAATAATATAACTTTTTTGAACTTTAAATAATGAATTGAACTGATATCTGAAAAATAAAAGGAAATTGTATATTGATATATAATAATTCATTCCAACCAGTTATATATCTAATGGAAATATTAGTGTTTTGGTTTATCATGAAGAGTGTGTGAGTTTTGCTTCAAAATGATTATGGAAATTCAAAATAATGTGTTTGGAAAGAAGTCTCATGAAAAGACCAGTCAAGAAACCCTGACAATACATGTGTTCTGAAGCAAGAAGTGATTAATGTTGAAACAAATGCCTATTAATTTGTGAACTTGTGGATGAAATGTATATCCTATGATGTGCAAAAACTGAAGAAACCATAATGCACCAGTGTCGAATACAAATGAATGACAAATTACATATCATGTCCCATAGGAGTCTACTTGCATTGATGTTAGACTGGGTCAGATACTGTGGAATAATTAGGATTTGTATGCACCCTTCACTGAAGTTAGTAGTCAGTACTAGGAAACAAATATGTATTTCAGGTGGATGAATATTTCTGATTATAATCTTCTGAAAAGTGGATTATAAATCAACATAAATGAACATGAATGAATTTAGAGAGTGTATACTAGACACATATATTTCATATTTGGAAAACTTTGGAGAGTATATCTATATCTATATCTCTACACACACACACACACAAACACACACACACACACACACACACAACACTCACAGACATTAAAAAGTACCAATATAAATGCCAATCGAAATTCATCAGTAAATATATATCATCCACAGATGCAAAAATATTTATGTTACTGAACATGAGTTTATGTATAGTGTTGTTCTTCTAGGACGCTCTCTTATAGGTTGAATTTTCATTTCCAACAGCATTTAGGAGGAGTGAACACTTCTCACAATTTGTATCTGCCAAGACATCCACCTTACAAAAATGTACGTGTGATACCTGGTAGGATTCTATATATGCATATAAATATACATGTGTGAATAGGCTACAGAAATTGGAAACAAGTATTCACATATTTGTTAAGTTTAAAAACACATGGAGAATATTTCAATTAAAATTTGACTAGATGTATAACTCCTACCTTATATAATGCAAATGTCAAGTCCAACTATAGAACATGTCTCCTCTGAAGTGCTTGTATTTCTATTGTGTTGGGTTAATTTTCCCCATTATATTGGGATGAATAGTCTGAGTCTACTAGGTATGGGTTAGTGTCAGGGATTCAGTACTTCGAATGAAAAATTGGAAAATGAATCCAATGTGTATGTAAATATATGCTGCACACATATCCTCCCGCTCTCATCCAAAACAATGCCTTGACATTACCTTCACCCCAAGTAAGACACAATTAGAGGAGAAGAGTTACACAATCAGTGAATACATATCTGGAATGGAAAATGCTCAGGAGTTCACAACCTTGGAGGTGGTTTAGGAGTTTCCTAAAGTAAGGGACATGGTAAACACTCCACAAACATGTAACTCTGCTGGCCTAAAAACTGTTTGAGAAACTGCCTCTGAGCTTCCGCACTTTAAATATATGTTGGTTTCATGAGATTTGGCTTCCTTTGTAGTGAGACCATCAAAGCTGGGTCTGCATCTATGTGACCTGGAGGACATGGTTTCTTATTTTCCAATGAACAAGATGAAGCAGTGCTGAATCCTCTCTTTATAGGTAAACTGAGGCCAATGGGGACTAAGTGTCTCCCCGTCTCCCCGTGTGGACTGTGAAGCCATTTGGTCCTCCTCCACTTTTTGTGGTTTTTAGGCTGCTGCACTGTGAGTTTGGTATTTGTTTCACGAAATACTAGCAGCTAAACTGGGACACAGTGCTGGAGGGAGTTCTGTCACGTGTGGTGGGTCAGGGTCTGCAAGAGAATGCACCAACTAGGCTTCTATCTCTCACAGCTTGCCCCATTGCCCCCTTGTCTATATCAACCTGATTCTTAATTTTCCTCTTAAAACACTCCATATAACAAGATGCCTTTACATATAAGGGTCTGCTGGCAGCACCATGTCAGTTACAAGCCATTTGGAATCCAATGGTAGATCCACATGGCACTACCACGGATGTTTTATCAAACACCTCCCCAGCACTGCTCTAGACCCACTACTCAGCAGGCTCCAACTTACTGGCATCTCTGTTCTACACCATTTTCATGAAACTCAGTAAATCAAGGCACTGTCTGGTATACTCATGATCAGCAATAGGACATCCAATGTTTCTCCAGTGCCACCTGGTCATAGGAATTTCAAAAATTTCATGGTATTTATCTAGCCATTTTTCAAGCATGAAGTTGGAGGCACTGTGGGTTTCAATTCATTCAGCAAAGATTAAATGGTGAGGAAGATCATTTCAATGAAATCTCTGGAGAAATCTCACAGGCAAGGCTTCCCAAAGAATGGACAAAAGGTCACATTAGGCCAGGCCCATTGAGGTCTACAATGTGAGGTGCATGTGTGTTTTGACTCTCAACTATGGCTGCCATTTCTTTAAGAATAAAATCATGTGATATCCTTGCTGAGATTCCCAGGCCTCTGTGGAAATCTACCCGGGGCCTAGGTCTCAGTTTCCAAGAGCGACTTTCATGCGTGGCCTCTTAAAATCCCAACAAAATTCATAGCAATGCTTCTCTGAGTTCAGGTCCAAAACCCAGTGTTTAAGGGGAATCACACCAGAGTTCAAGCCCACGTGGAACCAGTCATTTTTTCCAATGCCACACAAATGACCAACATTAAAACCAAAACACTCCCACATGGCCCTCACCTTATTCCATATAGTCAATCATCTTAAACTCTGGCTGGAGGTTTCCATGAGGGGTGCAGCCCAAGACAGTGTCCAAAATCAGCTCGTTTGCCCATCATTTGCCTAAAGTCAGGGTAGCCTGGACACCGTTGCTGTGAACCAGGAGTGAACAAATAAGCCTGCCGTTAATACTTCTATGTTTCTCCAATTTGAGGGCTACTGATTTTAGGTATCGATTCTTTAGGTGATTTAGAGTCATGCGAAAACACAAGCACCTCTGCAGGGCTTTGAAGAACTCATTTGACTCACAGAATCCCTTAGCTTTGAATTATGTTCCGCAAAGATGTCTCAGATAATTTGATATACAATGGCATAGGACCTTGTACATTGGATGATTGAATTTAGAAGAGAACATCCAGTCAAAAAGGGATATTCAGTAGGATTAGGAAGATATTCGGTAGGTTTAGGAAAACCAGTGAGTATAGGATTTGGACCAAAAGTTCTTTAGCAATAGACTTTTGGTTATAGAGTGAATGTAAATGTCAGCACATATGAAGAGTCAGACACTATGTTGAACTGGGGAAAATATGTAGAAAAGCAGATATCAATGGAAACATTAGGAAATCAGGCAAAGTATAAAGTGAGGGATAGAATTAGACATTTTCAACAGGGTTGAGTTTCAATATATAAATTAGGAAAAAACAAATATGTAGTCACCAATAGGATTGACAATTGACAGCATTAGGCAACATGGACATGGATGTTTTTGAAATCCATGTTCACTTTCCATTTAGGCTTTGGTACAATCATAAGTGTGACCTTTCCATTTTTTGTCCAGAATATTGCTGTGATAACGAGGTGACATGAGTATTTCTTTCACCATTTCTGGGAGCAATGTATTGAAGATGTAAAATTAGAATCGGGGGTACAAATAGGTGTACCCTGTTTCTATGAACATAGAGAAAAACCACGAATAGACCATACTGTGAATAAATAATATAACTTTTTTGAACTTTAAATAATGAATTGAACTGATATCTGAAAAATAAAAGGAAATTGTATATTGATATACAATCATTTATTCCAACCAGTTATATATCTAATGGAAATATTAGTGTTTTGGTTTATCATGAAGAGTGTGTGAGTTTTGCTTTAAAATGATTATGGAAATTCAAAATAATGTGTTTGGAAAGAAGTCTCATGAAAAGACCAGTCAAGAAACCCTGACAATATATGTGTTCTGAAGCAAGAAGTGATTAATGTTGAAACAAATGCCTATTAATTTGTGAACTTGTGGATGAAATGTATATCCTATGATGTGCAAAAACTGAAGAAACAATAATGTACCAGTGTCGAATACAAATGAATGACAAATTACATATCATGTCCCATAGGAGTCTACTTGCATTGATGTTAGACTGGGTCAGATACTGTAGAATAATTAGGATTTGTATGCACCCTTCACTGAAGTTAGTAGTCAGTACTAGGAAACAAATATGTATTTCAGGTGGATGAATATTTCTGATTATAATCTTGTGAAAAGTTGATTATAAATCCACATACATGAACCTGAATGAATTTAGAGAGTGTATACTAGACACATATATTTCATATTTGGAAAACTTTGGAGAGTATATCTATATCTATATCTATACACACACACACACACACACACACACACACACACACACAACACTCACAGACATTAAAAAGTACCAATATAAATGCCAATCGAAATTCATCAGTAAATATATATCATCCACAGATGCTTCTTCCAGACCCAGTCTCCTCTCCACACACTCCTCCCTTAACACCTGTTAGTCTAGTCTATTATAATACCCCAGAGGAAAAAGGGACTCTTGCCGCAAAATTGGAAGGCCCCTATCCTGTCATTCTCTTTACCCTTACCGCCGCCAAACTCTCCTTACCAGACAACTGTCTCACTCCCTGGATTCACATGTCTAGGTTGAAGCCACATCACCAGGAGGCCCCACCTGCTGAAGACAGGGCCACCCCAGAGGAACTCCAAGAATCACCTACTGAACCTCCCCTTTACTCCTGCTCTCCACACCCATCTCACCCATTTTAGTTGTGGCTCACACGGTTTTCCTTGCAGCCCAATTCCTCTTAAAGAAGGCACAATGAGCTCTCCCAACACCCTAGTCTTCTCTAACTGCTTGTTTTTGTGCTCTGCTTATTTTCTGTGCTCTGTCAGGACTGGTCTTTACCCTCCTCACCTACCATGCATTTATTCACTTTTCGGGAACGATACTCAGAACATGGCATGCAGAAGGTCTGCGCATTGGATGCAACTACTTGCTTCATCCACAACTGCACCTCTATTTCCCTAAAATTGTCACCTCCAAGGACCTTCGTCCCTGGTAGCTGGAACTGGCCTTTCATTTGCTTCCTTTTTGATCAAACAAAAGACTATTGTCATTGGTGGCCTGAGATATATAATGGGTGCCCCTATTGGTCATGCATGTTCCATGATGAACGTGGTAGCTATTCTTACCACTCATTTGGTTACCCTGAAGGGTGGACTTCTAGTTACATAAAGTGGCATAAAGGCTCTTCATCCAGTAACAATGGATGGTATACTTTAGATAAACCTGACCCCAAGGCCAAACGATGGGGCTATGTTGAGTTTGCTGTCTATGCTCGGACAACCTCAGTCAGACCCACAGGGTGGATGACTATTGGCCGCACCCTGATTACGCAACCTAAGGCAACCATCCAGGTAGTCGAACACATTAAGGACTCAGAATCAAAACTTTGAGATCATATCCATAGCTCATCCAAAGAGGATTCAGAGCCTTCAACCCTCTCAGGTCCCCCTCCCACATGGCTCAATTTGCTACACCAAACTTTTTGATTATTAAACTCCACCCCTCTTTCTGTGCCTACTTCTCAGTGCTTTCTCTGTGCTTCACTTAGTCGTCCACTTCTAGCAGCAGTCCCATTAGCGGCAGGAAATATTCCAGCAAAACCCTACAATTTCTCTAAAAAGGACAACCCCTACATGTGACACGTATCCCACTGTGGGAAAGTTATTCCACCAATACTTTATTTCCTTTCATCTGTTTCCACCTGCCAATAATGAATCCTTTACCCATTTGTTCCTTGAGCTACAGCACCCCATAGAGCCCTGTGTTTATGCAACCTGGACATTTCCTCTGGTGTAATGGTTCTTTAAGTACCTCAACCATCAATGTCTCTGGCGCCTGTTTCTTGGTTACTGTAGTTCCTCAGCTATCTTTGTATACTCCCACCGAATTCTGACAGTTGGCCCTACCTTCCCGCACCCGTAGGGTAGTCTTTCTGCCGGTTCTGGTAGGCCTCATTTTAACAACCTCAGTGACAGGTCTCGGACTCTCTGGTGGAGCTATAGGTCATGCTCTATGGGATCCAATGACCTTCAACAAAAACTGCAGGAAACACTCAATACCATGGCTGAGTCTCTGGGTTCCTTGCAGCGGCAGGTTACTTCATTGGCACAAGTGGCTTTACAGAACCAAAGGGCAATTGATCTTCTCACTGCAGAAAAAGGGGTTACATGCCTATTCCTCAGAGAGGAATTTTGCTATTATGTTAATGAATCTGGGCTAATAAAAAAAATGTTGTTAAATTGCAGGAATTATCGACCCAATTGCTCAAACCTACCTCCTCCATTCCCATAACGGGGTTCTTTCAATCCTATCTTGCCATGTACTTACTACATATCTTGGATCCCCTTATTTGGATGCTCCTTTTTTGTGCTCTCTTGCCCTGCATAATGAAGTGCCTTCAAACCCAACTGCATAAAATTCCTAATCAAACTTTCAACCAGCTTTTGCTTAGTCACTACCAGCCTCTGATGACCGATGAATCCCCAACATCTCCAAGAGAACAGTTCACTCAGTGATGAAGCTCACTACCAGGCACGATGGAATGCAACGGGTATTAGACAGCGGGAGACAACGAGCTCGGAGAACCTCTTAATCTGCCATCCTGGATTCATAGTCTTTACCACCTTCTAAGCTTTCTCATGGTTCTTGGCCTCTTCTATGTCAGTCCCCCCACATGGAACTTCTGCCAAAAATTGACATTTGCTTTAATTTTTATCTTCATTCTGTTTTTATTCGCTCTGATCTTCTTCAGGCGCTGGCGACACCATGTCCAGGCAACGCTTCCAGTATTTCCTTGAGTCTCTGTTACAGGACCAGTGGCTGATACCAACAATCTCTTCCATCCAGGACTGGTGCCATGCCATCGACATCTTTGGTTTCAGGGAACATTCATTGACTTCACCCCTATGAAAATAGCTGTCTATAGTCACTGGGTTTTATTTCTGGCTGCCATGATATCCCCATACCTGCTTCCTGAGCATTCCTCCACTTCTCTTTCTAGGCCCCACACCACCCCCACACAGCAGGAAGCGGCCAGATCTGACAAACGACACCCCACTTCCTAAGAAAACAAAAAGGGTGGAATGTTGGGAAAAGAATAAATGGCAGCCATACCCCAGAGAAAAACCCCAACATGGCGCCTAAGGACTTCTTCTTCCTACCTTCTTCATTTCTGCAGTGGCGCAAAAAGTTCCCGCCCTTGTGAACTCTCCCGCCAGCGCCAATTTCAAATCTCGCTTGTGGGGAACCTTAGCCCCAATGAGAACTAATTCCTGGGCTCTGGAGCTGATAATTGAAAGAACTTGTCAATAAACGGGTTGCTGCCATTTATGTAAGCCATACCATCTCCCCCTTAGTTCTATATAAGCACACAGCTTTTAGCAATAAATTTGGAATTCTCCCGGTGAAGTGTCATTGCGTGGGGAATTATTTCACTCATGTTCAGCAACAGGATATCCAAAGGTTCTCCAGTGCCACCTGGTAATGGGAATTTCAGAAATTTGATAGTATTTATTTAACCATTTTTGAAGGATGAAGTTGGAGTCACTGTGCGTTTCAATTAATGCAGGAACCATTATGTGGTGAGGAAGCTCATTTAAATGAAATCTCTGGAGAAATCTCACAGGCAAGGCTTCCCAAAAAGTGGCCAAAAGGTCACATGAAGCCAGGATCATTGAGGTCTACAATATGAGTTCCATTTGTGTTTAGACTCTCAATTATGGCTGCCAAGTCTTTCAAAATAAAATCATGTGATATCCTGGCTGAGATTCTCACTGCACTGTGGAAAGACACCCTGGCCCTCGATCTCAGTTTTCAAGGGCGCATCTCATGCGTGGCCTCCTAAAATCCCAACACATTTCATGGCAATACTTCTTTGAGGTAAATTCCAGAACTCAGTCTCTAAGAGGAATCATGCCAGAATTCAAGCCCAGGTGGATCCAGTTATCTCTTCCAACCGCCAAACAAATGACCACAATTAAAACCAAACACTCCCACATGGCCCTCATCTTCTTCCATATAGACACTTATCATAACCTCTGGCTGGAGTTTTTCATGAGGGGTGCAGCCCAAGACAGTGTCAAAAATAAGCTCCCTTGCCCCTCATTTGCCTAAAGTCAAGGTGGCCTGGACACCCATCCGGTGAACCAGGAGTGATCAGATAGGCCAGCTGTTAATACTGCTCTGCATCTCCAATTTGAGGCCTACTGACTGTCAGGTATAGATTCTTTATATGATTTGGAGCCATGAGAAAACCCAAAAACCTATGGGTTAGCCTCTGCAGGGCTGTGCATAACTCATTTGAACCAAAGGATCCGTATTCTCACTTGATGGTGGTCAGGAACCTTACAAATGAATGCGAGAGACTTCATTCACAATAATTGCTCTTTTGGCCATTTTGGTTTTGGATGCACACATGGGATCTCTCTTTACATCCATCAGGTGCTGAGAATCTAAGCCACAACCTCACACAGGGCCAAGAGGCTGATTCAGACACATCCCTTTCCAAAGCAATTAAGCAAAGAGCCACAGGTGATGCCTATTCATTTCCATTTGAAAACTGTTTTCTTCAGGCTTCACAAAGGGGTGGCCTGAGGCAAAGACCTTCCTGACATTCAGGGAAACAGAACAATTGATAAGCAAAAGGCCGAAAGCATGGTTTCTCCACTGAGACTTTCTTGGTCACACTGATATCTGAGTTTTCTGAGATGCTCGCCATTCCCTTCAGCTATCCAGGACATGGCAATGTCACAGAGCTTGGAGGTGGTACATATTTTGGACACAAAACCATGAGACTATTCTGGAGAGTGGTGAGAATTCTGGAAGAAACAGGAACTTAGGAAGGTAGCAGGTGTTGTCCATGGATAAGGCAAGCTGCAGTCCATTCATAAATTGGGCAGGATGAATGCCGGGAATCTTTCTACTATACAGGACATATGAATTGTTGCATTCTATTTTCTAATGTCTACAACCACGGACACAGTGGGATACACAGAAATAGAAACACTTGCCTTGTCCAACGACTTACTAGAAGAAGACCACTCCAAATCAAACAAACCGTCTTTCCTACCTATTCTCAGATCATGAGACAAAACCACAAAATCACACCCACCCCACAAAGACACCTCCTTCCCCCATGTAACTCTGTGACTATCCGGAGTTTCCTCTGAGTGGTGGGCCATACTATGTTCCCCCAAAATGGCCTGTCCTATCTCAGATCTGGTCTCCTTGGCCAACTCTGTGAAGTTGTCAGGAGCCTGCAGTGAACCACTACCTACTTTCTCAGGAAAGGCCCCTATTCAGAGCTCTCCTGGTATTTGGCCATCCTCACATATGTTGGTACCAAGAAAGACTGACACTCTCCTTGGTAAATTCAAACAAGTGAGCCTACTGGGTCTGGGACTGGACTGGCTCCGGGTGCCTGGCTTCCTGGATCCCAAGTTAAGAGAGTTCCATCACCAAGGAAGTGAGGTAGATCACTTCTTCAGGAACTGAATGAGGTCATTGCCTTGACAACCACTTTGTCCTAACAGTTGCTTTCAAGAGTCCCATGAGATGGAGGCTGCCCCTACTTCCTGTGACACTTTCACAAGTTAGAATGGTATATAAACCATGGGCACCCGGGAACAGCTCTCCACCTAGGACTGGTTTGGTCCATCTTCTCTACATTAAGAAGAGAGAGGCTGATTCATACACATCCCTTCATGCTGACAAGGTTGTTTGCCATAGAAGATGACTTTTCTCTCTCAGGTCTTTCGTAGCTGCCTACATCTTCTCAAGGGATCATTTCTGCATGGACCTTTGATGTTCTCAACAGGTGGAACATGCCCTACATTCCTGTATTTTAAGAGCAACCCTGTCCCTGCTGTTCTGTAAAGTTCGATTGAGAGAACAGTGTATGGTTTGGGTTAGTAACATGTTCAATTTGGGGTTAGGAATCCTTCTGCATGACGAATAATGGTATTGGGAAACTATGATATTTACAAGAATATATAGGTGAAATATAAGTATAAAAACAGAAATCTAGGGAAGATATGAAGTCCAGAAGGGCATTGGGCCCTTAATTGGTACACTTAGCTTTGAATTATTTTCTGCAAAAATGTCTCAGATAAATCTATATACAATGGCATAGGAGCTTGTACCTTGGATGATTGAATGTCGAATAGAACACCCACTCAAAAAGGGATTGTCGGTAGGATTAGAAAGATAGTCAGTAGGTTTACAAAGAAGAGTGAGAATAGGATTTAGACCAAAAGTTCTTAAGCAATAGGGTTTCAGGTAGACAGTGAATGTAAATGTCAGCACAAGTGAAGAGTCAGTCACAATGATGAACAGGGGAAAATATGTAGGAAAATAGATATAAATAGAGACATTACTAAATCAGGCAAAGTATAAAGTGAGTGATAGGATTAGACATTTTCAACAGGCTTGAGGTTGAATATATAATCTTAGGAAGAAACAAAAATGTAGTCACCAATAAGATTGACATTTGAGAGCATTAGGCCACCTGGACATGGAAGGTTTTAGTAATCCATGCTCACTTTCCATTTAGGCTTTGGTACAACCTTAAGGGTGACCTTTGATTTTTTTGTCCAGAATATTACTGTGATAAAATGTATATATAGATCAGGTGACATGAGTATTTCTTCCACCATTTTTTGAGGAATATTTTGAAAACGTATAAATTAGTATTGAGGGTAAAAATAGGTGTACCCTGTGACTATGAATATAGAGATAATGCATGAATAGACAATACAGTTAATAAATAATATAACTGGTTCCACTTTAAATAATGTATTGAATTGATATCTGAAAATACATAAGAAATCATATATTGATATATAATCATTCATAACAACTAGTTATACGTCTAATTGTAATCCTAGGGTTATGGTTTATCATGAAGAGTGTGTGAGTTTTGCTTCAAAAGTGATTATGGAAATCAAAAATAATGTGTTTGGAAAGAAGTCTCATGAAAAGACCAGTTTGAAACATGGAGGAACACGTGTTTTCTGAAGCAGAAAGTGAATGAAAGTGAAATAAATGCCTATAAATTTGTGAACTTGTGGATGAAATATATATCCAATAATGTGCATAAACTGAAGAAATAGTAATGTACTAGTTTTGAATAAAAATGAACTTCAAAATACTTATCATGTCCCATAGGAATCTACTTGCATTGATGTGAAAATGGATCAGTTACTGTAGAAATATTCGGATTTATATGCACCATTCACTGAAGTTAGTTTTCAATACTAGGAAAAAAATACGTATATCAGGTGAATGAATATTTCTGAGAATAATCTTGTGAAAAGTTGATTATAAATCCATATACATAATCATGAATGAATTTAGGGAGTGTATAATAAGACACATATATTAAATATTTTGAAATATCTGGAGAGAATATATATATATATATATATATATATATATATATATATATATCCACACACAGATGTTAAAAATTAGCAATATATATGCCAATCAAATTACACCGTGAAATATGTATCATCCACAGATCCAAAAATATTCATTTTACTGGATATGGATTTATGTATAACTTTTTTCAACTAGGAAGCTCACCCATAGGTTGAATTTTCAGGTCAAACAGCGTTTAAGAGGAGTGATCTCTTCTCACACTTTGTATCTACCAAGTCATGTAACTCACAAGAATGTACGTGTGATACCAGGTAGGATTCTATATGTGCATATAAAAATACATGTGCTGAATAGAATACAGAGAAAGGGAGACAGGAATTCACATATTTGTTAACTTTAAAAGCACATGGAAAACTATTTCAACAAAAAATTGACTAGATTTATAACTCCTACCCTATATAATGCAAAAGGCAAGTCCAAGTATACAACATGCCTCCTCTGAACTGCTTGTATTTCTATTCTGTTTCCGTTATTTTTCTCCATCATATTAGGATTAGTATTCAGAATCTAGCAGAGCATGTGTTAGTGTCAGGGATTCAGTATTTCAAATGTAAAATAGAAAAATGAATCCAATGTGTATGCAAATATGTGCTAAACAAAATCTTCCCACTCTCATCCAGAACAATTCCTTGATATTTTTTTCGCCCAAAGTAAGACACAATTAGAGGAGAAGAGTAATAAAATCTGTGAATAATATGCTCAGGAGTTTACAACCTTGGAAGTGGTAGAGGAGTTTCCCTAGTATGGGACAGGGTAAACACTCCATAAACATGGAGCTCTGCTGGCCTAAATACTTCTTGAGAAACTGCCTCTGAGTTTGGGCACTTGAAATATATGTTGTTGTCAGGAGCTTTAGCTTCTTTTTAGTGAGACTATCAAAGCTGTGTCTGCATCTATGTGACCTGGAGGACATGGTTTCTTATTTTCCAATGAACATGAGGCAGCAGTGCTGAATTCTCTCTTTGTAAGTAAACTGTGGCCACTGGGGGCTAAGGGTATTCCCATGTGGACTGGGAAGCCATTTGGTCATCCTCCACTTTTCGTGGTGTTTCTTGCTGCTGCACTGGGACTTTGGCATTTGCTTCATGAAATAAAAGAAGTTCAACTGGGACACAGTTCTGGAGGCAATTCTTTCATGTGTGGTTGGTCAGGGTCTGCAGGAGAATGCACCAACCAGGTTTCTATCCCACATAGCTTGGCCCCATGTCCATAGTAACCTGATTCTAAACATTGCCCGGAAACATCTCCATATAACCAGAAGCCTTTACATGGAAGGGTTTGCTGGCTTCACCATGTAAGTCACAAGCCATTTGGGATCCAATGGCAGATCCACATGGCCCCACCACAAATTTTTTATCACACACCTGCCTACCACTGCTCTAGGCCCACTACTCAGCAGGTTCCAACATATTGGCATCTCTGTTCTACACCATTTTCATGAAACCCACTCAATCAAGGCACTGTCTTGCATATTTACGATCAGCAACAGGACATCCAAAGTTTCTCCAGTGCCACCTGGTCATGGGAATTTCAAAAATTTCATGGTATTTATCTAGGCATTTTTCAAGGATGACGTTGCAGGCACTGTGGGTTTCAATTCATTCAGGAACCTTTAAATGGTGAGGAAGCTCATTTCAATGAATGCTCTGTAGAACTCTCACAGGCAAGGCTTCCCAAAGAGTGGCCAAAATGTCACATGAAGCCAGGCCTATTGAGGTCTACAATGTGACGTCCATGGGTGTTGTGACTCTCAACAATGGCTGACAAGTCTTTCAGAATTAAATCATGTGATCTTCTGGCTGAGATACCCAGGGCTCTGTGGAAAGCCACCCTGGGCCTAGATCTCAGTTTCCAAGGGTGATTCTCATGGGTGGACTCCTAAAATCCCAACAAAATTCATGGCAATACTTCTCTGAATTCAGTCTCTAAGGGGAATCACACCAGAGTTCAAGCCCAGGTGGTCCCAGTCATGTCTTCCAACCGGACACAAATGACCAAAATTAAAACCAAAACCCTCCCATATGGCCCTCATCTTCTTCCATATAGACACTAATCACAACCTCTGGCTGAAGGTTTCCATGAGTGGCGGAGTCCAAGAGAGTGTCCAAAATAACTCCCTTGCCCCTCATTGGCGTAAATTCAGGGTGGTCTGGACACCCTTCATGTGAAACAGGAGTGATCAAATATGCTAGACGTTAATACTTCTATGCTTCTCCAATTTGTGGAAAACTGAGTGTCAGGTATATATTTTTATGTGATTTGCAGTCATGAGAAAACACAAGCTCCTCTGCAGGTCTTTGAAGAACCCATTTGACCCAAAGGATCCCTATTCTCACTTGATGGAGTTCAAGAACTTTAAAGAGGAAGGGGACAGACTTCATCCACAAGGACTGCTTTTTGGCCATTTTGGTTTTGGATGCACACATGGGATCTCTCTTTACATCCACCACGTGCTGAGTATCTAAGCCACAACCTCACACAGGGCCAAGAGGCTGATTCAGACACATCCCTTTTCAAAGCAATTAAGCAAAGAGCCACAGGTGATCCATATTCATTTCCATTTGAAAACTGTTTTCTTCAGGCTTCACAAAGGGGTGGCATGAGGCAAAGACCTTCCTGACATTCAGGGCAACAGAACATTAGGTTAGCAAACGGCCCAAAGCAGTGTTTCTCCACTGAGACTTTCCTGGTCACACTGATATCTGAATTTTCTGAGACGCTCGCCATTCCCTTCAGCTATCCAGTACATGGCCATGTCACAGAGCTTGGAGGTGGTACATAACTTGGTCACAAAATCATGAGCCTATTCTGGAGAGTGGCCAGAATTCAGGAAGAAAACAGGAACTTAGGAAGATAGCAGGTGTTACCCATCCATAAGGCAAGCCGCATTCCTTTCATACATTGGGCAGAAAGAATTCTGGTAAGCTTTCTACTAGCCTGGACACATCCTTTGATGCATTGCATTCTCTTTTCTAATGTCTACAACCATGGACACAGTGGGATACACAGACATAAAAACACTCGCCTTGTCAAATCACTTGTTAGAAATCGTCCACTCCAAACCAAACAAACTGCCTTTCCTACCTATTCTCAGAACATGAGACAAAATCACAAACACACACTCACACCCACAAATTCACCTCCTTTCCCAAAGTAGGTCTCTGACTATCGGGTGTGACCTCTGACTGGTGGGCCGTACTATGTTCCCATCAAATGGCCTGTTCTGTCTCAGATCTGGTTTCCTTGGCCAACTCTGTGAAGTTGTCAGGAGACAACGGTGAGCCACTTCCTGCTTACTCAGGAAAGGCCACTCTTCAGAGCTTTCCTGGCATTTGGCCATCCTCACATCAGTAGATACCAAGAAAGACTGACTCTGTCTTTGGTAAATCAAAAGAAGTGAGACCACTGGGACTGGGCCTGGGACTAGATTTGTGTGCCTGGATGCCTGTATCCCAATTTCAGAGAGTTCCATCACCAAGAATGTGAGGTGAGGTCACTTCCTTCAGGAACTGAATGAGGTCAATGCCTTGGCAAGCACGTTGTCCTAACATTTGCTTCCAAAGGTCCCATGAAATGGAGGCTGTCCCTAATTCCTTTGACACTTTCACAAGTTAGAATGGTATATCAAACATTGGTAACCAGGAACAGCTCTCCACAGAGGCCTCGTTTGGTTCTTCTTCTCTACATAAAGAAGAGAGAGGCTGATTCAGACACATCCCTTCATGCTGACCAGGTTGTTTGCAATGAAAGATGACTTTTGCTCTCTCAGTTCCTTCATAGGTGTCTACAACTTCTCTAGGGATCATTTGCGCATAGACCTTTGAGTTTCTCAGCAGTTGGAAGATCCCCTAAATTCCTGTATTTTAAGACCAACTCTGTCCTAGATCTTCTCTAAAGTTAGATTGAGGGAACAGTGTATGGTTAGGGTTAATAACAGGTTTGATTTGGAATAGAAATCATTCTGCTGGATGAATAATGGTATTGGGAACCTGCGATATTTTCAAGAATATATAGGTAAAATATATGAATCTGAAAACAAAAATCTAGGTAAGATTTGAAGCCCAGAAGGGCATTGGGCTTTTGATTGGGTATTAAGCATAGGACCTTGTAACTTGGATGATTGATTTTCAAAGAGAACTTCCAGTCAAAATGGATAGTCAGTAGTATTAGGAAGATAGTCGGTATGTTTATAAAGGAGAGTGAGTATAGGATTTGGACCAAAAGTTCTTTAGCTATAGGGTTTCGGGTATTGAGTGAATGTAAATGTCAGCACATGTGAAGAATTAATCACAATGATGAACTGGGGAAAATATGTAGGAATGCAGATATCAATAGAGACTTTAGGAAATCTGGCAAAGTATAGTCGGTAGTGAAATGTAAATAAAATAGATTCTTGTCACTTCCTGTTTTACTGTATGCTTAATAAAACACTGTTGAAATCTTGAGAAGTGATTTCTAATCTTTTTCCCAGAATGTGCTGTCCCCAACTGCCAAACTTCAGAATGTACTCCCTCACCCAGTTGCACGCAAACTGCTCACCCGCCCAGGCCCATCAATAAACTTTCCTCCCTGCCCTCTTCAAGGAAAGTATATAAGCTCTGCTTAAGCTGTTCTCAGGGTTCTCTGCTCTATTCAAATGAGCTCTGAGCCCCAGCATGCTGGACCCCCAATAAACCCTTTGTTTTTGCATGAGAGAGTCTCTTGGTGGTCTCTTCCCCCAATGCTCTTCCGATATTTATATATGGAGGTTCCACCGAAATCCAGCAGTGGTGAACGAGAGACCCCAATGGGCTACTCTCAGGGTAAGTAAGGCACCTCTTTCTGGTTTCAGGTTTCAGGTTAGGGCTTGGCAAAATGGCTGTCGATGAAGTGTGTGAGCTCTCTTTGATGGTGGCTGGCAGACGTGTCACAGAGCCACAAGCCAAGTCCCTGGGGGACGCCACAGAGGACTCGGGAATCAAGGAATAATAGTCTCCTCGACTCAGTGATACTTTGTTTCAGATTCGGTATTGCCAGCCCATCGGGTTTTGCCACCTGCTCAGTCTTGGTCTCAGTGTTGGACGTCCATTGCCTGTCTTTATTGTTTTCTCTTGTCTGTGTCCTGTGTCGTTGCTTTTACTGTTTGTGTATCTTTCATTATGGGACAGATCACTTCAATGCCTCTGTCCCTGACCCTTGATCTATGGACCAAAGTCCGCTTAAGGGCTCAGAATGTTTCTTTTTTAGTAAAACGCTGGACCTGGCAGACTCTGTGTGCCACAGAATGGCCCACCTTTGGATTCGGATGGCCCCTAGAAGGATCTTTCTACTTCCCACTAATTTAAAAAGACAGAGATATTGTCTTACAGCCAGGGCCACATAGCCATACTGATAAACAGGAATATACCTTAACTTGGCAGGACCTCTGCAAATCTCCTCCTCCGTGGGTGAAGCCTTTCCTTGCTGTGTCCCCGTTCCTACTCCTTCCCCCACGATCTCTCAACCCCTCTGCTCCTCCTCCTCCTCCACCCTCTGTTCTCCCTGAGTCACAAGATTTGACTCTACTGGACTCTCGTCCCCCTCCTTATCTTCTACCCTTGTCCCACAACCCCCAACACCCTCTAAGTGATTCTCCAGCTGCTGACTCAGCCTCTCCGCAATTGGAGGACGCTAAGCCAGCCCAGGGCCCTCCAGATAACTCCCCTGCATCACACACAGCCCCTCCTCCCCTGGAGGAAGCTGGAGTTGCTAAAGGAACTCGCCGGTGGCAAATGATTGAAAACCCTGGAACTCCCGTGTTGCTTCCCTCCATCCCTAAGGACCAATGATTGACGATGGCCATAGGGAAAAAATGCAAGCCTACCAGTATTGGCCTTCTCCTCTTCAGACCTATATAAATGGAAAAATAACAATCCCCCTTTTACCGAGGACCCAACCTGGCTCTCAGGTCTGGTGAAGTCATTGATGTTTTCACACCAACCTACTTGAGATGACTGCCAACAACTCCTAGGGACTCTCTTCTTGACAGAGGAACAAAAGAGAATCCTCCTGGATGCTAGAAAAAAGTATCCTCGGACCAAATGCGTGACCGACAAAACTTCCCAATATATTCAAAGCCGGCTTTCTCTTGAAACAACCCAACTGGGACCCCAACACCTTTGAAGGTAGGGAGCATCTGTCCACTTATCGCCGGGCTCTAATAGTGGGTATCTTAGTGGCCGCTAGGTGACCAACTAATTTGGCCAAGGTAAGAGAGATTATTTAAGGGCCTGATGAATCTCCCTCTATGTTCTTAGAGATAATTATGTAGGCATATAAGAGACATACTCCTTTCGATCCTCAGGCAGAGGATCAAAAGGCATCTGTCACAATGGCCTTTATTGGGAAAGCTGCCCTGGATATTAAAAGAAAGTTACAATGCTTAGATGGATTACAAGATATGACTTTGAGGGATTTATTCAGAGAACCCGAGAAGGTATACTTTAAGAGAGAAACTGAGGAAGAGAAGGGAGCTGAGTGAGGATAAAAGAAACAAAAGACAGACTAAGGCATTGACTAAGGTCCTGGTCACAACAACAAATAGGCCAGAAATTAAGAAACAGAGAGACAGGAAGGGATACCTGGGCACACACTAGAGGCCACCCCTGGCCTGAGATCAATGTGCCTACTCTAAAGAAAAAGGACACTGGGCCAAAGAGTGCCCTAGAAAGAGACAGCCATGCCAGCCAGATATTCTGACTCTGGAGGAATACTAAGAAAGTCCGGGCTCAGATCCTCTCCCTGACCTCAAGGTAACTTTTGAAGTGGAGGGGAACACAATAAACTTTGAAGTAGATGCAGGGTGAATATACTCAGCCCGTAAGGCCCATTGGGCCCTCTACCGAATAAAAGGTCTCTAATTCAAGAGTCTAACAGAAGTAAATATCGGGCTTTGACAACTACGAGGACCATGGACCAGGGAAAAGGAAAAATCCATCACTCCTTCCTAGTAATCCCAGAATGCCTGGCCCCATTGATGGGCAGAGTTCTGCTCACCAAGCTCTGGGCCAAAATAACTTTTAACCCTGAAGGCCCTCAAGTGGAATTTTTTAATTCTTCAGTAACTACTCCTATAATCATGGCTCTAACTATGTCAGTAGCAAATGTTCATCAACTCACTCACCTTTGTTCAAAGAAACTGCATTCATTCGTGAAGGATCAAGAACACAGTTTTCCACTAACCTACTCACAGCAAAAGGAAATAACTGAATGGGTAACAAAAGCCTGTCAGGTCCATTAATTGGTTAAAGCTTACACTTCCAAGCTTCCTGCAGGAAAGCACCTATGAGGAACCAGACGAGGACAATTCTGGGAAGTGGACTTTACTGAAATTAAGCCAGTAAGGTATGGACTTAAATAACTCCTAGTCTTTGAACATACATTTTCAGGATGTATTGAAGCCTTCCCCACACACACACAAAAAAAGAAATAAAAAAGAAGAAAAAAGAAACATTGCAAATGGTTGTAAAGAAGATCCTGGAAGATATTTATTCTCCCCTTGACGACCAGTAGTCTTAACCCTAATCAGCCCCTTAAGCTGCGATGGCTGATCACAAATCCTACTGGACACGAAGTATGGCCTATCTCGAATACAGCCCCCTTACGAACCTGGTGGCCATCTCTCCACCCAGTCATTTGTCAGCTGGCTATAGGTCTTTCCTATTGGGATATCCCTGATTAACAGGATCCCACTAAAATTCCATTAAATCCCTTCCGTACCATAGATAATGGAAACAAACATTATAGATGTAGGGACACGTGAGCCAGATGCAGGTTGGCTAGCCTAGATTACTATGTTTGCCCGGCAGACTATCAAAGCCACAAACAGTCACGGCTGTGGGGGGGGGAGAGCAGACTTCTATTGTAAGTCATGGGGATGTGAGCATACAGGGACTGTCAGATGGAACCCAAACTCCTCATCAAATTCTGTACACAGCATTGGCCATATTACGAATTAGATAACCAAAACCGATGGCCCCCAGAGGGGTCTCTAGATCCTCAAATTCTGTGTGACCTTTTTAACTTCTGCAAGTGCTCAAAAGGGTGAATGGAGATTCCGCTATGTGGAGGCCTTCTCTCTCCTTTGCTCACATCCTGAACTATGCTTCTCCAATAGATGCTCACCCTCAGCCTTGTGCTCCAGACTCTCTGCTGTCACTCCCACCTCAGCAACTTGATTTCTCCCCTCCAATATCTAGATCAAAAACCCAAATCTCGACTGGTTCTCAGACCATTGCTCCCTTGCTGAGGTTGCAGGTACTGAGGTACCACTCCATTCACTCACTCCTCTCCTCTCCTGTCAGTGCCCGCACCGGGTCCCACACAGTCCTCTTACCACCTAATGCAAAGCTCAAACCCGCTGAGAAGAATCCTCAGACCCTAATACAAGATGTAATGAAAATGGCCTTTAATGTTGCTTTGTCATCACTAAAAACAGGTTACTAAGAATTTAAAGTCCCTCACAGGCTTTTTGGAATCTCACTCCCGTCTCCCCCTCTGTTCTATCTGTTCTATTGCTCAAGTTTTTGTTGCTATTAAGATCCCAAAGCCCTCTCCCAATATTCTTTTACATCTCTCCTTCCTCATTCTCAGATCCACAGAGCTGCTCTTATCCCTGCCTTCCAAATTGTCCCCCTCTGTACCAGGCCCACAGAAAAGTCTTAACTGACCTTCTCCAGAAGTCTTCACCATGGCTGATTTAGGACTTTCAGCAAAAGAATCCCGATAAAAGAGTTCACTGTAGATAAACTTCCTATTTTTGTGTTGCCCTGGTCTCCTTGGAAACTGGCTAAAAAATTCAGCACTCCTGATCTAGACACACCCTTACTAGTTTTTCACAAAATATTTGAAAAAAAGGCCTCTGGCCTTGAGCTGGGGCTTCACAGAGATGGCTACATTTCTAAGATAAAGAAGTTACAAACTGGGCTGTATGGAAACAGCTGGAAGGGGGAAAAAAGAAAGGGAAGACACCCCCACCCAGGTGTCCTTGAAAAGTTAACTTGCCCAAACTGAGGAAAAAACAGAAACAAAAACTGCTTTTTGTGAACTTCTGCAGACTGTGAACTTCTGAGCCCCTTCCCTTACGTGTTGGGTACAAAATTCTGAAACTACGTAACTTGGGTTTCAGGGGATTAATTGATTACAACAGAAGCAATGCCCTCTGAATCTGGTTGAAACCAAAAAAGACTGTTTCCGTGTCTTTGGTGCTATCTTAGGTGCCTTGCCTTGTCCGTCCCTACAACAGTATAATTCTATATACTTAAACATTGTTTATGTTTTCATGAAATGGTCAACAGATGTGATTAATTGTGAAATGGTGCAGATGTTTCCCAGAGTGCTCTATCATGACGCAGGTTCATCTGAAGATCAAAGAGGGGGACATACAACCCGGTTCCACTGGGAACATATGTCCCTCACCTTAGCCATTCTATTACGAATAGGAGTTGCTGCAGGGTTGGGCACAAGAACCACTGCTCTGGTCCATGGGACACAACAAGTGACCCAATTAGAAGCAGCAATAGATCAAAACTTACAGATTTTAGAAACCTCCATCACAGCTTTGCAGGAATCTTTAACCTCTCTCTCTGAAGTTGTTTTACAGAACAGTCGAGGGTTGGACCTCCTTTTCATGACAGAGGGGGGCCTTTGTGCTTCATTGAGAGAAGAATGTTGTTTTTATGTCGACAATACTGGAGTTGTAAAAAAATCTATGAGTAAATTAAAAAGATGCCTTGAAGAGCAACAACGAGAGAGAGAGAGGCACAGAAAGGGTAGTTTGAGTCTTCTTTTACACAGTCCCCCTGGTTAATTACGTTTTTATCAACCCTGGCCGGTCCAATAATAATCCTCATATTATTACTAACTATAAAACCCTGTTTCCTCAACCATGTAATTTCTTTTCTCCAAGCTCAAATTGGACAAATTAAAATTATGGTAATACCCCACTAGCAGACATAGAATGTGACACCCCACAAAGATCACTTTTATGATTAAAAGTAGCCAGAAAAAGAAGTGGGGAATGAAAGGTTAATAAAATATGTACTTGTCACTTCCTGTTTTTCTGTACACTTAACGAAACACTGTTGAAATCTTGAGAACTCTTTGCTAATCTTGTTGCCAGAATGTGCTGTCCCCAATTGCCAAACTGCAGAATCTACTCCCTCACCCGGTTGAATAGAAACCTGAACTGTACTTGGATCATTGAATGTAGAAGAGAACATCCATTCAAAAAGTTATAGTCAGTTGGATTAGAAAGATAGTCGGTAAGTTTAGGAAGAAAAGTGAGTATAGGATTTGGAACAAAAGTTCTTTAGCAATAGGGTTTTGGTTAGAGAGTCAATGTAAACGTCAACACAAGTGAAGAGTCAGTCACAATGATGCACAGGGCAAAATATGTAGGAAAGCAGATATCAATAGAGACATTAGGAAATCAGGAAAAGAATAAAGTGAGTGATGGGATTAGATATTTTCAACAGGGTTGAGGATGAATATATGAGCTTAGGATAAAACAAATATGAAGTCAACAATAGGATTGACATTTGATAGCATTAGCGTAGCCCAAGACAGTGTCCAAAATAAGCTCTGTTGCCCCTCATTTGCCTAAATTCCCAGTGGCCTGTACACCCTTCCTGTGTACCAGGAGTGATCAAATAGGCCTGCCCTTAATACTGCTCTGCTTCTCCAATTTGAGTCCTACTGAGTGTTGTGTACAGATTCTTTATGTGAATTGGAAAGATGAGAAAACTCAAGCACCTATTGGATAGCCTCTGAATAGATTTGAAGAACTCATTTGACCCAAAAGATCCCTATTCTCACTTGATGGAATTCAGGAACCTTACAGAGGAAGGCAAAATACTTCATCAACAATGACTGCTCTTTATGCCATTTTGGATTTTATGCACCCATGGGATCTTTCTTTAGATCCATCAGGTACTGAGAATCTAAGTCAAAGAATCACACTGGGCCAAGAGGCTGATTCACACACATCTCTTTCCAAATCAATTAAGGAAAGAGCCAAAGGTAAAGCATATTCATTTCCATTTGAAAAATCTTTCCTTCAGGATTCACAAAGGGTTGGCCTGAGACAAAGACCTTCCTGACTCTCAGGGCAACAGAACAATAGGTAAGCAAATGGCCCAAAGCAGGGATTCTCCACTGAGACTTTACTGGTCACACTGATATCTGAGTTTTCTGAGATGCTCGCCATTCCATTCAGCTATCCAGTATATGGCCATGTCACAGAGCTTGGAGGTAGTACATATCTTGGACACAAAACCATGAGCCTATTCTGGAGATTGGCCATAATTCAGGAAGAAAACAGCAACTTAGGAAGGTAGCAGGTATCGCCCATCAATAAGGCAAGCCGCATTCAATTCATAAATTGTGCTGGATGAATGCTGGGAAGCTTTCTATGAGACAGGACACATCCATTGATGCATTCTCTTTTCTAATGTCTACAAGTACGGACACAGTGGGATACACAGACATAGAAACACTTGCATTGTCAAACGACTTACTAGAAACTGTTCACTCCAAACCAAACAAACCGCCTTTTCTAACTATTCTCAGAACATGAGACAAAACCACAAACCCACACCCGCAATGGCACCTCCTTCCCCCAAATAGGTCTGTGACTCTCCGGAGTGTGCTCTGACTGATGGGCCATACTATGATGCTCTGAAATGGCCTGACCTGTCTCAGATCTGGTCTTCTTGGCCAACAATGTGAAGTTGTTAGAAGCCAGGAGTGAGCCACTATCTGCTTTCTCAGGAAGAGCCCCTCTTCCGAGCTTTCCTGGCATTTGGCCATCCTCACATCAGTAGGTATCAAGAAAGACTGACTCTGTCCTTTGTAAATCCAAAAAAGTGAGACCACTGGGACTAGAACTGAGACTGGCTCTGGGTGCCTGGCTTTCTGTATCCCAAGTTCAGAGAGTTCCATCACCATGGAAGTGAGATGAGATCACGTCCTTCAGGAACTGAATGAGATCACTGCCTTGGCAACCACTTTGTCATAACAATTGCTTCCAACGGTCCCATGAGATGAGGGCTGCCCCTACTTCCTGTGACACTTTCACAAGTTAGAATGGTATATCACCCGTAGGCAAAAGGGAACAGCTCTCCACACAGGCCGGGTTTGGTCCATCTTCTCTACATTAAGAAGAGATAGGCTCATTCTGACTCAACCCTTAATCCTGACCAGGTTGTTTGCCATGGAAGATGATTTTTGCTCTCTCAGGTCTTACATAGCTGCCTACATCTTCTCCAGAGATCATTTCTGCATGGAGCTTTGAGGTTCTCAACAGATGGAAGATCCACTGCATTCCTGTATTGTAAGACCAACACTGTCCCTGCTCTTCTGTAAACATAGATGTGAATTGGAGTCATGAGAAAACCCACGAACCTATGGGATAGCCTCTGCAGAACTTTAAAGAATTCACTTGACCCAAATGATCCCTATTCTCACTTAATGGAGGTCAGGAACCTTACAGAGGAAGGCGAGAGACTCTATCCACCATGACAGTTCTTTTGTCCATTTTGGTTTTGGATGCACACATGGGATTTTTCTTTAGACCCATCATGTGCTGTGAATCTAAGCCACAGCCTCACATAGGGCCAAGAGGCTGATTCAGACACATCCATTTCCAAAGCAATTAACCGAAGAGGCACAGGTAATGACCATTCAATTCCATTTGAAAACTATTTTCTTCAGGCTTCACAAAGTGTGGCCTGAGGCAAAGACCTTCCTGACATTCAGGGCAACAGAATAGGTAAGCAAAAGGCCCAAAGCAGGGTTTCTCCACTGAGACTTTCTTGGGCATAGTGATATCTGAGTTTTCTGAGATACTCACCATTCCCATCAGCTATCCAGTACATGGCCATGTCACAGAGATTGAGGTGGTACATATCTTGGACACAAAATCATGAGCGTATTCTGGAGAGTGTCCAGAATTCAGGAAGAAAACAGGAATTTAGAAAGGTAGCACGAGTTGCCCATCCATACGGCAACCTGCAGTCCATTCATAAATTGCACAGGATGAATGCTTTGAAGCTTTCTCGTAGACAGGACACATCCATTGATGCATTCTCATTTCTACTTTCTACAATCACGGACACAGTATGATATATAGACACAGAAACACTCACGTTGTCAAAGGACTTACTAGAAACAGTCCACTCCAAAACAAACAAACCAGCTTTCCTAACTATTCTCAGAACATGAGACAAAACCACAAACTCACACTCACACCCAAAAAGGCACCTCTTTCCCCCAAGTAGGTCTGTGTCTATCCGGAGTGTCCTCTGACTTGTGGGCCATACTATGTTCCCCAAAAATGGCGTGTCCTGTCTCCGATCTGGTCTCTTTAGCAAACTCTGTGAAGTTGTCAGGAGCCCGTGGTGAGAAACTATCTGCTTTCTCTGGAAAGGCCAGTCTTCATAGTTTCCAGGCATTTGGCTGTCCTCACATCAGTAGGTACCAAGAAAGAGTGACTCTGTCTTGTTAAATCCAAACAAGTGAGCCCACTGGAACATGGAGTGGGTTTGACTCTGTGTGCCTGGTTTCCTGGATCCCAAGATCACAGCCTTTCATCACCAATAATGTAAGGTGAGGTCACTTCCTTCAAGAACTGAATGAAGTCACTGCCTTTTAAACCACTTTGTTTTAACAGTTGCTTCCAAGGTTCCCAAAAGATGGAGTCTGCCTCTACTTGCTGTGACTCATTCATAAGTTAGAATGGTATATCAACCATAGGCACCGGGGAACAGCTCTCCACACAGGCATGGTTTGGTCCATCTTCTCTACATTAGGAAGAGAGAGGCTAATTCAGACACATCCCTTCAACCTGACCAGGTTGTTTGCCATGGAAGATGACTTTTGCTCTCTCATGTCCTTCATACCTGCCTACACCTACTCAAGGGATTATTTCTGCAGGGACTTTTGAGGTTCTCAGCTGGTGGATGATACCCTACCTTCCTGGATTTTAAGACCAACTCTGTCCCTGCTCTTCTGTAAAGTGAGATTGAGGGAACAGTGTATGGTTAGTGTTAATAGCATGTTCGATTTGGGTTAGGAGTCATTCTGCTGAATGAATTACGGTATTGGGAACCTGTGATATTTATAAGAATATAAATGTGAAATATATGCATGAGATCAGAGATCTGGGAAAGATTTGAAGCCCAGAAAGGCATTGGGCCCTTGATTGGTATACTTAGATTGAATTATGTTCTGCACCGAGGTCTCAGATAAATCGATATACAATGGCATAGGACCCTATACCTCGGATGATTGAAAGTAGAAGAGAACATCCATTCAAAAAGGGATAGTCTGTAGGATTAGGAAGATAGTCAGTAGGTTTAGGAAGAAGAGTGAGTCTCGGAGTTGGACCAAAAGTTCTTTAGCAATTGGTTTTCAGTTAGAGGGTGAATGTAAATGTCAGCACATGTGAAGAGACAGTCACAATGATGAACTGGGAAAAATATGTAGGAAAGCAGATATCAATAGGGGCATTAGGAAATCAGGAAAAGTATAAAGTGAGTGATAGGATTAGATATTTTCAACAGGCTTGAGGTTAAATATATAATCTTAGGAAGAAACAAATATGTAGTAACCAATAGGATTGACATTTGAGAGCAGTAGGCACCCTGGACATAGATGCTTTTAGTAATCCATGGTCACTTTCCATTTAGGCTTTGGTACAATCATATGTGTGACCTTTGCATTTTGTGTCCAGAATACTACTGTGGTAAAATGTATATGTAGATCAGGTGACATAAGTATTTCTTCCACCATAAAGGGGAGTAATATTCTGGAAACTTATAAATTAGTACTGGGGATACAAATAGGTGTACCTTGTGTTGATGATTATTGAGATGATGCATGAATAGACCATATTGTGAATAAAGTATTTAACTGGATCCAACATTAAATAATGGATTGAGTTTGCATCTGAAAATATATTGGAAATCTTATATTGATATATATACCATCATTCCAACGAGTTATATATGCAATGGTATTATTAGGGTTATGGTTTGTCGTGAAGAGTGAGTTTTGCTTCAAAAATGATTATGGAATCGAAAATAATGTGTTTAGAAAGAAGTCTAGTGAAAAGACCAGTAAAGAAACATGGAGGAATACATGTGTTCTGAAGTAGTAAGTAATTGAAAGTGAACCAAATGCCAAAAAAAATTGTGAAGTTCTGGATGAAAAAATACATCCTATGATGTCCATAAACTGAAGAAATAGTAATGTACCAGTGTTGAGTAAAAATGAACTTCAAATTACACATCATGTCCCATAGCAATCTACTTGCATTGATGTTAAACTGGGTCAGTTACTGTAGAAATATTAGGATTTTTAAGCACCATCCACTGAACTAAGTTTTCAGTAGTAGGAAAGCAAAATATATTTCAGGTTTATGAACATTACTGAGAATAATCTTGTGAAAATTTGAATTTAAATGAACATAAATGAATATGAATGAATTTAGGGAGTGTATAATAAGACACATATTTTTCATATTTTTTTAAAATCCGTAGAATATACACACACACACACGCACACACACACACACACATGCACACACACACATTAATATTTAGCAATATATATGCCAATCGATATTCATCATGAAATATAATTCATTCACAAATCCAAAAATATTCATTTTACTGAACATGGATTTATGTATAGTGTTTTTCACTAGGAAGCTCACCCATAGGTGGAATTTTCAGTTCCATCATTATTTAGGGAGAGTCATCTCTTCTCACAATTTTTATATTCCAAAGTCAGTGATCTTACAAGAATGTACGTGTGATACCAGGTAGGATATTGTATATGCATAAAAAAATTACATGTGCTGAATAGGATACAGAGAAAGGGAGACAGGAATTTACATATGTGATAACTTTAAAAAATCATGGAGAAATATTAAAATGAAAAGTTTACTAAATTTAAAACACATACTCTTGATAAAGAGGAAGACAAATACAAATATACACCATGCTTCCTATAAAAGGACTGTACTTCTATTCAGTTAGGTTTTTTTTTCTCCATGATATTAGGATTAGTAGTCAGAGTCTAGTAGGGTATGGGTTAGTGTCAGGGATTCAGTATTTCAAATGGAAAATAGGAAAATGAATCTATTGTGTATGCAAACATGTGATACACAAAAATCTTCCCTCTCTTATCCAGAACAATACCTTGACATAACCATCGCTAAAAGTAAGACACAATTAGAGGAGAGGAGTTAGAAAACCTGTGAATACATATGTGGAATGAAAAATGCTCAGGAGTTCACAACACTGGAGGTGGTAAAACAGTTTACAAAAGTATGGGAGATGGTAAACACTTCAGAAACATGGAGCTGTGCTGACCTAAAGACTTATTGAGAAACTTCCTCTGAGGTTAGGCACAAGAAATATATGTATGGCAATATTTAAATCAATGGTTCTGCAACTGATGTGATTCTGCAATCTGGGTCTGCATCTATGTGACCTGGAGGACATGGTTCTTTATTTTGTAATGAACATGAGGCAGCAGGTCTGAAAACTCCCTTTGTAGGTAAACTGTTGCTACTGGGAGCTAAGTGTCTTCCCGTGTGGTCTGTGAAGCCATTTGGTCATCCTCCACTTTTCAGGGTGTTTCTTACTGCTGCACTGGGAATTTGGTATTTGCTTCATGAAATACAATATGTTCAACTGGGACACAATGCTGGAGGGAGTTCTGTCATGTGTGGTTGGTCAGGGTCGGCAAGAGAATGTACGAAGCAGGCTTCTATCCCACATAGCTTTCCCCTTGACTATAGCAACCTGATTCTGAACATTGCCCTGAAACCTCTACATATAACAAGATGCCTTTACATATAAAGGTCTGCTGCCTGCACCATGTCAGTCGCAAGATTTGGAAGCCAATGGAAGATCCAGGTGGTCCTACCAAAAATATTTATTTACACACCTATAGTCCACTGCTCTACGCCCACTACCCAGCAGGCTCCAACTTACTGGCATCTCTGTTCTACACCATTTTCACGAAACTCAGTCAATCAAGCCACTGTTTGTTATACTCATGATCAGCAACAGGATATCTAAAGATTATCCAGTGCCACCTGGTCATGGGGATTTCAAAAATTTCATGGTATTAATCTAGTCATTTTTCAAGGATGAAGTTGGAGGCACTGTGGGTTTCATTTAATTCAGGAACCATTAAATGGTGAGGAAGCTCATTTCAATGAAAGCTCTGGAGAACACTCACAGGCAAGCCTTCCCAAAGAGTGGCCAAAAGGACACATGAATCCAGGCCCATTGAGGTATACAATGTGAGGTCCATGTGTGTTTGGACTCTCAATTATGGCTACCAAGTCTTTAAGAATTAAAACATGTGATATCCTGGCTCAGAATCCCTGAGCTCTGTGGAAAGCCATCCTGGGCCTAGATCTCAGTTTCCAAAAGCGATTCTCATGCGTGGTCTCCTAAAATCCCAACACTATTCATGGCAATACTTCTCTGAGGTCAGTTCCAGAACTCAGTCTCTAAGGGGAATCACACCAGAGTTCAAGCCCTGGTGGACCCAGTCATCTCTTCCAACTACCACACAAATTACCACAATTAAAACAAGAACCCTCCCATATGGCCCTCATCTTCTTTCATATAGACACTCATCATAATCTGGCTGGAGGTTTCCATGAGGGGTGCAGACCAAGACAGTGTCCCAAATAAGCTCCTTTGCCCCTCATTTGCCTAAAGTCAAGGTGGCCTGGACACCCATCCGGTGAACCAAAAGTGATCAAATAGGCCTGCCGTTAATACCGCTCCAATTTGAGGACTACTGTCTGTGGGGTTTAGATTCTTTATGTGAATTTTAGTCATGAGAAAACCCAAGCACAATGGGCTAGCCTCTGCAGGTTTTGTAGAACTCTTTTGACCCAAAGGATCCCATTCTCACTTGATGGAAGTCAGGAACCTTACAGAGGAAGTCGAGAGACTTCCTCCCAATAATTGCTCTTTTGGCGAATTTTCTTTTGGATGCACACATGGTAACTTTCTTTAGATCCATCAGGTGCTGAGAATCTAAGCCACAGCCACACACAGGGCCAAGGGCATGATTCAGACACATCCCTTTCCAAAGCAATTAAGGAAAGTGCCACAGGTATGCCCATTCATTTCCATTTGAAAACTGTTTTCTTCAGGCTTCACAAAGGGGTGGCCTGAGGCAAAGAACTTCCTGACATTCAGGGCAACAGAACAATAGGTAAGCAAAAGGCCGAAAGCAGGGTTTCTCCTCTGAGACTTTCCTGGTCACACTGATATCTGAGTTTTCTGAGATGCTCGCCATCCCCTACAGCTATCCAGTACATGGCCATGCCACAGAGCTTGTAGGTGGTACATATCTTGGACACAAAACCATGGGCCTATTCTTGAGATTGGCCGGAATTCAGGACGAAAATAGAAACTTAGGAAGGTAGCAGGTGTTGCTCATCGATAAGGCAAGCTACAGTCCATTCATAAATGGGGCAATATGAATGCTGAGAAGATTTCTACTAGACACGACACATCCATTGATGGATTCTCTTTTCTAATGTCTACAACCACGGAAACAGTGGAATACACAGACATAGAAACACTCGCCCTGTGAAAAGACTTACTAGAAACAGTCCACTTCAAATGAAACAAACCGACTGTCCTACCTATTCTCAGAAAATGAGACAAAACCACAAACCCACAACCACACCCACAAAGGCACCTCCTTCCCCTAAGTAGGTTTGTGACTATCCAGAGTGTCCTCTGACTTGTGGGCCATAATATGTTCCCCCAAAATGGCCTTTCCTGTCTCAGATCTTGTCTCCTTGGCCAACTCTGTGAACTTCTTAGGAGCCAACGGTGAGCTACTACCTGCTTTCTCATGAAAAGCCCTGCATCCGAGCTTTCCTGGCATTTGGCCTTCCTCACATCTGTAGGTACCAAAAAATACTGACCCTGTCCTTGGTAAATCCAAACAAGTGAGACCACTGGGACTGGGACTGGGACTGGCTCTGTGTGCCTGGCTTCCTGGATCCCACGTTCAGAGAGTTCCATCACCAAGAAAGTGAGGTGAGGTCACTTCCTTCCTGAACTGAATGAGGGCACTGTCTTGGCAGCCACTTTGTCCTAACTGTTGCTTCCAAGGGTCCCAAGAGATTGAGGCTGCCCCTACTTCCTGTGACATTTTCACAAGTTAGAATGGTATATCAACCAAAGGCACCCAGGAATAGATCTCCACACAGGCCTGGTTTGGTCCATGATCTCTACATTAAAAAAAAATCTGATTCAGACACAACCTTTTATCCTGACCGGGTTGTTTGTCATGGAAGATGACTTTTGGTCTCTCAGGTCCTTTATTGCTTCCTACATCTTCTCCAGGGATCATTTCTGCATGGACCTTTGAGGTTCTCAGCAGGTGGAAGTTTTTCTACATTTCTGTATTGTAATATCAACTCCTGCCCTGCTCTTCTGTAAAGTTACATTGAGGGAACAGTGTCCGGTTATGGTTAAAAACATGCTCGATTTGGGTTAGAAATCATTTTGCTGGATGAATGATCATATTGGGAACTTGCTATGTGTAGAAGAATATATAGGTGAAATATATGTATGAAAAAAGAAATTTAAGTCTGATTTGAAGCCCAGAAGGGCATTGGGCCCTTGATAGGGATACGTGGTGTTGAATTACGTTCTGCAGAGTTGTCTCAGATAAATCGATATACAATGGCATAGCACCTTGTACCTTGCATGAATTAATGTAGAAGGAACATCAAGTCAAAAAGGCATAGTCGGTAGTGAAAGGTTAATAAAATTAATAAAATAGGTACTTGTCACTTCCTGTTTTTCTGTATGCTTAACAAAACACTGTTGAAATCTTGAGAAATGTTTGCTAATCTTGTTCTAGAATGTACTGTTCCCAACAGCCGAACTGCAGAATGTACTCCCTCACTCGGTGTCATGCAAACCGCCCACTCGCCCTTACCCATCACTGAACTTCCCTCTCTTCCCTCTCCAAGGAAAGTATATAAGCTCTGCTTAAGCTGTTCTCAGAGGTCTCTGCTCTATTTAATTTAGCTCTGAGCTCCAGCATGCTGGACCACAAATAAACCCTTTGCTGTTGCATGAGACAGTCTCTTGGTAGTATCTTCCTCTGACACTCGCCTGACCTTTACATATTGAGTTTCCACTGAGTTCCAGCAGTGGCGGACGAGAGAGACACCCCAACGGGCTCCTCTCGGAGCAAGTAAGGCGCCTCTTTCTGGTTTCAGGTTTCTTGTTAGGGCTTGGCAAAATTGCTGGCGATGAAGAGCCTGGGCTCTCTCCGACGGTGGCTGAGAGACATGTCACAGAGACAAAGGGCACCTCTCTGGAGGACCCCGCAGAGAACTCGGGAAATCAAGGAACAATAGTCTTCTCGACTCAGTGATATTTTCTTTTAGATTCGTTATTGCCATACCATTGGGTTTTGCCAGCTACTCATTCCTGGTCTCAGTGTTGGACGTTCATTTCCTGTCTTTATGGTCTTGTCTTATCTGTGTCGTGTGTCCTTGCTTTTACTGTTTGTGGAACTTTCATTATGGAACAGAGCACGTCAATGCCTCTGTCCCTGACCCTTGATCACTGGACCAAAGTCCGCTTAAGGGCTCAGAATCTTTCTTTTTTTAGTAAAACGCTGGACCTGGCAGAATCTCTGTGCCTCAGAATGGCCCATCTTTGGAGTCGTATGGCCCCTAGAAGGATCTTTCTACTTCCCACTAATTTAAAAAGTCAGAGGTATTGTCTTTCAGCCAGCGCCACATAGCCATCCGGATCAACAGCCATATATCTTAACTTGGCAGGACCTCTGCAAATCTCCTCCTCCATGGGTGAAGCCTTTCTTTGCCCCTACCTCTGCTCCTACTCCTTCCCCCATGATCTCTCAAACCCTCTCAACCTCCTCCTCCTCCACCCTCTGTTCTCCCTGAGTCACAGATTTGACTCTACTGGACTCTTCTCCCCCTCCTTATCCCCTGCCCTCGTCCCCTAACACACAACACACTCTAAGTGATTCCACTGCTGCTGACTAAGCCTCTCTACCATTGGAGGAAGCTAAGCCGGTAATAGGATCTGACAATGGACCGATGTTCATGACCCAGGTAAGTCAGGGGTTAGCCAGGAACCTGGGGATTAATTGGAAGTTAAATTGTGCTTATAGACCACAGAGTTCAAGACAAGTAGAAAGAATGAATAGAACCATTAAAGAGACCTTAACGAAATTAAGCTTAGAGACCAGCATAAGATTGGACTATGCTCCTGCCTTATGCAATGTTTCATGCAAGAAAAAATCCCTTTGTTTCTTTGAGTAACCTTACCACATGTGAAATTCTTTATGGTGGCCCTCCTCCAGTAGGGGACCTAAGCCCAACTGTAAGACCTAAAGATCCTTTCCACACCCCCTTGCTTGACAGACTTAAAGATCTTGAAAGAACTCAGTAATACCTGTGAAAACAGCTGGCCACTGCCTACCCAACTGGGAACCAGGGGATTCCACATCCATATCAAGTAAGAGATTTCATCTATGTAAGATGATATCAGGTGTCATCCCTGGTACCCCGCTGAAAAGGACCATACCAGGTGCTATTATAACACCTACAGTGGTAAACGTAAACAGAATCACTTCCTGGATCCATACCTCTCATCTCAAGCCTGCTGCCTGTACAGAATCTTTCTGGAAACTGAAAAAGACTGGTAACAGTTTCAAATTGTGTATTCGCAATGTGAATAAGGTTATATACTCTCCCCTTGGCTAAAAGTAGTCCTAACCCTCATCAGCCCATTAAGCAGTGATGGCTGATCACAAATCCTACTGGAAAAGAAGTATGGTCTATCTCGCATACAGCCCCCTTAGGGACCTGGTGGCCATCTCTCCACCCAGACATTTGTTAGCTGGCTATAGGTATTTCCTATTGTGATATCCCTGATGAAGAGGATCCCACTAAAATACCATTAAATCCCTTCTGTACCATAGATAATGGAAACAAACATTATGGATGTAGGGACACGCGAGCCAGATGCAGGTTGGCTAGTCTAGATTACTAAGTTTGCCTGGCAGACTGTCAAAGCCACAAAGAGTAATGGCTGTGTGGGGGAAAAGCCGACTTTTTCTGTATGTCATGGGAATGTGTGCATACAGGGGCTGCCTGATGGAACCCCAATTCTTCATCAAATTCAGTACACAGCATTGGCCACATTACCAATTAGACAACCAAAAACTATGGCACCCAGAGGGGTCTCTAGATCCTCAAATTTTGCATGACCTTTTTAACTTCTGCAAGTGCTCAAAAGAGTGAAAGGAAATTCCCCTATGTGGAAGCCTTTTCCCTCCCTCACTCACATCCTGAACTATGCTTCTCCAATAGATCATTATCCTCAGCCTTCTGCTCCAGACCCTCTGATGTCACTCCCATCTCAGCAACTTGATTTCTCCCCTCCAATAACTAGATCAGAAACCCAAAGCTCCACCAGTTCTCAGACCATCGCCCCCTTTCTGAGGTAGCAGGTACATAGGTACCGCTCCACCGACTCATTCCTCTCATCTCCTGTCAGTGCCCTCACCGGGTCCCACCAGGTCCTCTTACCAGCTAACCCAATGCTCAAACGAGCTGAGGAGAGCCCTGAGACCCTTATCCAAGATGTAATATAATTGGCCTTCAAAGTTGCTTTGTCATCACTGAAAACATGTTACTAAAATTTAAAGTCCCTCACAGGATTTTGGGATCCTCACTCCCGTCTTTCACTCTGCTCTACCTGATCTACTGCTCAAGTTTGCTGCTAGGAAATTCCCAATACCCTTTCGCATTATTCTATTACATCTCTCTTTTCCCTCATTCTCAGATCCTCGGAGGTGCTCTCAGCCCCACCTTCCCCGTCTTTCCCCCTCTGTACCAGGCCCACAGAAAAGTCTTAAATGACCTTCTTCAGAAGTCTTCACCATGGCTGAGTTTTGAACTTTCAGCAAAACAGTCCCAATAAAGACTTTAATGTAGATAAACTTTCTCTTTCGTATTGCCCTGTTCTACTTGGCCACTGGCTAAAAATCTCAGTACTTCTAAGCTAGACAACCCCTAACTAGTTTTTCACAAAATATGTGAACAAGTCCTCTGGCCTTCAGCTGGGGCTTCACAGAGATGGCTACATTTCTAAGATAAAGAAATTACCAACCGGGCTCCATGGTAACAGCTGGCAGGGGGAAAATAAGAAATGGAAGAAAAAGCTCTCCTCCTCCCAGGTGTCCTTGAAAAGTTAACTTGCCCAGAAGAGAAGGAAAAACAGAAACAAATACTGCTTTTTTAAACTTCTGAAGACTGTGAACTTCTGAGCCCCATCCCTTATATGTTGGGTACAAAATTCTGAAACTACCTAAACTTGAGTTTCATGGGATTAATTGATTACAATATAAGCAATGCCCTCTGAATCCGGTTGCAACCAAATAGGACTGTTTCCCTCTCTTGAGTGCTATCTTAGGTGCCTTGCTTTGTCAGTGCCTACAACAGCATAATTCTATATACTTAAACATCGTTTATGTTTTCATGAAATGATCAGGATATGTGATAAATTGTGTAATGGTGCAGATGTTTCCCAGAGTGCTCTATCATGATGCAGGTTCATTTGAAGATCAAATAGGGGGGGCATACAACCGGTTCCACTGGGAACATATATCCCTCACTTTAGCCATCCTATTAGGAATAGGAGTTGCTGCACGGGTGGGCAGAGGAACCAGTGGCATTGTCCATGGGACACAAAAGATGACCCAATTAGAAGCAGCAATAGAGCAAATGTAAGATATTAGAAACCTCCTTCAGGGCTTTGCATGAAACTTTAACCTCTCTCTCTGAAGTTGTTTTACAGAACAGTTGAGGGTTGGACCTCCTCTTCATTAGAGAAGGGGGGCTTTGTGCTGCATTGAGGGAAGAATGTTGTTTTTATGCTGACTATACTGGAGTCGTAATAAAATCTATGAGTAAATTTAAAAGACACTTTGAAGAGCATCAACAAATGAGAGAGGGCCCAAAAGGGTGGCTTGAGTCTTGGTTCACACAGTCCCCCTGGTTAACTACGTTTTTATCAAACCTGGCCGGTCCAATAATAATCCTCATATTATTGCTAACTATAAAACCCTGTTTGCTCAACCGTGTAATATCTTTTCTCCAGGCTCAAATTGGAGGAGTTAAACTTATGGTAATACCCCACTAGCAGACATTGAATGTGACACCCTCCAATGATCATTTGTATGATTAAAATTAGCCAGAAGAAGAAGTGGGGAATGAAATATTAATAAAATAGGTACTTGTCACATCTTGTTTTTCTGTATGCTTAACAGAACACTGTTGAAATCTTGAGAAATGTTTGCAAAATTTGTTCCCAGAATGTTCTATCCCCAGCTGCCAAATTGCAGAATGTACTCCCTCTCCCAGTTGCATGCAAACCGCCCACTCGCCCTGACCCATCAATACAATTCCCTCCCTTCTCTCTCCAGGGAAAGTATATAAGCTCTACTTCAGCTATTCTCAGGGCTATCTGCTCTATTCAGGTGAGCTCTGAACCCCAGCATTCTGGACACCCAATAAACCCTTTGATGTTGCATGAGATAGCCTGTTGGTAGTCTCCTCCTCTGAAGCTCGCACCACGTTTACTTGGATGATTGAATGTAGAAGAGAACATCCAGTCAAAAAGGGATAGTCTGTAGCATTAGGAAGATAGTCAGTAAGTTTAGGAAGAAGGGTGAGTATAAGATTTGGAACAAAAGTTTCTTAGCAATAGGATTTCGATTAGAGAGTGAATGTAAATGTCAGCACAAGTGAAGAGTCAGTCACAATGATGAAGTGGGGAAAATATGTAGGAAAGCATATATCAATAGAGACATTTCAAAATCAGGCAAAGTATAAAGTGTGTGATAGGATTAGACATTTTGAACAGGGTTGAGTTTAAATATATAATCTTAGGAAGAAACAAATATGTAGTCACAAATAGGATTGACATTTGAGAGCATTGGGCAAATTTCAGGTGGATGAATATTTTGAGAATAATCTTGTGAATAGTTGATTATAAATCCACATACATGAACATGAATGAATTTAGGGAGTGAATATAAGACACATATATTTCATATTTTGAAAAATCTGGAGAGTGTATATATATATATATATATATATATATATATATATATATATACACATATATATATATACATATATATACATATACATAAAACAAACACACAGACAAAAAAGTAGCAATATATATGTCAATCAAAATTCATTATAAAATATATACCATCCACAGATCTAAAAATATTCATTTTACTGAACATGGATTTATGTATAATGCTGTTCAACTAGCAAGCTCACCCATAGGTTGAATATTCAGTTCCAACAGAGTTTAGTAGGAGTGATCTCTTCTAACAATTTGTATCTGCCAAGTCAGCCACCTCACAAGAATGTACGTGTGGTACCAGATAGGAATCTATATGTGCATATAAGAATACAGAGAAAGGGAGACATCAATTCACATATTTGTTAACCTTAAAGATACAAGGACAACTATTTCAACAAACAATTGACTAGATTTATAACTCCAACTCTGTATCATGCAAAAGGCAAGTCCATCTATACACCATGCCTACTCTGAACTGCTTGTATTTCTATTCTTTATGGGTTATTTTTCTCCATCATATTAGGATTAGTAGTCAGAGTCTGGTAGGGTATGGGTTAGAGTCAGGTATTCAGTATTTTGAATTGAAAATAGGACACTGAATCCAATGTGTATGCAAATATATGCTACGGAAAAATCTTCCCACTCTCCTCCAGAACAATGCCTTGACATTACCTTCGCCCCAAGTAAGACCCAATTAGAGGAGAAGAGTTAGAAAATCTGTGAATACATATCTAGAATGGAAAATGCTCCAGATTTCACATCTTTGGAGGTGGTAGAGGAGTTTCCAAAAGTAAGAGACAGGGTAAACACTCCACAAACATGGAGCTCTGCTGGCCAAAAGACTTTTTGAGAATCTGCCTCTGAGGTTGGGCACTTGAAATATATGTTGTTGTCAGGAGCTTTAGCTTTATTTGTAGTGAAACCATCAAAGCTGGATCTGCATCTATGTGACCTGGAGGAAATGATTACTTATTTTCAAATAAAAATGAGGCAGCAGTGATGAATTCTCTTTTTGTAGGTAAACATTGGCCACTGAGGGCTAAGGGTCTTCCCGTGTGGACTGTGAAACCAATGGTCATCCTCCAATTTTCGTGGTGTTTCTTGCTGCTGCACTGGGAGTTTGGTATTTGCTTCATGAAATACAACGAGTTCAAATGGGACACAGTGCTGAAGGGAGTTCTGTCAGGTGTGGTTGGCAGGGTCTCCAGGAGAATGCACCAACCAGGGTTCTATCTCAAGTAGCTTGCCCCCTTGACAATAGCAACATGATACTGAACATTGCTCTGAAACCTCTCCATATAAAAATATGCCTTTACATATATGGTGTGATGGTTGCACCATGTCAGTCACAGCCATTTGGAAGCCAATGGAAGATCCACATGGCCCCACCACAGATGTTTTATCACACATTTGCATAACACAGCTCTAGGCCCACTACTTACCAGGCCCCAACTTACTGGCATCTCTGTTCTACAACATTTTCATGAAACCCAGTCAATCAAGGCCCTGTCTGGTATACTCATGATCATCAACAGGACATCAAAGGTCCTCCAGTGCCAGCTGGTCATCGGAATTTCTAAAATTTCATGGTAATTATCTAGCATTTTTTCACAGATGCATTTGGAGGCAATGTTGGTTTCAATTCATTCAGGAACCATTAAATGGTGAGGAAGCTAATTTCAGGGAAATCTCTGGAGCACTCTCACAGGCAAGTCTACCCAAAGAGTGGCCAAAAAGTCACATGAAGCCAGGCCCATTGAGGTCTACAAAGCGAGGTCCAAGTGTGTTTTGAATCTCAATTATGCCTGCCAAGTCTTTCAGAATAAAATCATGTAATATCCTGGCTGTGATTCCCAGTGTTCTGTGGAAAGCCACTCTGGGCCTTGATCCCAGGTTCCAATGGCAACTCTCATTCCTGGCCTCCTAAAATCCCAACACAATTCATGTCAATACTTCTCTGAGGTCAGTTCCAGAACTCAGTCTCTAAGGGGAATCACAGCAGAATTCAAGCCCAGGTTTACCCAGTCATCTCTTCCAACTGCCACACAAATTACCACAATTATAACCAAAACACTCCTACATGGCCCTCATCTTCTACCATAAAGATACTCATCATAACATCTGGATGGAGGTTTTCATGAGAGGCACATCCCAAGACAGTGTCCAAAATAAGCTCCCTTGCCCCTCATTTGCCGAATGTCAGGGTGGCTTGGACACCCTTCCTGTGAACCAGGAGTGATCAAATAGGCCTGCCCTTAATACTGCTTCGCTTCTCCAATTTGAGGCTCTCTGACTGTGGGGTCTAGATTCTTTTTGTGAATTGGAGTCATAAGAAAAGCCAAGCCCCTCTGCAGAGATTTGAAGAACTCATTTCACCCAAAGAATCCCTATTCTGACATGATGGATTTCAGAAACCTAACAAAGGAAGGCAATATAATTCATGCACATTGATTGAACGTTTTTCCATTTTGGTTTAGATGCACATATGGGATCTTTCTTTACATCCATCAGGTGCTGAGAATCTAAGTCACAGCCTAAAACAGGGCAAAGGGCCTGAATCAGACACATCCTTTTCCAATGAAATTAAGCAAAGAGCCAGAGGTGATGCACATTCATTTCCATTTGAAAACTGTTTTCTTCAGGCTTAACAAAGGGGTTGCATGAGACAAAGACCTTCCTGATATTCAGGGCAACAGAACAATAGGTAAGCAAAAGGCCCAAAGCAGGGTATCTCCACTGAGACTTTCCTGGTCACACTGATATCTGAGTTTTCTGAGATGCTGGCCATTCCATTCAGGTATCCAGTACATGGCCATGTCAAAGACCTTGGATTTGGTACATATCTTGGACACATAACCATGAGCCTATTCTAGAGAGTGGCCAGAATTCAGGAAGAAAACAGGGACTTAGGAAGGTATTAGGTGTTGCCCGTGCATAAGGCAAGCCACACTCCATTCATAAATTGGGCAGGATGAATGCTGGGAAGCTTTATACTAGACATGACACATCCATTGCTGCATTCTCTTTTCTCATGTCTACTACCACAGGCACAGTGGGATACACAGACATGGAAACACTCACCTCTTCAAATGACTTACCGGAAACAGTTCACTCCAAAACAAACAAACCGCCATTCCTACCTATTTTCAGAACATGAGACAAACCACAAACCCACACCCACTCCCAAAAAGGCACCTCCTTCCCCATAGGTGTATGACTAACCAGAGTGTCCTCTGACTGGTGGCCATACTCTGTTCTTACGAAATGGCCTGTCCTCTCTCAGATCTGTTTTCCTTGGCCAACTCTGTAAAGTTGTAAGGAAAAAGTGGAGAGCCACTACCTGCTTTCTCAGGAAAGCTCAGTATTCAGAGCTCTCCAGGCATTTGGTAATCCCACGTCAGTAGGTACCAAGAATGACTGACTCTATCTTTGGTAAATCCAAACAAGTGAGCCCACTAAGACTGGGCCTGAGACTGCCTCTGGGTGCCTGGCTCCTTGGATACAAAGTTCAGAGAGTTCCATCACCAAGGAAATGAGGTATGTCACATTCTTTGGAACTGAATGAGGTCACTGCCTTGGCAAATGTATATCTTATGATGTTCAAAAACTGAAGAAATAATAATGTACCAGTGTCGAATACAAATGAATGACAAATTACATATCATGTCCCATAGTAGTCTCCTTGCATTGATGTTAGACTGGGTCAGTTACTGTAGAATAATTAGGATTTGTATGCACCATTCACTGAAGTTAGTTTTCAGTACTAGGAAACAAATATGTATTTCAGGTGGATGAATATTTCTGATTATAATCTTGTGAAAAGTGGATTATAAATCCACATACATGAACATGAATGAATTTAGAGAGTGTACATTAGACACATATATTTCATATTTTGAAAAATTTGGAGAGTATATCTATATCTATATCTATATCTATATCCATATCTATATATATATACACACACACACACAAACACACACACACAACACTCACAGACATTAAAAAGTACCAATATAAATGCAAATCGAATTCATCAGTAAATATATATCATCCACAAATGCAAAAATATTTATTTTACTGAACATGAGTTAATGTATAATGTTGTTCTACTAGGACGCTCTCCTATAGGTTGAATTTTCATTTCCAACAGCATTTAGGAGGAGTGAACTCTTCTCACAATTTGTATCAGCCAAGGCAGCCACCTCACAAAAATGTATGTGTGATACCTGGTAGGATTCTATATATGCATATAAATATACATGTGTGAATAGGCTACAGAAAAGGGAAACAAGAATTCACATATTTGTTAAGTTTAAAAACACATGGAGAATATTTCAATTAAAATTTGACTAGATTTATAACTCCTACCTTATATAATGCAAATGTCAAGTCCAACAATACAACATGTCTCCTCTGAAGTGCTTGTATTTCTATTGTGTTGGGTTAATTTTCTCCATTATATTAGGATGAATAGTCTGAGTCTACCAGGTATGGGTTAGTGTCAGGGATTCAGTATTTCGAATGGAAAATTGGAAAATGAATCCAATGTGTATGTAAATATATGCTGCACAAATATCCTCCCGCTCTCATCCAGAACAATTCCTTGACATTACCTTCACCCCAAGTAAGACACAATTAGAGTAGAAGAGTTACAAAATCAGTGAATACATATCTGGAATGGAAAATGCTCAGGAGTTCACAACCTTGGAGGTGGTAGAGCAGTTTCCAAAACTAAGGGACAGGGTAAACACTCCAAAAACATGGAGCTCTGCTGGCCTAAAAACTTTTTGAGAAACTGCCACTGAGTTTTGCACTTGAAATATATGTTGTTTTCAGGAGATTTGGCTTCCTTTGTAGTGAGACCATCAAAGCTGGGTCTGCATCTATGTGACCTGGAGGACATGGTTTCTTATTTCCAAAGAACTAGATAAAGCAGTGCTGAATCCTCTCTTTGAAGGTAAACTGAGGCCACTGTGGACTATGTGTCTCCCCGTGTGGACTGTGAAGCCATTTGGTCCTCTTCCACTTTTTGTGGAGTTTTTTGCTGCTGCACTGTGAGTTTGGTATTTGTTTCACGAAATACTAGGAGCTAAACTGAGACACAGTGCTGGAGGGAGTTCTGTCACGTGTGGTGGGTCAGGGTCTGCAAGAGAATGCACCAACAAGGCTCCTATCTCTCACAGCTTGCCCCATTGCCCCCTTGTCCATATCAACCTGATTCTTAATTTTCCTCTGAAAACTCTCCATATAACAATATGCCTTTACATATAAGGGTCTGCTGGCTGCACCATGTCAGTTACAAGCCATTTGGAATCCAATGGTATATCCACATGGCCCTACCACGGATGTTTTATCAAACACCTCCCCACCACTGCTCTAAACCCACTACTCAGCAGGCTCCAACTTACTGGCATCTCTGTTCTACACCATTTTCATGAAACTCAGTAAGTCAAGGCACTGTGTGGTATAATCATGATCAGCAACAGGACATCCAATGTTTCTCCAGTGCCACCTGGTCATAGGAATTTCAAAAATTTCATGGCATTTATCTAGCCATTTTTCAAGCATGAAGTTGGAGGCACTGTGGATTTCAGTTCATTCAGCAAACATTAAATGGTGAGGAAGCTCATTTCAATGAAATCTCTGGAGAACTCTCACAGGCACGGCTTCCCAAAGAGTGGACAAAAGGTCACATTAGGCCAGGCCCATTGAGGTCTACAATGTGAGGTCCATGTGTGTTTTGACTCTCAACTATGGCTGCCATTTCTTTAAGAATAAAATCATGTGATATCCTTGCTGAGATTTCCAGTCCTCTGTTGAAATCCACCAGGGGCCTAGGTCTCAGTTTCCAAGAGCGACTTTCATGCGTGGCCTCTTAAAATCCCAACAAAATTCATGGCAATGCTTCTCTGAGTTCATTTCCAAAACCCAGTCTCTAAGGGGAATCACACCAGAGTTCAACCCCACGTGTACCCAGTCATTTTTTCCAATGCCACACAAATGACCAAAATCAAAACCAAAACACTCCCACATGGCCCTCATTATTATTCCATATAGTCAATCATCTTAACCTCTGGCTGGAGGTTTCCATGAGGGGCGCAGCCCAAGACAGTGTCCAAAATCAGCTCCTTTGCCCCTTATTTGCCTAAAGTCAGGGTAGCCTGGACACCGTTTCTGTGAACCAGGAATGAACAAATAAGCCTGCCTTTAATACTTCTTTGTTTCTCCAATTTCAGGCCTACTGATTTTAGGTATCAATTCTTTAGGTGATTTAGAGTCATGCGAAAACACAAGCACCTCTGCAGGGCTTTGAAGAACTCATTTGACCCAAAGAATCCCTATTGTCATTTGATGGAGTGCAGGAACCTAACAGAGGAAGGCAAGAGACTTCATCCACAATGAATGATATTTTTTGCCATTTTGGTTTTGGAAGCTCACATGGGATCATTCTTAAGATCCATCAGGTGCTGAGAATCTAAGTCACAGCCACACACAGGTCCAAAGGCTGATAAAGACACATCTCTTTCCAAAGCAATTAAGCAAAGAGCCACAGGTGAGGCCCATTCATTTCCATTTGAAAACTGTTTTCTTCAGGCTTCACAAAGGGGTGGCCTGAGGCAAAGACCTTACTGACATTCAGTGCAACACAACAATAAGTAAGCAAAAGGCCCAAAGCAGGGTTTCTGCACTGAGATTTTTTTGGTCACACTGATATCTGAGTTTTCTGAGATGCTCGCCATTCTCTTCAGGTATCCAGTACATGGCCATGTCACAGAGCTTGGCGGTGGTACAATTTTTGGACACAAATCCATGAGCCTATTCTGGAGAGTGGCCAGAATTCAGGAAGAAAACAACAACTTAGAAAGATAGCAGGTGTTGCACATCGATAAGACAAGCTGAAGTCCATTCATATATTGGGCAGGATGAATTATGGGAAGATTTATACTAGACAGGACACATCCATTAATGCATTCTCTTTTCTAATATCTACAACAACAGACACAGTGGGATACACAGAAACAGAATCCCTCGCCATGTCAAATGACTTACTAGAAACTGTCCACTCCAAACCAAACAAACCGCCTTTCCTATCTATTCTCAGAACATGAGACAAAACAACAAACCCACACCCACTCCCACAAAGGCACCTCCTTCCCCCAAGTAGGTCTGTGACTATCCGGAGTGTCCTCTGACTGGTGGGCCATACTATGTTCCCCCGAAATGGCCTGTCTTCTCTCAGACCTTCTTTCCTTGACCAACTCTGTGAAGATGTCAGGAAAAAGTGGTTAGCCACTACCTGTTTTCTCAGGAAAGGTCCATCTTCAGAGCTCTCCTGGCATTTGGCCATCCTCACATCATTAGGTACCAAGAAAACTGACTCTGTCCTTGGTAAATCCAAACAAGTGAGCCCACTGGGACTGGGACTGGGACTGCCTCTGGGTGCCTGGCTTCTTGGATACCAAGTTCAGAGAGTTCCATCACCAAGGAAATGAGGTATGTCACATTCTTTGGAACTGAATGAGGTCACTGCCTTGGCAACCACTTTGTCCTAACAGTTGCTTCCAAGGGTAACATAAGATGGACGTTGCCCCTACTTCCTGTGACACTTTCATAAGGTAGAATGTATATCAACCATTTGCACCCGGGAACAGCTCTCCACTCAGGCCTGGTTTGGTCCATCTTCTCTACAATAAGAAGAGAGAGATTCAGATTCAGACACATCCCTTCATCCTGACCAGGTTGTTTGCCATGGAAGATGACTTTTGCTCTCTCAGGTGCTTCATACCTGCCTACAACTTCTCCAGGTATCATTTGTGCATGGACATTTGAGGTTCTCATCAAGTGGAAGGTCCCCAACTTTCCTGTATTGTAAGAACTACTCTGACAGCTCTTTTGTCCATTTTGGTTTGGGATGCACACATGGGATTTTTCTTTAGACCCATCATGTGCTGTGAATCTAAGCCACAGCCTCACATAGGGCTGAGAGGCTGATTCAGAAACATCCATTTCCAAAGCAATTAAGCAAAGAGGCACAGGTAATGACCATTCTTTTCCATTTGAAAACTATTTTCTGCAGGCTTCACAAAATGTGGCCTGAGGCAAAGACCTTCCTGACATTCAGGGCAACAGAATAGGTAAGCAAAAGGCCCAAAGCAGGGTTTCTCCACTGAGACTTTCTTGGGCATACTGATATCTGAGTTTTCTGAGATACTCGCCATTCCCATCAGCTATCCAGTACATGGCCATGTCACAGAGATGGAGGTGGTACATATCTTGGACACAAAATCATGAGCGTATTCTGGAGAGTGTCCAGAATTCAGGAAGAAAACAGGAATTTAGAAAGATGGCAGGAGTTGCCCATCCATACGGCAACCTGCAGTCCATTCATAAATTGCACAGGATGAATGCTTTGAAGCTTTCTCGTAGACAGGACACATCCATTGATGCATTCTCTTTTCTAATGTCTACAATCACTGACACAGTATGATATATAGACACAGAAACACTCACCTTGTCAAAGGACTTACTAGGCACAGTCCACTCCAAAACAAACAAACCAGCTTTCCTAACTATTCTCAGAACATGAGACAAAACCACAAACTCACACTCACACCCAAAAAGTCACCTCCTTTCCCCAAGTAGGTCTGTGACTATCCGGAGTGTCCTCTGACTTGTGGGCCATACTATGTTCCCCCAAAATGGCGTGTCCTGTCTCCAATCTGGTCTCTTTGGCCAACTCTGTGAAGTTGTCAGGAGCCCATGGTGAGAAACTACCTGCTTTCTCTGGAAAGGCCAGTCTTCATAGTTTCCAGGCATTTGGCTGTCCTCACATCAGTAGGTACAAGGAAAGAGTGACTCTGTCTTGTTAAATCCAAACAAGTTAGCCCACTGGGACATGGAGTGGGTTTGACTCTGTGTGCCTGGTTTCCTGGATCCCAAGATCACAGACTTTCATTACCAAAACTGTAAGGTGATGTCACTTTCTTCAAGATCTGAATGAAGTCACTGCCTTGGAAACCACTTTGTTTTAACAGTTGCTTACATGGTTCCCAAAAGATGGAAGCTGCCTCTACTTGCTGTGACTCATTCATATGTTAGAATGGTATATCAACCATAGGCACCGGGGAACAGCTCTCCACACAGGCATGGTTTGGTCCATCTTCTCTACATTAGGAAGAGAGAGGCTAATTCAGACACATCCCATCAACCTGACCAGGTTGTTTGCCATGGAAGATGACTTTTGCTCTCTCATGTCCTTCATAGCTGCCTACATCTTCTCCAAGGATCATTTCAGCATGGACCTTTTAGGTTTTCAGCAGCTGGAAGATCACCTATATTCCTGTATTGTAAGACCAACTCTGTCCCTGCTCTTCTGTAAAATTAGATTGAGGGAAAAGTGTATGGTTAGGGTTAATAACATGTTCAATTTGGGTTAGGAATCATTCTCTGGAATGAATATTTGTATTAGGAACCTGTGATATTTATAAGAATATATAGGTGAAATATAAGTATGAAAACAGAAATCTAGGTAAGTTTTGAAGCCCAGAAGGGCATTGGGCCCTTGATTGGGATACTTAGCATTGATTTATGTCCTGCACAGTTGTCTCAGTTAAATCAATATACTATGGCATAGGACCTTCTAATTTGGATGATTGAATGTGGAAGAGAACATCCAGTCAAAAAGGGATATTCAGTAGGATTAGGAAAATAGTCGGTAGGTTTAGATAAAAGAGTGAGTATAGGATTTGGACCAAAAGTTCTTTAGCAATAGGGTTTCAGGTAGAGAGTGAATGTAAATGTCAGCACATGTGAAGAGTCAGTCACAATGATGAACTGGGTAAAATATGTAGGAAAGCAATATTTTGAAGACGTATAAATTAATTGGGGGTACAAATAGGTGTACCTTGTGCCTATGAATATAGAGATAATGCATGAATAGACCATACTGTGAATAAATAATATAACTGGTTCGAACTTTAAATAATGGATTGAATTGATTTCTGAAAATATACAGGAAACCTAATATTGATATACAATCATCCATTCCAAACAGTTATGCTTCTAATGGTGATATTAGATTTATGGTTTATCATAAAAAGTGTGTGAGTTTTGCTTCAAAACTGATTATGAAATTAAAAAAAAAATGTGATTGCAGAGAAGTCTCATGAAAAGACCAGTCAAGAAACCGGGAGGAATACATGTGTTCTGAAGCAGGAAATGATTAAAAGTGAAAAAATACCTATAAAGTTGTGAACTTGTGGATGAAATATATATCCTATGATGTGCAAAAACTGCAGAAATATTAATGTAGCAGTGTTGAATATAAATGAACGTCAAAATACACATCATGTCCCATAGGAATCTACTTGCATTGATGTTAAACTGGGTCAGATACTGTAGAATTATTAGGATTTGTATGCACCATTCACAGAAGTGAGTTGTCAGTAGAAGGAAACAAATATGTATTTCAGGTGGATGAATATTTCCAATAATAATCTTGAGAAAAGTTGATTATATTTCCTCATGCATACATGAAAGAATGTATGAATGTAGAGAGTGTATATAAGACACATATATTTCATGTTTTGATAAATCAGGAGAGTATATATATATATATATATATATATATATATATATATATATACCAAAAAAACACACAGAGAAATATAAAAAAGTAGCAATATATGCCAAATGAAATTTATAATGAAATATATAACATCTACTGATGCAAAAATATATAATTTACTGAACATGGAATTATGTATAATGTTGTTGTACTAGGAAGCTCACCCATAGGTTGAATTTTTAGTTCCAACACCGTTTAAGAGGGGTAGTCTCTTCACACAATTTATATCTGCCGAGTCAGCAACCTCACAAAAATGTACGTGTGATACCAGGTAGGATTCAATATGTACATATAAAAATACATGTGCTGTATAGGCTACAGAGAAAGGGAGGCAGGGATTCACATATTTGTTAATTTTAAAAACACATGAAAAACTATTCCAAATAAAAATTCACTAGATTTATAACACCTACCATTTATTATGCAAAAGAAAATTTCAAAAATACACCATGCCTCCTCTGACCTGCTTGTATTTCTGTTCTATTTGGGTTATTTTTCTCCATCATATTAGGATTAGTAGTCAGAGTCTAGTAGGGTATGTGTTAGTGTCAGGGATTCAGTATTTTGAATGGAAAATAGGAAAAAGAATCCAATGTCTATCAAATATGTGCTACACAAAATATTTTCCCTCTCTCATCCAGAACAATGCCTTGACATTACCTTCGCCCCAAGTAAGACACAATTAGTGGAGAAGAGTTATAAAATCTGTGAATATATAACTGGAATGGAAAATGCTCATGAGTTCACAACCTTGGATGTGGTAGAGAAGTTTCCATAAGTAAGGGACAGGTTAAAAACTCCACAAACATGGAGCTCTGCTGGCCTAAAGGACTTCTTGATAAACTGCCTCTGAGGTTGGGCACTTGAAATATATGTTGTTTTCAGGAGCTTTAGCTTCCTTTGTCGTGAGACCATCAAAGCTGGGTCTGATTCTATGTGACCTGGAGGACATGGTTTCTTATTTTCTAATGAACATGAGGCAGCAGTGGTGAATTCTCTCTTTTAAGTAAAATGTGACCAGTGCGTGCTAAGTCTCTCCCCATCTGGGCTGTGAAGCCATTTGGTCATCCTCCACTTTTTCATGGTTTTTCTTTCTCCTGCATTGGGAGTTTGGTATTTGCTTCACGAAATACAAGGAGTTCAAAAGGGACACAGTGCTGGGTGGAGTTCTGCCACATGTGGTGGGTCAGGGTCTGCAGGAGAATGCACCAACCAGGCTTCTATCCCACATATCCTTTTCCCTTGTCTATTGCAACCTGATTCTTAACATTGCCATGAAACCTCTCCATATAACAAGACGCCCTTACATATTAGTGTCTGCTGACCTCACCATGTCTGTCACAAGCCATTTAAAAGCCAATGGCAAATCCATATGGCCACATCAGAGATGTATTATGACACACATACACACCACTGCTCTAGGCACACTACTCAGCAGGCACCAACTTACTGGCATGTCTGTTCTAGATCATTTTCATGAAACACAGTCAATCAAGGCACTGTCTAGTATACTCATGATAAACAACAGGACATCCAAAGGTTCTCCAGAGACATGTTGTATAGTTGGACTTGACATTTGCACTATATAAGGTAGGAGTTATAAATCTAGTCAAATTTTAATTGAAATATTCTCCATGTGTTTTTAAACTTAACAAATATGTGAATTCTTGTTTCCCTTTTCTGTAGCCTATTCACACATGTATATTTATATGCATATATAGAATCCTACCAGGTATCACACGTACATTTTTGTGAGGTGGCTGTCTTGGCAGATACAAATTGTGAGAAGAGTTCACTCCTCCTAAATGCTGTTGGAAATGAAAATTCAACCTATAGGAGAGCGTCCTAGTAGAACAACATTATACATTAACTCATGTTCAGTAAAATAAATATTTTTGCATTTGTGGATGATACATATTTACTGATGAATTTCGATTGGCATTTATATTGGTATTTTTAATGTCTGTGAGTTGTGTGTGTGTGTGTGTGTGTGGTGTGTATAGATATAGATATAGATATAGATATACTCTCCAAATTTTTCAAAATATGAAATATATGCGTCTAATATACACTCTATAAATTCATTCATGTTCATGTATGTGGATTTATAATCCACTTTTCACAAGATTATAATCAGAAATATTCATCCACCTGAAATACATATTTGTTTCCTGAAAACTAACTTCAGTGAATGGTGCATACAAATCCTAATTATTCTACAGTAACTGACCCAGTCTCAATGCAAGTAGACTCCTATGGGACATGATATGTAATTTGTCATTCATTTTTATTCGACACTGGTACATTATTGTTTCTTCAGTTTTTGCACATCACAGGATATACATTTCATCCACAAGTTCACAAATTAATAAGCATTTGTTTCAACTTTCACCACTTCTTGCTTCAGAACACATGTATTGTCAGGGTTTCTTGACTGGTCTTTTCATGAGAGACTTCTTTCCAAACACATTATTTTGAATTTCCATAATCATTTTGAAGCAAAACTCACACACTCTTCATGATAAACCAAAACACAAATATTTCCATTACATATATAGCTGGTTGGAATGAATGATTGTATATCAATATACGATTTCCTTTAATTTTTCAGATATCAGTTCAATTCATTATTTAAAGTTCATAAAAGTTATATTATTTATTCACAGTATGGTCTATTCATGCTTTTTCTCTATGTTCCTAGAAACAGGGTACACCTCTTTGTACCCCTGATTCTCATTTTACATCTTCAATATATTGCTCCCAGAAATGGTGAAAGAAATACTCATGTCATCTCATTATCACAGTAATATTCTGGACAAAAAAATGGAAAGGTCACACTTATGATTGTACCAAAGCCTAAATGGAAAGTGAACATGGATTTCTAAAAACATCCATGTCCAGGTTGCCTAATGCTGTCAATTGTCAATCCTATTGGTGACTACATATTTGTTTTTTCCTAATTTATATATTCAAACTCAACCCTGTTGAAAATGTGTAATTCTATCACTCACTTTATACTTTGCCTGATTTCGTAATGTTTCTATTGATATCTGCTTTTCTACATATTTTCCCCAGTTCAACATAGTGACTGACTCTTCATATGTGCTGACATTTACATTCACTCAACAACCGAAAGTCTATTGCTAAAGAACTTTTGGTCCAAATCCTATACTCACTCTTCTTCCTAAACCTACCGACTATCTTCCTAATCCTACTGAATATCATTTTTTGACTGGATGTTCTCTTCTAAATTCAATCATCCAATGTACAAGGTCCTATGCCATTGTATATCGAATTATCTGAGGCATCTTTGCAGAACATCATTCAAAGCTAAGTATCCCAATCCAGGGCAAAACCCTTCTGGGCTTCAAATCATACCTAGATTTCTGTTTTCCTACTTATATTTCACCTCTATATTCTTGTAAATATTGCAGGTTCCCAATACCATTATTCATCACACAGAATCATTCGTAACCCAAATCAAACCTGTTTTTAACCAGAAGTATACACTGTTCCCTCAATCATTTTACAGAAGAGCAGGGACAGAGTGGTTCTTACAATACAGGAAAGTTGGGGACCTTCCACCTGATGAGAACCTCAAATGTCCATGCACAAATGATACCTGGAGAAGTTGAAGGCAGGTATGAAGCACCTGAGAGAGCAAAAGTCATCTTCCATGGCAAACAACCTGGTCAGGATGAAGGGATGTGTCTGAATCTGAATCTCTTTCTTCTTTTTGTAGAGAAGATGGACCAAACCAGGCCTGAGTGGAGAATTGTTCCCGGGTGCCAATGGTGATATACATTCTACCTTATGAAAGTGTCACAGGAAGCGTGGGCAACCTCCATTTTATGTTACCCTTTGAAGCAACTGTTAGGACAAAGTGGTTGCCAAGGCAGTGACCTCATTCAGTTCCAAAGAATGTGACATACCTCATTTCCTTGGTGATGGAACTCTCTGAACTTGGTATCCAAGAAGCCAGGCACCCAGAGGCAGTCCCAGTCCCATTCCCAGTGGGCTCACTTGTTTGGATTTACCAAGGACAGAGTCAGTTTTCTTGGTACCTAATGATGTGAGGATGGCCAAATGCCAGGAGAGCTCTGAAGATGGACCTTTCCTGAGAAAACAGGTAGTGGCTAACCACTTTTTCATGACATCTTCACAGAGTTGGTAAAGGAAACAAGATCTGAGAGAAGACAGGCCATTTCGGGGGAACATAGTATGGCCCACCAGTCAGAGGACACTCCGGATAGTCACAGACGTACTTGGGGGAAGGAGGTGCCTTTGTGGGAGTGGGTGTGGGTTTGTTGTTTTGTCTCATGTTCTGAGAATAGACAGGAAAGGCGGTTTGTTTGGTTTGGAGTGGACAGTTTCTAGTAAGTCATTTGACATGGCGAGTGTTTCTGTTTCTGTGTATCCCACTGTGTCCGTTGTTGTAGACATTAGAAAAGAGAATGCATTAATGGATGTGTCCTGTCTAGTATAAATCATCCCATAATTCATCCTGCCCAATATATGAATGGACTGCAGCTTGTCTTATCGATGTGCAACACCTGCTATCTTTCTAAGTTGTTGTTTTCTTCCTGAATTCTGGCCACTCTCCGAAATAGGCTCATGGATTAGTGTCCAAAATATGTACCACCTCCAAGCTCTGTGACATGGCCATGTCCTGGATAGCTGAAGAGAATGGCGAGCATCTCAGAAAACCCAGATATCAGTGTGACTAGGAAAGTCTCAGTGCAGAAACCCTGCTTTGGGCCTTTGCTTACTTATTGTTGTGTTGCACTGAATGTCAGGAAGGTCTTTGCCTCAAGCCACCCCTTTGTGAAGCCTGAAGAAAACAGTTTTCAAATGGAAATGAATGGGCCTCACCTGTGGCTCTTTGCTTAATTGCTTTGGAAAGGGATGTGTCTTTATCAGCCTCTTGGGCCTGTGTGTGGCTGTGACTTAGATTCTCAGCACCTGATGGATCTTAAGAATGATCCCATGTGAGCTTCCAAAATCAAAATGGCAAAAAATTTCATTCATTGTGGATGAAGTCTCTTGCCTTCCTCTGTTAGGTTCCTGCACTCCATCAAATGACAATAGGGATTCTTTGGGTCAAATGAGTTCTTCAAAGCCCTGCAGAGGTGCTTGTGTTTTCGCATGACTCTAAATCACCTAAAGAATCGATACCTAAAATCAGTAGGCCTCAAATTGGAGAAACACAGAAGTATTAACGGCAGGCTTATTTGTTCACTCCTGGTTCACAGAAACGGTGTCCAGGCTACCCTGACTTTAGACAAATGAGGGGCAAACGAGCTGATTTTGGACACTGTCTTGGGCTGCGCCCCTCATGGAAACCTCCAGCCAGAGGTTAAGATGATTGACTATATGAAATAAGATGAGGGCCATGTGGGAGTGTTTTGGTTTTAATTTTGGTCATTTGTGTGGCATTGGAAAAAATGACTGGGTCCACGTGGGCTTGAACTCTGGTGTGATTCCCCTTAGAGACTGGGTTTTGGAACTGAACTCAGAGAAGCATTGCCATGAATTTTGTTGGGATTTTAAGAGGCCATGCATGAAAGTCGCTCTTGGAAACTGAGACCTAGGCCCCGGGTGGATTTCCACAGAGGCCTGGGAATCTCAGCAAGGATATCACATGATTTTATTCTTAAAGAAATGGCAGCCATAGTTGAGAGTCAAAACACACATGGACCTCACATTGTAGACCTCAATGGGCCTGGCCTAATGTGACCTTTTGTCCACTCTTTGGGAAGCCATGCCTGTGAGAGTTCTCCAGAGATTTCATTGAAATGAGCTTCCTCACCATTTAATGTTTGCTGAATGAACTGAAACCCACAGTGCCTCCAACTTCATGCTTGAAAAATGGCTAGATAAATACCATGAAATTTTTGAAATTCCTATGACCAGGTGGCACTGGAGAAACATTGGATGTCCTGTTGCTGATCATGAGTATACCAGACAGTGCCTTGATTTACTGAGTTTCATGAAAATGGTGTAGAACAGAGATGCCAGAAATTTGGAGCCTGCTGAGTAGTGGGTCTAGAGCAGTGGTGGGGAGGTGTTTGATAAAACATCCGTGGTAGGGCCATGTGGATCTACCATTGGATTCCAAATGGCTTGTAACTGACATGGTGCAGCCAACAGACCCTTATATGTAAAGGCATCTTGTTATATGGAGAGTTTTCAGAGGAAAATTAAGAATCAGGTTGATATGGACAAGGAGGCAATGGGGCAAGCTGTGAGAGATAGGAGCCTAGTTGGTGCATTCTCTTGCAGACCCTGACCTACCACACGTGACAGAACTCCCTCCAGCACTGTGTCCCAGTTTAGCTCCTAGTATTTCGTGAAACAAATACCAAACTCACAGTGCAGCAGCAAAAACACCACAAAAAGTGGAAGAGGACCAAATGGCTTCACAGTCCACACGGGGAGACACTTAGTCCCCAGTGGCCTCAGTTTACCTACAAAGAGAGGATTCAGAACTGCTTCATCTTGTTCATTGGAAAATAAGAAACCATGTCCTCCAGGTCACATAGATGCAGACCCAGCTTTGATGTTCTCACTACAGAGGAAGCCAAACCTCCTGAAAACAACATATATTTCAAGTGTGGAAGCTCAGAGGCAGTTTCTCAAAAACTTTTTAGGCCAGCAGAGCTCCATGTTTGTGGAGGGTTTACCTTGTCCCTTAGTTTTGGAAACTCCTCTACCACCTCCAAGGTTGTGAACTCCTGAGCATTTTCCATTCCAGATATGTATTCACTGATTTTGTAACTCTTCTCCTCTAATTGTGTCTTACTTGGGGTTAAGGTAATGTCAAGTCATTGTTCTGGATGAGAGCGGGAGGATATTTGTGCAGCATATATTTACATACACATTGGATTCATTTTCCAATTTTCCATTCGAAACACTGAATCCCTGACACTAACCCATACCTAGTAGACTCAGACTATTCATCCTAATATAATGGAGAAAATTAACCCAACACATTAGAAATACTAGTACTTCAGAGGAGACATGTTGTATAGTTGGACTTGACATTTGCATTATATAAGGTAGGAGTTATAAATCTAGTCAAATTTATTTGAAATATTCTCCATGTGTTTTAAACTTAACAAATATGTGAATTCTTGTTTCCTTTTTCTGTAGTCTCTTCACACACGTATATTTATATGCATATATAGAATCCTACCAGGTATCACACGTACATTTTTGTGAGGTGGCTGTCTTGGCAGATACAAATTGTGAGAAGAGTTCACTCCTCCTAAATGCTGTTGGAAATGAAAATTCAACTTATAGGAGAGCGTCCTAGTAGAACAACATTATACATTAACTCATGTTCAGTAAAATAAATATTTTTGCATTTGTGGATGATACATATTTACTGATGAATTTCGATTGGCATTTATATTGGTACTTTTTAATGTCTGAGTTGTGTGTGTGTGTGTGTGTGTGTGTGTGTGTGTGTGTATAGATATAGATATAGATATAGATATACTCTCCAAATTTTTCAAAATATGAAATATATTTGTCTAATATACACTCTCTAAATTCATTCATGTTCATGTATGTGGATTTATAATCCACTTTTCACAAGATGATAATCAGAAATATTCATCCACCTGAAATACATATTTGTTTCCTAGTACTGAAAACTAACTTCAGTGAATGGTACATACAAATCCTAATTATTCTACAGTAACTGACCCAGTCTAACATCAATGCAAGTAGACTCCTATGGGACATGATATGTAATTTGTCATTCATTTGTATTCGACACTGGTACATTATTGTTTCTTCAGTTTTTGCACATCACAGGATATACATTTCATCCACAAGTTCACAAATTAATAAGCATTTGTTTCAATTTTCACCACTTCTTCCTTCAGAACACATGTATTGTCAGGGTTTCTTGACTGATCTTTTCGTGAGACTTCTTTCCAAACACATTATTTTGAATTTCCATAATCATTTTGAAGCAAAACTCACACACTCTTCATGATAAACCAAAACACAAATATTTCCATTACATATATACCTGGTTGGAATGAATGATTGTATATCAATATACGATTTCCTTTAATTTTTCAGATATCAGTTCAATTCATTATTTAAAGTTAAAAAAAGTTATATTTTTTTATTCACTGTATGGTCTATTCATGCTTTTTCTCTATGTTCCTAGAAACAGGGTACACCTCTTTGTACCCCCGATTCTCATTTTACATCTTCAATATATTGCTCCCAGAAATGGTGAAAGAAATACTCATGTCACCTCATTATCACAGTAATATTCTGGACAAAAAATGGAAAGGTCACACTTATGATTGTACCAAAGCCTAAATGGAAAGTGAACATGGATTTCTAAAAACATCCATGTCCAGGTTGCCTAATGCTGTCAATTGTCAATCCTATTGGTGACTACATATTTGTTTTTTTCCTAATTTATATATTCAAACTCAACCCTGTTGAAAATGTCTAATTCTATCACTCACTTTATACTTTGCCTGATTTCGTAATGTTTCTATTGATATCTGCTTTTCTACATATTTTCCCCAGTTCAACATAGTGACTGACTCTTCATATGTGCTGACATTTTCATTCACTCAACAACCGAAAGTCTATTGCTAAAGAACTTTTGGTCCAAATCCTATACTCACTCTTCTTCCTAAACCTACCGACTATCTTCCTAATCCTACTGAATATCCCTTTTTGACTGGATGTTCTCTTCTAAATTCAATCATCCAATGTACACGGTCTTATGCCATTGTATATCGAATTATCTGAGGCATCTTTGCAGAACATCATTCAAAGCTAAGTATCCCAATCAAGGGCAAAACCCTTCTGGGCTTCGAATCATACCTAGATTTCTGTTTTCCTACTTATGTTTCACCTCTATATTCTTGTAAATATTGCAGGTTCCCCATACCATTATTCATCACACAGAATCACTCGTAATCCAAATCAAACCTGTTTTTAACCCCAAGTATACACTGTTCCCTCAATCATTTTACAGAAGAGCAGGGACGGAGTGGTTCTTACAATACAGGAAAGTTGGGGACCTTACATCTGATGAGAACCTCAAATGTCCATGCACAAATGATACCTGGAGAAGTTGTAGGCAGGTATGAAGCACCTGAGAGAGCAAAAGTCATCTTCCATGGCAAACAACCTGGTCAGGATGAAGGGATGTGTCTGAATCTGCCTCTCTCTCTTCTTATTGTACAGAAGATGGACCAAACCAGGGCTGAGTGGAGAGCTGTTCCCAGTGCCAATGGTGATATACATTCTACCTTATGAAAGTGTCACAGGAAGTAGGGGCAACCTCCATCTTATGTTACCCTTGGAAGCAACTGTTAGGACAAAGTGGTTGCCAAGGCAGTGACCTCATTCAGTTCCAAAGAATGTGACATACCTCATTTCCTTGGTGATGGAACTCTCTGAACTTGGTATCCAAGAAGCCAGGCACCCAGATGCAGTCCCAGTCCCAGTCCCAGTGGGCTCACTTGTTTGGATTTACCAAGGACAGAGTCAGTTTTCTTGGTACCTAATGATGTGAGGATGGCCAAATGCCAGGAGAGCTCTGAAGATGGACCTTTCCTGAGAAAACAGGTAGTGGCTAACCACTTTTTCCTGACATCCTCACAGAGTTGGTCAAGGAAACAAGATCTGAGAGAAGACAGGCCATTTCAGGGGAACATAGTATGGCCCACCAGTCAGAGGACACTCCGGATAGTCACAGACGTACTTGGGGGAAGGAGGTGCCTTTGTGGGAGTGGGTGTGGGTTTGTTGTTTTGTCTCATGTTCTGAGAATAGACAGGAAAGGCGGTTTGTTTGGTTTGGAGTGGACAGTTTCTAGTAAGTCATTTGACATGGCGAGTGTTTCTCTTTCTGTGTATCCCACTGTGTCCGTTGTTGTAGACATTAGAAAAGAGAATGCATTAATGGATGTGTCCTGTCTAGTATAAATCTTCCCATAATTCATCCTGCCCAATATATGAATGGACTGCAGCTTGTCTTATCAATGTGCAACACCTGCTATCTTTCTAAGTTGTTGTTTTCTTCCTGAATTCTGGCCACTCTCCAGAATAGGCTCATGGATTTGTGTCCAAAATATGTACCACCTCCAAGCTCTGTGACATGGCCATGTACTGGATAGCTGAAGAGAATGGCGAGCATCTCAGAAAACTCAGATATCAGTGTGACCAGGAAAGTCTCAGTGCAGAAACCCTGCTTTGGGCCTTTTGCTTACTTATTGTTGTGTTGCACTGAATGTCAGGAAGGTCTTTGCCTCAGGCCACCCCTTTGTGAAGCCTGAAGAAAACAGTTTTCAAATGGAAATGAATGGGCCTCACCTGTGACTCTTTATCAGCCTCTTGGACCTGTGTGTGGCTGTGACTTAGATTCTCAGCACCTGATGGATCTTAAGAATGATCCCATGTGAGCTTCCAAAACCAAAATGGCAAAAAATATCATTCATTGTGGATGAAGTCTCTTGCCTTCCTCTGTTAGGTTCCTGCACTCCATCAAATGACAATAGGGATTCTTTGGGTCAAATGAGTTCTTCAAAGCCCTGCAGAGGTGCTTGTGTTTTCGCATGACTCTAAATCACCTAAAGAATCGATACCTAAAATCAGTAGGCCTCAAATTGGAGAAACAAAGAAGTATTAACGGCAGGATTATTTGTTCACTCCTGGTTCACAGAAACGGTGTCCAGCCTACCCTGACTTTAGGCAAATGAGGGGCAAACGAGCTGATTTTGGTCACTGTCTTGGGCTGCGCCCCTCATGGAAACCTCCAGCCAGAGGTTAAGATGATTGACTATATGGAATAAGATGAAGGCCATGTGGGAGTGTTTTGGTTTTAATTTTGGTCATTTGTGTTGCATTGGAAAAAATAACTGGGTCCACGTGGGCTTGAACTCTGGTGTGATTCCCCTTAGAGACTGGGTTTTGGAACTGAACTCAGAGAAGCATTGCCATGAATTTTGTTAGGAATTTAAGAGGCCACGCATGAAAGTCCCTCTTGGAAACTGAGACCTAGGCCCCGGGTGGATTTCCACAGAGGCCTGGGAATCTCAGCAAAGATATCACATGATTTTATTCTTAAAGAAATGGCAGCCATAGTTGAGAGTCAAAACACACATGGACCTCACATTGTAGACCTCAATGGGCCTGGCCTAATGTGACCTTTTGTCCACTCTTTGGGAAGCCGTGCCTGTGAGAGTTCTCCAGAGATTTCATTGAAATGAGCTTCCTCACCATTTAATGTTTGCTGAATGAACTGAAACCCACAGTGCCTCCAACTTCATGCTTGAAAAATGGCTAGATAAATACCATGAAATTTTTGAAATTCCTATGACCAGGTGGCACTGGAGAAACATTGGATGTCCTGTTGCTCATTATGAGTATACCAGACAGTGCCTTGATTTACTGAGTTTCATGAAAATGGTGTAGAACATATTTGTGTATGCAAATATGTGCTACACAAAATCTTCCTACTCTCATTCACAACAATACCTTGACACTATCTTTGCCCCAAGTAAGACAAAATAAAAGAAGAAGAGTTAGAAAATCTGTGAATACATATCAGGAATGGAACATGATTGCGAGTTCACAATCTTGGAGGTGGTAGAGGAGTTTCCAAAAGTAAGGGACAGGGTAAATATTGCACAAATATGGAGATGTGCCAGCCTAAAGACTTCTGGAGAACCTGCCTCTGAGGTTGGCCACTTGAAGTATATGTTGTTGTCAGGACCTATGGCTTCCTTCCTAGTGAGACCACCAAAGCTGGGTCTCCATCTATGTGACCTGCAGAACATGGTTTCTTATTTTCCAAAGAAAGTGAGGCAGCAAGGCTGAATTCTCTCTTTGTAAGTAAACTCTTGCCACTGAAGGCTAAGTGTGGCCCCGTGTGGACTGTGAAGCCATTTGGTAATCCTCCACTTTTCATGGTGTTCTTGCTGCTGCACTGGGAGTTTGGTATTGGCTTCAGGAAATACAAGAAATTCAACTGGGTCACAGTGCTGGAGGGAGATCTGTCACGTGTTGTGCGTCAGGGTCTGCAGGAGAATGCACCAACCAGGCTTCTATCCCACATAGCTTGCCCCCTTGACCATAGCAACCTGATTCTGAACATTGACCTGAAACCTCTCCATTCAACAAGATGCCTTTACATACAAGGGTCTGCTGGCTGCACCATGTCAGTTACAAGCCTTTTGGCAGATCCACATAATCCCAACACAGAAGTTTTATCACAGACCTGCAAAACACTCCTCTAGGCCCACTACTCAACAGACTTTAACTTATTTGCATCACTGTTCTACACCATTTTCATGAAACCCAGTCAATCAAGGCACTGTCTGGTACACTCATGATCAGCAACAGGAAATCCAAAGTGTATCCAGTGACACCTGGTGATGGGAATTTCAAATTTTTATGATGTTTATCTAGCCATTTTTTAAGGATGAGGTTGGAGGCACTGTGGGATTTAATTCATTCTGGAAACATCAAATGGTGAGAAAGCCCATTTCAATGAAACATCTGGAGAACTCTCACAGGCAAGACTTCCCAAAGAGTGGCCAAATGATCAAATGAAGCCAGGCCCATTGAGGTCTACAATGTGAGGTCCATGTGTGTTTTTACTCTCAACTATGGCTGTCAAGTCTTAAAGAATAAAATCATGTGATATTCTGGCTCAGATTCCCAGTGCTCTGTGGGAAGCCCCCTGGACCTAGATCTCAGTTTCCAAAAGCCACTACCATGTGTGGCCTCCAAAAATCCCAACACAATTCATGGCAATACATCTCTGCAGTAATTTCCAAACTCAGTCTCTAAGAAGACTCACACCAGAGTTCAAGCCAAGGTGGACCCAGTCATCTCTTCCATCAGCCAAACAAATGACCACAATTAAAACCAAAATACTCCCACATGGCTCTCAAATACTTCCACATAGACACTCATCATTACCTCTGGCTGGAAGTTTCCATGAGGGGCGCAGCTGAAGACAGTATCCAAAATATGCTCCCTACCCTCATTTGTCTAAAGTCAGGGTGGCTTGACAACCTATCTGTGAACAAGGAGTGATCAAATAGGCCTGCCATTAATACTGCTCTGCTTCTCCAATTTGAGCCTAATGTCTGTGGGGTTTAGATTCTTTATGTGAATTGGAGTCATGAGAAAATCCAAGCACCTATGGGCTTGCCTCTGCAGGGCTTTGAAAAACTTTTTGAACCAAAGGATACCTATTCTCACTTGATGGAAATCAGGAACCTTACAGAGGAAGGCGAGAGACTTCATCCACAAGACTGCTCTTTTTCCATTTTGGTTTTGGATGCACACATGAGATCTTTCCTTAGATTCATCAGGTGGTGAGAATCTAAGTCACAGCCTCACACAGGGCCAAGAGGCTGATTCAGACACATCCCTTTCCATGGCAATTAAGCAAAGAGCCACAGGTGATGCTCATTATTTTCCATTAGAAAACTGTTTTCTTCAGGCTTCACAAAGGGGTGGACTGAGGCAAAGACCTTCCAGACATTCAGGGCAACGGAACAATAGGTAAACAAAAGGCCCAAATCAGTGTTTCTCCACTGACACTTTACTGGTCACACTGATATCTGAGTTTTCTGAGTTCCTCTCCATTCCCTTCATCTATCCAGTACAAGGCCATGTTACAGAGTTTGGAGGTGGTACATATCTTTTACACAAAACCATGAGCCTATTCTTGAGAGTGGCCAGAATTCAGGAAGAAAACAGGAACTTAGGAAGATAGCAGGTATTGCCCATTCATAAGGAAAGTCGTAGTCCATTCATAAATTTGGCAGGATGAATGCTGAGAAACTTTCTACTAGACAGAACACATCCATTGATGCATTCTCTTTTCTAATGTCTATAACCACAGACACAGTGGGATACACAAACCCACAACCACACCCACAAAGGCAACACTTTCCTCCAAGTTGGTCTGTGACTATCCAGAGTGTCCTCTGACTGGTGGGCCATACTATGTTCCCCAAAATTGCTTGTTCTGTCTCAAATCTGCTTTCCTTTGCCAACTCTTGAAGTAGTCAGGAGTCAGCGGTGAGCCAATACCTGCTTTATCAGGAAAGAACCATCTTCAGAGCTTCCCTGGCATTTGGCCATCCTCACATCAGTAGGTAAGTGCCGTAGCCCGGCTGGCTGGGCAAAATAACCGGGGGGGTGACGAACAACTTGTGTAGACTGATGCAGCAGGCCTGGAAGCCGTTTATTGTTGAATAAGAGCGGTATTTATACATTTTACACAGCCTATCTAATTAGCATGAAATAGATACAGCAGTCAAACAATAAGGAATCTCCACACTTAATGGCTCGCTTTTGTTACTTCACAAACCACTCCCTCTGGCATTTTGCCAGGCGCCATCCAGACTTCTTTACAGGCTCTAACATTTCTCTGGCAAAATAACAGGTGCCAATCTGACTTGTTTACAGACGTTAACATTTCCCCCTTTTGTTTAATTTAAATAAGGACCATAGTGTTTTTTACAGAAACACCATAAATAACCTGCTAGAAACAGAAAGGGAGGATACAAAATGTTACAATACCAATCCAATTGATGGCTCCATGCAAGAAGCCCTTGGAAAACTTATACCAGCAATGACACCGTTAGCAAAGATACCGAGTTACAAGTTGTTGTTGATTACAGTCTGTTGTCTCAGTCCAGATAAAGCAGTGTCTCAATAGATTAACTCAGAGTTCAGGTAAATCACAGTCCAGGTAAGTTCTCCAGGCAGCTAGCTTAAGTTGTAGTAGCAGAAACAGCGATAGCTCCGAAGTCTCCTCGGGTTCTCAGCCGAAGTTTCCTCCAGTTCTCAGCAACATTGTAAATTCTTCCACCTTTGTTTTCACCGGCACTTGGACGAAGGCAGGAACTCCGGATGGCTAAAGAAAATCCTGTAGCATTTCACTAAGAAAACAACCTTCTGAACAATTTTAGTACATTATCTCAAGGTTTTTTACATTTGAAATAAGCCTTAATAGTACTCATTACTCATCAGCCTGCAGGTGTGGGAGACCCATTGTAGTTACTGGCCTTGGAAATGATCAAACTTCAGGGATGCCAGTGGCATCTTCTGCCAGCTGTAGCATCCTGGGCAGCCCCAGATGGCCCCAGGGAGAGTCCTGGGCTCAAACTTCTTCCGGGCACAGGGAGCAAAACCCTGCGAGACTGTGCCTCCAGGTCAGGTCTAGATTTGGGCTCACAGTGGTGATCCGCTCCCCCGGGCAGGGGGGCGGGGAAGAGCCCTCAACTGCCTCTTGGAAAATTCTTACTGCGCCATGATCGGCTTGGGCAGGTGGCAGCCGCCTTGTCATTTCACACACCCTCCAGTATCGAAAAGTATTCAGTAATAGCCTTTTGCTGCAACTTTTTTCCTGATAATCCTTCTTCTTCTGAACTTTCTTTTTCTTTCTGACTAGAGTTTCTGGGCTTTTATCAACACATGCCCTAACTATTCTTGGTTCCACTGGGGTGCCTTTTTCTCTTATCAATTTACTTCTCACCCCTTCCATATTTTCATCACAAAGACAATACAACATTTCAAGACAAAACAAGACACAAACATACTGCATCAATCTTCTCCATTTTCTCGAAATGGTCATTTTTCCTATCGCCCTATCTGCCTAGGGACAAGCAGATTGCTCCCGTCCTATCTATGGACAGAAAGCTTTTTTCAACCCTTACCCGTGAGTGTCCCAGGGCTCCCCGTAAGGGGCCACCATCTGCCGCAGTCCCGCTGCAGCAGAATAACCTGGGGGGTGACGAATAACTTGTGAATGTTGATGCAGCAGGAATGAAAGCCGTTTATTGTAAGATCTGAGCGATATTTATACATTTTACACAGCCTATCTCATTAGCATAAAATAGATACAGCAGTCAACCAATAAGGAATCTTCACACTTAATGGCTCGCTTTTGTTACTTCACAAACCACTCCCTCTGGCATTTTGCCAGGCACCATCCAGACTTGTTTACAGACTCTAACATTTCTCCAGCAAAATAACAGGTGCCAATCTGACTTGTTTACAGACCTTAACAGGTAAGAAGAAAGACTGACTCTGTCTTTGGTAAATTCAAACAAGTGAGACCACTGGGACTGGGATTGGTAATGGCTCTGGGTGCCTGGCTTCCTGGATCCCAAGTTCAGAGACTTTCATCACCAAGGAAGTGAGGTGTGGTCACTTCTTTCAGGAACTGAATGAGGTCACTGCCTTGGCTACCACTTTGTCCTAACAGTTGCTTCCAAGGGTTCCATGAGATGGAGGCTGCCCCTACTTCCTGAGACAATTTCATATGTTAGAATGGTATATCAACCATACGCACCTGGGAAGAGCTTTCCACACAGGCCTGGTTTGGTCTACTCTACATTAAGAAGAGTGAGGCTGATTTAGACACATTCCTTCATCCTTCCAGGTTGTTTGCCATGGAGATGTCTTTTGCTCTCTCAGGTCCTTCAAAGCTGCCTACATCTTCTCCAGAGATCATTTCTGCACGTACCTTTGATGTTCTCAGCAGGTGGAAGATCCCATACATTTTTGTATTGTAAGACCAACACTGTCGTTGCTCTTCAGCAAAGTTAGATTGAGGGAACAGTGTATGATTAGTGTTATTAACATGTTCGATATGGGTTAGGAACCATTCTGCTGCATGAATAATGGTATTGGGAACCTGTGATATTTACAAGAATATAGAGGTGAAATATATGTACGAAAACAGAAATCTAAGTAAGATTTGAAGCCCAGAAGGTCATTTGTCCCTTGATTGGGATACTTAGCGTTGAATTACATTCTGCACAGATGTTTCAGATAAATCGATATACAATGGCATAGGACCTTTCACCTTGGATGATTGAATGTAGAAGAGAACATCCAGTCAAAAAGTGATAGTGGGTAGGATTAGGAAGATAGTCGGTAGGTTTAGGAAGAAGAATGAGTGTAGGATTTGGAACAAAAGTTCTTTAGAAGTAGGGTATCGCTAAGAGAGTGAATGTAAATATCAGCACATGTGACGAGGAAGTCACAATGATTAACTGGGGAAAATATGTAGGAAAGCAGATATCAATAGAGACATTACAAAATCAGGCAAAGTATAAAGTGAGTGACAGGATTAGACATTTTCAACATGGTTGAGTTTGAATATATAATCTTTGGAAGAAACAAATATGTAGTCACCAATAGGATTTTTATTTGAGAGCATTAGGCAACCTGGACATGGATGTTTTTAGTAATCCATGTTCACTTTCCATTTAGGTTTTGTACAATCATAAGTGTGACCTTTGCTTTTTGTGTCCAGAATATTACTGTGATAAAATGTATATGTAGATCAGGTGACATGAGTATTTCTTCCACCATTTCTGGGAGCTATATTTTGAGGACGTATAAATTAGTATTGGGGGTACAAAGAGGTGTACCTGTGTCTATGAATATAGAGATAATTCGTGAATAGACTGTACTGTGAATAAATAATATAACTGGTTCCACTTTAAATAATGGATTGAATTGATATCTGAAACTAAGTAAGAAATCTTATATTGATATAGAACCATTCATTCCAACCAGTTACACATCTAATGGTAATATTAGTGTTATGGTTTATTGTGACGGGTTTGTGAGTTTTGCTTCAAATGTGATAATGGAAATTGAAAATAATGTGTTTGGAAAGAAGTCTCATGAAAAGAGCAGTCAAGAAACATGGAGGAATACATGTGTTCTCAAGCAGGAAGTGATTGAAAGTGAAACAAATGCCTATAAATTTGCGAAATTTTGATGAGACATATATGCTATGATGTGCATAAACTGAAGAAATAGTAATGTACCAGTGTTGAATAAAAATGAACGTCAAAATGCACATCATGTCTACTTGCATTGATGTTCAACTGGGTCAGTTACTGTAGAAATATTAGGATTTTGGGGGGGGATTAATAATACAATTTATTTTAGCACTAGCATGCCACAGAATGTAGAGGAAAGATCAATGGATTTTTAGTTATAGCACTAATAATCTAACATTTAGTGACTATTTTGGATAGTCTAAAATTACATAAGGCTATGTAACATAATTTTTTTTATTTAACATTCATCAAAGCTTGGAATTTTTGTAATATTTCTTCTTTTTTCTTTTTTATTTTTTCAGTTGTTGATTGACCTTCATTTTGTTTATTTGTATGTGGTGCTGAGAATAGAACCATGTGCCTTACACATACTAGAAAAGCATGTTACCACTGAGCCACAAACCCAGCCCCTCCACTTTTTTCTTAACATCATACACTCATGTCCCTCTTCTTTACTCACTTTCTTCCCCATTTTCCCCCTTCTCTCCCTTCCTTTTTCGTTTCCCCTCCATATCTATTTTTCTCTCTTGTCATTACAAACAGTAGTATGCTATGAAATTTAAGTTTAAGACTGTTTTTTATAGTCATTCTTTTTCTTGAGAAAATCTAAAAATTATAATCACCTGATAGATATATTACAATACATTTATTACACATATGTATCTATATTCATGCATATGCATTACATATATTATATATATATACATATATATTTAAAAGTACTTTGATTTTCCTGTTAGAAATAATATAGACCAAGTCTTTCTTAATTCTCAATTCTTCCATAATTAACATCTTACAGTGAAAATCAAATAAACATATTTAAGTAAAAAGGTATAATTCTTATTTATCAATACTGATAATTTAAGGTTTTATATCACATTAAGCTGTAATATGGCATATTAACTCTTATGAATTAGAGAAATTTTATTTGAACAACCTATTATTTAAGGACCATATGCACTGACATTTTAAATGGCGTTCTTGTGATTTCTATTTCTATCAATTGTGTATTAATTGCCAAATACTTATTTTAGTACTTTTCATGTTCATAGTTGATATAAAGTCAATTGTTTAATTCTTCTTGTAAGTAGTTACTTATTACAGTAGGGACATTATTAATAATACAACATCTTTATAAGAAAAATGGTACAAATTTATTTTCATGCAAAATTAAGAATAATTGCATGCTCTAAATGTTTGATTGTTGATACATATAATAAAGAGCTTTTGATGAGTCTCTTCCCCAGTAAAACATAAAATGCAAAGATAATGTCCAAATAAAGATAAGAAAAATACACATTATCAGCTAGAAACTATTAAATAAAAGATGAAAAGAACAATCCAACACATTGTACGAACTTGTCAGATGAGGTAGTATTCTGGAAGAATAGCCTAAGACTAGACCTTGTCCATGTCAAAATATTCACGAAAAAAATGAAGTATGAAAAGTGTAGAAAATGCTATGAATTTTTCATGAAGATAGGTGAATTATCCTTTCATCTCAATTTATGTGCATTTTCTGGTAAAATAAATTTGTGATATTTACAACTACACAAAACAAAGTTTCTGCATAGCAAAATGAATACATCTGAACCCATTTTTAGCTGATTTCTTCCCACTAAATTTTAAACCTTTATTTATTTATTTATTTATTTATTTTTATTGGTTGTTCAAAACATTACAAAGCTCAAGATATATCATCTTTCATACATTTGACTCAATTGGGTTATGAACTCCCATTTTTTCCCCAAATACGAATTGTAGAATCACATCGGTTACACATTCACACTTTTACATAATGGCATATTAGTGACTGTTGTATTCTGCTACCTTTCCTATCCCCTACTATCCACCCTCTCCTCCCCTCCCATCTTCCCTCTCTACCTCATCTGCTATTGTTCAATTCTCTCCATTGTTTCCCCCCCACTTCCCCTCACAACATTTTATATGCGATTTTGTGTAACATTGAGGGTCTCCTACAATTTTCATAAGCTTTCCCTTCTCTCTCCCTTTCTCTCCCCCCATTCGTCTTTGTTTAATGTTAATATTTTCCTCATGCTCTTCCTCCCTGTTCTGCTCTTATTTGCTCTCTTTATATCAGAGAAGACATTTGGCATTTATTTTTTAAGGACTGGTTAGCTTCGCTTAACATAATATGCTCTAATGCCATCCATTTCCCTGCAAATTCTATGATTTTGTCATTTTTGTGCTGTGTAATACTCCATTGTGTATAGATGCCACATTTTTTTTATCCATTAATCTATTGAAGGGCATCTAAGTTGGTTCCACAGTCTAGCTATTGTGAATTGTGCCGCTATGATCATTGATGTGGCAGTATCCCTATAGTACGCTCTTTTAAGATCCTCAGGGAACAGTCCAAGAAGGGTGATAGCTGGGTAAAATTGTGGATCCATTTCCAGCTTTCCCAGGAATATCCATACTTCTTTCAAAATTGGCCTCACCAATTTGCAGTCCCACCAGCAGTGTACAAGTGTACACTTTTCCCCACATCCTCGCCAACACTTATTGTTGTTTGACTTCATAATGGCTGCTCATCTTACTGGAGTAAGATGGTATCTTAAGGTGGTTTTGATTTGCATTTCTCAGACTGCTAGAGATGGTGAGCATTTTTTCATGTACTTGTTGATTGATTGTATGTCCTCCTCTGTGAAGTGTCTGATTAGGTCCTCGGCCCATTTGTTGATTGGGTTATTTGTTATCTTATTGTTTAATATTTTGAGTTCTTTGTATATTCTGCATATTAGGGCTCTATCTGAAGTGTGAGGGGTAAAAATTTGTTCCCAGGATGTAGGCTCTCTATTTACCTCTCTTATTGTTTCTCTTCTTGAGAAAAAAACTTTTTAGTTTAAGTAAGTCCCATTTGTTTTTTTTCTTGTTATTAACTCTTGGGCTATTGATGTCTTATTAAAGAATTTGGAGCCTGACCCCACAGTATATAGATCGTAGCCAACTTTTTCTTCTATGAGACGCAGTGTCTCTGATTTGATATCTAGCTCCTTGATCTATTTTGATTTAACTTTTGTGCATGGTGAGAAAACGGGATTCAGTTTCATTTTGTTGCATATGGATTTCTAATTTTCCCTGCACCATTTGTTGAAGATGCTATCCTTCATCCATTGCATGTTTATAGCCACTTTATCAAATATAAGAAAGTTGTAATTTTGTGGATTGGTTTCTCTGTCCTCCATTCTATACCATTTGTCCACCTGCCTGTTTTCGTACCAGTACCACACTGTTTTTGTTACTATTGTTTTGTAGTAAAGTTTGAACTCTGGTATCGCTATACCTCCCGATTCACACTTCCTGCTTAGAATTTCTTTTGCTATTCTGTGTCTTTTGTTTTTCTATATGAATTTCATGATTGCTTTATCATTTCTACAAGAAATGCCATTGGGATTTTGATTGGCATTGCGTTAAACCTGTATAGAACTTTGGGTAATTTCGCCATTTTGATGAATTTAGTTCTGCCTATCCATGAACAGGGTACATTTTTCCATCTTCTAAGATCTTTTTCTATCTCTCTCTTTAGGGTTCTGTGGTTTTCACCTCTTTTGTTAGGTTGATTTCCAAGTATCTTATTTTCTTTGAGGATATTGTGAATGGAGTGGTTTTCCTCATTTCAATTTCAGAAGTTTTGTTGCTGATATACAGGAATGCCTTTGATTAATGCGTGTTGGTTTTATATCCTTCATTTATTAACTCTAGCAGTTTCTTTGTAGACCCTTTTGGGTCTGTTAAATATATTACCATGTCATCCACAAATAGCGATAATTCAAGTTCTTCTTTTCCTATTTTTATGCCTTTAATTTCTTTTGTCTGTCTAATTTCTCTGGCTAGTATTTCAAGAACTAAATTGAATAGAAGTGGTGATAGAGGGCATCCCTGTCTTGTTCCAGATTTCAGAGGGAATGCCTTCAGTTTTCTCCATTTAGGATGATCCTAGCCTGAGGTTTAGCATATATAGCTTTTACAATGTTGAGGTAAGTTCCTGTTATTTCTAGTTTTTCTAGTGTTTTGAACATAAAGGGATGCTGAACTGTGTCGAATGTTTTTACTACATCTATCGAGATGATCATATGGTTCTTGTCCTTAAGTCTATTGATGTGGTGAATAGCATTTATTGATTTCCGTATATTGAACCAGCCTTGCATTCCAGGGAAGAATCCTACTTGATCATGGTGCACAACTATTTTGATATGCTTTTGGATTCAATTCACACGGATTTCATTGAGAATTTTTGCATCCAAGTTCATTAGAGATATTGGTTGTAGTTTTCTTTTTTGAAGTGTCTTTGTCTGGTTTTGGGATCAGGGTGATTTTGGACTCCGAGAATGAATTTGGAAGAGCTCCTTATTTTTCTATTTCTTGATATAGCTTGAAAAGTATTGGTACTAATTCTTCTTTGAAGGTTTTTTTGAACTCTGCTCTATACCCATCAGGTCCAGGGCTTTTTTTGGTTGGTAGTATTTTGATGGCTTCTTCTATTTCTTCCTTTGTTTTTGGTCTGTTTAAATTGTGTGTGTCTTCCTGACTGAATCTGGGCAGATCGTATGACTTAAGAAATTTGTCGATATTTTTACTATCTTCTATTTTATTGGAATATAGGGTTTCAAAATACTTTCTAATTATCTTCTGTATTTGTGTACTGTCTGTTGTGATATTGTCTTTTTCATTCCATATGTTAGTAATTTCAGTTGTCTCTCTTCTTCTCATCCTTAGCATGGCTAAGGGCCTGTAAATCTTATTTATTTTTTCAAAGAACCAACTTTTAGTTTTATCAATTTTTTCAATGTTTTTTTTTGTTTCAATTTCGTTGATTTCTGCTCTAATTTTAATTATTTCTTGTCTTCTACTACATTTGCTGTTGTTTTGCTCTTCCTTTTCTAGGTTTTTGATGTGTACTGTGAGTTTATTTATTTGTTGTTTTATTCTTTTTTTGAGGAAAGAACTCCAAGAAATGAATTTCGCTCTTAAAACTGCCTTCTTTGTGTCCCATAGATTCCAGTACGATGTGTCTGTATTGTCATTTGATTCTAAAAATATTTTTATCTCCTCCTTTATGTCTTCTGTAACCCATTGATCATTCAGTAGAATATTGTTCATTTTCCATGTGATGTAGGATTTTTCCTTCCTTCTTTTATCATTGATTTCCAGTTTCATTCCATTATGATCAGATATGGTGCATGGTATTTTCTCCACGCCTTTATATTTACTAAGAGTTGCCCAATGGCATAATATATGGTCTAACTTGGAGTAGGATCCATGTGCTGCTGAGAATAAAGTGTATCCACTTGATGATGGTTGATGTATTCTATATATGTCGGTTACGTCAAGGTTATTGATTGTGCTGTTGAATTCTATAGTTTCTTTATTCAGTTTTTTATAGAGGATCTGTCTAATGGCGAGAGCGGTGTGTTGAAGTCACCCATAATTATTGTGTTGTAGTCTATTTGACTCTTGAACTTGAGGCGAGTTTGTTTTATGAGCATTGCAGCTCAATTGTTTGGTGCATACCAATTGATAATTGTTATGTCTTGTTGGTGGATGGTTCCTTTTAACAATATATAGTGTCCTACTTTATCCCTTTTGATTAATGTAGGTTTGAAGTTGATTTTATATGATATGAGTATGGCCACTCCTGCTTGCTTCCGAGGGCCATATGAGTGGTATGATTTTTCCCAACCTTTCACTTTCAGCCTGTGTATGTCTTTACCTTTCATATGAGTCTCTCGAAGGCAGCATATTGTTGGATTTATTTTTTTGATCCAGGTTACTAGCCTATGTCTCTTGATTGGTGAGTTTAGATTTTTAACATTTAAGGTTACAATTGAAATATGATTTGTACTTCCAGTCATGTTTATTTATTTATTTATTTTAATTTGGGTAGTTTTTACTTTTTGGTTTTTTTCTTACCCCTTTACTGAGATACCTCCCGCTGTTAGTTTTGGGCACTATTTTTCAATTCCTCTTCTTGTAGTATTTTGCTCAAAATGCTTTGCAGTGCTGGTGTTCTGTCTGCGAATTCTTTTAGCTTTTATTTATCAGGAAGGACTTAATTTCATTGTCAAATCTGAAGCTTAATTTTGTTGGATACAGTATTCTTGGTTGGAATCCATTATTTTTCAGTGTTTGAAATACATTGTTCAAAGATCTTCTCGCTTTCAATGTCTGTGATGAAAAATCAATTGTTAACCTTATTGGTTTACCCCTGAATGTTATCTGCCTACTTTCTTTCGTAGCTTTTAATATTCTCTCCTTGTTCTGTATGTTGGCTATCTTCATAATTATATGTCTTGGAGTTTGTCTATTATGGTTTTGAATGTTTGAGGTCCTGTAGGCTTCCAGGATATGGCAATCCATTCCATCTTTCATCTCTGGGAAGTTTTCTAGAATTATTTCATTTAATATGTTGTTCATTCATTCGGTTTGAATTTCTATGCCTTCTTCTATCCCGATGACTCCCAATTTTGTTTTTTTATGACATCCCATATCTCTTGAATAGTTGCTCATGGGATTTAAGCATGTTTTCTGTGTTGACTATATTCTTTTCAAGTTGACAAACTTTGTCTTCATTATCTGATGTTCTGACTTCTACTTGATCTAGTCTATTTGTAATATTCTTGTTTGAGTTTTTAATTTGGTTTATAGTTTCCTGCATTTCTAGAATTACTGTATGATTTTTTAAAAGATCTCTATCTCCTGGTAAAGCTTGTTCTTTGCCATTTGAATTTGTTTGTTTAATTCATTTTCAAAATATACTTTTATCCTTAGACTTGCTGCCTCATGTCTTCTCTCTTATTCCTTTCCATCTGAGTTAAGTATGACTTAAGTTTTTTCCCTATCCCTGTTTCTGATGCTTCTAGGTTCTCCTGTAGTATTAAGTTGTCCTTCATTGTTTGTACACCTTGTTTTCCCTTGTTTTTTCATGATGTTCACGTCATTTTACAGCTCTATTTGATTGCTGTGTTTATGCTCTCTTCTATAGATTTGTTATGGGTTTATATATCTCTGTTTTCTCTCCTTTGTGTTGCTAGACTATGCCTGCTTAAGTGGATTCCGCTGTTAAGGAATTCTGACGGCCGAGCTCCAGTGATGTCACCTCTCTGCTGTGGTGGGCCCCAGGCTCCTTGCCGAAGTGTCCGAATTGGGTGGGTGGACTGGATTGTCTCTGGTTGGTTTCAGCTCCCGGTCGCTGGCAGGCCGGCAGTCTCCAGCCACCCAGTAGCGCGGGCAGCTTGTGGTCTGTCTTCAGCTGGTGGGTGATCTCTAGCCACACAGTTGCGCGTTCGGTCGCCGGCAGGCGCGCGTTCTCCAGCCGTCAAAACATAGCGTCAGCAGGTGGGCTGGCGCCAGCAGGAAGGTGGTCTCCAGTTGCCCAGTCACACTGGCAGTGGGCCGGCGTTCTCCAGCCAGCCAGTCAGGAGGGCCTGGCCTCTAGTCCCCTGGTTTATCCTGCTAGTCCTGATTTCTCCTGCTAGACCAGATTTCTCCTGAGTGATGCTTCTCGGCAGCTCAAAATGTTCTCTGGGTCTGCCGTTTGTTGGGTGGGGAGGGTGTCTATTGGGAACCCTGGAACTCTATTGTTTTAATTTTTTTCGCTTGCCCATTGCCCCGCACTGGCTAGACAAGTTTCATTTTTGCCGCTGATGGGAAGGGGAGATGAAGGTCAGGTGCCTCTAGTTTTCCCCCAGTCTTTATGCAGACTTGCTCTGATTATTCCTCCCCCAAAAGCCTAGGAGATATTTTATGTGAATTCCCCTCTGTATGTGAGATGAGCTGAGAAACACACACCTGCTTTATTCTTGCAATCTGTCAGGGAGTGGTGGTGGTTACTTCAGCTCTCCAAGATGGTGGCTGTTGGTTTCCTTTGTGGAGTTTCTGCTTTGGGGCATAGAAATGTACTGCTAACTTCCCCGTCTGAAATCCCGAATTCAGCTGGGGGCTCAGTGGATGCTCAGCCAGCAGGATTCCAAAGAATCCGCAGCAACGTTTCTCCCTGCTTGCTGGTCGCTTTTCGGTGGTTCCTCACCATTTGTAGACACAGGGCAGGTCACGCGGATCAATCAGAATGGATCTCCAGTTGCACAAGTGGCTTGTGTTTGAGACTCAATTACCGGACCTCGGTGGTGGAAATCATTCTTCTAGGTTTCGGTAAACACCCATTTTCCTGTAAGATCCTAACAAGATAGTTTTTCATTGCTCAAACTCGTTATTCACTTGCGCAGTGGCAGGGTACACTGGGTGTGATACACTGTCTTCACAGCCATCTTGCAATGCCGAAATATTAGGATTTGGATGCACCATTTACTGAAAACTGTTTCAGTACTAGGAAAAAATATGTATTTCAGGTGGATGAATATTTCTGAGAATAATTTTTTAAAAATTGGATTATAAATCCACATACATGAATATGAATGAATTTAGGGAGTGCAAAATAAGACACAAATATTTCATATTTTGAAAAATCTGGAGAGTATATATATATATATATATATATATATATATATATATATACACACACACACACACACACACAGACATTAAAAACTAGCAATATATATGCCAATCAAAATTCATCATGAAATACATATCATCCACAGACCCAAAAATATTCATATACTGAACATGGATTTATGTATAATGTTGTTCAACTAAGAGGCTTACCCATAGGTTGAATTTTCAGTTCCAACAGCATTTAGGAGGAGTGATCTCTTCTCACAATTTGTATTTGCCAAGTCAGTCACCTCACAAAAATGTACGTGTGATACCAGGTACAATTCTATATGTGCATATAAAATTACATGTGCTGAATAGGCTACAGAGAAAAGGAGACAGGAATTCACATATTTGTTAACTTTCAAAACACATGGAGAACTATTTCAACAAAAAAAATGACTAGATTTATAACTCCTACCCTATATAATGCAAAAGGCAATTCCAACTATACACCATGCCTCCTCTGAACTGCTTGTATTTCTATTCTGTTTTGGTTATTATTCTCTATCATATTACGATTAGTAGTCAGAGTCTAGTATGGTAGGGGTTAGAGTCAGGGATTCAGTATTTCGAATGGAAAATTGGAAAATGTATCCAATGTGTATGCAAATATATGCCACACAAAATCTTCCCACTCCTCCAGAACAATGGCTTGACATTATCTTCGCCCCAAGTAAGACATAATTAGAGGAGAAGAATTAGAAAATCAGTGAATACTTCTCTGGAATGTAATATGCTAAGAAGTTCACTACCTTGAAGGTGGTACAGGAGTTTCCAAAAGTAAGGGACAGGGTGAACACTCCATAAACATGGAGCTCTGCTGGCCTAAAGACTTCTTGAGAAATTTCCTCTGAGGTTGGGCACTTGAAACATATGTTGTTATGAGGAGCTTTAGCTTCCTTTGTACTGAGATCATCAAAGCTGGGTCTGCACCTATGTGACCTGTAAAACATAGTTTCTTATTTTCCAATTAACATGAGACACCAGTCCTGAATTTGATCTTTGTAGGTAAACTGTGGCCACTGGGTTCTAAGTGTCTCCCTGTGTGGACTGTGAAGCCATTTGTTCATCCTCCAATTTTCATGGTGTTTCTTGCTGCTGTATTTGCTTATGAAGTAAAAAAAAGATCACCTGGGACACAGTGCTTGAGGGAGTTCTGTCACGTGTGGTGGGTCAGGGTCTGCAAGAGAATATACCAACAATGCTTCTATTCCACATAGCTTTTCCCCTTGACCACAGCAACATAATTCTCAACATTGCCCTGAAACCTCTCTATATAACAAGATACCATTACATATAAGGGTCTGCTGGCTGCACCATGTCAGTCACAAGGCATTTGGAAGCCAATGGAAGATCAACATGGCCCCACCACAGATGTTTTATCACACACCTCCCCTCCTCTGATCTAGGCCCACTACTCAGCAGGCTCCAATTTACTGGCATCTCTGTTATACACCATTTTGATGAAACCTAGTCAATCAAGGCACTGTCTGGTATACTCATGATCAGCAACCGGTTTTCCAAATTTTCTCCAGTGCCACCTGGTCATGGAAATTTCAATAATTTTATTGTATTTATCTAGCCATTTTTCACGGATGAAGATGGAGGCACTGTGGATTTCAATTTGTACAGGAACCATTAAATGATGAGAAACCTCATTTCGATGAATGCTCTGTAGAACTGTTAAAGACAAGGCTTCCCAGGGAGTGGCCAAAAAGTCACATGAAATCAGACCCATTGAGGTCTACAATGTGAGGTCCATGTGTGTTTTGACTGTCACCTATGCCTACCAAGTCTTTCAGAAAAAAAAATCATGTGGTATCCTGGCTGAGATTCCCAGTGCTCTGTGGAAAGCCACCCTGGGCCTAGATCTCAGTTTCCAAGGGAGACTCTCATGCGTGCCCTCCTAGAATCCCAACACAATTCATGGCACAAGTTCTCTGAGATCAGATCCAGAATGCACTCTCTAAGTGTAATCACACCAGAGTTCAAGCCCATGTGGACCCAGGCATCTCCTTTAACAGCCACATAATGACCACAATTAAACCAAAACACTCCCACATGGCCCTCATCTTTTTCCATATAGATACTCATCATAACCTCTGGCTGGAGGTTTCCATGAGGGGCACATTCCAAGACAGTGTCCAAAATAAGCTCCCTTGCCCCTCATTTGCCTAAAGTCAGGGTGGCCTGGACATACTTCCTGTGAACCCGGAGTGATCAAATAGGCATGCCGTTAATACTGCACCGCTTCTTCAATTTGAGGCCTACTGAGTTAGAGGTATAGATTCTTTATGTAAATTAGAGTCATGAGAAAACCCAAGCACCTTTGCAGGGCTTTGAAGAACTCAATTGACACAAAGGATCCCTATTCTCACTTGATAGAGGTCAGGAACCTCACAGAGGAAAGCGAGACTTTATCCACAATGACTGGTGTATTTGCCATTTTGGTTTTGGATGCACACATGGGATCTTTCTTTAGATCCATCTGGTGCTGAGAATCTAAGCCACAACCTCACACAGGGCCAAGATGCTAATTCAGACACATCCCTTTCCAAAGCAATTAAGCAAAGAGCCACAGGTGATGCCCAATCATTTCCATTTGAAAACTGTTTACTTCAGGCTTCACAAAGGGGTGGCCAGAGCAAGAACTTCCTGACATTCAGTTAATCAGAACAATATATAAGCAAAATGCCCAAAGCAGGGTTTTTCCACTGAGATTTTCCTGGTCACACTGATATCTGAGTTTTTTGAGATGCTCGCCATTCCCTTCAGCTATCCAGTACATGGCCATGTCACAGAGCTTGGAGGTGGTATATATGTTGGACACAAAACCATGATCCTATTCTGGAGAGTGAACAGAGTTCATGAATAAACCTGGAAATTAGGAATGTATTAGGTTATGCCCATCTTTAAGTAAAGCCGCAAACCATTCATAAATTGGGCAGGATGAAATGGGAAGCTTTCTACTAGACAGGACACATCCATTGATGCACTCTCTTTTCTAATGTCTACAACCACGGACACCATGGGATACACAGACATAGAAACACTCTCCTTTTCAAATGACTTACAAGAAACAGTTCACTCCAAACCAAACAAACCACCTTTTTTTCCTATTCTCACAACATGAGACAAAATCACAAACTCACAACCACACCCACAAAGGCACCTTTTTACCCTAAGTAGGTCTGTGACTCTATGGAGTGTCCTCTGACTGGTGGGCCACACAATGTTCCCCCGAAATGTCCTGTCCTGTCTCAGATATGGTCTCCTTGGCCATCTCTATGAAGTTGTCAGGAGCCAGCGGTGGGCCACTATCTGCTTTTTCAGGAAAGGCCCCTCTTCAGAGCTCTCTTGGCTTTTGGCCATTCTAACATCAGTAGGTACAAAGAAAGACTGACTCTGTCCTTGGTAATTCCAAACAAGTGAACCCACTGGGACTGGTACTGGGACTGGCTCTGTGTGCCTGGCTTCCAGGATTCTAAGTTCAGAGAGTTCCATCACCAAGGGAGTAAGGTGAGGTCACTTCCTTCAGGAACTGAATGAGGTCACTGCCTTGGCAAACACTTTATCCTAACAGTTGCTTCCAAGTGTCTCATTAGATGGAGGCTTCCCCTACTTCCTGTGAAACATTCACAAGTTAGAATGGTATATCAACCATAGGAACCCGGTAATAGCTCTCCACACAGGCCTGGTTTGGTCCATCTCCTCTACATTGAGAAGAGAGGTTCTGATTCAGACACATCCCGTCATCCTGACCAGGTATTTTGCCATGGAAGATTACTTTTGCTTTCTCAGGTCCTCCATAGCTGACTACATATTCTCCAGGGATCATTTCTGCATTGAACTTGTGGTTCTCAACAGGTGAAAGATCCCCTACATTCCTGTATTGTAAGACCAACTCTGTCCCTGCTCTTCTTTAAATTTACATTGAGGGAACAGTGTATTGTTAGGGTTAATAAAATGTTTGATTTGGGTTAGAAATCATTCTGCTGGATGAATAATGGTATTGGGAACCTGCGATATTTTTAAAAATATAGAGGTGAAATATATAAATGAAAAAAGAAAGTCTAGGTAATTTTGAAGCCCAGAGGGGCAATGGGCCCTTCATTGGGATACTTAGCTTTGATTTACGTTGTGCACAGATATCTCAGATAAATCGATATACAATGGCATAGGACCTTGTTCCTTTTATGATTAAAATTCGAAGAGAACATCCAGTCAAAAAGGGATAGTAAGTAGGATTAGATAGATATTCGGTAGGTTAACAAAGAAGAGTGAGTATAGGATTTGGAACAAAAGTGCTTTAGCAATAGGGTTTGGGTTAAAGTGTGAAAGTAAATATCAGCACACTTGAAGGGTCAGTCACAATGATGAACAGTGGAAAATATGTAGGAAAGCAGATATCAATAGAGATATTACAAAATCAACAAATGGGCCAAGGACCTGAACAGACACTTCTCAGAAGAAGACATACAATCAATTAATAAGTACATGAAAAAATTCTCACCTTCTCTAGCAGTCAGAGAAATGCAAATCAAAACCACCCTAAGATACCATCTCACTCCAGTAAGATTGGCAGCCATTAGGATGTCAAACAATAATATGTGCTAGCGAGGATGTGGGGAAAAGGGTACACTTGTACATTGCTGGTGGGACTGAAAAATGGTGCGGCCATTATGGAAAGCAGTATGGAGATTCCTGGGAAAGCTGGGAATGGAACCACCATTTGACCCAGCTATCGCCCTCCTCGGACTATTCCCTGAGGACCATAAAAGAGCATGCTATAGGGATACCGCCACATCAATGATCATAGCAGCACAATTCACAATAGGCAGACTGTGGAACCAACCTAGATGCCCTTCAATAGATGAATGGATAAAAAATAATGTGGCATCTATACACAATGGAGTATTATGCAGCACTAAAAAATGACAAATTCATGGAATTTGCAGGGAAATGGATGGCATTAGAGCAGATTATGCTAAGTGAAGCTAGCCAATCCTTAAAATACAAATGCCAAATGTCTTCTTTGATTTAAGGAGAGCAATTAAGAACTGAACAGAGGGAAAGAGCATGAGGAAAATATTAACATTAAACTGAGACAAGTGATGGGAGGGAAAGGGAGAGAGAAGGGAAATTGCATGGAAACGGAAAGAACCCTCATCGTTATACGAAATCACATATACGAGGTTGTGAGGGGAAAGGGGGGGAAGGGAGAGAACGGAACAACAACAGATGAGGTAGAGAGGGAAGATGAAAGGGGAGGGGAGGGGGGATAGTAGGGGATAGAAAAGTCAGCAGAATACAACAGTCACTAATATGGCATTATGTAAACATTGTGAATGTGTAACTGATGTGATTCTGCAATCTGTATTTGGGGTAAAAATGGAAATGCATAACTCACTTGAATCAAATTTATGAAAGATGAAAAAAAAATTAAAAAAGTACTAAATTGGCTCATCGTAACAATAAAAAAAGAGATATTACAAAATCAGGCAAAGTATAAAGTGAGTGATATGATTAGATATTTGCAACAGGGTTGATTTTGAATATATAATCTTAGGAAGAAACAAATATGTAGTCACCAATACGATTGATATTTGAGAGCATTAGGCAACCTGAACATGGAAGTAATCCATGTTCACTTTCCATTTAGGCTTTAGTACAATAATAAGTGTGAACTTTGCATTTTGTGTCCAGAATATTAGTGTGATAAAATGTACATGTAGATTAGGTGACATGAGTATTTCTTTCACCATTTCTGCGAGTAATATTTTGAAGACATATACATAAGTATTGGTTGTACAAAAAGCTGTACCCTGTGTCTATGAATATACAGATAATGCATGAATAGACCATACTGTGAATAAATAGTATAGCTGGTTCCACTTTAAATAATGGATTGAATTGATATTCACAAAGGAGTGGTCTGAGGCAAAAACCTTCCTGAAATTCAGGGCAACAGAACAATAGGTAAACAAAACGCACAAAGCAGGGTTTCTCCACTGAGACTTTCCTGTTCACACTGATATCTGAGTTTTCTGAGATGCTCGCCTTTCCCTTCAGCTATCCAGTACATAGCCATATCACATAGCTTGGAGGAAGTACATATCTTGGACACAAAACAATGAGGCAATTCTGGAGAGTGTCCAGAATTCAGGATGTAAACAGAAACTTTGAAAGATAGCAGGTGTTTCCCTTCAATAAGGAAAGCTGCAGTCCATTAATAAATCAGGCAGGATGAATGTTGCGAAGCTTTCTCCTAGACAGGACACATCCATTGATGCATTTTCTTTTCTAATGTCTACAACCACAGACAGAGTGGGATACACAGACATAGAAGCACTCGCCTTGTCAAAGGACTTACTAGAAACAGTCCACGCCAATTCAAACAAACAGCCTTTCTTACATCTTCTCAGAACTTGAGAAAAAACCATACACACACCTACACCCACAAAGGCACCTCCTTTGTGGAGTGTCCTCTGAATGGTGGGCCATACTATATTCCCCCAAAATGGCCTGTTGTATCTCAAATCTGGTCTCCTTGGCCAACTCTGTGCAGTTGTCAGGAGCCAGCGGTGAACCAATACCTGCTTTCTCAGAAAGGTCTTTCTTCAGAGCTTTCCTGGCATTTGGCCATTCTCACATCTGTTGGTACTAAGAAAGACTGACTCTGTGCTTGGTAAATTGAAACAAGTGAGACCACAGGGACTGGGACTGCGACTGGCTCTGGGTGCCTCTCTTCCTGGATCCCAAGTTCAGAGAGTTCCATCACCAAGGAAGTGAAGTGAGGTCACTTCCTTCAGGAACAGAATGAGGTCACTGCCTTGGCAACCTCTTTGTCCTAACAGTAACTTCTAAGGGTCCCATGAGATGGAGTCTGTCCCTTCTTTCTGTCACACTTTCACAAGTTAGAATGGTATATCAACCATAGGCACCTGGGAAGAGCTCTCCACACAGGCCTGATTTGGTCCATCTTCTCTACATTTAGAAGATAGAGGTTGATTCAGACACATCCATTCATCTTGACCAGGTTGTTTACCATAAAAGATGACTTTTCCTCTCTCAGGTCCTTCATAGCTGCCTATATCTTCTCCAGGGATCATTTCTGCATGGACCTTTGATGTTCTCAGAAGGTGGAAGATCCCCTACATTCCTGTATTGTAAGACCAACTCTGTCCCTCCTCTTTTGTAAAGTTAGATTGAGGGAACAGTGTATGTTTAGGGTTAATAACATGTTTGATTTGGGTTAGGAATCTCTCTGCCCCATGAATAATGGTATTGGGAACCTGTGATATTTACAAGAATATATAGGTGAAATGTAAGTATGAAAACAGAAATCTAGGTAAGATTCGAAGTCAGAAGGGCATTGGGTCCTTGAGTGGGATTCTTAGGTTTGAATTATGTTCTGCATATATGTCTCCGACAAATTGAAATACAATGGTTTAGGACCTTATACCTTGGATGATTAATTGTCGAAGAGAACATCGAGTCAAAAAGCAATAGTCAGTAGGATTAGGAAGATAGTCAGTAGGTTTAGAAATAAGAGTGAGTATAGGATTTAGACCAAAATTTCTTTAGCAATAGGGTCTCGGGTAGACATTGAATGTAAATATCAGCATATGTGAAGTGTCAGACACAATGATGAACTGGGGAATATATGTAGGAAAGCAGATATCAATAGAGATATAAGGAAATCAGACAAAGTATAAACTGAGTGATAGGATTAGACATTTTCAACAGGCTTGAAGTTGAATATATAATCTTAGAAAGAAACAAATATGTAGTCACCAATAGGATTTACATTTGAGAGCATTAGGCAACCTGGATATGGTTGTTTTTAGTAATCCATGCTCACTTTCCATTTAGGCTTTGAAACAATCATGAGTATGACCTTTGTTTTTTGTGTCCAGAATATTACTGTGATAAAAAAAGAATATATATATATATATATATATATATATATATATATATATATATATATATATATATATATATTGATAGATAGATAGATAAGGTGACATGTTTATTTCTTCTACCATTTTTGGGAGCAATGTTTTGAAGAGGTATAAATTAGTATTGGGGGAACAAAGAGGTGTACACTGTGTCTATGAATATAGAGATAATGCATTAATAGACCATACTGTGAATAAATAGCATACCTGGTTCCAACTTTAATAATGGATTGAATTGAAATGTGAAAATGTACAGGAAATCTTATATTGATATTCACACATTCATTCCAACCACTTATACATCTAATGGTAATATTAATGTTATGGTTTATCTTGAAGAGTGTGTGGGTTTAGCTTCAAAATTGATTATGGAAATCGAAAATAATGTGTTTGGAAAGAAGTCTCATGAAAAGACCAGTCAAGTAACATGGAGGAATACATGTGTTCTGAAGCAGGAAGTGATTAAAAGTGAAACAAATTCCTATAAATTTCTGAACTTGTGAATGAAATATATAACCTATGATGTGCAAAAACTGAAGAAATAGTAATGTACCAGTGTTGAATTAAAATGAATGTCAAAATAGACATCATGTCCCATAGGAATATACTTGCATTGATGTTAAACTGGGTCAGTTACTGTAGAAATATTAGGATTTGTAAGCACCATTGATTGAAGTTAGTTTTCAGCACTGGGAAACAAATATGTATTTCAGGTAGATGATTATTTCTGAGAATAATCTTGTGAAAAGTTGATTATAAATCCACATACATGAACATGAATGAATTTACGGAGTGTATATAAGACAAATATATTTCATATTTTATAAAATCTGTAGAGTGTATGTATATATATATATATATATATATATATATATATATAGACAAAAAAACACAAAAATTCATTAAAAAGTATCAATATATATATGCCAATCGTAATTCATCATGTAATATATATCACCCTCAGATGCAAAAATATTTATTTTACTAAACATGGGTTTATGTATAATATTGTTCTAATAGGAAGCTCACCCATAGTTTGGATTTTCAGTTCCAACAGCGTTTAGGAGGACTGATCTCTTCTTACAATTTGTTTCTGCCAAGTCAGCCAACTCATAAAAATATACGTGTGATACCAAGTAGGAATCTATATGTGCATATAAAAAGTACATGTGCTGAGTAGGCTACAGAGAAAGGGAGACAGGAATTCACATATTTGTTAACTTTAAAAATGCATGGAGAGAGCTGGGGATGTGGCTCAAGTCGTAGCGCGCTCGCCTTCCATGCGTGCGGCATGGGTTCGATTCTCAGCACCACGTGCAAACAAAGATGTTGTGTCCGCCGATAACTAAAAAAATAAATATTATAGAATTCTCTCTCTCCTCTCTAACTCTCTCTTTAAAAAAAAACACATGGAGGACTATTTCAATTAAAAATTGAGTAGATTTATAAAACCGACCCTTTATCATGCAAGAGGGAAGTCCAACTATACACCATGCCTCCTCTGAACTGCTTGTATTTTCATTTTTTTTGTTTATTTTTCTCCATCATATTAGGATTAGTAGTCAGAGTCTAGTAGGGTATGAGTTAGTGTCAGGGATTCAGTATTTCGAATGGAAAATTGGAAAATGGATCAATGTGTATGCAAATGTGTACTACAAAAAAATTTTCCCACTCTCATTCAGAACAATGCCTTGACATTACCTTCACCCCAAGTAAGACACAATTAGAGGAGAAGAGTTAGAAAATCTTTGAATACATATCTGAAATTGAAAATGCTTAGGGTTCACAACCTTGGAGATTGTAGAGGAGTTTCCAAAAGTAAGGGACAGTGTAAAAACTCTACAAACATGGAGATTTGCCTGCCTAAAGACGTCTGGAGAAACTGTCTCTAGGTTGGGCACTTGAAATATATGTTTTTGTGAGGATCTTTAGCTTCCTTTCCAGTGAGACCATCAAAGCTGCGTCTTCATCTCTGTGATCTGGAGGACATGGTTTATAATTTTCCAATAAACATGAAGCAGCAGTGCTGAATTCTCTCTTGTATGTAAACTGTGGCCAGTGGGGGCTAAGTGTCTCCCCATATGGACTGCGAAGCCATTTTATCATCCTCCACTTTTCCTAATGTTTCTTCCTGCTGCACTCGGAGTTTGGTATTTGCTTCACGAAATACAAGGAGTTCAACTGGGACAGAGTGTTGCCGCGAGTTCTGTCACGTGTGGTGGATCAGGGTCTGCAGGAGAATGCACCAACAGGGCTTGTATACCACATAGGATGCCCCCTTGACCATAGCAACCTGATTCTGAACATTGCACTGAAACCTCTCCATATAACAAGTTGCCTTTACATATAAGGGTCTGCTGGCTGCACCATGTCAGTCACAAGCCATTTGGAAGCCAATGGCAGATCCACATGGCCCCACCTCAGATGTTTTATCACACATTTGCTCACCACTGCTCTAGGCCCACTACTCAGCAGGATCCAAATTATTGAGATCTCTGTTCTACACCATTTTCATCAAAACCAGTCAATCAAGGCACTGTCTGGTACACTCGTGATCAGCAACAGGACATCCAAATGTTCTTCATTGCCACCTGGTCATTGGAATTTCAAAAATTTCATGGTATTTATCTAGCCAATTTTCAATTATGAAGTTGGAAGCACTATGGCTTTCAAATCATTCAGGAATCATTCAATGGTGAGGAAGCTCATTTCAATGAAAAATTTGAAGAACTCTCAAAGGCAAGGCTTCCCAAAGAGTGGCCTAAAAGTCACATGAATCCAGGCCCATCGAGGTCTACAATTGAGGTCCATGTGTGTTTTGACTAGAAAATATGGCTTCCAAGTCTTTCAGAAAAAAATAATTTGATATCCTGGCTGAGATTCCCAGTGCTCTGTGGAAAGCCACCCTAGGACTAGATCTCAGTTTCCAATGGAGATTCTCATGCATGGCCTCCTAAATTCTTAACACAATTCATGGCAATACTTCTTTGATGATTGATCCAGAACTGAGTGTTTAAGGGGAATGACACCAGAGTTCAAGCCCAGGTGGATCCAGTCATCTCTTCCAACTGCCACACGAATGACTACAATTAAAACCAAAACACTTCCACATGGTCCTCACCTTCTTCCAGAGAGACACTCATCATTACTTCTGGCTGGAGTTTTTCATGTGGGACGCATCCCAAGAGAGTGTCCGAAATAATCTTTCTTGCCCCTCATTTGCCTAAAGTCAGGGTGGCATGGTCACCCTTCCTGTGAACCTGGAGTGATCCAATAGGCCTGCTTCTCCAATTTGAGGCCTACTGACTCTCAGGGATAGATTCTTTAAGTGATTTGGAGTCACAAGAAAACACAAGCACCTCTGCAGTTCTTCAAAGAACTCATTTGACCTAAAGGATCCCTATTCTCACTTGATAGAGGTCAGAATCCTAACAGAGGAAGGCAAGAGACTCATCAACAATGACAGATTTTGGCCATTTTTGTTTTGATTGCACACATGCAATCTATCTTTAGATCCATCATGTGCTGAGAATCTAAGCCACAACCTCATACAGGGCCAAGAGGCTGATTTAGACACATCCTTTTACAAGCAATTAAGCAAAGATCCACAGGTGATGCCCATTCATTTCCATTTGAAAACTGTTTTCTTCAGGCTTCACAAAGGGGTGGCCTGAGGCAAAGACCTTCCTGACATTCAGGACAACAGAACCATAGGTAAGCAAATGAACCAAAGCAGGGTTTCTCCACTGAGAATTTCCGGGTCACACTGATATCTGAGTTTTCTAAGATGTTCCCATTCTCTACAGCTATCAAGTATATGGACATGTCTCAGAGCTTGGAGGTGGTACATATCTTGGAAACAAAACCATGAGACTATTCTGGAGAGTGGCCAGAATTCAGGAAGAAAACAGGAACTTAGGAATTTAGTAGGTGTTGCCCATCCATAAGGCAAACCAAAGTCCATTCTTCAATTAGGCAGGATGAATGCTGGGAAGTTTTCTACTAGACAGGACACATCCTTTGATGCCTTCTCTTTTCTAATGTCTACAACCACGGACACAGTGGGATACTCAAGACTTAGAAACACTAGCCTTGTCAAACGACTTACTAGAAACAGTCCACTCCAACCCAAAAAAACTGCCTTTTCTATCTATTCTCAGAACATGAGAGAAAAGCACAAACTCACTGAACACGCACAAAGGCACCTCCTTAACCCAAGTAGGTCTGTGACTATCTGGAGTGTCCTCTAACTGGTGGGCCATACTATGTTCCCCTGAAATGGCCTGTCCTTTCTCAGATCTGGTCTCCTTGGTCAACACTGTGAAGTTGTCAGGAGCCAGTGGTGAACCAATACCTGCTTTCTCAGGAAAGGCCCCTCTTCAGAGCTCTTCTGCCATTTGACAATCCTCATATCAGTCGGTACCAAGGAAGACTGACTCTTTCCTTGGTAAATCCAAACAAGTGAGACCACTGGGACTGGGACTGGGACTGGCTCTGGGTGCCTGGCTTCCTGCATCACAATTTCAGATTTTTTGATCACCAAGGAAGAGAGGTGAGGTCACTTTCTTTAGGAACTGAATGAGGTCACTACCTTGGCCACCACTTTGTCCTAACAGTTGCTTCGAAAGGTCCCATGAAATTGAGGCTGCCCCTACTTCCTTTGACACTTTCACAAGTTAGAATGGTATATCAACCATAGGCACCTGTAAACAGCTCTCCACACAGGCATGGTTTCATCAGTTCTCTACATTACGAAAGGAGAGGCTGATTCAGACACATCCCTTCATACTGACCCTGTTGTTTGCCATGGAATATGACTTTTCCCCTCTTAGGTCCTTCATAGCTGCCTGCAACTTCTTCAGGGTATAATTTCTGCATGGTCCTTTGATGTTCTCAGCAGGTGGAAGATCCCCTACATTACTGTATTGTAAGATAAACTCTGTCTCGGCTCTTCTGTAAAGTTAGTTTGAGGGAACAATGTATGGTTAGGCTTAATAACATGTTTCATTTGAGTTAGGAATCATTCTGCTTAATGAATAATGGTATTGGGAACTTGCGATATTTACAAGAATATATTGGTGAAATATAAGTTTGAAAACAGAAATCTAGATAAGATTTGAATCCAGGAAGGGCATTGGGCTGTTGATTGGGATACTTAGCTTTGAATTATGTTCTGCACATATGTCTCAGATAAATCAATATACAATGGCATAGGACCTTGTACCTTGGATGATTGCTTGTCAAAGAGATCATCCAGTCAAAAAGGGATAGTCTTTAGGATTAGGAAGATAGTCGGTATGTTAGAAAAAAGAGTGAGTATAGGATTTGGACCAAAAGTTCTTTAGCAATAGGGTTTCGGATAAAGAGTGAATGTAAATGTCAGCACATGTGAAGAGTCAGTCACAATGATGAACTGAGGAAAATATGTAGGAAAGCAGATATCAATAGAGACATTAGGAAATCAGGAAAATATAAAGTGAGTGATAGGATTAGTCATTTTCAACAGGGTTGAGGTTGAATATATTATCTTAAGAAGAAACAAATATGTAGTCACCAATAGGATTGATTTGAGAGCGTTAGGCAACCTGGATATGGATGTGTTTAGTAATCCATGCTCACTTTCCATTTAGGCTTTGGTGAAAGGTTAATAAAATAGGTACTTGTTACTTACTGTTTTTCTGTATGCTTAACAAAACACTGTTGAAGTCTTGAGGACTGTTTGCTAATCTTGTTTCCAGAATGTGCTGTCCCCAACTGCCAAACTGCAAATGTATACCCTCACCCGTTTGCACGCAAACCACCCACTTGCCCTGACCCATCAATAAACTTCCCTCCCTGCCCTCTCCAAGGAAAGCATATAAGCTCTGCTTAAGCTGTTCTCATTGCTCTCTGCTCTATTCAAGTGAGCTCTGAGCCCCAGAATGCTGGACCCATAATAAACCATTTACTGTTGCTTGAGACATTCCTCTGGTGGTCTCTTCCTCTGATGCTTGCCCGACCTTTACATCTGGAGGCACGAGCAAGATCCGGCAGCGGCGCATGAAAGATCCCCAAGGGGCTCTTTTCAGGGTAAGTAAGGGAACTCTTTTTGGTTTTAGGTTTCAGGTTAGGGCTTGGCAAAATGGCTATTGGTGATGAGCGTGAGCTCTCTCTGACAGAGGCTGACATACGTGTCACAGAGCCACAGGCCACGTCCCTGGGGGATGCCCCAGAGGACTCAGGAAATCGAGGAACAATAGTCTCCTTGACTCAGTGATATTTTGCTTCGGATTCAGTATTGCCAGCCCATCAGGTTTTGCCGGCTACTCAGTCCTGGCCTCAGTATTGGACGTCCATTGCCTGTCTTTATTGTCTTGTCTTGTCAGTGTAGTGTGTGATTTCTTTCACTGTTTGTGTATCTCTCATTTTGGGACAGAGCACTTCAACACCTCTCTTCCTGACCCTTGATCCCTGGACCAAAGTCTGTGCAAGGCCCAGAATCTTTCTTTTTCAGTAAATTGCTGGACCTGGCAGACCCTCTGTGCCTCAGAATGACCCACCTTTGGAGTTGGATAGCCCCTAGAAACATCTACTTCCCACTAATTTGAAACGTCAGAGATTTTGTCTTTCAACCGGGGCCACATAGACATCCAGATCAACAGCCATATATCTTAACTTTGCAGGACCTCTGCAAATCTCCTCCTACATGGGTGAAGCCTTTCTTTGTCTCTGCGCCCACTCCTACTCCTTCCACCATGATTCTATCTCACAAACCCTCTGCTCTTCCTCCTCCAACCTCTGTTCTCCCTGAGTCTCAAGACTCTACTGGACTCTCCTACCCTTCTTATCCGCTGCCGTCGTCCACCAACCCCCAACAACCTCTAAGTGATTCCTTTGCTGCTGACTCAGCCTCTCCGCCATTGGAGAAAGCTAGGCCGGCCCAGCGCCCACCAGATGACTCCCCCTTGTCACACACACAGCCCCTCCTTCCCTGGAGAAAGCTGGCCCGGCTAAAAGAACTCAAAGAACTCCCTGGCGTTTTCACACCTGCCTACTTGGGATGACTGCCAACAAATCCTAGGGATTCTCTTCATGACAGAGGAACGAGAGAGAAACTTTCTGGAAGCTAGAAAAAAATATCCTCGGACCAGATGGGTGACCAACACAACTTCCCAACATAATCAAAGCCGGCTTACCCTTGAACTGACCCAACTGGGACCCCGACACCTTTGAAGGTAGGGAGCATCTGTCCACTTATTGCCGGGCCCTAATAGTGGGTTTCCAACCGGCCGCTAGCCAACCAAATAATTTGGCCAAGGTAAGAGAGATTATTCAAGGGCCTGATGAATATCCCTCTATGTTTCTAGAGAGAATTATGGAGGCGTATAGGAGATATACTCCTTTCGATCTTCAGGCAGAGGATCAAAAGACATATGTCATGATGGCCTTCATTGGGCAAGCTGATCTGGATATTAAAAGAAAGTTACAATACTTAGATGGATTACAAGATATGACTTTGAGAGATTTACTCAGGGTAGCCGAGAAAGTATCCTATAAGAGAGAAACAGAGAGAACGAAAGGGAGCAAAGGGAGGATGACAGATGAAAAAGACAGATGAAGGTATTAACTAAGGTCCTGGTCACAACAATAAATAGGCCAGAAATTAAGAAACAGGGAGACAAGAAACGATACCTGGGTCCCCACCAGAGGCCACCCTTGGCCTCAGATCAATGTGCCTACTGTAAAGAAAAAGGACACTGAGCCAAAAAGTGCCCTAGAAAGAGACAGCCACGCCAGACAGCCTTTCTGACTCTGGAGGTTGACTGAGAATGTCGGGGCTCAGATCCCTTCCCCGAGCTCAGGGTAACTTTTGAAGTGAAGGGGACCCCATAAACTTTGAAGTGGATACAGCAGCAGTATACTCAGCCCTTAAGGCCCCACTGGGCCCTCTATCAAATAAAAGGTCTCTAGTTCAAAGGGCTAACAGCAGTAAATATCAGACTTAGACAACTAAGAGGACCATGGACATGGGGAAAAACAAAATCCAACATTCCTTCCTAGTAATCCCAGAATGCCTGGCCCCATTGATGGGCAGAGATCTGCTCAGTAAGCTCCGGGCCAAAACAACTTTTAACCCCGAAGGCCCCAAAATGAAATTTCTAAATCCTTCATTAAAAACTCCTATAGTCATGGCTTTATAAATGTCAGTCAAAGATGAACATCCAATTTTCACACACCCCAAGAATGATCAAACAGGCAAGCTACCCCAGAAATGGATAACAGATTACCCAGATGCCTGGGCAAAAATTGTTGGGTTAGGACTAGCCATGAAACAACCTCCAAGAACAGTGGAGTTAAAAACCTCAGCCTCCCCAATCAATGTCAAACAACATCCTCTGAGCAAAAATGCTAAAGATGGGTTAAGGCCCCATATTCAGAAATATCTGGCTTTAGGGTCCTAAGGCCCTGTCAATCGGCCTGGAACACTCCCCTGCTACCAGTAAAAAATCCAGGAACTGGGGACTATCCCCGTTCAAGACCTAAGAGAGATCAACAACAGAGTGCAGGACATTCACCCCACGGTAAATAATTTGTACAATCTGCTTATCACTCTGAACCCTGAGTAGAAATGGTATGGACATAAAGATGGTATCTTTTGCATGCCTCTGCATAAAGACAGTCAGTTTCTGTTTGCTTTTGAGTGGGTAGACCCAGAAACCGGAACGTATGGTAAACTAACATGGACTAGACTCCCACAGGGGTTCAAAAACTCCCCCACTCTCTTTGATGAAGCCCTCCACAGAGACGTCAACAACTTCAGAACTATGCACCCCAAAGTCACCCAGCTTCAATACGTGGATGACCTGCTACTGCAGCCAACACCAAGGAAAACTGTGAGTCTGGGAACCAAGCACTATTATGTAAGCTTGCTCAACTCGGGTATAGAGCTTCTTCCAAAAAACCCCAAATTTGACAGCAAGAAGTAGTCTTCCTGGGCTATTCCCTTAGAGGTGGTAAACGTTGGCTCACTGAGCCCAGAAAACAAACGGTTGTGCAGATACCCCCCCCCCCAGCAGCAGACAACACAAAGAGTTTCTTGGGACTACTGGGTTTTGCAGGTTATGGATTCCTGTGTTTGTGTCCTTAACTTCTCCTTTATACCCGCTGTTAAAGGGAGATGCCCAATTCCAATGGACCCCTGAGCACCAGCAAGCTTTTGATAACATCTTACGACACTGGCACTGAACTCCTCAACTTCACTGAGCCAAGCCTGCAATTTCAGAAAGCCCTACACTACGTTAAAAATGTACATCAATTCACACACCTTGGTCCAAAGAAACTGCAGGCATTCCTGAAGGATCAAGAACAGAGTTTTCCACTAACCGACTCACAGCGAAAGGACATAACTGAACGGGTAACAAAACCCTGTCCGTTCTGTCAATAGAACAATTACCCTTCCAAGCTTCCTGTAGGAAAGCGCCTATGAGCAACCAGACCAGGAAATTCTGGGAAGTGGACTTTACTGAAATTTAGCCAGCAAGGTATGGACTTCAATATCTCCTAGTGTTTGTAGATATATTTTCAAGATGGATTGAAGCCTTCCCCACACCAAAAAAAAGGCACAAATGGTGGTAGAAAATCCTGAAAGATATTTTTCTATGATACGGCCTACCTAAGGTAATAGGGTCTGATAATGGACCGGCGTTCATGGCCCAGGTAAGTAAGGGGTTAGCCAGGATCCTGGGGATAAATTGGAAGTTACATTGTGCTTATAGACCGCAGAGCTCAGGACAGGTTAAAAAAAATAATAGAACCATTAAAGAGACCTTAACGAAATTAAGCTTAGAGAGGGCATCAAAGATTGGACTATGCTCCTGCCTTATGCACTGTTTCATGCAAGAAATACTCCCTCTGTTTCTTTGTGTAACCTCACCTCCTATAAAATTCTCTATGGGGCCCCTCCTCCAGTAAGGACCTAACCACAACTCTAAGACCTACCGATCCCTTCCACACCCCCTTGCTTGACAAACTTAAAGCTATTGAAAGAACTCAGGGATACCTGTCAAAACAGCTGGCCACTGCCTACCAACCTGGTGAAGAGGAGACTCCACATCGATATCAAAAAAGAGACTTCATCTACATAAGATGACATCAGGTGTCATCCCTGGAACCCCGCTGGACAGGACCATACCAGGTGCTAATTATAAAACCTACAGTGGTAAAGGTAGACGGAATCACTTCCTGGATCCTAATTCTCATCTCAAGCCTGTGCCCTGTCCAGACACTGGCTTGAAAGTGGAAAAGACTGGTAACCCTTTCAAATTGCATATTTGCCATGTGGATAAGGCTATAGACTCTCCCCTTGGCCACCACTAGTCCTAACCATCATCAGCCCATTCAGCAGCGATGGCTGATCACAAATCCAATTAGACAAGAAGTATGGTCTGTCTCACATACAGCCCCCTTAGGGACCTGGTGGCCAACTCTCCACCCAGATATTTGTCAGCTGGGTATACGTCTTTCCAATTGGGATATCTCTGATGAAGCGGATCCCACTAAAATTCCATTAAATTTCTCCCGTACCATAGATAATGGAAACAAACATTATGGATGTAGGAACACGCAAGCCTGATGCAGGTTGGCTAGCCTAGATTACTATGTTTGCCCGGTGGACTATCAAAGCCACAAACAACAACGGCTGTGTGGGGGAAAAGCCGTCTTCTTCCGTAAGTCATGGGGATGTGAGCATACAGGGGCTGCCTGGTGGAACCCAAACTCCTCATCAAATTCAGTTCACAGCATTGGCCATATTACCAATTAGACAACCAAAACCGATGGCCCCCAGAGGGGTCTCTAGATCCTCAAATTCTGTGTGACTATTTCAACTTCGGCAAGTGATCAAAAGGATTGAAGAAAATTCCCCTATGTGTAGGCCTTTTCCCTCCTTTGCTCACATCACGAAATATGTTTCTCCAATAGATCCTTCTGCTCCAGATTCTCTGCTGTCACTCTCACATCAACAACCTGATTTCTCCCCTCCAATTACTAGATCAAAACCCCAAACCTCCTCTGGTTCTCAGACCATTGCCCCCATGCTGAGGCAGCAGGTACTGAGGTACCCTTCCACCCACTCACTCCTCTCTTCTCCTGTCAGTGCCCACACCGGGTCCCACCAGGTCCTCTTACCAGCTAACCCAAAGCTCAAACCAGCTGAGGAGTGCCCTCAGACGCCTATCCAAGATGTAATAAAAATGGCCTTTAAAGTTGCTTTGTCATCACTAAAAACAGGTTACTAAGAATTTAAAGTCCCTCACAGGCTTTTTAGATAGTCATTCCCGTCTTCCCATCTGCTCTACCTGTTCTACTGCTCAAGTTTTGTTGCCAGGAAAATCCCAAACCCTTTTCCCATTATTCTTTTATATCTCTTTTTCCTCATTCTCAGAACCACAGAACTGCTCTCACCCCCCGCCTTCCCCGTCTTCCCCTCTGTACCAGGCCCACAGAAAAATCTTAAATGGCCTTCTCCAGAAGTCTTCATCGTGGCTGACTTTAGGACTTTCAGCAACAAAGTCTTTATAAAAGAGTTCAGTGTAGATAAACTTCCTCTTTTCGTGTTGCTCTGTTATACTTGGCCACTGGCTGGAAAAATCAGCCCTTCTAAGCTAGACACCCCCTTACTAGTTTTTCACAAAATATGTGAACAAGGCCTCTGGCCTTGAGCTGAGGCTTCCAGAGATGGCTACATTTCCAAGATAAAGAAGTTACCAACTGGGCTCCATGGTAACAGCTGGCAGGGAGAAAATAAAAGAGAAGAAAAAAGCTCTCCCCCTCCCAGGTGTCCTTAATAAGTTATCTTTCCCAGAGAAGAGGAAAATAAAAACAGAACCAAAAACTGCTTTTTGTGAACTTCTGCAGACTGTGAATTTCTGAGTCTTTTCCCTTACATGTTGGGTACAAAATTCTGAAACTACCTAAACTTGGGATTCAGGGGATTAATTGATTACAACAGAAGCAATGCCCTCTATATCCGGTTGCAACCAAATAGGACTGTTTCCCTATCTTTGGTGCTATCTTAGGTGCCTTGCCTTGTCCATACCTACAACAGTATAATTCTATATACTTAAACATTGTTTATTCATAAAATTATCAACAGATGTGATTAATTATGTAATGGTGCAGATGTTTCCCCGAGTGCTCTATCATGAGGCAGGATCATTTAAATTTCAAATAGGGGGGCATACAACCCGGTTCCGCTGGCAACCTGTATCCTTCACTTTAGCCATCCTATGAGGAATAGTAGTTGCTGCAGAGAAGGGCACAGGAACCACTGCCCTAATCCATGGGACACAACAAATGACCCAATTAGAAGCAGCAATAGACCAAAACTTAAAGATATTAAAAAACCACCATCACAGCTTTACAAGAATCTTTAACCTCTCTCTCTGAAGTTGTTTTACAGAACAGGCGAGGGTTCGACCTCCTCTTCATGAGAGAAGGGGCCTTTGTCCTGCATTGAGGGAAGAATGTTGTTATTATGCCTACCATACTGGAGTTGTAAAAGAATCTATGATTAAATTAAGAAGACGCATTGAAGAGCATCAACAAGAGAGAGAGGCCCAAAAAGGGTTGTTTGAGTCTTGGTTCACAGAGTCCCCCTGGGTAACTATGCTTTTATCAGCCCTGGCCGGTCCATTAATAATCCTCACATTATTGCTAACTGTAGGACCCTGTTTGCTCAACCGTGTAGTTTCCTTTCTCCAAGCTCAAATTGGACAAGTTAAACTTATGGTAATCAGAAATCAATATACCACACTAGCAAACATAAAATGTGACATCCTCAATGATCACTATTATGATTTAATGTAACCAAAAGAAAGTGGGGAATGAAAGGTAAATAAAATAGGTAATTGTCACTTCCAGTTTTACGGTATGCTTAACAAAACACTGTTGATATCTTGAGAACTGTTCGCTAATCTTGTTCCCTGAATGTTCTGTACCAACTGCGAAACTGCAGAATGTACTCCCTCACCCATTTGCACGCAAACTGCCCACTCGCGCTGACCCATCAATAATCTTCCCTCCCTGCCCTCTCCAAGGAAAGTATATAAGCTCTGCTTAAGCTGTTCTCAGGGCTCTCTGCTCTATTCAAGGGAGCTCTGAGCCCCAGCATGTTGGACCCCCATAAACTTTTGGCTGTTGCATTAGACAGTCCCTGGTAGTCTCTTCCTCCGATGCTCGCCTGACATTTACATTGGTAAAATAATAAGTGTGACCATTGCTTCTGTGTCGAAATGTACAAATTATTATTGGGGGTACAAATAGGTGTACCCTGTGATATGAATATAGAGATAATGCATGAATAGACAATACTGTGAATAAATAATATAATAGATTGCAAATTTAATAATGGATTCAATTGATATCTGAAAATATAAAGGAAATCTTATATTGATATACATACATTCATTCCAACCAGTAAAACATCTAAACGTTATATTAGGATTATGATTTATCATGAAGAGTGTGTGAGTTTTCCTTCAAAATTGATTATGGAAGTTGAAAATAATGTGTTTGGAAAGAAGTCTCATGAAAAGACCAGACAAGAAACCTGGAGGAATCCATGTGTTCTGAAGCAGGAAGTTATTGAAAGTGAAACAAATGCCTATAAGTTTGCTAACTTGTGGATGAAATATATATCTTATGATGTGCATAAATTGAAGAAATAGTAATGTAGCAGTGTTGAATAAAAATGAATGTCAAAATACACATCATGTCCCATAGTAATCTACTTGCATTGATGTTAAACTGGGTCAGTTACTGTACAAATTTAGTATTTGTATGCAACGTTAACTAAAGTTAGTTTTCAGTACTGGTAACAAATATGTATTTCAGGTGGATGAATATTTCTGAGAATAATCTTGTGAATACGTGATTATAAATCCATACACATGAACATGAATGAATTTAGGGAGTGTATATAAGACACATATATTTCATATTTTGAAAAATCTGGAGAGTATATATATACAAAAAACACACATGCAGAGACATTAAATTACCAATATATATGCCAATCGAAATTTATCATGAAATATATATCATCCACAGATGCAAAAATATTTCTTTTACTGAACATGGATTTATGTTTAATGTTGTTCAACTAGGAAGCTCACCCATAGGTTGAATTTTAAGATCCAACAGGGTTTAGGAGGAGTGATCTCTTCTCATAATTTGTATCTGCCAAGTCAGCCACCTCACAAGAATGTACATGTGATACCAGGTAGGATTCTATATGTGCATTTAAAAATACATGTTCTGAATAGGCTACAGGGAAAGGGAGACAGGAATTTATATATTTATTAACTTTAAAAACACAAGGAGAACTATTTCAATTAAAAATTAACTAGATTTATAACACCTACCCTTCATAATGCAAATGGCAAGTCCAAATATACACCATGCCTCCTTTGAACTGCTTGTATTTCTATTCTGTTTGGGTTAGTTTTCTCCATCATATTAGGATTAGCAGTCAGAGTCTAGTAGTTTATGAGTTAGTGTCAGGGATTAAGTATTTCGAATGGAAAATTGGAAAATGAATCCAATGTGTATGCATATATGTGCTACACAAAAATCTTCCCACTCTCATCCACAACAATGCCTTGACATTAACTTCGCCCCAAGTAAGACACAATTAGAGGAGAAGAGTTAGAAAATCTGTGAATGCATATGTGGAATGGAATATACTCAGGATTTCACAAACTTGGAAGTGGTAGAGCAGTTTCCAAAAGTAAGGCACATGGTAAACACTCCACAAACATGGAGTTCTGCTGGCCTAAAGACTTCTTGATAAACTGCCTCTGAGGTTGGGCACTTGAAATATATGTTGTTGTCAGTAGCTTTAGCTTACTTTCTAGTGAGACCATCAAAGCTGGGTCTGCATCTATGTGACCTGGAGGACATTGTTTCTAATTTTCCAATGAACATGAGGCAGCAGTGCGAATACTCTCTTTGTAGTTAAACTATGGCCACTGGGAGCTAAGTGACTCACCGTGTGAACTGTGAAGCCATTTGGTCCTCCTCCACTTTTCGTGGTGGTTCTTGCTGCTGCACTGGGACTTTGGTATTTTCTTCATGAAATACAAGGAGATCAACTGGGACACAGTGCTGGAGGGAGTTCTGTCACGTGTGGAGGTCATGGTCTGCATGTGAATGCACCAACCAGGATTCTATCCCACATGGGTTGCCCCTTTGTCCATAGCAACCTGATTCTGAACATTGCCTTGAAATCTCCCTATACAAAAATATGCCTTTACATGGAAGGTTCTGCTGGCTGTACCATGTCATTCACAAGCCATTTGGAAGCCAGTGGCAGATCCACATGGCCCCACCACACATTTTATCACACACCTTCACACCACTGCTCTAGGCCCACTAATTTGCAGGCTCCAACTTACTGGCATCTCTGTTCTACACAATTTTCAAGAAACCTAGTCAGTCAAGGCACTGTCTGATACACTCATGATTAGCAATAGGACATCCAAAGATTCTCCAGTGCCACCTGGTCATGGGAATTCCAAAAATGTCATGGTGTTTATCTAGCCATTTTTTTGAGGATGAAGTTGGAGGAACTGTGGTTTTCAAAAACCATTAAATGTTGAGGAAGCTCATTTCAATGAAACTCTGGAGAACTCTCATAGGCAAGGCTTCCCAAAGAGTTGTCAAAAGGTCACATGAAGCCAGTCCAATTGAAGTCTACAATGTGAGGTACATGTGTGTTTTGACTCTCAGCTATGGCTGCCAAGACTTTAAGAAGAAAATCATGGATTATCTTGGCTGAGATTCCCAGTGCTCTGTGGCCTTGATCTAAGTTTATAAGGGCTACTCTCATGCGTGGGCTCCTAAAATCCCAACAAAGCTCATGGCAATACTTCTCTGAGGTCAGTTTCAGAATTCAGTCTCTATAGGGATTCACACTAGAGTTCAAGCCCAGGTGGACCCAGTGATTTCTTCCAATCGCCACACAAATGACCAAAATTTAAACGAAAACACTCCCATATGGCCCTCATCTTTTCCACATAGACACTCATCATAACCTCTAGCTGGAGGTTTCTATGAGGGGCGCTGGACAAGACAGTGTCCAAAATAAGCTCCCTTGCCCGTCATTTGCCTAAAGTCAGGGTGGCCTGGAAACCCTTCCTCTGAACCAGGAGTGATCAAATAGGCCTACCATTATTACTGTTCCACTTCTCCAATTTGAGGCCTACTGACTGTGGGGTTTAGATTCTTCATGTGGATTGGGGTCATGAGAAAACCCAAGCACCAATGGGCTAGACTCTGAAGGGCTTTGAAAAACTCATTTGACCCAAAGGATTCCTATTCTCACCTTATGGAGGTCAGGAAACTTACAGAGGAAGGCGAGAGACTTCATCCATAATGAGTACTCTTTTGGCCATTTTGGTTTTGGATGCACACATGGCATCTTTCTTTAGATCCATCAGGTGCTGAGAATCTAAGCCACAGCCTCACACAGGGCCAACAGGCTGATTCAGACACATCCCTTTCGAAATCAATTACTCAAAAAGGGACAGGTGATGCCCATTCATTTACATTAGAGAACTGTTTTATTCAGGCTTCACAACGGGGTGGCCTTAGGCAAAGACCTTCCTGACATTCAGTGCTATAGAACAATAGGTAAGCAAAAGTCCCAAAGCAGGGTTTCTCCACTGAGACTTTCCTGGTAACATTGATATCTGAGTTTTCTGAGATTCTCGCCATTCCCTTCAGCTATCCAGTACATGGCCAAGTCACAGAGCTTGGAGGTGGTACCTATCTTGGTCACAAAATCATGAGCCTATTCTGGAGAGTGACCAGAATTCAGGAAGAAAACAGGAACTTAGGAAGATTTCAGGTCTTGCCCACAAATAAGGCAACCCTCTGTCCTTTTATAAATTGGGCAGCGTGAATGTTGGGAAGCTTTCTCCTAGACAGGACACATCCATTGATGCATTTTCTTTTGTAATGTCTACACCCACGGACACAGTGGGATACACAGACATAGAAACACTTGCCTTGTCAAATGACTTAATAGAAACAGTCCACTCCAAACCAAACAAACCAACTTTCCTACCTATTCTCAGAACATGAGACAAAACCACAAACCCACACTCATTCCCACAAATGCACCTCCTTCCCCCAAGAAGGTCTGTTACTAACCGGAGTGTCCTCTGCCTGGTGAGCCATTCTTTGTTCACCCGAAATGGCCTGTCTGTTCTCAAATCTGGACTCCTTGGCCCACTCTGTGAAGTTGTCAGGAGCCAGCTTTGAGCCGCCACTACCTGCATTCTCACTGAAGACACCTCTTCAGATTTTTTCTGGCATTTGACCATCTTCACATCTGTAAGTACCAAGAAAGACTGACTCTTTCCATGATAAATCCAAAAAAGTGAGATCTCTGTGACTGTTACTGGGCCTGACCCTGGGTGCCTGGTTTCCGGGATCCCAAGTTCAGAGAGTTCCATCACAAAGAAGTGAGGTAGGTCACTTCCTTCATGAACTGAATGAGCTCACAGCCTTGGAAAACACTTTGTCCTAACAGTTTCTTCCTAAGGTCCCATGAGATGGAGGCTGCCCCTACTTCCTGTGACACTTTCACAAGTTAGAATGGTATATCAACAATAGGTGCTGGGAGAGAGATCTCCACACAGGGTTGGTTTGGTCCATTTTGTCTACATTAAAATGTGAGAGGCTTATTCAGACACATCTCTTCATCCTGACCAGGTTGTTTGCCATGGAAAATGACTTTTGCTCTCTCAGGTCCTTCATAGCATTCTATATCTTCTTCAGGGATAATTTCTGCATGGATCTTTGAGATTCTCAGCAGGTGGAAGATCCCCTATATTCCTGGATTGTAAGACCAACTCTATCCCTGCACTGCTGTAAAGTTAGATTGAGGGAACAGTGTATGGTTAATGTTAATATCATGTTCTATTTGCGTTAGGAATCATTCTGCTGGATGAATAACGGTATTGGGAACCTGAGATATTTACAAGAATATATAGGTGAAATATAAGTATGGAAACAGAAATCTAGGGAAGACTTGAAGCCAAGTAGGACTTTGGGCCCTTGAGTAGCATACTTTGCTTTGAATTATATTCTGCACAGATGTCTCAGATAAATTGATATACAAAGAAATAGGATCGTATACACTAGATGATTGAATAACATACAGAATATCCAATAAAAAAGGGATAGTCTGTAGGATTAGCAAGATAGTCAGTAGGTTTAGAAAGAAGAATGAGTATAGGATTTGTACCAAAAGTTCTTTACAAATAAGGTTTCGGGTAGAGAGTGAATGTAAATGTCAGCACATGTAAAGAGTCAGTCACAATGACGAATTGGGGAAAATATGTAGGAAAGCAGATATTAATAGAGACATTAGGAAGTCAGTAAAAGTATGAAGTGTGTAATTTGTTTAGACATTTTCAACGGTTTGAGTCTGAATATATAACCTTAGGCAGAAACTAATATGTTGTCACAAATTGGATTGACTTTTGAGAGCATTAGGTAACCAGGACATGGATGTTTTTATTAATCCATGCTCGCTTTTTATTTAGGCTTTGGTAAAATCATAAGTGTGACCTTTGCATTTTGTGTCCAGAATATTATTGTGATAAAATGTATATGTAGATCAGGTGACTTGAGTATTTCTTCCACCATTTCTGTAGCAATATTTTGTAGATGTATAAATTACTATTGAGGGTACAAATAGGTGTACCCTGTGTCTATGAATATGCAGATAATGCATGAATAAACCATACTGTGTGTAAATAATATAACTTGCTCTACTTTAAATAATGGATTGAATTGATATCTGAAAATATAAAAGAAATCTCATATTGATATACAATCATTCACTGCAACCAGTTATACATCTAATGGTAATATTATGGTTGTGGTTTATCCTGAAAGGTGTGTGAGTTTTGTTTCAAAAGTGATTATGGAAATCAACAATAATGTGTTTGGAAAGAAGTCTCATGAAAAGAATAGTCAAGAAACCTGTAAGAATACATGTGTTCTCAAGAAGGAAGTGATTGAACATTATATATCATACTATATATAATGTGCATAAACTGCAGAAATAGTAATGTACCAATGTTGAATAAAAATGAACATCAAAATACACATCATGTCCCATAGGAATCTAATTGCATTGATGTTAATCTGGGTCAGTTACTGTAGAAATATTAGGATTTTTATCCACCATTCACTGAAGTTACTTTTCAGTACTAGGAAAAAAGTATGTATTTAAGTTGGATGAATATTTCTGAGAATAATCTTGTGAAAATTTGATTATAAATCCACATAAATCACAAAACATTATAAACACAAAAGTCACATGGACATTAAAATCTAGCAATATATATGCCAATTTAAATCCATCTTGAAATATATATCATCCACTGATCCAAAACTATTTATTTAATGAACTTGTATTTATGTATAATGTTGTTCAGCTAGGAAGCTCCCCCATAGATTGAATTTTCTGTTCCAAATCAGTGTTTAGGAGGAGTGATCTCCTAAATGTGTATGCAAATATGTGCTACACAAAAATCTTCCCACTCTCATCCAGAACAATGCCTTGATATTACCTTCACCCCAAGTAAGACACAGTTGGAGGACATGAGTTAGAAAATCTGTGAATACATATCTGGAATGTAAAATGGTCAGGAGTTCACAACCTTGCAGGTTGTAGAGGAGTTTCCAAAAGTAAAGGACAGGCTTGATAGACCCAACCTGATCTTTTATTAGAATTGGGAGCCATCTTGCCAGAAAGCCATGAAAAGATAATTTGGGCTTTACTATAAATTACTGCAAATTCTGAACCTGCTTGGAATGCCTGTCCGTGCCTTGAACTCATCCATGCCTGGCTCTCTGACCAGAAAACAGTGCTCTCTGAAACATTAGTGACACCTAATAAATATTGACCTTCCCAGGCCAGACAACGACCCTCTCTGAGTCTCTAATGGTCCTCATAATTTCTGATGTTGGGGCCAGCAAAAAAAATGTAAACTACCATCAGTGTGATGCTTTCAAAGTTCTGTTATCTGTAACCCCCTTTTTGTGTAACTTTCTGGGCTATATAGCTGGGCTGTAGGAAAGGTGGTGTTGCTGTCTTGTTCCCGCCATTTTTGGAGGGAGAGGCAGCCTGGCCAGTTTTAATAATAAGCCTGCCTTAATTTGATTTTAATTGGAGTCACTGGTCTTTTCTTGCATCCTATTCCAACATTTTGGAGTTCCCCAGTGAGATGACCCTGCCCGACCAGATCACAAAACCAGACTGCTGAAAATTCTGAAGCTGGTCTTCCCTCCAGGGCTACGGGCTGGGGAGCCACTCTAGGGGGTGCACAAATTGAGATGTTCCAACGCCTTGGAGTGAGCCGTCGGTCTGGGGAGCACTGCAGTGAACCACCGCACTGAAACTATTAGCAAGTACCTGGTGGAGGAGGCCTCCATAGGTAAGTGGCACCTTGATAACATCTTATATCTGGTTAAGGGAGATCTCTTCTAATGACAGAGAGGTGGCCTGGGGAGGCTCACATTCACTCCTGTCCAGGATAGTAATGAGAATCGTTCTGTCCTCTGTTCCGTTCTGTAGGGAATTCCTCTGGAAGGTTAGAGAGGTGCCGAGGGACACGCATGCGCTCCTACCCCAGAGCTTTAGCAAGACGTTGAATTGCTCATCTGTTTTTCTGTTTTGGCACCGGGATTCTGTTTTTTTTTTTTTTTTTTTTGTGTGTGTGTGTGTGTGTGTTTTGTTCTGTGTTCTATATGTTTTTTGTTTGTTTGTTTTTGTGCGTTTTGTTTTGTGATTTCTGTGATAAAATCTTAAGGATATTGAACGTGAAAATGGGTAACAAAGCAAGTAAGCCTGACACCCCTTTGGACTGTGTTTAAGGAACTGTGATGAACTTTACCACCATTTGTTAAGCAGAATGAGAGAAGGCCCTAGCTGGCTGCCTGGAGCACACCCAGTGCAGATGGTAATGCCTGCTGGGGAATGAAGAACTGAGTATCTCCCAGTATCTGCCGAAGCCCTGTTGCTTCAGGGAATTCCCTCCTTCGTTCCCTGCACTGCAAGGATAATGCCACCTCTGTCTTCTTAAAAAAAGAGAAAAACAAAAAGGGGACACTAAATGCAGTAAAGTCGCCATGGAGACACTTTATTTTATATTTCAGGTAGCTCCTCTGTGAAAACATTTGGTCCCCTTGTGGGGACATCTGTGGTGCCACTGGAGAAGGAGATTTTTCTCTTATTTGCTCTGTTTTAAAGGGTTCTGTCTGTCAGCCATTGTCTGGAGTTCATTTCTGTCTGTCTTGTGCCTTTTTTCTAGCCCTTTAAGACATGTGCAATAATGTGTTAATATTATAAATTGTTTCTTGGAAATGATCTTAGCTGAATATGTGTCTAAATGATGATGTTTCATTGTACCAATCTGGTATCTGAATGGGTTTTTGAAGCATTCCACAATCTTGCAGTTAAAAGTCGGGTTTAGGTATTTGTTTAGTTCATGGTTTCAGATAATTCATGCCAGAGAACTTAAATACTTAGGATGGAAAATAAAGAACTCTACTTCCAAGTTGGCAAGTAACTTCCCAATCATTCAGTCTTTTTTTCACCAATTTTAAATTAGGTAGCCTGGGAAAATGTCACTGTGTGTACCAGTGCATTAATTTGGACAAGGATACTAAATCATAGTATGATATCTGTTGACAAAACAACTTGTAAAGATATAAAATTTTGTGAATTGTATCTTAAACTTGTATCATAATTTTCAACATCCTAACATGAAAATTATGGTTAAAATACCTTAGGCCTAAGGTTTCTGCTCAGAATAGCCTTTTTTCCTTCTTCTTCCAGACCTCAGCCAGGACTTATTTTGAAATGCAAATGAAAGAAGCCTGTCAGCTTAGTAGGAGACTTATTTGAGGCCTAAGGGAAAAAAAAGGTAAATTGTATGGTATTTACCAATTACTGGCCAGTCATTTTTCTAGGACTCATAATTTTTTCCTTAGGTTCTTTATTTATTTTTTGAGGTCATGATTTTGCTCCTACAGACCTAGGTTAATGTTTTTCTGATCAGTAATATCTTTGACCAACTGTGGAATTTTTAAATCATTGCAATGGAGATTTCACCTGTGAAAAGCTACAAGGCCTTCACTTTTATTATGTGTGCACAATTTGTTATGTGTTGTATGTCTATATATATATATATATATATATATATATATATATATATATCCATATATCATATATATGATACACAAATTAACTTATATAAGGAGCACTCATATTAAAAAGAACTCATAAAAACAATTTTAAAATGTGGATCCAAAGATCTTTAATTCACGTGATTTAAATGTTTCAATTTAAATTGGGTAAACAGATAAATATAAATGTCTTTAAATTTAAGCTTACAAGTTTTTCTAGGTGTTCAAAAATCTAATAAACTATTAATGTCTACAAAAGGTCTAATATGCCTTTGTTCCAGGACTTTTCTTTCAATCAAAAAAATGGTTTACAGTGTTCAAAAAATTTGTCTAATATTTTGATAAATAAGTAAAGTAAATTTGATATGGGATTACTCATTCATGAGTACTTTTGTTTGATATCTGATTGATATACTAAGGTCTGTATAAGTTTGTACTAAAGTCTGTATAAGATTGTAAAAATCAGTCATGTGTAAAAGAGACAAAAATTTCTTAAACATAAGTTTACCCATAACATTAAGTTTATTAAGATTTAAATTTTCTAGAGCAAGCAACCATAAAAATTAAACAAATGTTTAAATAAGAACTGTTATTTTAGAGCACTGTACTGCCATTTCTTTAAAAGCTAAACTTGGTTAATGTAGAAACTTCAATGCAATTGTGATGCTATTAATGTGCTCATATTTTCCAGTTATACAACTCTATAAGGTAGAAACTTTAAAAGAGCATTATATCAAGCAGGTGTTCTGAAGTTGTATGGTAAATAAAATATATATTGGGGATTTATTTACCTGTTATCAATAATATATGTAAAGTTTTATGTTACTTTTTACATTGTGGAACAATTTAAATGTATTTTTAAGTTAATGAGACCCTAATCTATGTAAAGGTTAAAATCTTTCAGCCGTACTTTAATTCATGTTTTAAATGTGATATCATATGGTGTGAGCTAATGTTCATGTGACCTCAAACAATTTATGTAAACTTTGTAAAATGATATTTAAAAAAAAGATCAGCTTGAGAACTAAAGCATTTAAGATTTATAAGGAGCCCTGCTTACCTGAGATAAGACTCTTTGTCCCATCTTACTACATGTGAGAATGACTACGAAAGCAGTAGGTCAGATTTTATTTCATTTAAAGTTATGTTCAAATTTTTTTTTTCTGTCAAGATTACTAGGATCTCAAAAAGGTGATATAAAATATAACTCACCAAAAAATTCAGGGTAGCTATTACATGAACTAAGTATTTTTACTCTTGTTAAAAAATTTTATTTTTTAATTTCTTTTTAAGTGATCTAAAGATTCCCTGTTGGTGTTTTACAGAAGTGTTGCTTTAAGAACACAACATGGGTTAATTTAAGAAAATAAGTCATCAACTACAAGACAGACAGAATAATAAGATCCCAATTAATAAAATATAAATAATTATAAACTTATAGACATTAAAGTGCAGTACTCTTAATATATGGCTGTTAAAATTTATTTGCTGGTTGTTTCAGATTAGGATTGAAAATTAAAGTTAAATGAAAAGGGCCAAAAAAAAAAACAATATTTGACTCTTGCCCTTTGAGTCAGTCTGAATCCAGGGAACAGGGGACTTCTCTATGAGCTTTGCAACTCTGGGCCACATAACCTCCCGATCAGGGAGATTAATGAGACCACTGGAGAACAGAAAGCCAATCAGTGCATTTGCTACAAAGAGGAGAGTCATCAGGAAAGGGAGACATCCCTGATGCTTCTGAGGGAAGCCACATGGTCAAGCAAGACCTGAACCCACCTAGCTCAAATTGCACTAGCAGAACTGAGAAGCTGCTCTCAAGTTTCCCAAGGAATGACTCCCATAAAAGCTCAGCTGACTGCTAACAATAGATAGAAACAAAAGCCATTTGACTGCTTCATCTTAAACACTTAGCAAAGACAGTTAAAACCAAAATACAGCCATTCCTGGGCATTTTAAATAATAATAATAATAATAATAATAATATTTTAAGGTATACACTTTATGTTAGCCTCCCAAAATAAGTAAAACTGTTGGCTACAAAGACTATCAAGAGGAGCTGCCAGAGGCAGAAGTTTTTGGTTTAAGGCCTACAGATATTCCTAACCTACAGGTAGGCTTGGTGTTTGCTAGTACGATTATCCAGCCCTGAGTAACAGAATTAAATGTTTCTCTATTAGACACAGAGGTCATACTACTGAAAGAATTTTGCAAAATCAGATGACATTAAATTATTAAACTGTATATTATTGGGAGGGACAACTGTAACACTTAAAGTTAAATATTAAGTTGACAGTCCTGATAATTGGGGATATTAAAGACTGGTGAGGGTACTTCATACAGTGACATGATCCAGCTACTGCAACATTTATTCAATACTCATGTTTTTTGTTTCTCTCATAGAAGAACCCATCCCCAGATGACTTTACAACCTGTTCTTCCTCAACAAGACTTCAAAAAGAACTGACTTCTAAAAGGCAACTCATATTCCTCAACTGACTTCAAAAAGGCAACTCATGTCTCTCACGCCATGCACACTCATGTCACCCTCTCTCAGCTGAGAAGAAGGCAAAATGAGAGACGACTCTCCACTTACACCAATGGAGCCCAAAATAAATAGACTATCAATATAAGTAATTAATTAAGTCAGGTAATATCAGGGAGACTGGTTTTCGGTGAGTTCTAAAAATTTGGAGACTGTTAACTGAGGGATTAAAATTTCCTCAGTGCTTTTCCACTAACCTATCAAGGATTACAAAGGGACACATAAGAAAAGGGGGGAATGATAGACCCAACCTTATCTTTTATTAAAATTGGGAGCCATCTTGCAACAAAACCATGAAAAAATCATTTTGGCTTTACTGTAAATTACTGCAAATTCTGAACCTGCTTGGAATGACTGCCCGTGCCTTAAACTCACCCGTGCATGGCTCTCTGACCAGATAGCAGCCCTCTCTGAAACTTTGTCACACCTCATAAATATTGGCCTTCTGTGGCCAGACAATGACCCTCTCTGAGGCTCTAATGGTCCTCATAAATTTTGATGTTGGGGCTAGCAAAAAAAAAAAATGTAAACTCCCATTAGTGTGATGCTTGTCAGAGTTCTGTTATCTGTTACCCCATTTTTGTGTAACTTTCTGGGCTGCAAACCTGGGCTGTAGTAAAGGTGGGGTTGCTCTCTTGCTCCCGCAATCTTTGGAGGAAGAGGCAGCCCAGCCAGTGGAAATAATAAGCTTACTTTAATTTGATTTTAACTGGAGTCAGTGTTCTTTTCTTACATCCTGGTCTAAGAGGTAAACACTCCACAAACATAGAGCTCTGCCGGCCTAAAGACTTCTTGAGAAACTGCCTCTGAGGTTGGGTACTTTAAATATATTTTGTTGTCAGAAGGTTTAGCTTCTTTTTTATTGAGACCATCAAAGCTGGGTCTGCATCTATGTGAATGGAGAGCATGGTTTCTTATTTTCCAATGAACATGAGGCAGCAGTGCTGAATTCTCTCTTGGTAGGTAAACTGTGGCCACTGGGGGCTAAGTGTCTCCCTGTGTGGACTGTGAAGCCATTTGATCATCCTCCATTTTTGTGGTGTTTCTTGGTGCTGCACTGGGAGTTTGGTATTTGCTTCACGAAATACAAGGAGTTCAAGTGGGACACAGTGCTGGAGGGAGTTCTTTCACGTGTGGTGGGTCAGGAACTGCAGGAGAATGCACCAACCAGGCTTCTATTTCACACAGCTTTTTCCTTGACCATACCAACCTGATTCTGAACATTGCCTTGAAACCTCTCCATATAATAAGATGCCTTTACATGTAAGGTTCTGCTGGATGCACCATGGCAGCCAAAATGCATTTGGAAGTCAATTGGAAATCCACATGGCCCCACCTCAGATATTTTATCACACACCTGCACACCACTGCTCTGGGCCCACTACTCAGCATTCTCAACTTACTGGCATCTCTGTTCTTCACCATTATCATGAAATCCAGTCAATCAAGGCACTGTCTGGTACACTCATGATCAGCAACAGGAGATCCAAAGGTTCTCCAGTGCCACCTGGTCATGGGAGTTTCAAAAATTTCAGGGTATTTATCTAGCCACTTTTCAAGGATGAAGTTGGAGAAACTGTGGGTTTCAATTCATTCAGGAACCATTTAATGTTGAGGAACCTCATTTCAATGAATGCTCTGGAGAACTCTCAAAGGCAAGGCTTCCCAAAGAGTAGCCAAATAGTCACATGAAGCCCAGCCCATTGAGGTCTACAATGTGAGGTCCATGTGTGTTTTGACTCTCAACTATGCCTGTCAAGTCTTTCATAATAAAATCATGTGATATCCTGGCTGAGATTCCAAGTGATCAGTCGAAAGCCACCCTTGGCCTAGATTTCAGTTTCCAATGGCGACTCTCATGCGTGGCCTTCTAAAATCGCAACACAATTCATGACAATACTTCTCTGAGGTCAGTTCCAGAACTCAGTCTCTAAGGTGAATCATACCAAAGTTCTAGCCCTGGTGGATCCAGTCATTTCTTCCAACCACTACACAAATGAACACAATTAAAACCAAAACACTCCCACATGGTCCTCACCTTCTTCCATATAGACACTCATTATAACCTCTGGCTGGAGGTTTCCATGAGGGGCGCAGCACAAGACAGTATCCAAAACAAGCTTCCTTATCCCTTATTTGCTTAAAGTCAGCTGGGCCTGGACACCATTCCTGTGAACCAGGAGTGATAAAATAAGCCTGGCCTTAATACTGCTCTGCTTCTCCAATTTGAGGCCTACTGACTGTCAGGTATAGATTCTTAATGTGATTTAAAGTAATGAAAAAACCCAAGTTCATATGGGCTAGCCTCTGTATATATATATACACAAAAAAAAAACACACACAGACATTAAAATGTAGGAATATATACGCCAATCGAAGTTCATCATAAAATATATAGCATCCACAGATGCAAAAATATTTATTTTACTGAACAAGGATTTATGTATAATGTTGTTCTACTAGGAAGCTCACCCATAGTTTGAATTTTCAGTTCCAACAGCGTTTAGAGTAGTGATCTCTTCTCACAACTTGTATCTGCCAAGTCAGTCACCTCACAAAAATGAACGTGTGATACCAGGTAGGATTCTATAAAGCATATAAAAATACATGTGCTGAATAGGCTACAGAGAAAGGCAGACAGGCATTTACATATTTGTTAACTTTAACAACACATGGAGAACTATTTCAATTAAAAATTGACTAGATTTATAACACCTACCATTTATCATGAAAAAGGCAAGTCCAACTATACCCCACGCCTCCTCTGAACTGCTTGTATTTCTATTCTGTTTGGGTTGTTTTTCTCCATCATTTGGATTAGTAGACAGAGTATAGTAGGGTATGGGTTATTGTCAGGATTCAGTATTTTCAATGGTATATAGGAAAATGAATCCAATGTGTATAAAAATATATGCTACACAATTATCTTCCCACTCTCATCCAGAACAATGCCTTTACATTACCTTCACCTCAAGTAAGACACAATTAGGGTAGAAGAGTTTGAAAATCCGTGAATGCATATCTGGGGTGGAAACAGTACTAAGAAACAAATACGTATTTCAGGTGGATGAATATTTCTGAGAATAATCTTGTGAAAAGTTGATTATGAATCCACAACATAAATATGAATGAATTTAGGAAGTGTGTAATAAGACACATATTTCATATTTTGAATACTCCTGAGAGTGTATCTATATATATATATTTATATACACACACAGAGACAGACATTAAAAATTGCAATATATATGCCAAACGAAATTCACCATGAAATGTATATCATCCACAGATCCAAATATATTCATTTTACTGAACATGGATTTATGTATAATGTTGTTCAACTAGGAAGCTCACTCACATTTGAATTACCAGTTCAAGCAGCGTTTAGGAGGAGTGATCTCTTCTTCCAATTTGTATCTGCCAAGTCAGCCACCTCACAAGAATGTACGTGTGGTACCAGGTAGGATTCTATATGTGCATATAAAAATACGTGTGCTGAAAAGGCTACAGAGAAAGGGGGACAGGAATTCACTTATTTGTTAACTTTAAAAACGCATGGAGAACTATTTCAACAAATAATTGACTAGATATATAACTGCTACACTATACCATGCAAAAGGCAACTCCAACTATAAAACATACCTCATCTAAACTGCTTGTATTTCTATTATGTTTGTGTTATTTTTCTCCATCATATTAGGATTAGTAGTCAGAGTCTAATAGGGTATATGTTAGTTTCAGGGATTCAGCATTTCTAATGGAAAATAGGAAATTGAATCCAATGTGTATGCAAATATGTGCTACACAAAAATCTTCCCACTTTCATCCAGAACAATGCCTTGACATTACATTCTCCTCAAGTAAGACACAATTAGAGGATAAGAGTTAGAAAATCTGTGAATATATATCTGGAATGGAAAATACTCTGGAGTTTACAACTTTGGAGGTGGTAGAGAAGATTCTAAAAGTAAGGGACAGGGTAAACATTCCACAAACATGTAGCTCTGCTGGCCTAAATACTTTTTGAGAAACTGCCTCTAAGAGTGGGCCCTTGAAGTATTTGATGTTCTGAGGAGATTTAGTTCCTTTGTAGAGAAACCATGAAAGCTGGGTCTGCATCTATGTTACTTGGAGGACATGGTTTCTTATTATCCAATGAACATGAGGCAGCAGTGCTGAATTCTCTCTTTGTAGGTAAACTATGGACACTGGGGTCTAAGTGTCTTTCAGTGTGGACTGTGAAGCCAATTGGTCATCCTCCACTTTTCGTGGTGTTTCTCGCTGCTGCACTGGGAGTTTGGTATTTGCTTCAAAAAATACAAGGAGTTAAAATGGGACAGAGTGGTGGAGGGAGTTCTTTAACGTGTGGTGAGTCAGGGTCTTCAGGAGAATGCACCAACCAAGGTTCTATCCCATGTAGATTGCCCCCTTGAGAATAGCAACATGATTCTGAACATTGCAGTGAATCCTCTCCATATAACAAGATGCCTTTACATATATGGGTCTGCTGGCTGCACCATGTCAGTCACAAGCCATTTGGAAGCCAATGGCTGATCCACATGGCCGCAACACAGATGTTTTATCACACAATTGCATACCACTGCTCTAGGCCCACTACTCACCAGGCTCCAACTTACTGGCATATCTGTTCTACACCATTTTCATGAAACAAAGTCAATCAAGGCAGTGTCTGGTATACTCAGGATCAGAAACAGGACATCCAAAGTATTTCCAGTGCCAGCTGATCATCAAAATATCAAAAATTTCATGGTAATTTTCTAGCCATTTTTCACGGATGAAGTTTGAGGCTCTGAGGGATTCAATTAATTCAGGAACCATTAAATGGTGAAGAAGCTAATTTCAATGAAAGCTCTGGAGCACTCTCACAGGCAAGGTTTCCCTAAGGGTGGCCAAAATGTCACATGAAGCCAGGCCCATTGAGATCTACAATATGAGGTCCATGTGTGTTTTAAACTCAAATATGGCTGCCAAGTCTTTAAGAAAAATTGTATGTTATATCCGGGCTGAAATTCCCAATGTTCTGTGGAAATCCAACCTGGGCCTAGATCTCAGGTTCCAAGGGCGACTCTCATGTGTGGCCTCCTAAAATTCCAACACAATTCATGGCAATACTTCTCTGAGGTCAGTTAAAGAACTCAGTCTCTAAGGGGAATCACACCAGAGTTCAAGCCCAGTGGAACAGTCATCTCTTCCAACCGCCACACAAATGACCACAATTAAAACCAAAACACTCCCACATGGTCCTCATCTTTTTCCATATAGACACTCCTTATAACGTCTGGCTGGAGTTTTCAATGAGGTTAACAGCCCAAGTCAGTGTCCAAATTAAGGTCCTGTTCCCCTCATTTGTCTAACATCAAGGTGGCCTGGACACACTTCCTGTAAACCAGGAATGATCAAATAGGCCTGCCATTAATACTGCTTGGCTTTTTCAATTTGAGGCCTTCTGACTCTGTGGTTTAGATTCTTTATGTGAATTTGAGTCATGAGAAAATCCAAGCCCCTCTGCAGAGATTTGAAGAACTCATTTGGCCGAAAGGATTCCTATTCTCACTTGATGGAAGTCAGGATCCTAACAGAGGAAGGTAAAAGAATTCATTCACAATGAGTGAATATTTGCCATTTTGGTTTTGGATGCACACATTTGATCTTTCTTTTGATCCATCAGGTGCTGAGAATCTAAGCCACAGCCTCACACAGGGCCAAGAGGATGATTCAGACACATCTTTTTCCAAAGCAATTAAGCAAAGAGACACAGGTGATGCCCTTCATTTCCATTTGAAAAATGTTTTCCTCAGGCTTCCCAAAGGGGTGCCCAGAGGCAAAGACATCCTGAGATTCAAGGCAACAGAACAATAGGTTAGCAAAAGGCCCAAAGCAGGGTTTCTCCACTGAGACTTTCCTGGTCACACTGATATCTGAGTTTTCTGAGATGCTGGCCATTCCCTTCAGATATCCAGTACATGGCCATGTGACAGAGATTGGAGGTGGTACATATCTTGGACACAAACCCAAGAGCCTATTCTGAAGAGTTGTCAGAATTCAGAAAGAAAACAGGGACTTAATAAGGTAGTAGGTGTTGCCTATCGATATGGAAACCACACTCCATTCATTAATTGGGCAGGATGAATGCTGGGAAGCTTTCTACTAGAGGGGACACATGCATTGATGCATTCTCTTTTCTAATGTATACAACCACGGACACAGTGGGATACACAGACATAGAAACACTCACCTTGTAAAACGACTTACTAGAAACAGTTCACTGCAAACCAAAGAAACCTCCTTTCCTACCTATTCTCAGAACAGAGACAAAACCACACACCCACACTCAAAAAGACACCTCCTTCCCCCAAGTAGGGCTGTGATTATCCGGAGTGTCCTCTGACAGGTTTGCCATACTGTGTTCCCCGGTAATGGTCTGTCCTGTATCAGATCTGGTCTCCTTGTACAACTCTGTAAAGCAGTCAGGAGCCAGCGGTGAGCCACTACCTGCTTAGTCAGGAAAGGCCCGTGTTCATATCTTTCCTGGCATTTGGCCATCCTCACATCAGTCAGTACCAAGAAGACTGACTCTGTCCTTGGTGATTCCAAACAAATGAGACCACTTGGACTGGGACTGGGACTGGCTCTGGTGCTTGGTTTCCTTGGTCCCAAGTTCAGAAAGTTCCATCAACAAGGAAGTGAGGTAGGTCACTTCCTTTAAGAACTGAATGAGGTCACTGCCTTGGCAACCACTTTGTCCTAACAGTTGCTTCCAAGGGTCCCATGAGATGAAGGCTGCCCATACTTCCTTTGGCACTTTCACAACTTAGAATGGTATATCAACCTTAGGCACCCGAGAACAGCTCTCCACACAAGCCTGGTTTGGTCCATATTCTCTACAGTAAGAAGATAGAGGCTGATTCAGACAAAATCCTTCATCCTGACCAGGTTGTTTGCCATGGAAAATGACTTTTTGTCTCTCAGGTCCTTCATTGCTGCCTACATCTTCTCCAGGGATCATTTCTGCATGGACCTTTGAGGTTCTTAACAGGTAGAGCATCCCCTACATTCCTGTATTGTAAGAACAATCTGTCTCTGCTCTTCTGTAAAGTTAGATTGAGTGAACAGTGTATGGTTAGGGTTAATTTCATGTTCGATTTGGGTTAGGAATCATTCTGCTGGATTAATAATGGTATTGGGAACCTGTGATATTTATAAGAATATCGAGGTTAAACATATGTATGAAAACAGAAATTAAAGTAAGATTTGAATCCCAGAAGGGCATTGGGCAATTGATTGGGATATTTAGCTTTGAATTACTATCTGCACACATGTCTCAAATAAATCGATATACAATGGCAGAGGAACTTGAACCTTGGATGATTGAATGCTGAAGAGAACATCCAGTCAAAAGGGATTGTCGGTAGGATTAAGAAGATAGTCGCAGTTATTAATATGGTATTATGTAAAAATGTGGATGTGTAAGCGATGTGATTCTGCAACTTGTATTTGGGGTAAAAATGGGAGCTGATAACCCATTTGAATCAAATGTATGGAAGATGATATGCCATGAGCTTTGTAATGTTTTGAACAACCAATAAAAAAAATTAAAAAAAAAAAAGAAGATAGTCGTTATGTTTAGCAAGTAGAGTTAGTATAGGATATGTAACAAAAGTTCTTTAGCAATTTTTTTCGGGCAGTGAGTGAATATAAATGTCAGCACATATGAAGAAATCAGACACAATGATGAACTGGGGAAAATTTGTAGAAAAGCAGATATCAATAGAGACATTAGGAAATCAGGCAAAGTATAAAGTGAGTGATAGAATAAGACATTTTCAACAAGGTTGAGATTGAATATCTAATCTTAGGAAGAAACAAATATGTAGGTCACCAATAGGATTGACATTTGAGAGCATTAGGCAACATGGACATGGATATTGTTAGTAATCCATGTTCACTTTACATTTCGGCTTTGGTACAATCCTAAGTGGGACCTTTGCATTTTGTTTCCAGAATATTACTGTGATAAAATGTATATGTAGATCAGATGACATGATTTTTTCTTCCACCATTTCTAGGAGCAGTATTTTGAAAACGTATAAATTAGCATTGGGGGTAAAAAGAGGTGTACCCTGTTTTTATGAATATACAGATAATGCATGAATAGACCTTAATTTCAATAAATAATACAACTTGTTCCACTTTAAATAATGGATTGAATTGATATCTGAAAATATATAAGAAATCTTATATTGATATGCAATCATTCATGACAACCAGTTATACACCTAATGTTAATATTAGGGTACGATTTATCATGAAGTTTGTGTGAGTTTTGCTTCAAATGTGATTATGGAAATCGAAAATAATGTGTTTGGAAAGAAGTCTCATGAAAATGCCAGTCAAGGAACACCGAGGAATTCATGAGTTCTGAAGCAGGAAGTGATTGAAATTGAAAAAAATGACGATAAATTTCCTTACTTGTGGATGAAATATTATAATATGATGTGAATAAACTGAAGAAATAGTAATGTACCAGTGCTGAATAAAAATGAACATCAAAATACACATCATGTCCCACAGGAATCTTTTCGCATTGATGTTAAACTGTGTCAGTTACTGTAGAAATATTAGGATTTCTTTGCACCATTCACCAAAGTTAGTTTTCTTTTTTTTAATTTTTATTTATGCTTGTTCAAAACATTACATAGTTCTTGATATATCATATTCCACACTGTGATTCAAGTGGGTTATGAACTCCCATTTTTACCCCATAAACAGATTGCAGAATCACATCAGTTACACATCCATTGATTTACATATTGCCATACTAGTGTCTGTCGTATTCTGCTGCCTTTCCTAACCTCTACTATCCCCCTCCCCTTACCTCCCCTCTCCTCTTCTCTCTCTACCTCTTTACTGTAATTCATTTCTCCCCCTTGTATAATTTTTTTCCTTTCCCTCACCTCCTCTTGTATGTAATTTTGTATAACCCTGAGGGTCTCCTTTTATTTCCATGCAATTTCCCTTCTCTCTCCCTTTCCCTTCCTCCTCTCATCCCTGTTTAATGTTAATTTTCTTCTCATTCTATTCGTCCCTACTCTGTTCTTAGTTAATCTCTTTATATCAAAAAGACATTTGGCATTTGGTTTTAGGGATTGGCTAGCTTCACTTAGCATAATCTGCTCTAATGCCATCCATTTCTCTGTAAAAATTTTGTCATTTTTTAATGCAGAGTAATACTCCATTGTGTATAAATGCCTCATTTTTTATCCATTCATCTATGGAAGTGCATCTAGGTTGGTTCCACAGCCTTGCTATTGTAAATTGTGCTGCTATGAACATCAATGTAGCAGTGTCCCTGTAGCATTTTTTTTAGGTCTTTAGGGAATAGACTGAGAAGGGGAATACCTGGGTCAAATGGTGGTTCCATTCCCACCTCTACAAGAAATCTCCATACTGCTTTCCAATTTGGCTGCACCAATTTGCAGTCCCACCAGCAATGTACAAGTGTACCCTTTTCTCCACATCCTCGCCAGCACTTGTTGTTGTTTGAGTTCATAATAAATATCTGGAATGGAAAATGCTCAGGAGTTCACAACCTTGAAGGTGGTAGAGGAGTTTCCAAAAGTAAGGGACAGGGTAAATACCACAAACATGGAGCTGTGTCGGCCTTAAGACTTCTTGAGAAAATGCCTCTGAGGTTGGGCACTTGAAATATATGTTGTTGTCAGGAGCTTTAGCTTCCTTTGTAGTGAGACCATCAAAGCTGAGTCTGCATCTATGTGACCTGGACGACATGTTTTTTTTTTTTTATTTTCCTATGAACACGAGGCAGCAGTACTGAATTCTCTCTTTGTAGGCAAACTGGGGCTACTGGGGGCTAAGTGTCTCCCCATGTGGACTGTGAAGCCATTTGATCATCCTTCACATTTAATCATGTTATTTGATGCTGCACTGAAAGTTTGGTATTTACTTTATGAAATAAAGGAGTTTAACTGTGATACAGTGCTGCAGGGAGTTCTGTCATGTGTGGTGGTCAGGATCGGCAGGAGAATGTACCAAGAAGGCTTCTATCACACATAGTTGCCCCCTTGACCATAGCAACATGATTCTGAACATTGCCCTGAAACCTCTCCATACAACAAGATGCCTTTACATCCAAAGGTCTGCTAGCTGCACCATGTCAGTCACAAACCATTTATAAGCCAATGGCAGATCCACGTGGCCCCAACACAGATGTTTTTTCACACACCTACACTCTACTGCTCTTGGCCCACTACTCAGCAGGCTCCAACTTACTGGCATATCTTTTCTACACCATTATCATGAAACTCAGTCAAACCAGGCACTGTCTTGTATACTCATGATAAGCAACAGGACATCAAATGGTTTTCCAGTGCCAGCTGGTCATGGAAATTTCAAAAATTTCATGGTATTTTCTAGCCATTTTTCAAGGATGAAGTTGGAGTTACTGTGGGTTTCAATTCATTCAGGAACCATTAAATATTGAGGAATCTCATTTCAATGGAAGCTCTAGAGAACTCTCACAGGCAAGTCTTCTGAAAGAGTGGCCCAAGGTCACATAAAGCCAGCCACATTGAGGTCTACAATGTGAGGTCCATGTGTGTTTTGACTCTCAACTATTGCTGCCAAGTCTTTCAGAATATAATCAAGTGATATCCTCGCTGAGATTCCCAGTGCTCTGTGGAAAGCCACCCTGGGCCTAGATCTCAGTTTCCAAGGGTGACTCTCATGCGTGGCCTCCGAAAATTCCAACACAATTCATGGCAATACTTCTCTAAGGTCAGTTTCAGAACTCAGTCTCCAAGGGGAATCCCACAAGAGTTGAAACCCAGGTGGACGCAGTCATCTTTTCCCACCGCCACACAAATGACAACAATGAAAACCAAAACACTCTCACATGGCCCTCATGTTCTTCCATATAGACACTAATCATAACCTCTGGCTAGAAGTTTCCATGAGGGGCGCAGACCAAGACACTTTCCAAAATAAGCTCCCTTTCCCCTCATTTGCCAAAAGTCAGGGTGGCCTACACACCCTTCCTGTGAACCAGAACTGATCAAATAGGCATGGCGTTAATACTGTCATGCTTTTCCAATTTGAGGCCTACTGACTGTCAGGTATAGATTCTTTATGTGATTTGGAGTCATCAGAAAACCCAAGCACTTCTGCAGGGGTTCAAAGAACTCTTTTGAACTAAAGGATCCTGATTCTTACTTGATGAAGGTCAGGAATCTAATAGAGGAAGGCAAGAGACTCATTTGCCATTTCTGTTTTGAATGCACACATGGAATCTATCTTTTGATGCATCAGGTGCTGAGAATCTAAGCCACAACCTCACACAGAACCAAGAGGCTGATTCAGACACATCCTTTTACAAAGCAATTAAGCAAAGAGCCACAGGTGATGCCCATTCATTTTCATTTGAAAACTGTTTTCTTCAGGCTTCACAAAGGGGTGGCTAGAGGCCAAGACCTTCCTGACATTTAGGGCAACAGAAGAACAGGTAAGCAAAAGACACAAAGCAGGGTTTCTCCACTGAGACTTTCCTGGTCACACTGATATCTGAGTTTTCTGAGATGCTTGACATTCACTTCAGCTATCAAGTACATGGCCATGTCACAGAGCTTGGAGGTGGTATATATCTTGGACACAAAACCATGAGCCTATTCTGGAGAGTGGCCAGAATTCAGGAAGAAAACAGGATCTTAGGAAGATAGAAGGTTTTGCCCATTCAGAAGGCAAGCCGCAGTCCATTAATCAATTGGGCAGGATGAATGCTGGGAAGCTTTCTACTAGACAGGACACATCCATTAATTCATTCTCTTTTCTAATGTCTACAACCACAGACACAGTGGGATACACAGACATAGAAACACTTACATGTCAAACGACTTACTAGAAACAGTCCAATCCAAACCAAACAAACCACATTTCCTACCTATTCTCAGAACATGTGACAAAACCACAAAACCACAACCACTCCCACAAAGGCACCTCCTTCCCCCAAGTAGGTCTGTGACTATCCAGAGTGTCCTCTGACTGGTGGGCCATAAAATGTTCTCCCGAAATGTCCTGTCCTGACTCAGGTCTGGTCTCTTTGGCCAACTTTGTGAAGTTGTCAGGAGCCAGCGGTGAGCCACTACCTGCTTTCTCAGAAAAGGTCCCTCTTCAGAGCTCTTCTGGCCTTTGGCCATCCTCACATAGGTAGGTACCAAGAAAGACTGACCCTGTCCTTGGTAAAACTGAACAAGTGAGCCCACTGGGACTGGGACTGAGACTGGCTCTGGGTACCTGTCTTCATGGATCCCAAATTCAGAGAATTCCTTCACCAAGGAAGTGACGTAGGTCACTTCCTTCAGGAACTGAATTAGGTTACTGCCTTGTCAACCAATTTGTCCTAACAGTTGCTTCCAAAGTCCAATGAGTTGGAGGCTGCCCCTTCTTCCAGTGAAACTTTCACAAGTTTGCATGGTATATCAACCATAGGCACCCAAAAAAAGCTCTCCAGATAGGCCTGGTTTGGTCCATCTTCTATACATTAAGAAAAGAAATGTTGATTCAGACCCATCCCTTCATGCTAACCAGGTTGTTTGTCATGGAAGATGACTTTTGCTCTCTGATGTCATTCATAGCTGCCTACATTTAATCCAGGGATCATTTCTTTAATGACCTTGGAGGTTCTCAGCAAGTGGAAGATCCCCTAATTTCTGTATTGAAAGACCAACTCTGTCCCTGCTCTTCAGTAAAGATAGATTGAGAGAACAGTGTATGGTCAGGGTTAATAACATGTTCCATTTGGGTTAGGAATCATTCTGCGGGATGAATTATGGTATTGGGAATGTGCGATATTTATAAGAATATAAGTGAAATATAAGTATGAAAACAGACATCTAGGTAATATTTGAAGCCCAGAATTGCATTGGACCCTTGGCTGGGATTCTTAGCTTTGAATTATATTCTGCACAGATGTCTCAGATAAATCAATATACAATGGCATAATTCCTTGTACCTTGGTTGATTGAATGTTGAAGAGAACATCCAGTCAAAAAGAAATAATTTGTAGGATTAGTAAGATTGTTGGTAGGTTTTGAAAGAAGAGTGAGTATAAGATTTGGATGAAAAGATCTTTAGCAATAGGGTTTCGGATAGAGAGTGAATGTAATTGTCAGCACATGTGGAGAGTCTGTCAAAAGGATGAACTGGGGAAAAAAGTAGGAATGCAGATATCAATTGACATTAGGATATCAGGCAAAGTATAAAGTGAGTGATAGAATTATACATTTTCAACAGGGTTGAGTTTGAATATATAATCTTAGGAAGAAACAAACATGTAGTCACCAATAGGATGAACTTTTGAGAGCATTAGGCAATATGGACATGGATGTTTTCCGTAATCCATGCTCACTTTTCATTTAGGCTTTGGTACAAACATAAGTTTGACCTCTTCTTTCTGTGTGCAGAATATTACTGTGGTAAAATGTATATGTAGATCAGGTGACATGAGTATTTCTTCCACCATTTCTGAGAGCAATATTTTGAAGACGTATCAATTATTTTTGGAGGTAAAAATGGTGTACACTGTGTCTATAATTATAGAGATAATGCATGAATAGACCATACTGTAAAGAAATATTATAACTGGTTCTAACTTTAAATAATGGATTGAATTGATATCTGAAAATATACAGAAAATCTTACATTGATATACAATCCTTCATTCCAACCAGTAATATATATAATGGTTATATCAGCATTATGGTTTTTCATGAAGAATGTGTGAGTTTTGCTTCAAAAGTGATTATGGAAATCGGAAATAATGTGTTTGGAAAGAAGTCTCATGAAAAGACCAGTCAAGAAACCTGGAGGAATACATGTGTTTTGAAGCAGAAAGTGATTGAAAGTGAAACAAATGCCTATAAATTTGTGAACTTGTGGATCAAATATATATACTATGATGTGCGTAAACTGAAGAAATAGTAATGTACCACTGTTACATAAAAATGAACGTCAAAATACACATCATGTCCTCTCCCACAGGAATCTACTTGCATTGATGTTAAACTGGGTCAGTTATTGTAGAAATATTAGGATAATGCCGCAGTCTTGCTGGGCACAATCAGCAGCCACTTGTCAAAAGAAACTAACTTTATTTTTAGAACCACACATGCCAAACAAAACAGCCTCTCAGGAAAAAACCTTCAGAGCCCCAACTGCCACCACTGGCTTCCCAAAACCTCTCCCTCCCACAGGAGCCTCTCTCCGCCTCCCACAATACTCCTGCTCTTGAGGGCGATTGGCTGGGTCATGTGGGCGGAGTCAAAAAAAGTCCCCCAATGAGCAGTTTTGTGGTCTGAAAGGGCAGGGAAACAGCCCATTGAGCATCACCGCAGAGGAGCCAATCAGCTAGGTGTTGCTGGGGCCGCTGTGAGCCAATCATCAGCCGGCAGCTGGAAGTTTGCTGGCAGCAGGAATTTTGCTGGGGCCCCTTCGGCTATGGCTCTCAACATCTTCGCCTCTCTGTTTAAACAACACGCATGTGGCTTAGGGACCGTGCCTGCCTTAGGTTGTCCAATAGTACATATGGTCTTTACCCGTTAAGTTGGTACCATTGCAATTGGATCTTACCCGTCACTGACTACCCGTCCAGTATAGAGCCACACATGTTGAGAGGTCTTTGTACCAGCGGGGGTGGGTGAGGTTCTTTGCCTCACCTCTGTTGGCCCCCCAAATTTTAGCTGGACGATCATGACACGCAGAAGGGAGGAAGATACACCAAGCCAATTGATGGCTCCTTTTGGAAAAATTGTACCACCGATGACATCATCAGCAAATATACCCCAACACTACCACAAGTCGCTGCACCAACAGATAGTTCACAATGCATTTAGGTGAGTTCACAATGTGTCCAGGCAAGTTCTGCAAGCAGTACAGGGATGGCTATTGCAGAAGCTGTAGATTGGTATTATCTTTGATTTCACCTGCACTGGGATGAAGATAGGAACTCTGGCAATAATGTCTAAAGAAAAAAATTATGTAATATTCCAGAAGGCACTAAAACCAAAAAAAAAATTATGTAACATTCCAGAAGGCACATCAAAAACCAAAGTGGCCCAAAAAGCAGTCATTGAGGATGAAGTCTCTCACTTTCCTCTGTAAGGTTCCTGACCTCCATAAAATGAGAATAGGGATTTATTGGGTCAAATGAGTTCTTCAAAACCCTGCAGAGTGTAGCCAATGGGTTATTGGGTTTTTTCATTACTCCAATTCACATCAAGAATCTATACTCCACAGACAGTAGGCCTCAAATTGGAGAAGCAGAGCAGTATTAAAGTCAGGGTTATTTGATCACTCATGGTTCACAGAATGGGTGTCCAGGCCACCCTGACTTTAGGCAAATGAGAGGAAAGGGAGATTATTTTGGACACTGTCTTGGGCTGTGCCCCTCAAGGAAACGTCAAGCCAGAGGTTATGATGAGTGTCTATATGGAAGAAGATGAGGGCCATTTGGGAGTGTTTTGGTTTTCATTGTGGTCATTTATGTGGCAGTAGGAAAAGATGACTGGGTCCACCAGGGCTTGAACTCTGGTGTGATTCCTCTTAGAGACTGAGTTCTGGAACTGACCTCAGAGAAGTATTGCCATGATTTGTGTTGGGATTTTAGGCGGCCACCCATGAAAGTCGCCCTTTGAAACTGAGATCTAGGCCCGGGGTGGCTTTCCACAGAGCACTGGGAATCTCAGACAGAATATCATATGATGTTATTTTGAAATACTTGCCAGACATAGTTGAGAGTCAAAACACACATGGACCTCACATTGTAGACCTCAATTGGCCTGGCTTCATGTGACTATTTGGCCACTCTTTGGAAAGCCTTGCCTGTGAGAGTTCTCCAGAACTTTCATTGAAATGAGCTTCCTCAACATTGAATGATTCCTGAAAGAATTGAAACCCACAATGCCTCCAACTTCATCCTTGTAAAATGGCTAGATAAATACCATAAAATTTTTGAAATTCGCATGATGAGGTGGCACTGGAGAACCTTTGATGTCCTGTTGCTGATCATTAGTGTACCAGACAGTGCCTTGATTGATTGGGTATAATGAAAGTGGTGTAGAACAGAGATGCCGGTTAGATGGAGACTGCGGAGTAGTTGGCCCAGAGTTGTGGTGTGCAGGTGTGTGATAAAATATTTATGGTGGTGCCATGTGGATCTGCCATTGACTTCCAAATGGCTTTTAGCTAACATGGTGCACCCAGCAGACCCTTATATGCAAAGGCATCTTGTTATATGGAGAGGTTTCAGGGAAATGTTCAGAATCAGGTTGCTATGGTCAAGGGGGCAAGCTATGTGGGATAGAAGCCGGGTTAGTGAGTTCTCCTGGAGACTCTGACCCAGCACATGTCACAGAACTCCCTCCAACACTGTGTCCCAGTTGAACTCCTTGTATTTCTTGAAGCAAATACCAAACTCCCAGTTCAGCACCAAGAAACACCATGAAAATTGGAGGATGACTAAATGGCTTCACAGTCCACATGGTTAGACACTTTGGCCCACTGGACTCTGTTTACCTACAAAGAGAGAATTCAGCACTGCTGCCTCAGGTTCATTGGAAAATAAGAAACCATGTTCTCCAAGTCACATAGATTCAGACCCAGCTTTGATGGTTTCACTACAAATGAAGACAAAGCTCCTGACAACAATATATATTTCAAGTGCCACACCTCAGAGGCAGATTCTCCAGAAGTCTTTTTTCCAGCAGAGCTCCATGGTTGTGGAGTGTTTACCCAATCCCTTACTTCTGGAAACTCCTCTACCTGCTCCCAGGTTGAGAACTCCTGAGAATTTTCCATTCCAGATATGTATTCACAGATTTTCTAACTCTTCTTCTCTAATTGTGTCTCACTTGGGGCAAAGGTAATGTCAAGGCATTGTTCTAGGTGAGAGTGGGAAGATTATTCTGTAGCACATATTTGCATACACATTGGATACATTATCCTATTTTCCATTTGCAATACTGAATTTCTGACACTAACCCATACCCTACTAGACTATGACTACTATCCTAAAATGATGGAGAAAAAGAAACCTAACAGAATAGAAATACAGGCCTTTTGTAGGAGGCATGGTGTATACTTGGATTTTCCTTTTCCTTTATCAAGGATATGTGTTATAAATCTAGTCAACTTTTCATTGTAATATTTCTCCATGAGTTTTCAAAGTTAACACATATGTAAATTCCTGTCTCCTTTTCTCTGTAGCCTCTTTAGAACATGTATATTTTTATGCATATATAGACTCCTACCTGGTAACACACGTAAATTCTTGTGATCTCACTAACTTTGGAATATACAAATTATGAGAATAGATCACTTCCCCTAAATACTGATGGAACTGAAAATTCAAACTATGGGTGAGCTTCCTAGTGAACAACATCATACATAAATCCATGTTCAGTAAAATGAATATTTTTAGATATGTGGATGATATATATTTCATGATAAATTTCGATTGGCATATATATTGCTACATTTTATTGTTGTGTGTGTGTGTGTATATATATATATATATATATATATATATATATATATATATATATATATATACCAGATTTTCCAAAATATGAAATATATGTGTCTTATTATACACTCCCTAAATTCATTCAAGTTCATGTATGCGATTTAAAATCAACATTTTACATGATTATCATCAGTCTGGCTGGGCACAATTCAGGAGCCAATTGTCAAAAGAAACAAACTTTATTTTTAGAACCACACAAGCCAAACAAAACAGCTTCTCAGGAAAAACCCTCAGAGCCCAACTGCCACCACAGTCTTCCCACAAGCCTCTCCCTCAACCACAAGCCTCCTCCTTTTGAGGCCAATTGGCTGGGTCACATGGGCGGAGCCAAAAAAGTCCACCAATGAGCAGCTCCGTTGTCTGAAAGGGCAGGGAAACATCCCATTGAGCATCACCACAGAGGAGCCAATCAGCTAGATGTTGCTGGGGCCGCTGTGGAGCCAATCATCAGCCGGCAGCTGGAAGTTTGCTGGCAGCTGGAGGTTTCCTGGGGCCCCTTTGGCTGTGGCTCTCAACATCTCCCCCTCTCTGTTTAAACAACGAGCATGTGGCTTAGGGACCATGCCTGCCTTAGGTTGTGCAGTAGTACATATGGTATTTACTGGAGACCCTTGGCTGTGGCTATCAACAGGATTTGTATGTACCATTCACTGAAGTTAGTTTTCAGTACTAGGAAACAAATATGTATTTCAGGTGGATAAATATTTTTGAGAAAAATCTTGTGAAAAGTTGATTATAAATCCACATACTTGAACATAAATGAATTTAGGGAGTGTAAATAAGATACATATATTTCATATTTTGAAAAATCTGGAGAGTGTGTGTGTGTGTGTGTGTGTGTGTGTGTATACACACACAGACACATACAGATATTAAAATGTAGCAACATATATGCAAATCTAAATTCACTATGAAATATACATCAATCACAGATCCAAAAATATTCAATTTTCTTAACAGGGATTTATGTATAATGTTTTTCTACTAGGAAGCTCACCCATTATTTGAATTATCAGTTCCAACAGCGTTTAGGAGGAGTGATGTCTTCTCACAAATTGTATCTCCCAAGTCAGTCACCTCACAAGAATGTAGGTGTGACACCAGGTAGGATTTGATATGTGCATATAAAAATACATGTTCTGAATAGGCTACAGACAAAGGGAGACAGGAATTCACATATTTGTTAACTTTAAAAACACATGGAGATCTATTTCAATTAAAAATAGACTGGATTTATAACACCTGACATTTATCATGCAAAAGGCAAGATAAATTATACACCATGCCTCCTCTGAACTGCTTGTATTTCAATTCTGTTTGTGTTACTTTTCTGCATGATATTAGAATTAGTAGTCAGAGTCTAGTAGGGTATGGGTTCGTGTCAGGGATTCAGTATTTCGAATGGAAAATTGGAAAATGAATCCAATGTGTATGCAAATACGTGCTACACACAAAAAATTCCCACTTTCATTCAGAACAATGGCTTGAAATAACCACGCTCCATGTAAGAAACAATTAGAGGAGAAGAGTTAGAAAATCTGTGAATACATACGTAGAATGGAAAATGCTCAGTAGTTCACAACCTTTGAGGTGGAAGAGACGTTTCCAAACCTTAGGGACAGGGTAAAACTCCACAAACATGGATCTCTGCTGGCCTAAACACTTCTGGAGATACTGACAATGAGGTTGGGTACTTGAAATATATGTTGTTTTCAGAAGCTTTAGCTTCCTTTGTAGTGAGACCATCAAACTTGGGTCTGCATTTTTGTGACCTGGAGGACATGAATTCTTATTGTCCAATGAACATGAGGCAGCAGTGCTGAATTCACTCTTTGTAACTAAACTGTGGCCAATGGGGGATAAGTGTCTCCCCGTCTGGACTTTGAAATCATTTGGTCATCCTCCACTTTTCGTGGTGTTTCTTGCTCCTGCAGTGGGTGTTTTGTATTTGGTTCATGACATACAAGGAGTTAAACTGGGACACAATGCTGGAGGGAGTCCTGTAACGTATGGTGTGTCAGGGTCTGCAGGAGAATGCACCAACCAGGCTTCTATCCCCCATTGCTTGCCCCCTTTACCATAGGAACTTGATTCTGAACATTGCCCTGAAAACTCTCCATGTAACATGATGCCTTTACATACAAAGTTCTGCTAGCTGCACCATGTCAGTCACAAGCCATTTGGAAGCCAATGTAAGATCCACATGACCCCACCACAGATGTATTGTCACACACCTGCACACAACTGCTCTCGGCCTGCCATAAATACTGCTCTGCTTCTCCAATTTGAGGCCTACTTACTGTCAGGTATAGATTCTTTATGTGATTTGGCATCATGAGACAACCCAAGCAGTTCTGCAGGACTTTGAAGAACTCATTTGATCCAAAGGATCCCTATTCTCACTTGATGGAGGTCAGGAACCAAACAGAAGAAGGCAAGAGACTTCATCCACAATGACAGATTTTTTGCCATTTTGGTTTTGGATGCACACATGGGATCTTCTTTAGATCTCTCAGGAGCTGAGAATCTTAGCCACAGCCTCAAACAGGGCCTAGTGTCTGACTAAGACACATCCCTTTCCAGAGCAATTAAGCAAAGAGCCACAGGTGATGCCCATTCATTTCATTTGAAAACTGTTTCTTCACGCTTCACAAAGGGGTGGCCTGAGGCAAAGACCTTCCTGACATTCAAGGCAACAGAAACATAGATAAGCAAATGGAGCCAAGCAGGGTTTCTCCACTGAGACTTTACTGGTCACACTGATATCTGAGTTTTCTGAGATGTTCCCATTCCCTTCAGCTACCAAGGACATGGCCATGTCACAGAGTTTGGAGGTGGTACATATCTTGGACAATAAACCATGATACTATTCTGGAGAGTAGCCAGAATTCAGGAAGAAAACAGCAACTTAGGAAGTTAGTAGGTGTTTCCCATCCATAAGGCAAGCAACAGTCCATTAATCAATTGTGCAGGATTAATGCTGTGAAGCTTTCTACTAGACAGGACACCTCCATTGATGCATTCTCGTTTCTAATGTCTAAAACCACGGACACAGTGGCTACACAGACATAGAAACACTCGCCTTGTCTATAGACTTACTAGAAACAGTCGACTCCAAACCAAACCAACCACCTTTCCTACCTATTCTCAGAACATGAAACAAAACCGCAAACTCACACCCACAACCAAAAAGGCACCTCCTTCCCAAAAATAGGTCTTTAACTATCTGGAGTGTCCTCTGACTGGTGGGCCATACTATGTTCCACTCGAAATGGCCTGTCTGGTCTCAGATCTTGTCTCCTTGGCCAACTCTGTTATTCTGCGAGGAGCCTGCTGTTAGCCACAACCTGCTGTCTCAAGAAAGGCCCCTCTTCAGAGCTCTACTGGCATTTGGCCATCCTCACATCAGTAGGTACCAAGAAGGCCTGACTCTGTACTTGGTAAATCCAAACAAGTGAGCCCACTGGGACTGGGACTGGGAATGGCTCTTGGTGCCTGGCTTCTTGCATCCCAATTTCAGAGAGTTCCATCACCAAGGAAATGAGGTATGTCACTTTCTTTGCAACTGAATGAGGTCACTGCCTTGGCAACAACTTTGTCCTAAGACTTGCTTCCAATGGTTCCATGAGTTGGAGGGTGCCCCTACTTCCTGTGACAATTTGACTAGTTAGAATGGTATATCAAAATAGACACCATGGAACAGCTCTACACGCAGGCCTGGTTAGGTTCATCTTCTCTACATTAAGAAGAGAGAGTCTGATGCATACACATCCCTTCATCCTGTCCAGGTTGTTTGCCATGGAAGATGGCTTTTGCTCATGCAGGTCCTTCATAGCTGCCTACATCTTCTCCAGGGATCATTTCTGCATCGAACTTTGAGGTTCTCAGCAGTTGGAAGATAACCTACATCCCTAATTGAAAGAATAGCCCTGTCCCTGCTCTTTTGTAATGTTAGATTGAGGCAACAGTGTATGGTTAGGGTTAATAACACGTTCGATTTGGGTTAGGAATCATTCTGCGGGATGAATAAGGTTATTGGGAACCTGCAATATATAGAAATATAGTGGTTAAATATAAGTATGAAAACAGAAATCTAGGTAAGATTTGAAGCTCAGAAGTGCATTTGGCAATAGATTGGGACACGTAGCTTTGAATTATGTTCTGCATACATGTTTCAGAAAAATCGATATACAATGGCATAGGACCTTGTACCTCAGATGATTGAATGTAGTAGAGTACATCCACTCAAAAAGGGATAGTCGATAGGATCAGGAAGATAGTCAGTATGTTTCGGAAGAAGATAGAGTATAGGATTTGGACCAAAGTTCATTAGCAATAGGGTTTCGGTTAGAGAGTGAATGTCAATGTCAGCACATGTGAAGGGTCAGTCACAATGTTGAACTGGAAAAAATATGTAGGAAAGTAGATATCAATAGAGACATTAGGAAATCAGGCAAAGTATAAAGTGAGTGAAAAAACTAGACATTTCCAATAGTTTTGAGGTTGAATATATAATCTTAGGAAGAAACAAAAATGTGGTCACCAATAGGATTGACATTTGAGAGCATTAGGCAACCTGGATATGGATGTTTTTAGTAATCCATGTTCAGTTTCCGTTTAGGCTTTGGTACAATCATACGTGTGACTTTTGCATTTTGTGTCCAGAATATTACTATGATAACATGCATATGTATATCAGGTGACATGAGTATTTCTTCCACCATTTCTGGGAGCAATATTTAGAAGACTAATAAATTAGTATTGGGGGTACTAAGAGGTGTACCCTGTGTCTATGAATATAGAGATAATGCATGAATAGACAATATAGTGAATAAATAATATAACTGGTTCCACTTTAAATAATGGAATAAACTGATATAAGAGAATATATAAAAAATACTATATTGTTATAAAATCATTCATTCCAACCAGTTATACATCTAGTGGTGATATTATAGTTATGGTTTATCATGAAGTGAGTGTCAGTTTTGCTTCAAAAGTGATAAAAAAAAATCAAAAATAATATATTTCGAAAGAAGTTTCATTATAAGACCAGTCAAGAAACCTGGAAGAATCCATGTGTTCTGAAGCAGGAAGTGATTGAAAGTGAAACAAATGCCTATAAGTTTGCTAACTTGTGGATGAAATATATATCCTATGATGTGCATAAATTGAAGAAATAGTAATGTACCAGTGTTGAATTAAAATGAATTTCAAAATACACATCATGTCACATAGGAATGTACTTGCATTGATGTTAAACTGGGTCAGTTACTGTAGAATTATTAGTATTTGTATGCAACATTAACTGAAGTTAGTTTTCAGTACTGGAAACAATATGTATTTCAGGTGGATGAATATTTCTGAGAATGATCTTGTGAAAAGTTGATTATAAATCCATATACATGAACATGAATGAATTTAGGGAGTGTATATAAGACACATATATTTCATATTTTGAAAAATCTGGAGAGTGTATGTATATATATATATATATATATATATATATATATATATATATATATATACAAAAAAACACACACAGACAATAAATTAGCAATCAAATTTATCATGAAATATATATCCTCCACAGATGCAAAATTATTTCTTTTAGAACATGTATTTATGTATAATGTTGTTCTTCTAGGAAACACACCCCTAGGTTAAATTTTCAGTTCCAACAGAGTTTAACAGGAGTGATCACTTCTCACAAATTGTATTTGCCAAATTAGCCACCTCACAAAATGTAGGTGTGATACAAGGTAGTGTTCTATATGTGCATTTAAAAATACATGTGCTGAATAGGCTACAGAGAAAGGGAGATAGGTATTCACATATTTGTTAACATTAAAAACACATGGAGAACTATTTCAATTAAAAATTGACTAGATTTATAACACCTACAATTAATCATGCAAAAAACAAGTCCAACTATACACTATGATTCCTCTGAACTGCTTGTATTCCTATTCTGTTTGTGTTATTTTTCTCCATCATATTAGGAGTAGTAGTCAGAGTCTATTAGGGTATGCGTTAGTGTCAAGGATTCAGTATTTCGAATGGAAATATGGAAAATGACTCTAATTGGTATGCAAATATGTGCTACACAAAAATGTTCACACTCTCATCCAGAAGATTGCCTTGACATTACCTTAGTTCCAAGTAAGATACAATTAGAGGAGAAAAGTTAGAAAATCTGTAAATACATATCAGGAATAAAAAATGCTCAGGAGTTCACAAACTTGTAGGTGGTAGAGGAGTTTCCAAAAGTAAGGGACAGGGTAAACACTCCACAAACATTGAGCTCTGCTTGTGTAAAGACTTCTTGAGAAACTCTCTGAGGTTGGGCTCTTAAAATACATGTTGTTGTCAGGAGCTTTAGCTTCCTTTGTTGTGTGACCATCAAATCTGGGTGTGCAAATATGTGACCTGAAGGACATTGTTTCTAATTTTCCAATGAAAATGAGGCAGCAGTGCTGAATACTCTTTTTGTAGTTAAACTATGGCCACTGGGGTGTAAGTGTCTCCCCGGGTTGACTGTGAAGCCATTTGGTCATGCTCCAATTTTCGTGGTGTTACTCCTTGGTGCACTGGGAGTTTGGTATTTGCTTCATGAAATACAAGGAGTTCAACTGGGACACAGTGCTGGAGGGAGTTCTGTCACGTGTGGAGGGACACAGTCTGCATGAGAATGCACCAACCAGGATTCTGTCCCACATAGGTTGCCCCTTTGTCCATAGCAACCTGATTCTGAACATTGCCCAGAAACCTATCCATATAACAAGATGCCTTTACATATAAGGGTCTGCTGGCTGTACCCTGTCAGTCACAAGGCAATTGGAAGCCAATGGCAGATCCACATGCCCCAACACACATGTTTTATCACACACCTTCACACCTATGCTCTAGTCCCACTAATGAACAGGCTCCAACATACTGGCATCACTGTTCTACACAATTTTCATGAAACCCAGTCAGTCAAGGCACTGTGAGATACACTCATGATCAGCAACAGGACATCCAAAAGTTTTCCAGTGCCACCTGGTTATGGGAATTTCAAAAGTCTCATGGTATTTATCAAGCCATTTTTTGAGGATAAAGTTGGAGGCTCTGTGGGTTTCAATTCATTCAGGAACCATTAAATGTTGAAGAAGCTCATTTCAATGAAAGATCTTGAGAACACTCACAGGCAAGTCTTCCCAAAGAGTGGCCAAAAGGTCACATGAAGTCAGGCCCATTGAGGTCTACAATGTGAGGTCCATGTGTGTTTTGACTCTCAACTGTGGCTTTAAAGAATTTCAGAATAAAATCATGTGATATCCAGGCTGAGATTCCCAGTGCTCTGGGCAAAGCCACCCTGCACCTAGATCTCCCTGCACCACAATTAATACCTGAGATCTAGGTTGCATGGCCTAGTAAAATCCAAACACAATTCATGACAATACTTCTCTGATGTCACTTCCAGAATTCAGTCTCTAAGGAGAATCATACCAGAGTTCAAGCCCAGGTGGACCCAGTCATCTGTTCCAAGCGCCAAACAAATTACCACAATTCAAAACAAAATGCTCCCACATGCCCCTTATCTTCTTCAATTTGAGGCCAAATGACTGTGGGGTTTAGATTCTTTATGTAAATTGGATTCATGTGAAAACCCAAGCACCTATGGGCTAAACTCTGCAGGGCTTTAAAGAACTCATTTGACCCAAAGGATCCCTATTTTCACTTGATGGATGTCACGGCCATCAGAGAGGAAGGTGAGAGTCTTCATCCACAATAACTGCTCTTTTGGCCATTTTGGTTTTGGATGCACCCATGGGATCTTTCTTTAGATCCATCAGGTGCTGAGAATCTAAGCCACAGCCTCACACAGGGCCAAGAGGCTGATTCAGACACATCTCTTTCCAAAGCAATTAAGCAAAGAGCAAAACACACACAGACATTATAAAGTGGCAATATATATGCCAATTGAAATTCATGATGAAATATATATCGTCCACAGATCCAAAAATATTAATTTTACTGAACATGGATTTATGAATAATGTTGTTCAACTAGAAAGGTTACCCTTAGGCTGAATTTTATGATCCAATAGTGTTTAGGAGGAGTGATCTCTTGTCATAATTTGTATCTGCCATGTCAGCCACCTCACAAGAATGTATATGTGATACCAGGTAGGATTCAATATGTTTATATAAAAATACATGTGATGAATAGGCTACAGAGAAAAGGATACAGGAATTCACATATTTATTAACTTTAAAAACACAAGGAGAACTATTTCAATTAAAAATTAACTAGATTTATAACACCTACCCTACATAATGCAAAAGGCAAGTCCAACTATACACCATGACTCTTCTGAACTGCTTGTATTTCTATTGTGTTTGTATGCACTGTGGGTTTCAAGAACCATTAAATGTTGAGGAAGCTCATTTCAATGAAACTCTGGAGAACTCTCATAGGCAAGGCTTCCCAAAGAGTGACCAAAAGGTTAGATATAGCCAGGCCCATTGAGGTCTACAATGTGAGGTCCATGTGTGTTTTGACTCTCAACTATGGCTACCAAGTCTTTAAGAATAAAATCATGGGATATCTTTGCTGAAATTCCCAGTGCTCTGTGGAAAGCCACCCTCGGCCTTGGTCTTAGTTTCCAAGGGCGACTCTCATGCTTGACCTCTTAAAATATCACCACAATTCATGGCAATACTTCTTTGAGTTCAGTTCCAGAAGTCAGTCTCTAAGGGGAATCACGCAAGAATTCAAGCCCAGGTGGACCCAGTCATCTCTTCCAACCGTCACACAAATGACCACAATTAATACCAAAACACTCTCACATGGCCCTCCTCTTCTTCTATAAAGGCACTCATCATAACATCTGGCTGGAGGTTTCCATGAGGGGCACAGCCCAAGACAGTGTCCCAAATAAGCTCCCTTGCCACTCATTTGCCTAAATTCAGGGTGGCTTGGACACCCTTCTTGTGCACCAGGAGTGATCTGAAAGGGTAAAATAAATTGAAATTAAAGTGTAAAAGTTGAAGTGTAAAAGACCGGGTTTTGTAAAGTTTCTAAGCTGCAAGGCCTGAGTTAAAATGTAAAGGACCAGGTATTGTTAAGTTCCTATGCTACATGCAAAACCTGAAATTCCTGTAGCTTGTAGTACAATTCCGGACTGCCCAGTAAATATTCCCCCTGACCGCCTGGTTGTTTAATAACCTAGGACCCTGTGTGGCCTGGCACATAGGCATCGCAAGGCCTAAACCAATCTGTTTGAATGTGTACCTCGCTTTAGAACTCACCTATCACTCCCGCCTGACCTGTTCCTGCCAATGAATGAACTAATCATGTTTAGGAATTGTTGTTTGATTTTTCTGCGGTGTATGTTGATTTCTTAAAGGAGACTGTGATATATGTAAAGTCCCGCCCTCCCCAAAAAGTGTACTTAAGCACTGCTCAACCCCTGCTCGGGGCTCTGGGCTGCTCTCCCTTCTTGAGTGAGCACGTAGCCCCAGCATGCTGGATTGGATCCTCAATGAACGCCTTTTTCTGTTGCATGAGCCGCGTTCTCTTGGTGGTCTCTTCCTCCGACGTTCACCGGACCCTTACATTTGGTGCGTTGGCCGGGAATCACGCAGCATAGGACAAGGACACACCAACAGACCCCTCTGGAGGTAAGTAAGGCGCTTCTTTTCATTTTTCCTTGTGATAACTCAGAGCTTTTTGTTCAGGTTCCATTTTTCCGTTTTTGGTTTGGGTTGGCAGAGTGGCTTCCAGCGGAGAATGTAAGTTCCCCCTGTCAGTGGTGGACAAACGTGTCCTAAAGCCACAGGCCATGTCCTTGCAAGGGATGCCTTGGAGGACTCGGGGAGTGACGGATGTGCTCTCATTAGGTGAGGAGGGACGAATGAGCCCACATTAGGTGACTCTGCTGGCAACCCATCATATCTTGCTGACTACTTTTTTCTCTCAGGTTGAATTCACTGTCTGTCTTTGTGGTCTAACCCATCAGGTTTTGACAGTTACTAGGTTCTAATCTTTACTTCTGAACTCGTGTTAAATGTTAACTGTGTGTACATGTTTGTGTCACGTTTGTATTGTCCTTGTCTCTGTTTGAGAAACTCTCATTATGGGACAAAGCCATTCCATGCCTCTTTCCTTGAAGCCATTCCTGGTCCCTGCCTCCAATCCGACCCCTTCACCCAGGATCCTATCACTCAAACCTTCTACTTCTCCCCCTCTTCCCTCCATTCTCTCTGAGTCACAAGATTGTAGATTTGGGGTTGTGAACAAACGGGAGCTGCATGATGGTCTTTGTGTGTCATTTTATCTGTGTTTCTGTTAAATGTGATGGCATTGTTTGGTCCGATGCAGAGTCCCGAGTTCCAACCTGCATTACATATGTGGAAGTTACTTTAGCTAAATTTTAAACTAATGCTTCTCCTGTGAGGGACCAAAAGTCAATAGAACCGCCAGTTTTTCTGTTCTCACCTTTTCACCTCTCTTAGCTGTGCTTTAAAGAACTTTGATAAACTTTACTCCCCTTTGTTAAGCAACATTACGGAAGCAGTGATTTCTTTTCTTCCCGTAGTTAGATTGAGCATGCCCACTGCAGAGGGAAATGTCTGGGGTCTAAGAACTTTGATATCTCGCTTAAACTTTTCTCAAAACCCTGTTCTCATTATTAAATTGGCATTAATTGGCTTTGGGATGGGAACCAAGCCTTCAGTCATAAATTTTGACACCCCAGAGGGGACTTTAAATAAACCCCACTCTGCCCTCTTGGGGAAGCCTAGCACTCAAAACAACTGAAGCAGAGAATGAAATTTTTGGGAGCTGACTACTGCAAAGTTGGGAGACATAGAATATGCCTGGTGCCTGGGGTCAAAGCAAACCAGAGGAACTAATCCTGTAAGTAAATGGTGAGGCTAAGGGACTCCCAGCAGCTGCCAGATCCATTTTGCTGTGGGGAACTCCCTTATTCCTTACGTGCACTTTAAGGATTTCTCCACCTCTGTTTACTTAACAAAAGGGACAATGAATGCATTAATATGTTGATATTATAGATTGTTTCTTGGGGATGATCTAGGGTGAATGTGTATCTAGAAATGATTTTTTTTATTTTAACCATCTGGTATCTAAATGGGTTTCTAAAGCATTGCACTATCTTACACTTAAAAGTTGGGTTTAAACAATTGTTTAGTTTGATTTCAGGTAGTTCATGCTAGGAAACTTAAATACTTAGGGTAAAAAAAAAATAAAGAGTTTTAATTTTGAACTAGACAGCCTGAAAAAATTTCACTAGATATATCAGTGCATTAACTTGGGAAGAGATAATAAATTATGATATGGTATCTATTCCCATCAGTGTGTAAGATTTTAAAAAATGGTACTAAATTAAAACGTTGGTCTGGCTTATTGAAATGACATTAATTAGCAACAGTCTTGGAAATTTTTAAAGCTTAATTTCGGATACACATGGTAGCATGTGGTTCTTTTTAAAAATTTTTCAGCCAATTTAATTTAACTTAATACTATTAGAAACTTCATAACAAAGAAAGGGGCTTAATGATCCTATAGAAACTTCTTCTGATGGTGGCATTAATATTATCAAAAAATGATCCTATTTTCAGTTTTGTGTGAGCAAGTTTTTCTAGTGTAGAAAAATCTAAAGAAATAAAATTTTGAGAATTACATCTTAAACTTGCATCAAAATTTTCAACATCCAAACCTGAAAATTATGACTTATAGATAAATGCCTTAGGCGTGAGGTTTCTTCTCAGAATTCCAGTCTTTCCAGTTTTCCAGACCTCAGCCAGGACTTACTTTGATATGCAAATAAAAGAAGCCTGCAGCACTCAGCAGGAGACAGATAAAAAGAGTAAATGTGTCTTTTTACCTGAACTCAAACTAGACCTAACCAAAAAAGTATATAATATGGTATTTACTAATTACTGGCCAGTCATCATTTTTAGGACTCTTGCTTTTCTTAGATTCTGTAATTTTTTTTTTGAGCTCATGATCTTGATTCTGCTGATGGGTTAATGTTTTCTGATCAGTTCTATTTTTGATCGACTCTGGAGTTTTCAGCATTGCAATGGAGATTTCACCTGAAAAAAGCTACAAGGCCTTTACTATTGTGTTATGTGTTACATTTGTGTTACGTGTTGTATGTTGGTATGTCTGTATGTGTGTATGTCCATATATCATGCAGGGATATGACAATTGACAGATGAGGAGCGCTCATGAAAAATTTAAAAATGTATCCAAATGTCTTTGATTCACGTGATTCATATGTTTTAATTCAAATTGGGTAAACAGATAAAAATAAAGATGTCTTTAAAATTAGGCCAATAAGTTTTCTAGGTTTTCAAAAAGGCCCTAATAAAATGTAGATGTCTATAAAATAATCTGCTTAAATTCAGAAATTGAAAAGCATTGTATTGAAATGTGAACAGAAAGAGGTTAGTAGATGGAAAAGAGAAACTAAAAGGTTCTAGATATAGATATAATAGAGGAAAAACGTGTTTCTGGATAAGAGAGTCTATATGATTAAGTAATTAAAAGGGTTTAAGTAAATAATAAAAAAAGGTGTGTGTAACTTGGTTATATGTGTAAGTTTTGAGCAAGTAATCTTAAAAAATTAAACAGCTGGTAAAACAAGTACTGTTTTTATAAAATTGTGCCATGTTATTTCTTTAAAATCTAAACTTGTTTAATACAAAAACATCAATGTAATTGTGGTGTTAATGTGTTCATATCTTCCAGGTATACAAGTCTGTAAGGTAGAAGCTTGCAAAGACCATTGTATCAAGCTGGTGTTCTAAGGTTGTATGGTAATTCTAGGCTTAAAAGAAAAACATGTTGGAGTGTTGGAGATTTATGTATATCATTTGTGTTCTATAATTGGACTTGTTATCAATAAGATATGTACAGTTCCATGTTACTTTTTACACTGAGATACAATCTAAAAGTATTTTTAACTTAATGAGAGCCAAATCTGTGAAGGTTTTATTGTAAACTCAAAGGTAATGCCCATTCATTTCCATGTGAAAACTGTTTTCTTCAGGCTTCACAAAGGGGTGGCCTGAGACAAAGACTTTCCTGATATTCAGGGCAACATAACAATAGGTAATCAAAAGGAACAAAGCAGGGTTTCTCCACTGAGACTTTACTGGCTACACTGATATCTGAGTTTTCTGAGATGCTTGCCATTCCCTTCAGCTACCAGTACATGGCCATGTCACAGAGCTTGGAAGTGGTACATATATTTGACACAAAATCATGAGCCTATTCTGGAGAGTGGCCAGAATTCAGGAAGAAAACAGGAACGTAGGAAGATAGTTGGTGTTGCCCATTGATAAGGCAAGCCACACTCCATTTATAAATTGTGCCGGATGAATGCTGGGAAGTTTTCTCCTTGAGAGGATACACCCATTGAGGCATTATCTTTTCTAATGTCTACAACCACGAAAACAGTGGGATACACAGACCTAAAAACACTCGCCTTGTCAAAGGACTAACTAGAAACAGTCCACTCCAAACCAAACACACCCCCTTTCCTAACTATTCTCAGAACAAAAGAAAAAACCACAAACCCACACCCACAACCACAAAGGCACCTCCTTCTCCCAAGTGGGTCTGGAACTATCCAGAGTGTCCTCTGACTGGAGGGCCATACTATGTTCCCCAGAAATGGTCTGTCCTGTCTCAGATCTGGACTCCTTGGTCAACTCTGTGAAGTTGTCAGGAGCCAGCAGTGAGCCTCTATCTGTTTTCTCCGGAAGGGCCCCTCTTCAGAATTTTTCTGGAATTTGGCCATTCTCACATAAGTAGGTACCACAGAAGACTGACTCTGTCCTTGGAAAATCCAAACAAGTAAGAACACTGGAACTGGTGCTGGGGCTAGGCCTGGGTGCCTAGATTCCTGGAACCCAAATTTGGAGAGTTCCATCAACAAGGATGTGAGGTGAGGTCACTTCCTTTAGTAACTGAGTGAGGTCACTGCCTTGGCAACCAACTTGTCCTAACATTTGCTTCCTAAGGTCTCATAACATGGAGGATGTCCCTACTTCCTGTGACACTTTCACAAGTTAGAATGGTAAAGAAACAATAGTCACCTCTGAACAGCTCTCCACACAGGCCTCTCCTCTACAGTAAGAAGAGAGAATCTGATTCAGACACAACCCTTCATCCTGACCAGGCTGTTTGCCATGGAAGATGCCTTTTGCTCTCTCAGATCCTTCATAGCTGCCTACATCTTCTCCAGGGTTCATTTCTGCATGGAACTTTGAAGTTTTCAGCAGGTGGAAGATCCCCTGCATTCCTGTATTGTAAGACCAAATCTTTCCCTGCTTTTCTGAACACTTAGATTGAGGGAACAGTGTATGGTTAGGGTTAACAATATGTTCAATTAAAACCAAAATACTCCCACATGGCCCTCATATTCTTCCATGTAGACATTCATCATAACCTCTGGCTGGAGGTTTCCATAAGGGGCGCAGCCCAAGACAGTGTCCAAAATAAGTTCCCTTGCCCCTCATTTTCCTAAAGTCAGGGTTTCCTGGACACCCTTCCTGTAAACCAGGATTGATCAAATAGGCCTGCCAGTAATACTGCTCTGTTTCTTCATTTTGAAGCCTACTGACTGTGAGGTATAGATTCTTTATGTGATTTGGAGTCATGTGAGAACCCAAGCACTGCTGCAGGGCTTTGAAGAACTCATTTGTCTCAAAGGATCCCTATACTTACTTAATGGAGGTCAGGAACCTAACAGAGGAAGCAAGAGACTTCATCCACAATGACTGATCTTTTTGCCATTTTGGTTTTGGATGCACACATGGGATCTTTCTTTAGATCCATCAGGTGCGGATAATCAAAGCCACAGCCTCTCTCAGAGCCGAAAGGATGATTCAGACACATCCCTTTCCAAAGCAATTAAGCAAAGAGCCACAGGTGATGCTCATTCATTTCCAATTGAAAGCACTTTTCTTCAGGCTTCACAAACTGGTGGCCTGAGGAAAAGACCTTCCTGACATTCAGGTCAACAGAACAGTAGGTAAGCAAAAGGCACAAAGCAGGGTTTCTCTACTGAGACTTTACTGGTCACACTGATATCCGAGTTTTCTGAGATGCTCCCAATTCCCTTCATCTATCCAGTACATGGCCATGTCACAGAACTCGACGGAGGTCCATATCTTGAACAAAAAAACATGAGCCTATTCTGGAGAGTGGCCAGAATTCAGGAAGAAAACAGGAACTAAGGAAAGAAGTAGGTGTTGTCTACAACCACGAAAACAGTGGGATACACAGACCTAAAAACACTCGCCTTGTCAAATGACTTACTAAAAACAGTCCACTCCAAACCAAACATACTGCCTTTCCTACCTATTCTCAGAACATGATAAAAAAACACAAATTCACACCCACACCCACAAAGGCACCTCCTTCCCCCAAGTAGGTCTGTGACTATCCAAAGTGTCCTCAGACTGATGGGCCTTACTCTGCTCCCTCGAAATGGACTGTCCTGTCTCAGATCAGGTCTCCTTTACCAACTCTGTAAAGTTTTCAGCATCAATCAGTGAGTCACTACCTGCTTTCTCAGGAAAGGCCCCTCTTCAGAGCTTTCCTGGCATTTAGCCATCCACACATCAGTATGTACCAAAAAGACTGACTCTGTCCTTGGTAAATCCAAACAAGTGAACCCACTGGGACTGGGACTGGGACTGGCTCTGAGTGCCTGGCTTCCTGGATCCCAAGTTCAGAGAGTTCCATCACCAAGGAAGTGAGGTAGGTCACTTCCTTCAGGAACTGAATGAGGTCACTACCTTGGTAACCACTTTATCCTAACATTTGCTTCCAAGGGTCCCACGAGAGAGAGGCTTCCCCTACTTCCTGTGTCACATTCACAAGATAGAATGGTATATCAACCATAGGCACATGTTAACAGCTCTCCACACAGACCTGGTTTGGTCCATCTTCTCTACTTTAAGAAAAGAGAGGCTTATTCAGACACATCGCTTCATCCTGACCAGGTATTTTACCAAGGAAGATTACTGTTGCTCTCTCAGGTCCTTCATAGCTGCCTACATCTTCTTCAGGGTTTATTTCTGCATGGAACTTGAGGTTCTCAACAGGTGGAAGATCCCCTACCTACCTGTATTATAACACCAACTCTGTCCCTGGTCTTTGTAAAGTTAAATTGAGGGAACAGTGCATGGTTAGGGTTAATAACATGTTCAATTTGGGTTAGGAATCATTCTGCGAGATGAATAATGGTATTGGGGACCTCCGATATTTACAAGCATATATAGGTGTAATATAAGTATGAATACAGAAATCTAGGAAAGATTTGAAACCCAGATGAACACTGGGCCCTTGATTGGGATACTTAGCTTTGAATTATTTCCGCAAAGTTGTCTCAAATAAATCGTTATACAATGGCATAGGACCTTGTACCTTGGATGACTGAATGAGGAAGAGATCCTCCAGACAAAAAGGGATAGTTCCAAAAGTTATTTAGATATAGGGTTTTGGTTAGAGAGTGAATGCAAATGTCAGCATATGTGAAGAGTCAGTCACAGTGATGAACTGGGGAAAATGTGTAGGAAAGCAGATATCAATAGAGACATTAGGAAATCAGGGAAAGTACAAAGTGAGTAATAGGATAAGACGTTTTTAACAGGGTTGAATTTGAATATATAATCTTAGGAAGAAACAAATATGTAGTCACCAATAGGAATGATATTTGAGATCATTAGTTAATCAGGACATGGATGTTGTTAGTAATACATGCTCACATTAAATTTAGGCTTTGGTACAATCATAAGGGTGTCCGTTGCATTTTTTGTCAGGAATATTACTGTGATGAAATGTAAATGTATATCAGGTGACTACAGTATTTCTTCAAACATTTCTGAAAGCAACATTTTAAGACTTATAAATTAGTATTGGGGACACAAGTACGTGTACCCTGTGCCTATGATTATAAAGATGATGCCTTAATAGACCATACTGTAAATAAATAATATAACTTGATCAAACTTTAAATAATGGATTGAATTGATATCTGAAAATATATAGGAAATCTTATATTGATATACATAAGTTCATTCTAACCAGTTATACATCTAATGGTAATTTTAGCATTATGGTTTATCATGAAGAGTGTGGGAGTTTTGCTTCAAAAATGATTATGGAAATCGAAAATAATGTGTTTGGAAATAATCTCATGAAAAGTACAGTCAAGAAACATGGAGGAATACATATATTCTGAAGCAGGAAGTAATTGCAAGTGAACCAAATGCGTACAGATTTGTTAACTTGTGGATGAAAAGTATTATCTTATAATGTCCATAAACTGAAGAAATAGTAATGTACCAGTGTTGAATAAAAATGAACTTCAAAATACACATCATGTCCCATAGGATTTTACTTGCATTGATGTTAAACTGGGTCAGTTACTGTACAAATATTAGGATTTGTAAGCACCTTTCACCGAAGTTAGTTTTCAGTACTGGGAAATAAATATGTATTTCATGTGGATGAATATTTCTGAGAATAATTTTGTGAAAATTTGATTATAAATCCACATATAGGAACATGAGTTAAATTAGTGAGTGTAAAATAAGACACATATATTTCATATTTTGAATAATCTGGAGAAAAAAAAAAAAATATATATATATATATATATATATATATATATATATATATATATATATATATATATAAAGATACAAACACAGACATTAAAATGTAGTAATATGTATGCCAATCAAAATTCATCATGAAATATATATCATCCTCATATCCAAAACTATTCTTTTTACTGAGCATGGATTTATGTATAATGCTGTTCATCTAGGAAATTCACCCATATGTTGAATTTTCAGTTCCATCAGTATTTAGGGGGAGTGATCTCTTCTCACAATTTGTATCTTCCTAAAACAGCAAGCTCACAAGAATGTACGTGTGATACCAGGTAGGATACTAAATATGCATAATAAATTTCATGAGATGAATAGGGTACAGAGAAAGGGAGACAGAAATGTACATATGTGTTAACTTTAAAAACTCATGGAGAAGTATTACAATGAAAACTTGACTAGATTTATAACACATTCACTTGATAAAGCAGAAGGCAAGTCCTAGTATACACCATGCCTCCTATGAACGGCCTGTATTTCTATTCTGTTAGGTTTCTTTTTCTACATCATATTAAGATTAGTAGTCAGAGTCTAGTAGGGTATGGGTTAGTGACAGGGATTCAGTATTTCTAATGGAAAATAGAAAAATGAATCTAATGTGTATGCAAATATTTGCTAGACAAAAATCTTCCCACTGTCCTCCAAAACAATGCCTTGATATTTCCTTCGCCACAAGTAATACACAATTAGTGGAGAAGAGTTTGAAAGTCTGTGAATATATATCTGGAAAAGAAAATGCTCAGGAGTTCACAACCTTGGAGGTGGTAGTGGAATTTTCAAAAGTAAGGTACAGGGTAAACACTCCACAAACATGGAACTCTGGTGGCCTAATGAGTTGTTGAGAAACTGCCTCTGAGTTTGGGCCCTTGAAAAATTTGTTGTTGTCAGGAGCTTTAGCTTCCTTTGTATTGAGACCATCAAACCTGGGTCGGCATCTATGTGACCTGGATGACATTGTTCCTTATATGCTATTGAACATGAGGCAGAAGTTCTGAATTTTCCCTTTGTTATTAAACTGAGGACACTGGGGTCTAAGTGTCTAACCATGTGATCTGTGAAGCCATTTGGTCATACTCCACTTTTCGTGGTGTTTCTTACTGCTGCACTGGGAGTTTGGTATTGGCTTCACGTAATACAAGGAGAAAAACTGGGACACAGTGCTAGAGGGAGTACTCTCACGTGTAGTGGATGAGGGTCTGCAGGAGAATGCACCAACCAGGCTTCTATCCCAAAAAGCTTGCACCCATGTCCATAGCAACCTGATTCTGAACATTGCCCTGAAACCTCTCCATATAACAAGGTCCCTTTACTTGTAAGGTTCTGCTGGCTGCACCATGTCAGTCACAAATCATTCGGAAACCAATGGCAGAACCACGTGTACCCACGACAGATGTTTTATCATACACCTGCCCACCACTGCTCTGGGCCCACTAGTCAGCAGGCTCCAACTTTCTGGCATCTCTGTTCTCACCATTTTCATGAAACCCAGTCAATCAATGCAATGTCTGGTACACTCGTGATCAGCAACAGATATCCAAAGGTTCTCCAGTGCCACCTGTTCATGGGAATTTAAAAAATTCATGGTATTTATATAGCCAATTTTCAAGGATGAATTTGGAGGCACTGTGGCTTTCAATTTATTCAGGAACCATGAAATGGTGAGGAAGATTATTTCAATTAAAGCTCAGGAGAACTCTCAGAGGCAAGGCTTCCCAAAGAGTGGCCAAAAGGTCACATTAAGCCAGGCCCATTGAGGTCTACAATTGAGGTCCATGTGTGTTTTGACTCTCAACAATGGCTGCCACGTCTTTCTGAATAAAGTCATGTGATATCCTGGCTGAGATTCCCAGTGCTCTTTGGAAAGCTATCCTGGGCCTAGATCTCAGTCTCCAAGGGCAACTCTCATGTGTGGCCTCCTAAAATCCCAACACAATTCATGTCAATACTTCTCTGAGTTCATTTCCAGAACTCAGTCTCTAAGGGGAATCACTCCAGAGTTCAAGCCCATGTGGACCCAGTCATCTCTTCCAACTACCACACAAATGACCACAATTAAACCAAAACACTCCCACATGGCCCTCATCTTCTTCAATATAAACTCTCATCATAACTTCTTGCTGGAGGTTTCCATGAGGGGCGCAGCCTAAGACAGTGTCCAAAATAAGCTCATTTGCCCCTTATTTGCCTAAATTCAGGGTGGCCTGGAAACCCTTCCTGTGAATCAGGTGTGATCAAATAGGCCTGCCATTAATACTGCTCTACTTCTCCAATTTGAGGCCTACTCTCTGTGGGGCATAGATTCTTTATGTGAATTGGGGTCATGAGAAAACCCAAGCACCTATGGGCTACCCTCTGCAGGGCTTTGAAGAACCCATTTCAGTGAGTCTAGGAGTTGGACCAAAAGTTCTTTAGATATAGGGGTTTTGTTAGAGAGTGAATGTAAATGTCAGCATATTTCAAGAGTCAGTCACAGTGATGAACTGGGGAAAATGTGTAGGAAATCAGATATCAATAGAGACATTAGGAAATCAGGCAAAGTACAAAGTGAGTGATAGGATGAGACATTTTTAACAGGGTTCAGTTTCAATATTTAATCTTAGGAAGAAACAAATATGTACTCACCAATAGGAATGATATTTGAGATCATTAGTTAATCAGGACATGGATGTTGTTAGTAATACATGCTCACTTTCAATATAGGCTTTGGTACAATCATAAGTGTGTCCGTTGCATTTTGTGTCAGGAATATTACTGTGATGAAATGTATATATATATCAGGTGGCTAGAGTATTTCTTCCAATATTCTTAAAGCAATATTTTAAAGACTTATAAATTAGTATTTGGGATACAAATAGGTATACCATCGGTCTATGAATATAGAGATGATGCCTTAATAGACCATACTGTGAATAAATAATATAACTGGTTCAAACTTTAAATAATGGATTGAATTGATATCTGAAAATATATAATAAATCTTATATTGATATACATAAATTCATTCTAACCAGTTATACATCTAATGGTAATATTAGCATTATGGTTTATCATGAAGAGTGTCTGAGTTTTGCTTCAAAAATGATTATGGAAATCAAAAATAATGTGTTTGGAAAGAATCTCATTAAAAGAACAGTCAAGAAACATGGAGGAATACATGTGTTCTGAAGTAGGAAGTGATTGAAAGTGAACTAAATGCCTATAAATTTGTGAAATTGTGGATGAAAGAATATATCCTATTATGTCCATAAACTGCAGAAATAGTAATGTATCAGTGTTGAATAAAAATGAACTTCAAAATACACATCATGGTCCCATAGGTGTCTACTTGCATTGATGTGAAACTGGGTCAGTCACTGTGGAAATATTACGATTTGTATGCACCATTCACTGAATTTAGTTTTTAGTACTAGGAAATAAATATGTATTTAAGGTGGATGAATATTTCTAAGAATTATTTTGTGAAAATTTGATTATAAATCCACATACACACACATGAGTAAATTTAGAAAGTGTATAATAAGACACATATATTTCATATTTTGGAAAATCTAAAGAGTAGATATCTATATCTATATAGATAGATAGATAGATAGATAGATAGATACTCACATACACAGACATTAAAATGTAGCAATATATATGCCATTTGAAAATCATAATAAAATAGATATCATCCACGTATCCAAAAATATTCATTTTACTGAACATTTATTTATGCATAATATTGTTCATCTAGGAAATTCACCCATAGGTTGAATTTCCAGTTCCATCAGTATTTAGAGGGAGTGATCTCTTCTCACAATTTGTATCTTCCAAAATAATCAAGCTCACAAGAATGTACATGTGATACCAGGTAGAATTCTAAAGATGCATTAAAAAATACATGTGATGAATAGGCTACAGAGAAAGGGAGACAGAAATTTACATATGTGTTAATTTTAAAAACTCATGGAGAAGTATTACAATGAAAAGTTGACTATATTTATAACACATACCGTTGAAAAAGCCGAAGGCAAGTCCAAGTATACACCATGCCTCCTATGAAAGGCCTGTATTTCTATTCTGTTAAGTTTCTTTTTCTCCATCATATTTGGATTAGTAGTCAGAGTCTAGTAGGGTATGGGTTAGTGTCAGGGATTCAGTATTTCAAATGGAAAATATGAAAATGAATCTAATGTGTATGCAAATATGTGCTACACAAAAATCATCCCACTCTCATCCAGAACAATGCTTTGACATTACCTTCGCCCCAAATAAGACACAATTAGTGGAGAAAAGTTAGAAAATCTGTGAATACATATGTGGAAAGAAAAATGCTCAGGAGTTCACAAACTTGTAGGAGGTAGAACGGGTTACAAAAAGGGAGAGGGTAAACACTCCACAAACATGGAGCTCTGCTGGCCCAATGACTTTTTGAGAAACTGCCTCTGAGGTCGGGCAGTTAAAATATATATTGTTGTCAGGAGTTTTAGCTTCCTTTGTAGTGAGACCATCAATTCCGGGTCTCCATCTATGTGACCTGGATGACATGGTTTTTTGTTTTCTAGTGAACATGAGGCAGCAGTGCTGAATTCTCTCTTTGTAGGTAAACTTTGGCCACTGGGGTCTAAGTATCTAACTGTGTTGTCTGTAGAGCCATTTGGTCATTATCCACTTTCGTGGTGTTTTTTACTGCTGCACTGTGAGTTTGGTATTGGCTTCACGAAATACAAGGAGTTCTACTGGGACACAGTGCTGGAGGATGTACTCTCACGTGTGGTGGGTTAGTAAAATGCACCAGTGAGGCTTCAATCCCACATAGCTTTTCAACTTGACAATAGCAACCTGATTCTGACCTTTGGCAGGAATCCTCTCCATATAACAAGATGCCCTTACATAGAAGGGTCTGCTGGCTGTACCATGTCAGTCACAAGTCTTTCTAAGCCAATGGCAGATCCACGTGGACCCACCACAAATGTTTTTTTTCACACACCTACACTCCTCTGCTCTAGGCCCACTAGTCTGCAGGCTCCAACTTTCTGGCATCTATGTTCTACACTTTTTTCATGAAACCCAGTCAATCAAGGCACTGTCTGGTACAATCATGATCAGGAACAGGACATTCAGAAGTTCTCCAGTGCAACCTGGTCATAGTAATTTCAAAAAATTCATGGTATTTATCTAGATATTTTTCAATAATGAAGTTGGAGGCACTGTGGGATTTAATTTATACAGGAACCATTAAAAGGTGAGGAATCTCATTTCAATGAAAGCTCTGGAGAACTTTCACAGGCAAGGCTTCCCAAAGAGTGGGCAAAAGGTCACATGAAGCCAGGCCCATTGAGGTCTACAATGTGAATTCCATGTGTGTTTTGACTCTCAACTATGGCTGACAATCTTTCAAAATAAAATCTTGTGATATCCTGGCTGAGATTCCCAGTGCTCTGTGGAAAGTCACCCTGGGCCTAGATCTCAGTTTCCAATGGCGAATCTCATGCGTGGCCTCCAAAAATCCCAACACAATTCATGGCAATACTTCTCTGAGTTCAGTTCCACAACTCAGTCTCTAAGGGGAATCACAACAGAGTTCAAGCCCAGGTGGACCCAGGCATCTCTTCCAATTGCCACACAAATGATGACAATTAAAACCAAAACACTCCCACAGGGCCCTCTTCTTCTTTTATATAGACACTAATCATAAACTCTAGCTGGAGGTTTCCATCAGGGGCACAGCCCAAGACAGTGTCAAAAATAATCTCCCTTGCCCCTCATTTGCCTAAAGTCAGGGTGGCCTGGACAACATTCCTGTGAAACAGAAGTGATCATATAGGACTGCTGTTAATACTGCTCCACTTCTCAAATTTGAGGCCTACTGACTGTGGGGTATAGATTCTTTGTGTGAATTGGAGTCATGAGAAAACGCAAGCACCTATTGTCCAGCCTCTGCAGGGCTTTGAAGAACTCATTTGACACAAATGATCCCTATTCTCACTTGATGGAGGTCAGAAATATTACAGAGGAAGGCGAGAGGCTTCATCCAAAATGACTGATCTTTTTTCCATTTTGGTTTTGAATGCCCACATGGGATCTTTCTCTAGACCCATCAGGTGCTGAAAATCTAAACCACAGGCTCACACAGGGCCAAGAGGCTGATTCAGACAAATCTTTTTCCAAAGCAATAAAGTAAAAAGCCACAGGTGATTCCCATTCATTTCCATTTGAAAACTCTTTTCTTCAGGCTTCACTAAGGTTTGGCCTGAGGCAAAGACCTTTCTGACATTCAGAGAAACAGAACAATAGGTAATCAAAAGCCCCCAAGGAGGGTTTCTCCTAGGAGACTTTCCTGGTTACTCTGATATGTGAGTTTTCTGAGATGCTCGCCATTCTCTTCAACTATCCAGTACATGGCCATGTCACAGAGCTTGGAGGTGGTACGTATCTTGTACAAAAATACATGATACTAATCTTGAGAGTGGCCAGAATTCAGGAAAAAAATGAGAACTTAGGTAGATAGCAGGTGTTGCCCATGGATGAGGCAAGCCTCAGTCCATTCATTAATTGGGAAGGATGCATACTGGGAAGTTTTCTACTAGACAGGACACACCCAATGAGCTATTTTCTTTTCTAATATCTACAAAGAAAAACACAATGGGATACACAGACACAGAAACAGTCTCCTTGTCAAATGACTTACTAGAAACAGTCCACTCCAAACCAAACAAACCTTCTTTTTTACCTATTCTCAGATCATGTGAAAAAACCACAAACACAAACCAACACCCTCTAATGCACCTCCTTCTTCCAAGTAGGTGTGTGACTATCTGGAATGTCCTCTGACTGGTAGGACATACAATGCTCACCAGAAATGGCCTTTCTGTCTCAGATCTGGTCTCCTTGGTCAAATCTGTGAAGTTGTAAGGACGCAGTGGTGAGCCAATTCCTATTCTCTCAGGAAAGACCCCTCTTCAGAGCTTTCTTGGTATTTGGCAACCCTTACATCAGTAGGTACCAAGAAAGACTGACTCTGTTCCTGGAAAATCCAAAGAAATGAGCCCACTGCGACTGGGACTGGGACTGGCTCAGGGTGCCTTGCTTCCTGGATCACAAAATTCAGAGAGCTCCATCACCAAGGAAGTGAGGTGAGGTCACTACCTTCAGAAAATGAATGAGGTCACTGTCTTGGCCACCACTTTGTCCTAACAGTTTCTTCCTATTGTCTCCTGACATGGAGGCTGCCCTACTTCCTGTGATACTTTCTCATGTTAGAATGGTATAGAAACCATAGTTACCTGGGAACAGCTCTCCACACAGGCCTGGTTTGGTCCATCTTCCCTACATAAAGAATAGAGAGGCTGACTCAGACACATCTTTTCATCCTGACCATGTTTTTTGCCATGGAATATGACTTTTGTTCTCTCAGGTCCTTCATAGCTGCCTGCATCTTCTCCAGGGATCATTTCTGCAAGGATTTTGAGGTACTCAGCAGTTGGAAGATCTCCTAACTTCCTGTATTGTAATACCAACTTTGTCCCTGCTCTTCTGTAAAGTGAGATTGAAAGAACATTGTATGGTTAGGATTAATAGCATGTTTGATTTGGGTTGGAAATCATTCTGCTGGATGAATAATGGTATTGGGAACCAGCGATATTTATAAGAATATAGAGGTAGAACATAAGTATGAAAACAGAAATCTAGGTAATATTTGAAGCCCAGAAGGATTTGGACCCTTGATTGGGATCCTTAGCTTGAGTTATGTTTTGCACCGAGGTCTCAGTTAAATTGATATACAATGGCATAAGACCCTGTACCTCAGATGATTAAATGTAGAAGAGATCATCCAGTCAAAAAGGGATTGTGTGTAGGATTAGGAAGATAGTCAGTAGGTTTAGAAGGAAGAGTGAGTCTAGGATTTGGACCAAATGTACTTTAGCAATAGGGTTTTGGTTAGAGAGTGAATATAAATGACACCATATGTGAAGAGTCAGGCACAATGATGAACTGGGGAAAATATGTAGGAAAGCAGACATCAATAGAGACATTAGGAAATCAGGCAAAGTATAACGTGATAGGATTAGACATTTTCAACAGGGTTGAGGTTGAATACATAATCTTAAGAAGAAACCAATTTGTAGTCACCAATAAGATTGACATTTGAGAGCATTAGGCAACCTGGACATGGATATATTTAGTAATCCATGTTCACATTCCATTGAGGCTTTGGTACATTCATAAGGGTGACCTTCGCATTTTGTGTCCAGAATATTACTGTGTTAATATGTATATGAAGATCAGGTGACATGAGTATTTCTTCCACCATTTCTGGGGGAAATATTTTGAAAAGATATAAATTAGTACTGGGGATACTAATCGGCTTACCCTGTGTTGATGAATATAGAGATGATGCATTAATAGACCATACTGTGAATAAATTATATGACTGGTTCCAAATTTAAATAATGGATTGTATTGATATCTGAAAAAATAGAGGAAATCATTTATTGATATACATACATTCATTCCAACCACTTATATATCTAATGGTTATATTAGGGTTACCGTTTATCATAAATAGTGTGTGAGTTTTGCTTCAAAAATGATTATGGAATCGAAAACAATGTCTTTAGAAAGAAGTCTAGTGAAAAGACCAGTCAAGAAACATGGAGAAATATAAGTGTTCTGAAGGAGGAAGTGATTGAAAGTGAACCAAATGTTTATAAATTTGTGAACTTGTGAATGAAAGGATATAATTTATGATGTCTATAAACTGAAGAAATAATAACGTACCAGGTTTGATTAAAATGAACTTTAATAAACACACCATATCCAATAGGAATCTACTTGCATTGATGTTAAACTTGGTCAGTTACTGTAGAAATATTAGGATTTGTAAGCACCCTTCCCTGAAGTTAGTTTTCAGTACTAGGAAACAAATATTTATTTCAGTGGATGTATATTTCTGAGAATAAACTTTTTAAAAGTTGATTATAAATCCACATATATGAATATGAATGAATTCACGCGGTGTATAAGAAGACACATATATTTCATATTTTGGTAAATCTGGAGAATATATATATATATATATATATATATATATATATATATATAAATATAATGTATATATAGACACACAAACACACACATTATAATGTAGCAATATATATGCCAATTGAAATTCATCATGAAAAATAACTCATCCGCATATCCCAAAATATTCATTTTACTGAACATGAATATGTGTATAGTGTTGTTCATCTAGGAAGCTCACCCATGGGTTCAATTTTCAGTTAAAACAGCGTTTAGGAGGAGTGATCTCTTCTCACAATTTGTATCTGCCAAGTCAGCCACCTCACAAGAATGTATATGTGAAACCAGGTAGGATTCTATTTGTGCATATAAAAATACATTTGCTTAATAGGCTACAGAGAAAGGGAGACAGGAATTCACATTTTTCTTAACTTTAAAAACACATGGAAAATTATTTCAACAAATAATTGACTAGATTTATAACTCCTACCTTATATCATGCAAAAGGTAATTCCAACTATACACCATGCTTCTTCTGAAATGCTTGTATTTCTATTCTGTTTGGGTTATTTTTCTCCATTATATTAGGATTAGTAGTCAGAGTTTAGTAGGGTATGGGTTAGTGTCAGGGATTCAGTATTTCAAACAGAAAATTGGAAAATGAATCCAATGTGTATGCAAATATGTGCTACAAAACAATCTTCCCTCTCTCATCCAGAACAATGACTTGACATTCCCTTTGCCCCAAGTAAGTCAGAATTAGAGGAGAAGAGTTAGAAAATCTGTGAATATATATTTAGAATGGAAAATGCTCAGGAGTTCACAACCTTGGAGTTGATAGAGCAGTTTCCAAAAGTAAGTGACATGGTAAACACTCCACAAACATGGAGATCTGCTGGCCTAAACACTTCTTGAGAAATTGCCTCTGAGCTTGGGCACTTGAAATATATGTTGTTTTCAGGAGCTTTAACTTCCGATGTAGTGAGACCATCAAAGCTAGGTCTGCATCTATGTGACCAGGAGGACATGGTTTCTTATTTTCCAATGAACATGAGGCAGCAGTGCTAAATTCTCTCTTTGTAGCTAAATTGTGGCCACGGGGGCTAAGTGTCACCCCATGTGGACTGTGAAGCCACTTGGTCATCCTCGACTTTTCATTGTGTTTCTTGCTGCTGCACTGGGAGTTTGGTATTTGCTTCACGAAATACAAGGAGTTCAAGTGGGACACAGTGCTGGAGGGAGTTCTGTCACGTGTGGTGGGTCAGTGTCTGCATGGGAATGCATCAAATAGGCTTCTATCCCACATAGCTTGCCCCTTGACCATAGCAACCTGATTCTAAACATTGCCGTGAAAAATCTCCATATAACAAGATGCCTTTATATAGAAGGGTCTGCTGGCTGCACCGTGTCTGTGTCAAGGCATTTGAAAGTCAATGGCAGATCCACAGGCCCCACCACAGATGTTTTATCACACACCTGCACACCACTGCTCTAGGCCCACTACATATCAGGCTCCAACTTACTGGCATCTCTGTTCTACACCATTTTCATGATACCTAGTCAATCAAGGCACTGTCTGGTATACTCATGATCAGCAACAGGACATCCAAAGGTTCTCCAGTGCCACCTGGTCATGAGAATTTCTAAAAATTCATGGTATTTATGTAACTATTTTTCACATATGAAGTTGTTGGTACTGTGTTTTTCAATTCATTCAGGATCCATTAAATGTTGAGGAAGCTCATTTTAATGAAGGATCTGGAGATCTCTCACAGGCAAGGCTTCCCAAAGAGTGGCCAAATTGTCACATGAAGCCAGGCCCATTGAGGTCTCCAATGTGAGGTCCATGTGTGTTTTGACTCTCAACGATGGCTGCCAGGTCTTTCAGAATAAAACCTGTGATATCCTAGCTGAGATTCCCAGTGCTCTCTGGAAAGCCTCTCTGGGCCAAGATCTCAGTTTCCAAGGGCGACTCTCATGCGTGGCCTCCTGAAATCCCAACAACATTCATGGCAATACTTCTCTGAAGTCAGTTCCAAATCTCATTCTCTAAGGGGAATCACACCAGAGTTCAAGCCCAGGTGGACCCAGTCATCTCTTCCAACTACCACACAAATGACCACAATTAAAACCAAAACACTCCCACATGGCCCTCATCTTTTTCCATATAAACACACATCATAACCTCTGGATGGAGTTTTCCATGAGGTGCACATCCAAACCAGTGCCCAAAATAAGCTCCCTTGCCCCTCATTTGCCTAACATCAGGGTTGATTGAACACGCTTCCTGTGAACCAGCAGTGATCAAATAGGCCTGCCGTAAATGCTCCACTTCTCCACTTTGAGGCCTTCTTACTGTGGGGTTTAGATTCTTTTTTTTTCTAAATTTTTTTGGAAATTTAATTGAAAAGTTAAAAAAATTGTTTTGCAGAATATTAAATTTCTAATGGCAAAGCCTTCACCTTGTTTGTGAAGGAAACCTTGATGCCTTGCCAATCTGGTTATATGGAGACACTCAAAATTTTCTGTTACATACTACATGGATGAATGGCTAAAGCACATAGTTTTTTAAAACTGAAAGGCAGATACCAGCAAGTAAGATAACAAATAAAAGACAATTTTATTAAAAAATAAAGTTGTTATATGACTCAAATATTGGAAATTCAATTCTTTTTTTTTGGTTGTTCAAAACATTATAAAGCTCATGATATATCATCTTTCATACATTTGACTTAATTGGGTTATGAACTCCCATTTTTACCCCAAATACAAATCGCAGAATCACATCAGTTACACACTCACGTTTTTACATAATAGCATACTAGTTATTGTTGAATTCTGCTACCTTTCCTATCCCCTACTATTCCCCCTCCCCTCCCATCTTCCCTCTCTACCTCATCTGCTGTTGTTTAATTCTCTCCCTTGTTTTCCCCTCTTTAGCCTCACAACCTCTTATATGTAATTTTGTGTAACATTGAGTAGTCTCCTACCATTTCCATATAATTTTCCTTCTCTCTCCCTTTCTCTCCCCCCACTCATCTCTGTTTAGTTTTAATATTTTTCTCATGTTCTTCCTCCCTGTTCTCTTCTTATTTGCTCTCTCTATATAAAAGGAAACATTTGGCATTTGTTTTTTAAGGATTGGATAGCTTCGCTTAGCATAATCTATTCTAATGCCATTCATTTCCCTGCAAATTCTATGATTTTGTCATTTTCAGTGCTGTGTAATACTCCATTGTGTATAGATGCCACATTTTTATTATCCATTCGTCTATTGAAGGGCATCTAGTTTGGTTCCACAGTCTAGTTATTGTGAATTGTGCCGCTATGATCATCGATGTGGCAGTATCCTTATACTGCTCTCTATTAAGATCCTCAGGGAAGAGTCTGAGAAGGGCGATATCTCAAATGGTGGTTCCATTCCCAGCTTTCCCAGGAATCTCCATACTGCTTTCCATATTGGACTCTCCAATTTGCAGGCCCACAAGCAGTGTACAAGTGTACCCTTTACCCCACATCCTCACCAACACTTATTGTTGTTCGACTTCATAATGGCTGCCAATCTTACTGGAGTGAGATGGTATCTTAGGGTGGTTTTGATTGCATTTCTCTGACTGCTACAGATGGTGAGCATTTTTTCATGTACTTGTTGATTGATTGTATATCCTCCTCTGTGAAGTGTCTGTTAAGATCCTTGGCCCATTGTTGATTGGGTTATTTGTTATCTCATTGTTTAATTGTTTTGAGTTCTTTGTATATTCTAGATATTAGGGCTCTATCTGAAGTGTAAGGGGTAAAAATTTGTTCCCAGGATGTAGGCTCTCTATTTAACTCTCTTATTGTTTCTCTTGCTGAGAAAAAACTTTTTTAGATTAAGTAAGTCCCATTTGTTTATTCTTTTTATGAACTCTTGGGCTATGGGTGTCCTATTAAGGAATTTGGAGCCCAACCCCACAGTATGTACATCATAGCCAACTTTTTCTTCTATCAGACGCAGTGTCTCTGATTTTATATCTGGCTCCTTGATCCATTTTGAGTTAACTTTTATGCATTGTGAGAGAAAGGGATTCCGTTTCATTTTGTTGCATATGAATTTCCAATTGTCCCTGCACCATTTGTTGAAGATGCTATCCTTCTTACATTGCATGCTTTTAGGTCCCTTTTCAAATACAAGAAAGTTGTAATTTTGTGGATATGTCTCTGTGTCCTCTATTCTGTACCATTGGTCCATCTGCCTGTTTTGATACCAGTACCACACTGTTTTTGTTACTATTGCTTTGTAGTACAGTTTGAACTCTGGATTCACACTTCCTGCTTAGAATTGCTTTCGCTATTCTGGGTCTTTTGTTGTTCCATATGAAATTCATGATTACTTTATCTATTTCTACAAGAAATGCCATTGGGTTTTTGATTGGCATTGCATTAAACCTGTAGAGAACTTTGGGTAATATCGCCATTTTGATGATGTTATTTCTGCCTATCCATGTACAGGGCATATTTTTCCATCCTCTAACATCTTCTTCTATCTCTCTCTTTAGGGTTCTGTAGTTTTCATTGTATAAATCTTTCACCTCTTTGGTTAGGTTGATTCCCAAGTTTTTTATTTTCTTTGAGTATACTGTAAATGGAGTGGTTTTCCTCATTTCCATTTCAGAAGTTTTGTTGCTGATATACAAGAATGCCTTTGATTTATGCGTGTTGATTTTATATCCTGCCAATTTGCTGAATTCATTTATTAACTCTAGCAGTTTCTTTGTAGACCCTTTTGGGTCTGTTAAATATATTATCATGTCATCCACAAATAGCGATAATTTAAGTTCTTCTTTTCCTATTTTTATGCCTTTAATTTCCTTTGTCTGTATCATTGCTCTGGATAGTATTTCAAGAACTAAATTAAATAGAAGTGGTGATAGAGGGCATCCCTGTCTTGTTGCAAATTTTAGAGGGAATGCCTTCAGTTTTTCTCCATTTAGGATGATGCTAGCCTGAGGTTTAGCATATATAGCTATTACCATGTTGAGGTAAGTTCCTGTTATTCCTAGTGTTTTATAGAGTTTTAAAGAAAAAGGGATGCTGTGCTTTGTAGAATGCTTTTTTTGCATCTATCGAGATGATCATATGGTTCTTCTCTTTAAGTCTATTGATGTGATGGATTACATTTATTGATTTCCGTATATTGAACCAGCCTTGCATCCCTGGGATGAATCCCTCTTGATCATGAAGCACAATTTTTTTATATGCTTTTGTTTTTTATTTGCCAGGATGTTATTGAGAATTTTTGCATCCAAGTTTATTAGAGATATTGGTCTGTAGTTTTCTTTCTTTGAAGTGTCTTTGTCTGGTGTTGGGATCAGGGTGATGTTGGCCTCATAGAATGAATTTGGAAGAACTCCTTCTTTTTCTATTTTTTGAAATAGCTTGAAAAGTATTGGTATTAATTCATCTTTGAACGTTTTGTAGAACTCTGCTGTATAACCATCTGGTCCAGGGCTTTTTTTGGTTGGTAGTCTTTTGAAGGTTTCTTCTATTTCTTCCTTTGTTATTGGTCTATTTAAATTGTGTGAGTCTTCTGGACTCAAACTTGGCAGATTATATGACATAAGAAATTTATCAATATCTTCATTATCTTCTGTTTTATTGGAATATGGGGTTTCAAAATACTTTCTAATTATCATCTGAATTTCTGTAGTGTCTGTTGTGATGTTGCCTTTTTTATCCCATATGTTAGTAATTTGAGTTCTCTCTCTACTTCTCTTCATTAGCATGGCTAAGGCCCTGTCGATTTAATTTATTTTCAAAGAACCAACTTTTATTTTTTCAATTTTTTTGTTTCAATTTTGTTGATTTCTCCTCTAATTTTAATTATTTCTTGTCTTCTACTACATTTGTTGTTTTGCTTTTTTTTTTCTAGGTTTTTGAGATGTAGTGTGAGATCATTTATTTGTTGTTTTTTTTTTTCTTTTTTTTTTTTTTTGAGGAAAGAATTCCAAGAAATGAATTTCCCTCTTAAAACTGCTTTCATTGTTTTCCATAGAATCCGGTATGCTTTGTCTGTATTGTCATTTGTCTCTAAGAAATTTTTTATCTCCGCCTTTATGTCTTCTGTAACCCATTGATCATTCAGTAACATATTGTTCATTTTCCATGTGATGTAGAATTTTTCCTTCCTTCTTCAATCATTAATTTCAAGTTTCATTCCATTATGATCAGATATGGTGCATGGTATTATCTCCATACTTTTATATTTACTAAGAGTTTCCATATGGCATAATATATGGTCTATATTTGAGTAGGACCAATGTGCTGCTGAGAAGAACATGTATCCACTTTATGATGTTTGATATATTCTATATATGTTGGTTAAGTCTAGGTTATTGATTGTTCTATTAAGTTCTATAGTTTCTTAATTCAGATTTTCTCTAGAGGATCTGTCCAATTGCGAGAGTTGTGTGCTGAAGTCACCCGTAATTATTGTGTTATAGCCTATATGACTCCTGAAGTTGAGGAGAGTTTGTTTTATGACTTTGCACCACCATTGTTTGATGCATACAAATTGATAATTGTTATGTCTTGTTGGTTAATGGTGCCTTTTAACAGTATATAGTGTCCTTCTTTATCACTTTTGATTAACTTAGGTTTAAGTTGATTTTAATCGATATGAGTATGGCCACTCCTTCTTGCTTCCGAGGGCCAACAATGGCTGCAAAGTCTTTCAGAATAAAATCATGTGATTTCCTGGGTTAGATTCCCATTGCTCTGTGGAAAGCCACCTTGGGCCTAGATCTCAGTTTCAAAGGGTGACATTCATGCGTGGCCTCCTAAAAACCAACACAATTCATTTCAATACTTCTATGAGGTACGTTCCAGAACTCAGGCTCTAAGGGAAATCACACCAGAGTTCAAGCCCAGGTGGACCAAGTCATCTCTTCCAACCCCCACACAAATGACCACAATTAGAACAAAAAAACTCCCACATGGCCCTCATCTTCGTCCATAAAGACCCTCATCAAAAGTTCTGGATGGAAGTTTTCATGAGGGTCGCAACCAAAGAAAGTTTCCAGAATAAGCTCCCTTGCTTCTAATTTCCCTAAAGTCAGGGTGGCCTGGACACCCTTCCTGTGAACCAGGAGTGATCAAAAAGGCCTGCCATTAAATCCGCTCTGTTTCTATAATTTGAGGCTTACTGAATGTCAGGTATAGATTTTTTATGTGATTTGGAGTCATGAGAAAACCCAAGCATATCTGCAGAGCATTGAAGAATTCATTTGACAAAGAGGATCCTTATTCTCACTTGAAGGGGGTCAGGAACCTAACAGAGAAAGGCAAGAATCTTCATCCACAATGACTGCTCTTTTTGCCATTTTGGTTTTGAATGCACACATGGGTTCTTTCTTTAGATCCATTAGGTGCTGAGAATCTAAGCCACAGCCTCACACAGGGCCAAGAGGCAGATTCAGACAAATCCCTTTCCAAAGTAATTAAGCAAAGAGCCACAGGTGATGTCCATTTATTTCCATTTGAAAATTTTTTCTTCAGGCTTCACAAAGGGGTGGCCTGAGGCAAAGACCTTCCTGACATTCAGGGCAACAGAACCATTGATTTGTATACTTAGCTTGAGTTATGTTCTGCACCGAGGTCTCAGATAAATCGATATACAATGGCATAGGACCGTGTACCTCGGATGATTGAATGTAGAAGAGAACATCCAGTCAAAAAGGGATAGTCTGTAGGATTAGGAAGATAGTCAGTAGGTTTAGGAAGAAGAGTGAGACTAGGAGTTGGACCAAAAGTTCTTTAGCAATAGGGTTTCAGTTAGAGAGTGAATGTAAATGTCAGCACATGTGAAGAGACAGTCAGAATGATGAACTGGGAAAAATATGTAGGAAAGCAGATATCAATAGAAAGATTAGGAAATCAGGCAAAGTATAAAGTGAGTGATAGGATTAGACATTTTCAACAGGCTTGAGGTTGAATATATAATCTTAGGAAGAAACAAATATGTAGTAATCAATAGGATTGACATTTGAGAGCATTAGGCACCCTGGACATGGATGTTTTTAGTAATCCATGGTCACTTTCCATTTAGGCTTTGGTACAATCATATGTGTGACCTTTGCATTTTGTGTCCAGAATACTACCGTGATAAATTGTATATGTTGATAAGGTGACATGAGTATTTCTTCCACCATTATGGGGAGTAATATTCTGGAAACTTATAAATTAGTACTGGTGATACAAATAGGTGTACCTTGTGTTGATGATTATTGAGATGTTGCATGAATAGACCATATTGTGATAAAGTATATAACTAGTTCCAACTTTAAATAATGGATTGAGTTTGCATCTGAAAATATATTGGAAATCTTATATTGATATATATACAATCATTCCAACCAGTTATATATGTAATGGTAATATTAGGGTTACGGTTTATCGTGAAAGGTGAGTATTGCTTCAAAAATGATTATGGAATCAAAAATAATGTGTTTAGAAAGAAGTCTAGTGAAAAGACCAGTAAAGAAACATGGAGGAATACATGTGTTCTTAAGTAGTAAGTAAATGAATGTGAACCAAATGCCTATAATTTTGTGAAGTTGTGGATGAAAAAATATATCCTATGATGTCCATAAACAGATAACATAGTAATATACCAGTGTTGAATAAAAATGAACTTCAAAATACACATCATGTCCCATAGCAATATACTTGCATTGATGTTAAACTGGGTCAGGTACTGTAGAAATATTAGGATTTGTATGCACCACCTACTGAACTTAGTTTTCAGTAGTAGGAAACAAAAATGTATTACAGGAATATAAATATTGCTGAAAATAATCTTGTAAAGATTGGATTTTGAACCCACATACATGAATATAAATGAATTTAGGGAGTGTATAATAAGACACATATTTTTCATATTTTTTTTTAAAATCTGGAGAAAAAAAAAAAAAATATATATATATATATATATATATATATATATACACATATATATTTTTTCCAGATTTAAAAAAAATACACAAACACACACACACACACACACACATGCACACATACACACACACACACACACATTAATATTTAGCAATATATATGCCAATCGAAATTCATCATGAAATATAATTCATCCACGTATTCAAAAATATTCATTTTACTGAACATGGATTTATGTATAGTGTTTTTCACTAGGAAGCTCACCCATAGGTTGAATTTTCAGTTCCATCATTATTTAGGGAGAGTCATCTGTTCTCACAATTTTATATTCCAAAGTCAGGGAGCTCAAAAGAATGTCCGTGTGATACCAGGTAGGATATTATATATATGCATAAAAAAATACATGTGCTGAATAGGATACAGAGAAAGGGAGACAGGAATTTATATATGTGATAATTTTAAAAAATCATGGAGAAATATTACAATGAAAAGTTTACTAGATTTAAAACACATACTCTTGATAATGCAGAAGGCAAATAGAAGTATACACCATGCTTCCTATGAAAGGCCTGTATTTCTATTCGGTTAGGTTTCTTTCTCTCCATGATATTATGATTAGTAGTCAGAGTCTAGTAGGGTATGGGTTAGTGTCAGGGATTCAGTATTTCAAATGGAAAAAAGGAAAATGAATCTAATGTGTATGCAAAAATGTGATACACATAAATCTTCCCTCTCTCATCCAGAACAATGCCTTGACATAACCATCGCTAAAAGTAAGACACAATTAGAGGAGAGGAGTTAGAAAATCTGTGAATTTATGTGGAATGGAAAATGCTCAGGAGTTCACAACACTGGAGGTGGTAGAACAGTTTCCAAAAGTAAGCGAGAGGGTAAACAATCCAGAAACATGGAGCTGTGGTGGCCTAAAGACTTCTTGAGAAACTTCCTCTGAGGTTGGGAACAAGAAATATATGTAATTGTCAGGAGATTTAGCTTCGTTTGTAGTGACACCATGAAATCTGGGTCTGCATCTATGTTACCTGGAGAACATGGTTTCTTATTTTCCAATGATCATGAGGCAGCGGTGCTGAATTCTCTCTTTGTAGGTAAACTGAGGCCACTGGGCTGAAGTGTCTCCCATGTGGACTGTGAAGCCATTTGGTGATCCTCCACTTTCCAGGGTGTTTCTTACTGCTGCACTGGGAGTTTGGTACTTGCTTCACGAAATACAAGGAGTTCAACTGGGATAAAAATGCTGGAGGAGTTCTGTCATGTGTGGTTGGTCAGGGTCGCGAAGAGAATGTACGAACCAGGCTTCTATCCTACATAGCTTTCCCCTTGACTATAGCAACCTGATTCTGAACATTGCCCTGAAACCTCTCAATATGACAAGATGCCTTTACATATAAAGGTCTGCTGCCTGCACCATGTCAGTCGCAAGTCTTTCAAAGCCAATGGAAGATCCAGGTGGTCCTACCAAAAATATTTATTTACACACCTACAGTCCACTTCTCTAGGCCCAGTACTCAGCAGGATCCAAATTACTGGCATCTCTGTTCTACACCATTTTCACGAAACCCAGTCAATCAAGGCACTCTTTGGTACACTCATGATCAGCAACAGGAAATCCAAAGTTTATCCAGTGCCACCTGGTCATGGGAATTTCAGAAATTTCATGGTATTAATCTAGTCATATTTCAAAAATGAAGTTAGAGGCACTGTGGGTTTCATTAATTCAGGAACCATTAAATGGTGAGGAAGCTCATTTCAATGAAAGCTCTGGAGAACACTCACAGAAAAGCCTTCCAAAAGACTGGCAAAAAGGTCACATGAATCCAGACACATTGTGGTCTACAATGTGAGGTCCATATGTGTTTGGACTCTCAACTAGGGCTGCCAAGTCTTCAAGAAGTAAATCATGTGATATCCTGGCTCAGAATCCCCGAGCTCCGTGGAAAGCCATCCTGGGCCTAGATCTCAGTTTCCAAAGGCGATTCTCACGCGTGGCCTAGTAAAATCCCAAGAGAATTCACGGCAATACTTCTCTGAGGTCAGATCCAGAACTCATTCTTTAAGGGGAATCACACCAGAGTTCAAGCCCAGGTGATCCCAGTCATCTCTTCCAACTACCACACAAATTACCACAATTAAAACAAGAACACTCCCATATGGCCCTCATCTTCTTCCATATTGACACTCATCATAATTTGGCTGGATGTTTAAATGAGGGGCGCAGACCAAGACAGTGTCCAAAATAAGCTCCTTTGACCCTCATTTGCCTAAAGTCAAGGTGGCCTGGACACCCATCCTGTGAACCAGGAGTGATCAAATAGGCCTGCCATTAATACCGCTCCAATTCTCCAATTTGAGGCCTACTGACTGTGGGGTTTAGATTCTTTATGTGAATTTTAGTCATGATAAAACCAAACACCTATGGGCTAGCCTCTGTAGGTTTTGAAGAACTCATTTGACCCAAAGGATCCCTATTTTCACTTGATGGAGTTCAGGAACCTTACAGAGGAAGTCAAGAGACTTCATCCCAATGACTGCTCTTTTGGCCATTTTTCATTTGGATGCAAACATGGGAACTTTCTTTAGATCCATCAGGTGCTGAGAATCTAAGTCACAGCCACACACAGGGCCAGGGGGCTGATTCATACACATCCCTTTTCAAAGCACTTAAGAAAAGAGCCACAGGTATGCCCAATCATTTCCCTTTGAAAACTGTTTTCTTCAGGCTTCAAAAAGGGGTGGCCAGAGGCAAAGACCTTCCTGACATTCAGGGCAACAGAACAATTGGTAAGTAAAAGGCCCAAAGCAGGGTTTCTCCACTGAGACTTTCCTGGTCACACTGATATCTGAGTTTTCTGAGATGCTCCCCATTCCCTACAGCTATCCAGTACATTGATATGTCACAGAGCTTTGAGGTGGTAAAGATCTTGGACACAAAACCATAGGCCTATTCTTGAGATTGGCCGGAATTCAGGAAGAAAACAGGAACTTAGGAAGATAGCAGGTGTTGCACATCAATAAGGCAAGCTACAGTCCATTCATAAATGGGGCAATATGAATGCTGAGAAGCTTTCTACTCGACAAGACACATCCATTCATGAATTCTCTTTTCTAATGTCTACAACCACGGACACAGTGAGATACACAGACAGAGAAACACTCGCCATGTTAAACGACTTACTAGAAACAGTCCACTTCCAACGAAACAAACTGACTTTCCTACCTATTCTCAGAGAATGAGACAAAACCACAAACCCACAACCACACCCACAAAGGCACCTTCTTCCCCCAAGTAGGTCTTTGACTATCCAGAGTGTCCTCTGACTTGTAGGCCATAATATGTTCCCCCAAAATAGCCTGTCCTGTCTCAGATCTGGTCTCCTTGGCAAACTCTGTGAACTTCTCAGGAGCCAACGGTGAGCCACTAACTGCTTTCTCAAGAAAAGCAACGCTTCCGAGCTTTCCTGGCATTTGTTCTTCTCACGTCTGAAGGTACCAAGAAAGACTGACTGTCCTTGGTAAATTCAAATAAGTGAGACCACAGGGATGGGGACTGGGACTGGCTCTGTGTGCCTGGCTTCCTGGATCCAAAGTTCAGAAAGTTCCATCACCAAGGAAGTGAGGTGAGGTCATTTCCTTCCTGAACTGAATGAGGTCCCTGTCTTGGCAACCACTTTGTCTTAACTGTTGCTTCCAAGGGTCCCATGAGATTGAGGCTGCCCCTACTTCCTGTGACACTTTCACAAGTTAGAATGGTATATCAACCATAGGCACCCAGGAATAGATCTCCACACAGGCCTGTTTTGGTCCATGTTCTCTACATTAAGAAGAGAATCTAATTCAGACACAACCTTTTATCCTGACCGGGTTGTTTGCCATGGAAGATGACTTTTGCTTTCTCAGGTCCTTCATAGCTGCCTACATCTTCTCCAGGGATCATTTCTGCATGGGCCTTTGAGGTTCTCAGCAGGTGGAAGTTTCCCTACATCTCTTTATTGTAAAATCAACTCTTTCCCTGCTCTTCTATAAAGTTAGATTGAAGGAACAGTGTATGATTATGGTTAAAAACATGTTTGATTTGGGTTAGAAATCATTGTGCTGGATGAATAATGGTATTGGGAACTTGCTATGTGTATAAGAATATATAGGTGTAATATATGTATGAAAAAAGAAATCTAAGTATGATGTGAAGGCCAGAAGGGCATTGGGCCCTTGATTGGGATACGCAGCATTGAATTACGTTCTGCAGAGATGTCTCAGATAAATCGATATACAATGGCATAGGTCCTTGTACCTTGCATGAATTAATGTAGAAGGAACATCCAGTCAAAAAGGGATAGTCAGTAGTGAAAGGTTAATAAAATAGGTACTTGTAATTTCCTGTTTTTCTGTATGCTTAACAAAACACTGTTGAAATCTTGAGAAATGTTTGCTAATCTTGTTCTAGAATGTACTGTTCCCAACTGCCAAACTGCAGAATGTACTGCCTCACTCGGTGTCACGCGAACCGCCCACTCACCCTTACACATCAGTAAACTTCCCTCCCTTCCCTCTCCAAGAAATGTATGTAAGCTCTGCATAAGCTGTTCTCAGAGCTCTCTGATCTATTTAAGTTAGCTGTGAGCCCCAGCAAGCTGGACCCAAAAAAAACCCTTTGCTGTTGCATGAGACAGTCTCTTGGTAGTCTCTTCCTCCGACACTCGCCTGACCTTTACATATTGAGGTTCCACCGAGTTCTGGCAGTGGTGGATGAGAGACCCCCAACGGGCTCCTCTCGGAGCAAGTAAGGCGCCTCTTTCTGGTTTCAGGTGTCATGTTAGGGCTTGGCAAAATTGCTGGAGATGAAGAGCCTGGGGTCTCTCCGACGGTGGCTGAGAGACGTGTCACAGAGACATAGGGCACCTCCATGGGGGACCCCGCAGAGGACTCGGAGAATCAAGGAACAATTGCTTCATTGACTCAGTGATATTTTGTTTTAGATTAGGTATTGCCATCGTATCGGGTTTTGCCGGCTACGCATTCCTGGTCTCAGTGTTGGACGTCCATTGCCTGTCTTCATGGTCTTGTCTTATCTGTGTCATGTGACTTTGCTTTTACTGTTTGTGTACCTTTCATTATGGGACAGAGCACTTCAATGGCTCTGTCCCTGACCCTTGATCACTGAACCAAAGTCTGCTTAAGGGCTCAGTATCTTTCTTTTTTTAGTAAAACGCTAGACCTGGCAGACTCTCTGTGCCTCAGAATGGCCCATTTTGGAGTCGTATGGCCCCTAGAAATATCTTTCTACTTCCCACTAATTTAAAAAGTCAGAGATATTGTCTTTCAGCCAGGGCCACATAGCCATCCTGATCAACAGCCATATATCTTAACTTTGCCAACCTCTGCAAATCTCCTCCACCATGGGTGAAGCCTTTCCTTGCCCATGCCTCTGCTCATACTCCTTCCCCCATGATCTCTCAAACCCTCACCTCTTCCACCTCCTCCACCCTCTGTTCTCCCTGAGTCACAAGATTTGACTCTACTGGACTCTTCTTCCCCTCCTTATCCACTGCCCTCGTCCCCTAACACACAACACACTCTAAGTGATTCCCCTGCTTCTGACTAAGCCTCTCTACCATTGGAGGAAGCTAAGCCGGTAATAGGATCTGATAATGGACCGATGTTCATGGCCCAGGTAAGTCAGGGGTTAGCCAGGAACCTGGGGATTAATTGGAAGTTATATTGTGCTTATAGACCCCAGAGTTCAGGACAAGTAGAAAGAATGAATAGAACAATTAAAGAGACCTTAACGAAATTAAGCTTAGAGACCAGCATAAAAGATTGGACTATGCTCCTGACTTATGCAATGTTTCATGCAAGAAAAAATCCTTCTGTTTCTTTGAGTAGCCTTACCCCCTGAGAAATTCTCTATGGTGGCCCTCGTCCAGTAAGGGTCCTAAGCCCAACTGTAAGACCTAAGGATCCATTTCACACCCTCTTGGTTGACAGACTTAAAGCTCTTGAAAGAACTCAGTGATACCTGTGAAAATAGCTGGCCACTGCCTACCAAACTGTGTACCAGGGGATTCCACATCCATATCAAATAAGAGACTTCATGTATGTAAGATGACATCAGGTGTCATCCCTGGAACCCTGCTGAAAAGGACCATACCAGGTGTTACTTATAACACCTACAGTGGTAAAGGTATACAGAATCACTTCCTGGATCCATGCCTCTCATCTCAAGCCTGCTCCTTGTCCAGAATCTTTCTGGAAACTGGAAAAGACTGGTAACAGTTTCAAATTGTGTATTCGCCATGTGGATAAGGTTATATACTCTCCCCTTGGCCACAAGTAGTCCTAACCCTCATCAGCCTGTTAAGCAGCGATGGCTGATCACAAATCCTACTGGAAAAGAGTATAATCTATCTCGCATACAGCCCCCTTAGGGACCTGGTGGCCATCTCTCCACCCAGACATTTGTCAGCTGGCCATAGGTCTTTTTTATTGGGATATCCCTGATGAAGAAAATCCCACTAAAATACCATTAAATCCCTTCCGTACCATAGATAATGGAAACAAACTTTATGGATGTAGGGACACGCGAGCCAGATGCGGTTGGCTAGCCTAGATTACTATGTTTGCCCAGCAAACTATCAAAGCCACAAACAGTAACGGCTGTGTGGGGGAAAAGCCGACTTCTTCTGTATTTCATGGAGATGTGATCATACAGGGGCTGCCTGATGGAACCCCAATACTTCATCAAATTCAGTACACAGCATTGGCCATATTACCAAGTAGAAAACAGAAAAAGGATGGCCCCCAGAGGGGTCTCTAGATCCTCAAATTTTGCGTGACCTTTTTAACTTCTGCAAGTGCTCAAAAGGGTGAAAGGAGATTCCCCTAAGTGGAAGCCTTTTCCCTCCTTCACTCACATCCTGAACTATGCTTCTCCAATAGATTTTTATCCTCAGCCTTCTGCTCCAGACTCTCTGCTGTCACTCCCACCTCAGCAACCTGATTTCTCCCCTCCAATTACTAGATCAGAAACCCAAACCTCCACCAGTTCTCAGACAATTGCCCACTAGTGAGGTAGCAGGTACTGAGGTACCCATCCACCGACTCATTCCTCTCTTCTCCTGTCAGTGCCCTCACCGGGTCCCACCAGGTCCTCTTTCCAGCTAACCCAAAGCTCAAACGAGCTGAGGAGAGCTCTCAGACCCTTATCCAAGATGTAATATAAATGGCCATTAAAGTTGCTTTGTCATCACTGAAAACAGGTTACTAAAATTTAAAGTCCCTCACAGAATTTTGGGATACTCACTCCCGTTTTCTGCTCTGCTCTACCTGTTCTACTGCTGAAGTTTTGTTGCTAGGAAATTCCCAAACCCCTTTCCAATTATTTTTTTACATCTCTCTTTTTCCTCATTCTCAGATCCTCAGAGCTTCTCTCAGCCCCACCTTCCCCGTATTCCCCCTCTGTACCAGGCCCACAGAAAAGTCTTAAATGTCCTTCTCCAGAAGTCTTCACCATGGCTGAATTTAGAACTTTCAGCATAGAGTTTCTATAAAGAGTGCAATGTAGATAAACTTTCTCTTTTTGTATTGCCCTGTTCTACTTGGCCACTGGTTAAAAAACTCAGTACTTCTAAGCTAGACAACCCCTAACTTGTTTTTCACAAAATATGTGAACAAGGCCTCTGGCCTTCAGCTGGGGCTTCACAGAAATGGCTACATTTCTAAGATAAAGAAATTACCAAATGGGCTCCGTTGTAACAGCTGGCAGGGGGAAAATAAGAAAGGGAATAAAAAGCTCTCCCCCTCCCATGTGTCCTTGAAAATTTAACTTGCCCAGAACAGAGGAAAAATCAGAAACAAATACTGCTTTTTTGAACTTCTGCAGACTGTAAACTTCTGAGCCCCATCCTTATATGCTGGGTACAAAATTCTGAAACTACCTAAACTTGAGTTTCAGGGGATTAATTGATTACAACAGAAGCAATGCCCTCTGAATCCGGTTGCAACAAAATAGGACTGTTTCCCTGTCTTCAGTGCCTTAGGTGCCTTGCCTTGTCTGTCCCTACAACAGCATAATTCTATATACTTAAACATTGTTTATGTTTTCATGAAATGGTCAACAGATGGGATTAATTTTGAAATGGTGCAGATGTTTCCCAGAGTGCTCTATCATGATGCAGGTTCGTTTGAAGATCAAATGGGGGGGGGGCATACAACCGGTTCCACTGGGAACATGTATCGCTCACTTTAGCCATCCTATTATGAATAGGAGTTGCTGCACGGGTGGGCACAGGAGCCACTGCCATTGTCCATGGGACACAACAAATGACCCAATTAGAAGCAGCAATAGAGCAAAACTAAGATATTAGAAACCCCCATCAGAGCTTTGCATGAATCTTTAACCTCTCTCTCTGAAGTTGTTTTACAGAACAGTTGAGGGTTGGACCTCCTCTTTATTAGAGAAGGGGGCCTTTGTGATGCATTGAGGAAAGAATGTTGTTTTTATGCTGACCATACTGGAGTTGTAATAAAATCTATGAGTAAATTTAAAAGACACCTTGAAGAGCATCAACAAGAGAGAGAGGCCCAAAAAGGGTGGCTTGAGTCTTGGTTCACACACTCCTCCTGGTTAACTACGTTTTTATCAACCTGGCAGGTCCAATAATAATCCTCATATTATTGCTAACTATAAAACCCTGTTTGCTCAACCATGTAATTTCTTTTCTCCAGGCTCAAATTGGACGAGTTAAACTTATGGTAATACCCCACTAGCAGACATAGAATGTGACACCCTCCAATGATCATTTTTATGATTAAAAGTAGCCAGAAGAAGAAGTGGGGAATTAAAGGATAATAAAATAGGTACTTGTCACTTCTTATTTTTCTGTATGCTTAACAAAACACTGTTGAAATCTTGAGAAATGCTTGCAAATCTTGTTCCCAGAATGTTCTGTCCCCAACTGCGCAACTGCAGAATGTACTCCCTCACCCAGTTGCACGCAAACCACCCACTCGCCCTGACCCATCAATAAAATTCCCTCCCTGCCCTCTCCAGGGAAAGTATATAAGCTCTACTTAAGCTATTCTCAGGGCTATCTGCTCGATTCAAGTGATCTCTGAGCCCCAGCATGCTGGACACCAAAAAAACCCTTTGATGTTGCATGAGATAGTCTGTTGGTTGTCTCCTCCTCTGAAGCTCGCCCCACATTTACTTGGATGATTGAATGTAGAAGAGAACATCCAGTCAAAAAGGGATAGTCTATAGCATTAGGAAGATAGTCAGTACTTTTAGGAATAAGGGTGAGTATAGGAATTGGAAAAAAAAGTTCTTTAGCAATAGGGTTTCGATTAGAGAGTGAATGTAAATGTCAGCACAGGTGAAGAGTCAGTCACAATGATGAACTGGGGAAAATATGTAGGAAAGCAGATATCAATAGAGACATTACGAAAACAGGCAAAGTATAAAGTGAGTGATAGGATTAGATATTTTGAACAGGGTTGAGTTTACATATATAATCTTAGGAAGAAACAAATATGTAGTCACAAATAGGATTGACATTTGAGATCATTAGGCAAATTTCAGGTGGGTGAATATTTCTCAGAATAATCTTGTGAATAGTTGATTATAAATCCACATACATAAACATGAATGAATTTAGGTAGTGTATATAAGACACATATATTTCATATTTTGAAAATCTGGAGAGTGTATATATATATATATATATATATATATATATATATATATATATATATACACAAAACACACACACAGACAAAAAAGTAGCAATATATATGTCAATCAAAATTCATTATAAAATATGCATCATCCAGAGATCTAAAAATATTAATTTTACTGAACATGGATTTATGTATAATGCTCTTCAACTAGCAAGCTCACCCATAGGTTGAATATCCAATTCCAACAAGTTTAGTAGGAGTGATCTCTTCTAACAATTTGTATCTGCCAAGTCAGCCACCTCACAAGAATGTACGTGTGGTACCAGGTAGGAATCTATATGTGCATATAAGAATACAGAGAAAGGGAGACAGGAATTCACATATTTGTTAACCTTAAAAATACATGGACAACTATTTCAACAACAAATCGACTAGATTCATGACTCCAACTCTGTATCATGCAAAAGGCAAGTCCAACAATACACCAGGCCTACTCTGAACTGCTTGTATTTCTATTCTGTTTGGGTTAGTTTTCTCCATCATATTAGAATTAGTAGTCAGAGTCTGGTCGGGTATGGGTTAGAGTCAGGGATTCAGTATTTTGAATGGAAAATAAAAAACTGAATCCAATGTGTATGCAAATATATGCTACAGAAAATTCTTCCCACTCTCCTCCAGAACAATGCCTTGACATTACCTTCGCCCCAAGTAAGACACAATTAGAGGAGAAGAGTTAGAAAATCTGTGAATACCTATCAGGAATGGAAAATGCTCCAGATTTCACATCTTTGGAGGTGGTAGAGGAGTTTCCAAAAGTAAGGGACAGGGTAAACACTCCACAAACATGGAGCTCTGCTGGCCTAAAGACTTTTTGAGAACCTGCCTTTGAGGTTGGGCACTTAAAATATATGTTGTTTTCATTAGCTTTAGCTTTATTTGTAGTGAGACAATCAAAGCTCGATCTGCTTCTATGTGACCTGGAGGACATGGTTATTTATTTTCCAATAAAAATGAGGCAGCAGTGCTGAATTCTCTCTTTGTAGGTAAACTGTGGCCACTGAGGGCTAAGTGTCTCCCCGTGTGGACTGTGACACAACTTGGTCATCCTCCAATTATCGTCGTGTTTTTTGCTGCTGCACTGGGAGTTTGGTATTTGCTTCATGAAATACAATGAGTTCAAATGGGAGACAGTGCTGAAGGGAGTTCTGTCAGCTGTGGTGGGCATGGTCTCCAGGAGAATGCACCAACCAGGGTTCTATCCCACGTAGCTTGCCCCCTTGACAATAGCAACATGATTCTGAACATTTCCCTAAAACCTCTCCATATAAAAATATGCCTTTACGTATATGGGTCTGATGGCTGCACCATGTCAGTCTCAAGCCATTTGGAAGCCAATGGAAGATCCACATGGCCCCACCACAGATGTTTTATCACTCACTTGCATAACACTTCTCTAGGCCCACTACTCACCAGGCTCCTACTTACTAGCATCTCTGTTCTACACCATTTTTATGAAACCCAGTCAATCAAGGCCCTGTCTGGTATATTCATGATCATCAACAGGACATCAAAGGTTCTCCAGTGACATCTGGTCATGGGAATTTTAAAAATTTCATGGTAATTATCTAGCAATTTTTCATGGATGAAGTTGGAGGCACTGTGGGTTTCAATTCATTCAGGAACCCTTAAAGGGTTAGGAAACTAATTTCAGGCAAAGCTCTGGAGTACTCTCACAAGCAAGGCTACCCAATGAGTGGCCAAAAAGTCACATGAAGCGAGGCCAATTGAGGTCTATAAAGCGAGGTCCATGTGGGTTTTGAATCTCTATAATGCATGCCAAGTCTTTCAGAATAAAATCATGTAATATCCTGGCTGAGATTCGCAGTGTTCTGTGGAAAGCCAACCTGTGCCTAGATCTCAGGTTCCAATGGCAACTTCATGCCTGGCCTCCTAAAATCCCAACACAATTCTTGGCAATACTTCTCTCAGGTCAGTTCCAGAACTCAGTCTATAAGGAGAATCACACCAGAGTTCAAGTCCAGGTGGACCCAGACAACTCTTCCAACCGCTACTCAAATGAAAACAATTAAAACCAGAATACTCCCTCATGGCCCTATTCTTCTTCCATATAGACACTAATCATAACCTCTTCCTGGAGTTTTCCATGAGTTGTGCAGCCCAAGAAAATGTCCAAAATAAGCTTCTTGCACCTCTTTTGCCTAACTTCAGCGTGGCCTGGGCACCCTTCCTGTGAACCTGGAGTGATCAAATAGGCCTGCCCTTAATACTGCTCCGCTTATCCAATTTGAGGCTCTCTGACTGTGGGGTGTAGATTCTTTATGTGAATTGGAGTCATGAGAAAAGCCAAGACAGTGTCCAAAATCAGCTTGCTTTTTCCTCATTTGCCTAAAGTCAGGGTGGCCTGGACACCGTTTCTGTGAACCAGGAGTGATCAAATAAGCCTGCCGTTAATACTTCTGTGTTTCTCCAATTTGAGGGCTACTGATTTCAGGTATCAATTTCTTATGTGATTTGGAGTTACTCGAAAACCCAAGCACCTCTGCAGGGAATTGAAGAACTCATTTGACCCAAAGAATCCCTATTCTCACTTGATGGAGTTCAGGAACCTAACAGAGGAAGGCAAGAGACTTCATCCATAATGAATGATTTTTTTGCCATTATGGTTTTGGATGCACACATGGGATCATTCTTTAGATGCATCAGGTGCTGAGAATCTAACTAAAAGACACACACATGGCCAAGAGACTAATTCAGACACATCCCTTCCCAAAGCAATTAAGCAAAGAGCCACAGGTGATGCCATTCATTTCCATTTGAAAACTGTTTACTTCAGGCTTCACAAAGGGGTGGATTGAGGCAAAGAACTTCCTGACATTCAGTGAAAAACAACAATAAGTAAGCAAAAGGCCCAAAGCAGGGTTTCTCCACTGAGACTTTCCTGGTCACACTGATATCTGAGTTTTCTGAGATGCTCGCAATTCTCTTCAGCTATCCAGTACATGGCCATGTCACAGAGTTGGAGGTGGTACATATTTTGAACATAAATCCATGAGCCTATTCTAGAGAGTGGGCAGAATTCAGGAAGAAAACAGCAACTTAGAAAGATAGCAGGTGTTGCACATCGACAAGACAAGCTGCACTCCATTCATATATTGGGCAGGTTGAAATATGGGAAGATTTACACTTGACAGGACACATCCATTAATGGATTCTCTTTTCCAATGTCTACAACAATGGACACAGTGGGATACACAGACATAGAAACACTCACCTTGTGAAACAACTTACTAGAAACTGTCCACTCCAAACCAAACCGCCTTTCCCATCTATTCTCAGAACATGAGACAAAACAATAAACCCACACACACTCCCACAAAGGCACCTCCTTCACCCAAGTAGGTATGTTACTATCCAGAGTGTCCTCTGACTGGTGGGCCATACTATGTTCCCCTGAAATGGTCTGTCTTCTCTCAGATCTGGTTTCCTTGGCCAACTCTGTGCAGTTGTCAGGAGCCAGTGGTGAACCACTATCTGCTTTCTCAGGAAAGGTCCATCTTCAGAGCTTTCCTGGCATTTGGCCATCCTCACATCATTAGGTACCAAGAAAACTGACTCTGTCCTTGGTAAATCCAAACAAGTGAGCCCACTGGGACTGGGACTGGGACTGCCTCTTGGTGCCTGGCTTTTTGGATACCAAGTTCAGACAGTTCCATCACCAAGGAAATGAGGTATGTCACTTTCTTTGGAACTGAATGAGGTCACTGCCTTGGCAACGACTTTGTCCTAACAGTTGCTTCCAAAGGTCCCATGAGATGGAGCCTTCCCCTACTTCCTGTGACACTTTCACAAGGTAGTATGGTATATCAACCATTGGCACCCAAGAACAGCTCTCCACACAGGTCTGGTTTGGTCCATCTTCTCTACAATAAGAAGAGAGAGGCTGATTCATACATATCCCTTCATCCTGACCAGGTTGTTTGCATTGGAAGATGACTTTTGCTCTCTCAGGTCCTTCATACCTGCCTACAACTTCTCCAGGTATCATTTCTGCATGGACCTTTGAAGTTCTCAGCAGGTGGAACGTCCCCAAGTTTCCTGTATTGTAAAAACCACTCTGTCCCTGCTCTTCTGTAAAATGAGATTGAGGGAACAGAGTATGTTTAGGGTTAATAACAGGTTTGATTTGGGTTACGAATCATTCTGTGCGATGAATAATGCTATTGGGAACCTGCGATATTTACAAGAATATAGAGGTGAAATATAAGTATGAAAACAGAAATCTAGGTATGATTTGAAGCCCAGAAGGACATTGGGCCCTTGATTGGGATACTTAGCTTTGAATTATGCTCTGCAAAATTGTCTCAGATAATTCGATATACAATGGCATAGGACATTTTATTGAATGTAGAAGAGAACATCCAGTCAAAAAGGGATAGTCGGTAGGATTAGGAAGATAGTCGGTAGGTTTAGAAAGAAGAGTGAGTATAGGATTTGGACCAAAAGTTCTTTAGCAATAGGGTTTCGATTATAGAGTGAATGTAAATGTCAGCACATATGAAGTGTCAGTCACTAGGATCAACTTGGGAAAATTTGTTGAAAAGCAGATATCAATAGAAACATTATGAAATCAGGCAAAGTATAAAGTGAGTGATAGGATTAGACATTTCCAACAGGGTTGAGTTTGAATATATAAATTAGGAAGAAACAAATATGTAGTCACCAATAGGATTGACAATTGACAGCATTAGGCAACGTGGACATGGATGTTTTTAGTAATTCATGTACACTTTACATTTAGGCTTTGGTACAATCATAAATGTGACCTTTACATTTTTTTGTCCAGAATATTACTTTGATAAAATGTATATGTACATCAGGTGACATGAGTATGTCTTCCAACATTTCTGCAAGCAATATATTGAAGATGTAAAATTAGAATCGGGGGTACAAAGAGGTGTACCCTGTGTCTATGAATATAGAGATAAAGAATGAATAGACCGTAATGTGAATGAATAATATAACTTTTTTCAACTTTAAAAAATGAATTGATATAATATCTGAAAAATCACAGGAAATCGTATATTGATATACAATCATTCATTCCAAGCAGTTATACATCTAATGGTAATATTCGTGTTTTGGTTTATCATGAAGAGTGTGTGAGTTTTGCTTCAAAAGTGACTATGGAAATAATGTGTTTGGAAAGAAGACTCATGAAAATACCAGTAAAGAAACCTTGACAATACATGTGTTCTGAAGCAAAAAGTGATTAAATTTGAAACAAATGCCTACAAATTTGTGAACTTGTGGATGAAATGTATATCCTATGATGTGCAAAAACTGAAGAAATAATAATGTAAAAGTGTCGAATACAAATGAATAAAGAATTACATATCATGTCCCATTGGAATCTACTTGCATTGATGTTAGACTGGGTCAGTTACTGTAGAATAATTAGGATTTGTATGCATCATTCCCTGAAGTTAGTTTTCAGTACTAGGAAACAAATATATATTTCAGGTGGATGAATATTTCTGAATATTTTTAATCAACTTTTCACAAGAATAATCTTGTGAAAAGTTGATTAAAAATCCACATACATGAACATAAATGAATTTAGAGAGTGTATATTTGACACATATATTTCATATTTTGAAAAATCTGGAGAGTGTACACACACACACACACAAACACACACACAAAACACTCACAGACATTAAAAAGTAGCAATATAAATGCCAATCGAAATTCATCAGTAAATATATATCATCCACAGATGCAAAAATATTTATTTTACTGAACATGAGTTTACGTATAATGTTGTTCTACTAGGACGCTCCTTATAGGTTGAATTTTCAGTTCCAACAGCATTTAGGAGGAGTGATCTCTTCTCACAATTTGTATCTGCCAAGTCAGCCACCTCATAAAGATGTACGTGTGATACCTGGTAGGATTCTATATATGCATATAAATATACAAGTGTGAATAGGCTAAAGAGAAAGGGAAACATGAATTCTCATATTTGTTAACTTTAAAAACACATGGAGATCTTTTTGTATTAAACATTGACTAGATTTATAACTCCTACCTTGTATAATGCAAAATGCAAGTCCAACTATACAACATGCCTCCAAAGAACTGCTTGTATTTCTATAGGTTTGTGTTATTTTTCTCTATCATATTAGGATGAGTTGTCTGACTCTAGTATGTATGGGTTAGTGTCAGGGATTCAGTATTTCAAAAGGAAAATTGGAAATTGAATCCAATTTGTATGCAAATATATGCTACACAAATATCCTCCCACTCTCATCCAGAACAATGCCTTGAAATTACCTTCACCCCAAGTAAGACACAGTTAGAGGAGAATAGATAGAAAATCAGTGAATACATATCTGGAATGGAAAATGCTCAGGAGTTCACAACCTTGGAGGTTGTAGAGGAGTTTCCAAAAGTAAGGGACAGGGTAAACACTCCACAAACATGGAGCTCTGCTGGCCTAAAAACTTTTAGAGCAACTGCCTCTGAGTTTGGGAACGTGAAAAATATGTTGTTGTCAGGAGAATTGGCTTCCTTTGTAGTGAGACCATCAAAGCTGGGTCTGCCTCTATGTGATGTGGAGGACATGGTATCTTATTTTCCAATGAACATGAGGTAGCAGTGTTGATTTTCTTCTTTTTAGGTAAACTGTGGCCTCTGGGGGCTAAGTGTCTCCCCGTTGGACTGTGAAGCCATTTGGTCCTCCTCCACTTTTTGTGGGGTTTTTGCTGCTGAACTGGGAGTTTGGTATTTGCTTCATGAAATTCAAGGAGTTCAACTGAGACACAGTGGTGGAGGGAGTTCTGTCATGTGTGGTGGTTCAGAGTCTGCAGAAGAACGCACCAACCACGCTTCTATCCCTCAAAGCTTGCCACATTGCATCCTTGTCCATAGCAACCTGATTCTGAACATTGCCCTGAATCCTCTCCATATAACAAGATGCCTTTAATTACAAGGGTCTGCTGGCTGCTTCATGTAATCCACAAGCCATTTGGAAGTCAATGGAAGATCCACATTGCTCCAACACAGATGTTTTATCACACTCCTGCCCACCACAGCTCTAGGTCCACTTCTCAGCAGGCTGCAACTTTCTGGCACCTCTGTTCTACACAATTTTCATAAAACCCAGTCAAGCAAGGCACTGTCTGGTACATCCATGATCAGCAACAGGACATCCAAAGATTCTCCAGTGCCACCTGGTCATGGGAATTTCAAAAATTTCATGGTATTTATTTAGACATTTTTCAAGGATGAAGTTGGAGGCACTGTGGGTTTCAATTCATTCAGGAACCAGTAAATGGTGAGCAAGATTATTTCAATGAAAGCTCTGGAGAACCCTCACAGGCAAGGCTTCCCAAAGAATGGCCAAAAGGTCACATTAAGCCAGGCCCATTAAGGTCTACAATATGAGGTCCATGTGTGTTTTCACTCTCAACTATGTCTGCCAAGTCTTTCGAATGAAATCATGTGTTATCTTGGCTGAAATTCCCAGTGCTCTGTGGAAAGCCACTCTGGGGCTAGATCTCAGTTTCCAAGGGTGACTCTCATACATCGCCTCTTAAATCACAACACAATACATGGCAATACTTCTCTGAGATCAGTTCCTGAACTCAGTCTATAAGGGAAATCACACCAGAGTTCAAGCCCAGGTAGACCTTGTTATGTCTTCCAAGTGTCACACAAATATCCACAATTAAATCCAAAACACTTCCACATGGCACTCATCTTCTTCCATTTACACAATCATCATAATCTCTGGCTGGAGGTTTCCATGAGGGGTGCAGCCCAAGACAGTGTCCAATATAACCTCCCTTGCCCCTCATTTGCCTAAAATAAGGGTGGCCAGGACATCCTTCCAGTGAACCAAGAGTGATCAAATAGCCCTGCCATTAATATGGCACTGCTTCTCCAATTTGAGGCCGACTGACTGTGTGTTTTAGATTCTTTATGTGAATTGGAGTCTTGAGAAAAACCAAGCACTTATGGGCTAGCCTCTGCAGGGTTTTGAGGAACACATTTGAACCAAATTATCACTATTCTCACATGATGGATGACAGGAACCTTACAGAGGAATGCGAGAGACTTCATCCACACTGACTGCTTTTTTGTCCATTTTGGTTTTGGATGCACACATGGGATCCTTCTTTAGATCCATCAGGTGCTGAGAATCTAAGCCACAGTCTCACACAGGGCCAAAAGGCTGATTCAGACACATCCCTTTCCAAAGCAATTAAGCAAAGAGCCACAGGTGATGCCCTTTCATTTCCATTTGAAAACTGTTTCTTTAGGCTCTACAATGGTGTGGCCTGAGGCAATGACCTTCCTGACATTCAGGGCATCAGAACAATTGGTGAGCAAAAGGCCCAAAGCAGGGTTTCTTCACTTAGAATTTCCTGGTCAAACTAATATCTGAGTTTTCTGAGATGCTCCCATTTCTTTCAGCTATCCAGTACATGGCCATGTCACAGAGCTTGGAGGTGGTACATATTTTGGACAAAAAACCATGAGCCTATTCTGGAGAGTGGCCAGAATTCAGGAAGAAAAGAGGAACTTAGGAAGATTGTTGGAGTTGTCCACCCATAAGTCAAGCCGCAGTCCATTCATAAATTGGGCAAGTTGAGTCTAGACAGGACACATCCAATGATTCATTCTCTTTTCTAATATCTAAAACCACGGACACAGTGGGATACAAAGACAAAGAAACACTGGCCTTGTCAAACGACTTACCAGAAACAGTTCACTCCAAACCAATCAAACCGCCTTTCCTACCTATTCTCAGAACATGAGACAAAATCTCAAACCCACACCCACACACACAAAGGAAGCTCCTTCCCCAAGTAGGTCTGTGACTATTGGGAGTGTCTTCTGACTGGTGGGCCAAACTATGTTCTGATGAAATCGCCTGTCCTGTGTCAGATATGGTCTCGTTGGCCAAATCTGTGAAGTTGTCACTAGCCAGCGGTGAGCCACTACCTGCTGTCTCAGGAAAGGCCCCTCTTCAGAGCTTTCCTGACATATGTTCATCCTCACCTCAGTAGGTACCAAGAAAGACTGACTCTGTCCTTGGTAAATCCAAAAAATAAGACCACTGGGACTGGGACTGAGACTGGCTCTGGGTGCCTGGCTTCCCGGATTCCAAGTTCAGAGAGTTCCATCACCAAGGAAGTGAGGTGAGATTACTTCCTTCAGGAATTCTTTGAGGTCATTGCCTTGGCAACCACTTTGTCCTATGAGATGGAGGCTGCCCTTACTTCCTGTGACACTTTTACAAGTTAGAATGGTATATCAACCATAGGCACCCAGGAACAGCTCTCCACACATGCCTGGTTTGGTCTATCTTGTGTACATTAACAAGAGAGAGGCTTATTCAGACACAACCCTTCATCCTGGAAAGGTTGTTTGCGATGGAAGATGACATTTGCTCTCTCAGGTCCTTCATAGATGCCTACATCTTCTCCAGGGATCAAATTTGCATGGACATTTGAGGTTCTCAGCAGGAGAAAGATACCCTACATTCCTGTATTGTAAGACGAACTCTGTCCCTGCTCTTCTGCAAAGTTAGATTGAGGGAAGAGTGTATGGTTAGGGTTAATAACATGTTTGATTTGGGTTACGAATCATTGCGAAGGATGATTAATAGTATTGGGAACCTGCGATATTTATAAGATTATAGAGGTGAAATATAAGTATGGAAACAGAAATCTAGGTAAGATTTGAAGCCCAGAAGGGCATTAGGCCCTTGATTGGGATACTTAGCTTATAATTACGTTCTGCACAGATGTCTCAGATAAATCGATAATCAATGGCATAGGACCTTACACCTTGGAAGATTGATTTTAGAAGAGAACATCCACTCAAATTGAGATAGTCGGTGGGATTAGGAAGGTAGTCAGTAGGTTTAGGAAATAGAGTGAGTATAGGACATGGAGCAAAAGTTCTGTAGCAATAGTGTTTTGGTTATAGAGTGAATGTAAATTTCAGCACATGTGAAGAGTCATTCACAATGATTAACTGGGGAAAATATGTAGAAAGGAAAATATCAATACAGACCTTACGAAATTAGGCAATTATACAGTGAGTGATAGGATTAGACATTTTCAATAGGGTTGAGATTGAATACATAATCTTAGGAAGAAACAAATATGTCGTCACCAATAGGAATGACATTTGAAAGCATTAGGCAACCAGGACATTTATCGTTTTAGTAATCCATGTTCACTTTCCATTTAGTATTTGGTACAATCATAAGTGTGATTTTTGCATTTTGTGCCCAGAAAAATATTGTGATCAAATGTATATGTAGATCATAAGACATGAGTATTTCTTCCACGATTACTGGGAGCAATATTTGAAGACATATAAATTAGTATTGGGGGTATAAAGTGGTGTACCCTGTGTCTATGAATATAGAGATAATGCATGAATAGACCATACTGTGAATAAATATTATAACTGGTTCCACTTTAAATAATGGATTGAATTGATATCTGAAAATATATAGGAAATCATATATTGACATACAATCATTCACTCCAACCAGTTATATATCTAATGGTAATCTTAGGGTTATTGTTTATCATGAAGTGTGTGTGAGTTTTGTTTCAAAAGTGATTATGGAAATCGAAAATAATATGTTTGGAAAAAAGTCTCATGAAAAGACCAGTCAAGAAATATGGAGGAATCCATGTGTTCTGAAGCAGGAAGTGATTGAAAGTGAAACAAATGCCTATAAATTTTCTAAATTGTGAATGAAATATATATCCTGTTATGTGCATAAACTGTTGAAATAGTAATGTATCAGTGTTGAATAAAAGTGAAAGTCAAAATACACATCATGTCCAATAGGAATCTACTTGCATTGATGTTAAACTGGGTCAGTTACTGTAGAAATATTAGAATTGTGTGCATTATGCACCAAAGATAGTTTTTTTTTATTTTTATTTATGGTTGTTCAAAACATTACATAGTTCTTGATATATCATATTTCACACTTTGATTCAAGTGGGTTATGAACTCCCATTTTTACCCTGTATACAGATTGCAGAATCACATCAGTTACACATCCATTGATTCACATATTGCCATACTAGTGTCTGTTGTATTCTGCTGACTTTCCTATCCTCTACTATCCCCCCTAGCCTCCCTGCCCCTCCCCACTTCTCTCTCTACTCCCTCTACTGTAATAAATTTCTCCCCCTTGTATTATTTTTCCCTTTCCCCTCAATTCCTCTTGTTTGTAATTTTGTATAACCCAGAGTGTCTCCTTCCAATTCCATGCAATTTCCCTTCTCCCTCCCTTCCACCTCTCATCCCTGTTTAATGTTAATCATCTTGTCATGCTCTTTGTCCCTATCTGTTCTTAGTTACTCTCCTTATATCAAAGATGACATTTGGCATTTGTTTTACAGGAATTGTGTAGCTTCACTTAGCATAATCCAGTCTAATGCCATCCATTTTCCTGCAAATTCTGTGATTTTTTCATTTTTCAATGCAGAGTAATAATCCATTGTGTGTTAATGCCACATTTTTTTTATCCATTATTCTATTGAAGGGCATCTAAGTTGGTTCCACAGTCTTGCTGTTGTGAATTGTGCTGCTATGAACATCGATGTAGCAGTGTCCCTGTAGCATGCTCTTTTTAGGTCTTTAGTGAATAGACCAAGAAGGGGAATAGCTGGGTCAAATGGTGCTTCCATTCCCAGCTTTCCAAGAAATCTCCATACTGCTTTCCCAATTGGCTGCACCAATTTGCAGTCCCACCAGCAATGTACAAGTGTACCTCTTTTCCCACATCCTTGCCAGCACTTCTTGTTGTTTGACTTTATAATGGCTGCCAATCTTACTGGAGTGAGATGGTATCTTAGGGTGGTTTTAATTTGCATTTCTCTGACTGCTGGAGATGGTGAGCATTTTTTCATGTACTTATTGATTGATTGTATGTCCTCATCTGAGAAGTGTCTGTTGAGGTCCTTGGACCATTTGTTGATTGGGTTATTTGTTATCTTATTGTCTAATTTTTTGAGTTCTTTGTATACTCTGGATATTAGGGCTCTCTCTGAAGTGTGAGTAGTAAAGATTTCTTCCCAGGATGTAGGCTCCATATTTACCTCTCTTATTGTTTCTTTTGCTGAGAAAAAATTTTTTAGTTGAGTAAGTCCCATTTGTTGATTCTAGTTATTAACTCTTGTACTATGGGTGTCCTATTGAGGAATCTGTAGCCCGACCCCACAGTATGTACATCGTAACCAAATTTTTCTTCTATCAGACAGTGTGTCTCTGATTTGATATCAAGCTCCTTGATCCATTTTGAGTTAACTTTTGTGCATGGCGAGAGAAAGGGATTCAGTTTCATTTTGTTACATATGGATTTTCAGTTTTCCCAACACCATTTGTTGAAGATGCTATCCTTCCTCCATTGCATGCTTTTAGCCCCTTTATCAAATATAAGATAGTTGTAGTTTTGTGGATTGGTTTCTGTGTCCTCTATTCTGTACCATTGGTCCACCTGCCTTTTTCGGTACCAGTACCATGCTATTTTTGTTACTATTGCTCTGTAGTATAGTTTGAAGTCTGGTATCGCTATACCACCTGATTCACACTTCCTGCTTAGCATTGTTTTGCAATTCTGGGTCTTTTATTTTTTCATATGAATTTCATGATTGCTTTCTCTATTTCTACAAGAAAAGCCTTTGGGATTTTGATTGGCATTGGATTAACCCTATAGAGAACTTTTGGTAATATCGCCATTTTGATGATGTTAGTTCTGCCTATCCATGAACAGGGTATATTTTTACATCTTCTAAGATCTTCTTCTATTTCTCTCTTTAGGGTTCTGTAGTTTTCATTGTATAAGACTTTCACCTCTTTTGTTAGGTTGATTCCCATTTTTTTTTTTAGGATATTGTGAATGGAGTGGTTGTCCTCATTTCCATTTCAGAGGATTTGTCGCTGATATACAGGAATGCATTTGATTTATGCGTGTTGATTTTATATCCTGCCACTTTGCTGAATTCATTTATTAGCTCTATTAGTTTCTTTGTAGACCCTTTTGGGTCTGCTAGGTATAGAATCATGTCATCTGCAATAGTGATAATTTAAGTTATTCTTTTCCTATTTATATGCCTTTAATTTCTTTCATCTGTCTAATTGCTCTGGCCAGTCTTTTGAGAACTATATTGAACAGAAGTGGTGAGAGCGGGCATTCCTGTCTTGTTCCAGATTTTGGAGGGAATGTCTTCAATTTTTCTCCATTAAGAATGACGCTAGCCTGCGGTTTAGCATAGATTGTTTTTACAATATTGAGGAATGTTCCTGTTATTCCTAGTTTTTCGAGAGTTTTGAACATAAAGGGATGCTGTACTTTGTCGAATGCTTTTTCTGCATCTATCTAGATGATAATATGGTTTTTATTTTTAAGTCTATTGATGTGGTGAATAACACTTATTGATTTTCGTATATTGAACCCTCCTTGCATCCCAGGGATGAATCCTACTTGATCATGGTCCACATTTTTTTGATATGTTTTTGTATCTGATTCTCCAGAATTTAATTTAAGATTTTTGCATTTAGGTTCATTAGAGATATCGGTCTTTAGTCTTCTTTCTTTGAAGTGTCTATCTGGTGAAGGAATCAGAGTGATATTGGCCTCGTAGAATGAATTTGGAAGATCTCCCTCTTTTTCAATTTTCTGAAATAGCTTGAAAAGTATTGGAATTAGTTCATATTTAAAGGTTTTGTAAAAGTCTGATGTATACCCATACGGTCCTGGGATTTTCTTAGTTGGTAGTCTTTGGATGGTTTCTTTTATTTCCTCAATTGATATTGGTATGTTTAGGTTGTCTATATCCTCCTAACTCACTCTGGTCAGATCATATGACTTAAGAAATATTTCGATGCCTTCACTATCTTCTATTATTTTGGAGTATAAGGATTCAAAGTAATTTCTGATTATCTTCTGTATTTCTGAAATATCTGTTGTGATATTGCCTTTTTCATCCCATATGATAGTAATTTCAGTTCTGTCTCCTCTTCATTAGCATGGCTAGGGGTCTGTCCATTTTATTTATTTTTTCAACGAACCAACTTTTAGTTTTGTCAATTTTTTCAATTGTTTCTTTTGTTTCGATTTCATTGATTTCTGCTCTGATTTTAATTATTTCTTTCCTTCTACTTCTTTTGCTGTTGTTTGCTCTTGTTTTTCTAAGATTTTGAGATGAAGTATGAGATCATTTATTTGTTGTTTTTTTTCTTTTTCTAAGGAATGAACTCCAAGCAATGAATTTTCCTCTTAGAACTGCTTTCAATGTGTCCCATAGATTCCGATATATTGTGTCTGTGTTTTCATTTTTCTCTAAGAATTTTTTATTTTCCTCCTTGATGTCTTCTATAACCCATTGATCATTCAGTAACCTATTGTTCATTCTCCAAATGATGCATGGTTTTTCCTTCCTTCTTTTATCATTGATTTTTAGTTTCATTCCATTATGATAAGATAAGATGCATGGTATTATCTCTACTCCTTTAATTTGTCTAAGAGTTGCCCTGTGACATAATATATGATCTATTTTTGAGAAGGATCCATGTGCTGCTGAGGAAAAATGTAACTGCTTGATGTTGGGTCGTATATTCTATATATGTCAATTAAGTCCAGGTTATTAATTGTGTTATTGAGTTCTATAGTTTCCTATTTCAACTTTTGTTTGGAAGTCCTGTCCAGTGGTGAGAGAGCTGTGTTGAAGTCTCCCATGATTATTGTATGGTGGTCTATTAGACTCTTGAACTTGAGAAAAGTTTGTTTGATGAACATAGCTGCACCATTGTTTGGGGCATACATATTTATGATTGTTATGTCTTGCTGGTGTATGGTTCTCTTGAACAGTATGTAGTGTCCCTCTTTATCCCTTTTGATTAACTTTGGCTTGAAATCTATTTTATTTGATATGAGTATGGACACTCCTGCTTTTTTCCGAAGTCCATATGAGTGATATGATTTTTTCCAAACTTTCACCTTCAGTGTATGTATGTCTTTTTCTTATCAAATGCGTCTCCGGTAGGCAGCATATTATTGGGTCTTGTTTTGTGATCCATTCTACTGGCCTGTGTCTGTTAATTGGTGAGTTTAAGCCATTAACATTTACAGTTATTATTGAGATAAGGGTTGTTCTTCCAGCCATATTTGTTTATTTATGTTATTAAACATGGATTGTTTTCCTCTTTGATTATTTCCCCCCTTTAATGTCCTACCTCCCACTGTTGGTTTTCATTATTTTCCAATTACTCTTCCTGTAATATTTTGCCAAGGATGTTTTGAAGAGATGGTTTTCTAGCTACAAATTCTTTTAACTTTTGTTTATCGTGGAAAGTTTTAATTTCATCTTCCATCCTGAAGCTTAATTTTGCTGGATACACAGTACATGGTTGGAACCCATTTTCTTTCTGTGATTGAAAAATGTCATTCCAGGATCTTCTAGCTTTCAGAGTCTTTGTTGAAAGATCAGCTGTTATCCTGATTGGTTTACCCCTAAATGTAATCTGCTTCCTTTCTCTTGTAGATTTTAAAATTCTCTCCTTATTCTGTATGTTGGGCATCTTCATTATAATGTGTCTAGGTGTGGATCTCTTATGATTTTTCACATTCGTCGTCCTGTAGGCTTTTAGAATGTGGGAGTCTGTCTCATTCTTCAAGTCTGGGAAGTTTTCTCATATTATTTCATTGAATAGATTGCTCATTCCTTTGGTTTGGACCTCTATACCTTTCTGTATCCCAATGACTCTTAAGTTTGGTCTCTTTATTTTATCCCATATTTCTTGGATGTTCTGTTCATGGTTTCTTAACAGTTTGGCTGAGCTGTCTATGTTCTTTTCAAGTTGAAATACTTTGTCTTCATTGTCTGATGTTCTATCTTATAAGTGTTCTACTCTGATGGTAGTATTCTCAATTGAGTTTTTAAGATGGTTTATTGCTTCCTGCATTTCTAGGATTTCTGTTTGTTATTTTTTACAACCTCTATCTCCCTGTATAGTTGATCTTTTGCTTCTTGGTTTTGTTTATGTAATTCATTGTTGAAGTGATCTTTCATTGTCTGATTTTGCTGTCTAATGTCTTCCTTGAGACTTCAGATCATCTGAAGAATGTATATCCTGAGTTCTTTATCTGACATTCCATCTGCTGAAGCTATTACCTCTTCTAAAGTTGTGTTGACCTGCATTGCTTGTGGTTCTTTTTTCCTTTTCTTTTCATACTGCTCGCGTTTCTTTCTGCTTGGTGAAACTGTTGTGATTTTGAAATTTTCCCCCTATATATTTATATTGCTCTTGTATATTTGAAAAGTCTTCATTGCAGGGGCAGGGGTGGCTGTGCTGTTCCACCAATTGGGGTGATATATCTACCACGCTGATGGGCCGCTAGGCCTGTTATTCTGATCGGTCGCAGGTCTGCTTACCATGCAGGCGCAGGAGGCTGCTCTCCTCTGCCCCTCCTCCAATTGGTGTGACGTGTCTACCACGCCCGTGGACCCCTGCGGTGTTCTGCCGATCGGTCGCAGGTCTGCCTACCTTGCTTGCGTGGGCGGCGGCTCTGCTCTACACCTACCCCAATTGGGGTGACGTGACTACCACGCCAGTGGGCCGCTGGGCCTGGTCTGCCGGTTGGTCGCAGGTCAGGATACCTTGTGAGCACGGGCTACAGATCTGTTCTGCCCCTACTCCAAATGGGGTAAAGTGTCTGCCGCGCCAGCAGGCCGCTGGGCCTCTTCTTCTGGTCAGGTGCAGGTCTGCTACCTTGCAGGCGCGGGTGGTGGCTCTGCTCTGCCCCTACTCCAATTGGTGTGTCGTGACTACCATGCCTGCAGGTTGCTGGGCCTGTTCTATGCATGGGCAAAGGCTCTGCTCTGCCCCTACTCCTATTGGGGTAATGTGACTACCATGCCGGTGACTCACTGGGATTGCACTAGGCACAGGAGAAGGCTCTGCTCTGCAACAACTCCAATTGGGGTGACGTGACTACCACACCTGTGGGTCGCTGGGCCTGTTCTGGGCCCGGGTAGCAGCTCTGTTCTGCCTCTACTCCAATTGGGTTGACGTGACTACCATGCAGGTGTGTCACTGGGTCTGTTCCAGGTGCGGGCAGCTGCTCTGCTCTGCCCCTCTGGCTTGATGACAAAGTGAGAGAGACCCGGGTGTTTGTGACTCACTTTCTTCACCAGGAGACCAACTGTTTCTGTCACTGCTGGTATCAATGAAGTTATCTCCTCTGCTGCTTTCTGATGACATCAGAAATTTGTCATGTTGGTATCCCATGTGAAAGGCAGCATTTTGTTCCCTTTTCTGGGTGACCAAAGCAATGGGTGAGTCCTGACCGGCCCTCACAAGCCGCGTCTCAATCCTGTTGCCACTGCCTATGAAGGCTCGGTTGATATTTACCTCCACAGTATTCAGCAAGACCCGGAACGAGAAGCAGTTTCCGCGGGTTCTTTAGCCCTGGGCCAGATCAGTTCCGAGAGGCGGAATTCGGCCGCTCTGGGCTTGGTGTATGTTCTAATAGGAGCAGGCTCCAAGACGGAGTTTCTGCAGGTTCTTTGGCACTGAGCCTGAGTAATTTGTCTGTGACACAAAGGTGAATGGCATCCTGAAATTACCTGTTCTATAGGTGAATGAGCTTCGATCAGTCGAAAACAGGGATGGTGACATCAGCTCTCCAAGATGGTGGCCGCTGGCTTCCTCTGTGCTCTGACCGGTGTGGAGAACCGAATTGGACCGCATCCTTTCCCGTCTCAAACCCAGAATTCAGCACTTAGCACAGTGATTGCATACCTGTCAGGAGCCCACAGAATCCACACCGCTGTATATTTGCATTGCTATCTCTTCGTTTCCCAGTGCACGCCGCAGACTCTAGCCGCAGACCGATTTCCTGAATATGCAGCATGACCCTCTATGCGGACAAATCACTCGTGTTTGAGCCCGCGTAGCTGATCCTCGTGAGATGGAAATATGTCGACTAGGTTTTGGAGCACCCCAATTTTGCTGGAAATTTCTAACAAGATAGGTTTTAGCCATTATAACTCGTCATTCTCCCGCACAGTGACGCGGTACATGGGGGTGATGCACTCCCTTCACCACCATCATATGATCCCCCAAAGTTAGTTTTCAGTACTAAGAAACAAATATGTATTTCTGGTGGATGAATAATTCTGAGAATATTCTTGTGAAAACTTGATTATTAATCCAAATACATGAATATGAGTGAATTTAGGGAGTGTATAATAAGAAAAATATACTTCATATTTTGAAAAATCTGGAGAGTGAATATATATATATATATATATATATATATATATATATATATACACACACACACATACACACACAGACATTAAAAAGTAGCATTATGTATGCCAATCGAAATTCACCACGAAGTAATATATCATCCACAGATCCAAAAATATTCATTTTAATGAACATGGATTTATGTTGTTCAAATAAGAAGCTCACTCATATGTTGAATTTTCAGTTCCAACAGCATTTAGTAGGAGTGATCTCTTCTCACAATTTGCATCTGCCAAGCCAGCCACCTCACAAAATGTACGAGTGATACCAGGTAGAATTCTATATGTGCATATAAAAATACATGTGATGAATAGGCTACAGAGAAAGGGAGACAGTTATTCACATGTTTGTTAACTTTTAAAACACATGGAGAACTATTTCAATTAAAATTCGCTAGATTTATAACACCTACCATTTATCATACGAAAGGCAAGTCCAACTATACACCATGCCTCCTGTGAACCTCTTGTATTTCTATTCTGTTTGGGTTATTTTTCTCCACCATATTAGGATTAAAAGTCAAAGTCTAGTAGGGTATGTGTTAGTGTCAGGGATTCAGTATTTCGAATGGAAAATTGGAAAATGTATCAAATGTGTATGCAAATATGTGCTACACAAAAATCTTCCCACCCTCATTCAGCACAATGCCTTGACATTACCTTCGCCCCACATAAGACACAATTAGAGGAGAAGAGTTAGAAAATCTGTGAATACATATGTGTAATGAAAAATGCTCAGGAGTTCACAAATTTGCAGGTGGTAGAGGAGTTTCCAAAAGTAAGGGACAGGGTAAAAACTCCACAAACATGAAGTTCTGCCAGCCTAACATGTGGAGAAACTGCCTCTGAGGTTGGGCAATGAAATATATGCTGTTGTCAGGAGCATTAGCTTCATTTGTTGTGAGACCATCATAGCTGAGTCTTCATCTATGTGATCTGGATGACATGGATTCTTATTTTCCAATGAACATGAGGCAGCAGTGCTGAATTTTCTATTTGTAGGTAACCTGTGGCCACTGGGTTCTAAGTGTCTCCCCTTGTGGACTGTAATTCCATTTGGTCATCCTCCACTATTCGTGGTATTTCTTGCTGCTGCACTGGGAGATTGGTGTTTGCTTCATGAAATACAAGGATTTCAAATGGGACACAGTGCTGAAGTAACTTCTGTCAAGTGTGGTGGGTCAGGTTCGTCAGGAGAATGCACCAACCAGGCTTCTATCCCACATAGCTTGCCCCATTGACCATAGCAACCTGATTCTGAACATTGCCCTAAAACCTCTCCATATAACAATATGCTTTTACATATAAGGGTCTACTGGCTGCAAAATGTCAGTCACAATCCATTTGGAAGCCAATGGCAGATCCAAATGCCCCCACCACAGATGTTTTATTACACACCTGCCAACCACTACTCTAGTACAACTACTCAGCAGGATCCAACTTACTGGCATCTCTGTTCAACACCATTTTCATAAAACCCAGTCAATCAAGGCACTGTCTTGTATACTCATGATCAGCAACAGGACATCCAAATATTCTCCAGTGCTACCCGGTCATGGGAATTTCAAAAATTTCATGGTATTGATATAGCCAATTTTCAAGGATGAAGTTGGAGGCACTGTGAATTTTAATTCACTCAGAAACCATTAAATGGTGAGGAAGCTCATTTCAATGAAAACTCTGGAGAATTCTTACAGGCAAGGCTTCCAAAAGTGGCGAAAAGTCAGATTAAGCCAGGCCCCTTGAGGTCTACAATGTATGGTCCATGTGTGTTTCGACTCTCAAATATGGCTGCCAAGTCTTTAAGAATAATATCATGTGATATCCTGGCTGAGATTCCCTGTGTTCTGTGGAAAGTCAACTTGGTCCTAGATGTCACTTTCCAAGGGCAACTCTCATGCATGGCCATCTAAAATTCCAACACAATTCCTGGCAATAATTCTCTGAGATCAGTAAAAGAACTCAGTCTCTAAGGGGAATCACACCAAAGTGCAAGCCTAGGTGGACCCAGAGATCTCTTCCAACCGCCAGACAAATATCCACAATTTAAACCAAACACTCTCACATGGCCCTCATCTTCTTCCATATAGACACTCATCATATTCTCTGGCTGGAGGTTTCCATAAGGGACGCAGCCCATGACAGTGTCCAAACTAAGCTCCATGCCCCTCATTTGCCTAAAGTCAGGGTGGCCTGGACTCTCTTCCTGTGAACCAGTAGTGATCAAATAGGCCTGCCTTTAATATTGCTTGGCTTCTCCAACTTGAGGCCTTCTAGCTTTGGGGTTTAGATTCTTTAAGTGAATTGGAGTCATGAAAATCAAACACCTATGGCCTAGCCTCTGCAGGGCTTTGAAGAACTCATTTGACCCAAAGGATCCCTATTCTCACTTGATGGATATCAGGAACCTACCAGAGGAAGGCAAGAGAGTTCATCAACAATATCTGATCTTTTTGCCATTTTGGTTTTGGATGCATGCATGGGATCTATCTTTAGATCCATCAGGTGCTGAGAATCTAAGCCACAGCCTCACACAGGGCCAACAGGCTGATTCAGACATATCCCAATCCTAAGCAATTAAGCAAAGAGTCACAGGTGATTCCCATTCATTTCCATTTGAAAACTGTTTTCTTCGGGGTTCACAAAGTGGTGGCTTGAGGCAAAAAACTTCCTGACATTCAACAGAACAATAGGTAAGCAAAAGGAAAAAAGAGGGGTTTCTCCACTGAGACTTTCCTGGTCAACAGATATTTGAGATTTCTGAGATGCTAGGCATTTCTTTCAGCTATCCAGTACATAGCCATGTCACAGATCTTGGAGGTACAAATCTTGGACACAAAACCACGATACTATTCTGGAGAGTGGCCAGAATTGAGAAAGAAAACAGGAAATTAGGAAGCTTGTAGGTGTTGCCCATCCATAAGGCAAGCCAGCGTCCACTCATGAATTGGGCAGGATGAATGCTGGAAGCTTTCTACTAGACAGGACACATCCATTGATGCATTGTCTTTTCTAATGTCTACAACAATGGACTCAGTGGGATACACACACATAGAAACACTCGCCTTGTCAAAGGACTTAATAGAAATATTCCACTCCATACCAAACAAACCGCCTTTCCTACCTATTCTCAGAACATGAGACAAAACCACAAACTCACACCCACACCCAAAAAGGCACCTCCTTCCCCCTAGTAGGTCTGTGACTCCCTGGAGTGTCGTCTGACTGGTGGGCCATTCTATGTTCTTCCAAAATGACCTCTCCTGTCTCAGATCATGTCTGCTTGGCCAACTCTGTGAAGTTCTCAAGAGCCAGCGGTGAGACACTACCTGCTTTCTCAGGAAAAGCCCCTCTTCAGAGGTTTCCTGGAATTTGGCCATCCTCACATCTGTAGGTACCAAGAAAGACTGACTCTGTCCTTGGTAAATCCAAACATGTCAGACCACTGGGACTAGGACAGGGACTGTCTCTTGGTGCCTGGCTTCCTGGATTTCAAGTTCAGAGAGTTCCATCACCAAGGAAGTGAGGTGAGATCCCTTCCTTCAGGATATGAATGATGTCACTGCCTTGGCAACCACTTTGTCCTAACAGTTGCTTCCAAAAGTATCATGAGGTGGAGGCTGTCCTGATTTTCATGGGACACTTTCTCTAGTTAGAATGTTATATCAACCATAAGCACCCGGGAACAGCTTCCACACAGGACTGGTTTGGTCCATGTTCTATACATTAAGAAGAGAGAGACTGATTCAGACACAACCCTCCATCCTGACCAGGATGATTGCCATGGAAGATGACTTTTGCTTTCTGAGGTACTTCATAGCTGCCTTCATATTCACCAGGGATCATTTCTGCATGAACATTTGAGTTTCTCAGCAGGTGAAGATCCCCTAGATTCCTGTAGTTTAATACCCACACTGTTATTGCTCTCCTGCAAAGTGAGTGTATGGTTACGGTTAATAATATGTTCGATTTGGGTTAGGAATCATTCTGCAGGAAGAATAATGAGATTGGGAACCTGCGATATTTATAAGAATATATACGTGAAATATATGTATGAAAACGGGAATCTAAGAAAGATTTGAAGCCCAGAAGGGCATTGGGCCCTTTATTTGGATACTTAGTGTTGAATTATGTTCTGTACAGTTGTCTCAGTAAAATCGAAATACAGTGACATAGGACCTTGTACCTTGGATGATTGAATGTAGAAGAGAACATCCAGTCAAAAAGGGATAGTCAGTAGGATTAGGAAGATAGTCAGTAGGTTTAGGAAGAAGAGTGAGTATATGATTTGGAATAAAAAGCTTCTTTAGCAATAGGGTTTCGTTTAGAGAGTGAATGGAAATGTCAGCACATGTGAAGAGTCAGTCACAATGATGAACTGGGGAAAATATGTAGGAAAGCAGGTGTCAATAGAGACATTACGAAATCAGGCAAAGTATAAAGTGAGTGATAGGATTAGACATTTTCAACAGGGTTGAGTTTGAATACATAATCATAGGAAAAAACAAATATCTCGTCACAAATGGGAATGACATTTGAGAGCATTAGGCAACCTGGACATGGATGTTATTAGTTATCCACGTTCACTTTCCTTTTAGGCTTTGGTACAATCATAAGTGTGACATTTTTATGGGTTTTTTTTTTGTTCAGAATATTACTGTGATAAAATGTATATGTAGATCAGGTGGCATGAGTATTTCTTTCACCATTTCTGGGAGCAATATTTTGAAGACGTATACATTAGTATTAGGGGTACAAAGAGGTGTACCCTGTGTCTATTAATATAGAGATAATGCATGAATAGACCATACTATGAATAAATAACGTAACTGATTCCACTTTAAATAATGGATTGAATTGATATGTGAAAATATATAAGAAATCTTATATTGATATACAATCATTCATTCCAACCAGTTATATTTCTAATGGTAATATTAGGATTATGGTTTATGATGAATGGTGTTTGAGTTTTGCTTTACACGTGATGATGTTAAACAAAAATAATATGTTTGGAAAGAAGTCTCATGAAAAGACCAGTCAAGAAACATGGAGGAATACATGTGTTCTGAATCAGGAAGTGATTGATCGTGAAACAAATGCCTATAAATTTTCTAATTTGTGACTGAAATATATATCCCATCATGTGCATGAACTGAAGACATAGTAACGTACAAGTGTTGAATAAAAATGAAAGTCAAAATACACATCATGTCCCCTAGGAATCTACTTGCATTCATTTTAAACTGGCTAAGTAACTGTAGAAATATTAGGGTTTGTATGCACCATTCACTGAATTTAGTTTTCAGTACTAGGAAACAATATGTATTTCAGGTGGATGATTATTTCTGAAAATAATCTTGTTGAAAGTTGATTATAAATCCACAGATATGAATATGAATGTATTTAGGGGCGTGCATAATAAGACACATATATTTCATATTTTGAAAAATCTAAAGAGTATATATATATATATATATATATATATATATATATATACACACACACACGCAAATGCACAGATATTAAAAAGTAGCAATACAGGAGATCCATTATGAAGGCAGGCATGGAGAATTCAAGTCTCTGATCTCTTCAGCTGCGCGGGCATAGGGAGTCGTAAACTGTCTAAATGCTGTTTGCTCAGAATCACTAGGCAATATTGACCTGTTGTGAATCTGGGGCGAACAGTCTGGGCCCCTCAGAACACACACAAAGCCCGGATTGGCTGCATTCAAGCTTAGATTCATCTGGTTTTTGTGACTCAGCACTAACATTCCTGCTGAAATAATTGGTCGGGCTTTCGGAATTGACAGAGTTAAAAGCCAACTGAGCCTTCATAGGCAGTGGCCACAGGATTGAAATGGGGCTTGGGAGAGATAGTCAGGACCCAGCTGTTGCATTGGTCACCCAGCAAAGGGAACGAACGGTCACCATTTTAATGGTATACCACCATGGCAGCGAACTGACGTCACAGTCGGAGGAGATAACTTCATTGAAACCAGTGCGACAAGTATGTTATCCCATTGCCATCTCTCTCAACACCGCAGGGAAACCTCAAGGGCCCTTCCCACCTCTGCCGTAATGGCCCCTCCCAGCTCTCCAAGGAGCGCAATACCCAGACCTAGGGAATCAGGATTGGCTCGGGACTCGAGGCGTGTAATTGCCGGCTACCGCTCCCACCAGTGCTGACAATTGAGGTCTCTTACACCACCTACCGGGGCCATGGCTCCCGAAGGGCAAGCAAATTCGCTGGGGTTTCTCAGCCCCAAGCTGTACAAACTTAGGGTCTGAGGGAGGCAATTAAGGAGAGTGTGCCCAGCCGTTCATGGAAACAGGGCTACCAGGAGCAGAGGCCTGGCTTGTAACCAGTATTGTGGTGAGCGTCACAGGTGAGTGGGGCCTGGCTTGAGGAAGCACAAGAGAAGGCCCTAGGCACTCAGGGTTGGAGACCCGCCCAGTCTGGGAGAAAGAGCTGCTGCACAGTGATTGGTTCCCACTTATTGAGAAGAGAAGCTTGGCCCAGTGCGCACAGCTCCACCTACTGGAAGAGAAGTTAATTGAACTCTAGGACTGCATGTATTATTACTATTTTTTTATTTGTATTTTTTTCTTTTTCTTTCATTTTCATTTTTGTTGTTGTTGTTCATTAACTTTTTTAAATGTTTTTATTTTTTTAATTTCTTTTATTTTATTATTATTATTATTAATATTATTATTTTAAATTTTAATTTTCAATTTTTTAATCATCATTATTACTTAAAATTTTCTTTCTTTATTTTCTATTTTTTTGTCTTTTCATTTCATTTCAATTTTTTTATTCCCCCTTACTTGAATTCTACCTGCCTACTCTCATTCTCTTTAGTGACTTCTCCCTTCCCTTCTAATATCTTTCCTCTCAAGCATCAAATAAATTTATAAGAGTAAGCAGTAACTCAGTAGTCAAACAGAACGAGAAGTAACATGAGAAGCATAAAAAAGCAAGGAAGAAAAGGAGTACGAACAATGAAGGACAGCCTAAATATTCAAGAGCACCTAGAGTCATCAGAAAAATGGTCATATAAAGAACTCAAGGAATACCTTAGACAGATGGAATGGAACCTTAAAGAGGATACGAGACAGCAAAAACAAACAGTGATAGAACGCATTGAAAATAAATTACATAAACAGATAAAATAAGAAATTAAGCATCTTTATCAGGAGATAGAGATTATTAGAAAAATCAAACAATAATTCTAGAAATCAAGGAAATGATAAACCAAATTAAAAATTCAATTGAGAGTATCACTAACAGTGTAGAGCAAGTAGAAGACAGAATGAAGACAAAATATACCATCTTGAAAAAAGTCTAGCCAACAAAGAAATGCTGTAAAAAATTATGAGAAAACATTCAAGAGATATGGAATAACATAAAAAAAAAAACTAATGAGTCATATGGATAGAGGAAGGTACAGAGATTCAAACCAAGGGAATGAGAAATCTGCTGAATGAAATAATTACAGAAAACTTTCCAGAAATAAAAATGGAAAGGGATAAACAAATTGTAGATGCTTACAGGACATCGAGCACACAAAATCACAGTAGACCAATGCCAAGAAACATTGTTATGAAGATATCCAATATACAGAACAAAGAGAAAATATTAAAATCTACCAGAGAAAGGAGGCAGATTAGAATCATTACAATCAGGGGTAAACCAAAAAGGTTAACAATGGATTTTTCATCATAGATGCTGGAAGTGAGAAGATCCTGGAACAACGTACTTCAAACACTGAAAGACAATGGATGCCAACCAAGAATTATGTATCCAGCAAAATTAAGCTTAAGGTAAGACAACGAGATAAAAATATTTCATGATAAACAAAACCTAAAAGAATTTGCAGCCAGATAACCAGCATTGCAAAGCATCTTGAGCAAAACACTACACGAGGAAGAAATGAAAATCAACAACGAAAACCATGAGTGAGAAGTGCCTCAGTAATGACAGAGGGCGGGGGAAAAGCTAATCATGGAGAAACAAACTAATTTAAAAAAAAGATATAAGCAAACATGGGTGGCAGTACAAACCATATATCATTAGTAACTCTAAAAGTAAATGGCTTAAACTCTCGAATAAAGTGACATAGGCTTGTAACTTGAAATAAAAAAAAAAATCCAACAATATATTGCCTCCAGGGGACACATCTGAATGGAAAAGACATACACAGGCTGAAGGTGAAAGATTGGGAAAATTTATACCATGCACACGGTCCTCGTAAGCAAGCAGGGGTGGCCATCCTCCTATCGAATAAAATCGACCTCAAGACTAATTTAATCAAAAGGGATAAAGAAGGACATTATATACTGCTAAAATGAACCATTCACCGACAAGACATAACAATTATCAATATTCACGCAGCAAATAATGGTGCTGCGATGTTCATAAAACAAATTCTCCTCAAGTTAAAGAATCAAATAGACCACAATACAATAATTATGGGTGACTTCAACTCACCTCTCTCACCATTGGACAGATCCTCCAAACAAAAGTTGAAAAAAGAAACTATAGAACTCAATCTCGCAATCAATACCCTAGATTTAACTGACATATATAGAATATATCAACCATCATCAAGTGGATATACTTTTTTCTCAGCAGCACATGGATCCTTCTCAAAAATAGACGATATTTTATGCCATAGGGCAACCCTCAGTAAATATAAAGGGGTGGAGATAATACCATGAATTTTTTGTGATCATAATGGAATGAAACTGGAAACCAATGATAAAAGAAGGAAGAAAAAATCATACATCACATCCAAAATGAAGAATATGTTACTGAATGATCAATGGGTTACAGAAGACATAAAGGAGGAAATCAAAAAATTCTTAGAGATAAATGAAAATACAGACACAACATATCAGATTCTATGGGGTACAATGAAAAGAAGTTTTAAGGGGTAAATTCATCGCCTAGAGGTCATTCCTCAAAATAGAAAAGAAAAACAAATAAATGAGCTCACACTTCATCTCAAAGCCTTAGAAAAGGAAGAGCAAAACAACAGCAAATGTAGCAGAAGGCAAGAAATAATTATAATCATAGCGAAATTGAAACAAAAGAAACTATTGAAAAAATTAACAAAACTAAAAGGGGTTCTTCAAAAAGATAAATAAGATAGACAGACCCTTAGCCATGCTAACGAAGAGAAGAAGAGAGAGAAATCAAATTACTAACATACGGGATGAAAAAGGCAATATTACAACAGATGCTACATAAATACAGAAGAAAATTAAAAATTATTTTGAAAACCTGTATTCCAATAAAATAGAAAATAGTGAAGACATCGATAAATTTCTTAAGTCATATGATTTGCCCAGACTGAGTCAGGAGGAAACACACAATTTAAACAGACCAATATCAATGGATGAAGTAGAAGAAGCAATCAAAAGACTACCAACCAAGAAAAGCCCAGGACCGGATGGGTATACAGCAGAGTTTTACAAAACCTTTAAAGAAGAATTAATACCAATACTTCTCAAGTTATTCAGGAAATAGAAAAACTGGGAGCTCTGCCGAATTCATTCTATGAGGCCAACATCACCCTGATTCTGAAACCAGACAAAGACACCTCAAAGAAAGAAAACTACAGACCAATATCTCTGATGAACCTAGATGCAAAAATCCTCATTAAAATTCTGGCGAATTGGATAGAAAGGCACATCAAAAAAATCGTGCACCATGATCAACTTGGATTCATCCCTGGGATGCAAGGAGGGTTCAATATATGGAAATCAATAAATGTTATTCACAACATCAATAGACTTAAAGATAAGAACCATATGATCATCTCGATAGACGCAGAAAAACCATTCAACAAAGTAGAGCATTTCTTTATGTTCAAAACATTTTAAAAACTAGGGATAACAGGAACTTACCTCGACATTGTAAAAGCTATCTATGTTAATCCTCAGGCTAGCATCATTCTGAATGGAGAAAAATTGAAGGCATTCCCTCTAAAATCTGGAACAAGACAGGGATGTCCTCTATCACCACTTCTATTCAATATAGTTCTCGAAAAACTGGCCAGAGCAATTAGAGAGATGAAAGACATTAAAGGCATAAAAATAGGAAAAGGAGAACTTAAATTATCACTATTTGTAGATGACATGATTCTATACATAGAAGACCCAAAAGGGTCTACAGAAAAAACTACTAGAACTCATAAATGAATGCAGCAATGTGGCAGGTACAAAATCAACATGAATAAATCAAAGGCATTTCTGTATATCAGCGACAAAACTTCTGAAACAAAAATGAGTCAAAACACTGCATTCCCAATTTCCTCAAATAATTAAATACTTGGGAATAAACCTAACAAAAGAGGTGAAAGATTTATATAATGCAAACTACAGAACCCTAAAAAGAGAAATAGAATAAGATCTTAGAAGATGGAAAACTATACCGTGTTCATGGATAGGCAGAACTAACATCATCAAAATGGTGATATTACCAAAAGTTCTCTATAGGTTTAATGCAATGCCAATCAAAATCCCATAGAAACTTTTTGTAGAAATAGATAAAGCAATCATAAAATTCAAATGGAAAAATAAAAGACCCAGAATAGCAAAAGCAATTCTAAGCAGGAAGTGTGAATCAGGCAGTATAGCGATACCAGATTTCAAACTATATTACAGAGCAATCATAATAAAAACAGCATGGTACTGGTACCAAAACAGGCGGGTGGACCAATGGTACAGAATGGAGGACACAGAAACTAATCCAAAAAGCTACAACTATCTTATATTTGATAAAGGAGCTAATGGCCTGCAATGGAGGAAGGATAGCATCTTCATCAAATGGTGTTGGGTAAACTGGAAATCCATATGCAACAAAATGAAACTGAATCCCCTCCTCTCGCCATGCACCAAAGTTAACTCAATGTGGATCAAGGAACTAGATTCAAATCAGAGTCTCTGCGTCTGATAGAATAAAAAGTTGGTTCCGATCTACATATTGTGTGGTCAGGCTCCAAATTCCTTAATAGGACACCCATAGAACAAGAGTTAATAATAAGAATCAACAAATGGGACTTACTTAAACTGAATTATTTTTTCTCAGAAAGAGAAACAATAAGAGAGGTAAATATGGAGCTTACATCATGGGAACAAATTTTTAGTCCTCACTCTTCACATGGAGCCCTAATATCCAGAGTATACAAAGTATACAAAGAACTTAGAAAATTAGACAATAAGATAACCAATAACCCAATGGGCCAAGGACCTGAACAGAAACTTCTCAGAGGAGGACATAGAATCAATTAACAAGTACATGAAAAAAATGCTCTCCATTTCTAGCAGTAAGAGAAATGCAAATAAAAACCACCCTAAAATACCATCTCAATCCAGTGAGATTGGCAGCCATTATGAAGTCAAACAACAACAAGTGCTGGCGAGGATGTGGGGAAAAGGGTAGTTTTGTACATTGCTGGTGGGACTGAAACTGGTGTGGCCAATTTGGAAAGCAGTATGGAGATTCCTGGGAAAGCTGGGAATGGAAGCACCATTTGACCAAGCTATTGCCCTTCTCGGACTATTCCCTGAAGACCTTAAAAGAGCGTACTACAGGGATACTGCCACATGGATTTTCATAGCAGCACAATTCACAATTGCTACACTGTGGAACCAACCCAGATGCCCTTCAATAGATGAATGGATAAAAAAATGTGACTTTTATATACTATCGAGAATTACGCACCACTAAAAAATGACAAAATCATGGAATTTGCAGGGAAATGCATGGCACTGAGCAGATTATGCTTAGTGAATCTAGCCAATCCCTAAAAAACAATTACCAAATGTCTTCTTTGATATAATGAGAGCAACTAAGAACAGAGCAGGGAGGAAGAGCATGAAGAAAAGATTAACATTAAGCAGAAACATGATGTGGGAGGGAAAGGGAGAGAAGACGGAAATTGCATGGTAATGGAGAGAGACACTTATTGTTACACAAAATTACATATAAGAGGTTGTGGGAAAATAAACAAGGAGAGAAATGAATTACAGTAAGTATGGTAGAGAGAGAAGATGGGAAGAGAGGGGAGTGGGGATAGTAGAGTATAGGAAAGGTAGCAGAATACAACAGTAACTAATAGGGCATTATGTAAAAATATGGATGTGTAACTAATGTGATTCTGCAATCTGTATTTGGAGTAAAAATGGGAGTTCATAACCCACTTGAATCTAATGTATGAAATATGATATTCAAGAGCTTTGTAATGTTTTGAGCAACCAATAAAAGAAAAAAAAAAGTAGCAACATATATGCCAATAGAAATTCATCATGAAAAGTATATAATCCACAGATCGAAAAATGTTCATTTTACTGAACATGGATTCATGTATAATGTTTTTCAACTAGGAAGCTCACCCATAGGTTGAATTTTCAGTTCCAACAGCGTTTAGGAGGAGTGAACTCTTCTCTCAATTTGCATCTGCCAATTCAGCCACCTCACAAGTGTATACGAGTGATATCAGGTAGAATTCTATATGTGCATATAAAAATACATGTACTGAATAGGCTACAGAGAAAGGGAGACAGGGATTCACATATTTGCTAATTTTAAAAACACATTTAGAACTATTTCAACAAAAAAATTGACTAGACTTATAACTCCTACATTATATAATGCAAAAGGCAATTCCAACAATACACAATGCGTCCTCTGAACTGCTTGTGTTTCTTCTCTTTTTGGCTTATTTTTCACCATCATATTAGGATTATTAGTCAGAGACTAGTAGGGTATGGGTTAGTGTCAGGGATTCAGTATTTCAAATGGAAAATTGAAAAATGAATCCAATGTGTATGTAAATATGTGCTACACAAAAATCTTCCCACTCACATCCAGAACAATGCCTTGACATTACCTACGCCCCAAGTAAAACACAATTAGAGTAGAAAAGTGTGAAAATCTATGAATACATATATGGAATGGAATATGCTCGGGAGTTCACAACCTTGGAGGTGGTAGAGGAGTTTCCAAAAGTAAAGGACAGGGTAAACACTCCACAAAAAGGAGCTCTGCTGGCCTAAGAATTCTTGGGAAACGGCTTCTGAGGTTGGGCACTTGAAATATATGTTGTTGTCATGAGCTTTAGCTTCCTTTGTAGTGAGACCATCATAGCTGGGTCTGCATCTATGTAACCGAAAGACATGGTTTCTTATATTTCAATGAACATGAGGCAGCAGTGCTCAATTCTCTCTTTGTAGCTAAACTGTGTCCATTGGAAGCTAAGTGTCTCCCAGTGGGGACTGTGAAGACATTTGGTCATCCTCCACTTTTCGTGGTATTTCTTGCTGCTGCACTGGGAATTTGGTATTTGCTTCACAAAACATAAAAAGTTCATCTGAGATACAGTGCTGGAGGGAGTTCTGTCACGTGTGGTGGGTCAGGGTCTGCAGGAGAATGCACCAACCAGGCTTGTATCCCACATAGCTTGCCCCAATAACCATAGCAACCTGATTCTGAATATTGCCCTGAAAACTCTCCCTTTAACAAGATGCCTTTACATATAAGGGTCTGATGTCTGCACTATATCAGTCACAAAAAATTTGGAAGCCAATGGCAGATTCACATGGCCCCAACATGATGTTTTATCACACACCTTCCCACCACTGCTCTAGCCCCCCTACTCAGCAGGCTCCAAATTACTGGCTTCTCTTGTTCTACACCATTTTAATGAAACCCAGTCAAAAACAAGGCACTGTCTGGTATACACATGATCAGCAACAGGACATCAAAAGTTTCTGCAGTGCCACCTGGTCATGGGAATTTCAAAAATTTCATGGTATTTATCTTGAAATTTTTCAAGGATGAAGTTAGAGGCACTGTGGGTTTCAATTCATTCAGGAACCATTAAGTGTTGAGAAAGTTCATTACAATGAACGCTCTGGAGAACTCTCACAGTCAATGCTTCTCAAACAGTTGCCAAAAGGTCTCCTAAAGCCAGGCCAACTGACATCTACAATGTGAGGTCCATGTGTGTTTTGACTCTCAAATATGGGTGCTAAGTCTTTCAGAATAAAATCATGTGATATCCTGGCTGAGATTCTCAGGCCTCTGTGGAAACCAACCTGGGCCTAGATCTCAGTTTCCAAGAGTGAGTCTCATGCGTGGCCTCCTAAAATCCCAACACAATTCATGGCAATACTTCTCTGAGGTCAGTTTCAGAACTCAGTCTCTAAGGGGAATCACACCAGAGTTCAAGCCCAGGTGGACCCAGTCATCCCTTCCATCCGCCAAAAAATGACCACAATTAAAATCAAAACACTCCCACAGGGCCATCATCTTCTTCCATGTAGACACTCATCATAACCTCCAGCTGGAGGTTTCTATGAGCCCAAATAAGCTCACTTGCCCCTCATTTGCCTAAAATCATGATGGCCTGGACACTCTTCCTGTGAACCAGGAATGATCAAATATTTCTGCTGTTAAAGTGTTCCACTTCTCCAATTTGAGGCCTACTGGCTGTAGGGTATAGATTCTTTATGTGATTTGGAGTCATGAGAAAACCCAAGCAAATATGGGCTAGCCTCTGCAGGGATTTCAAGAACTCATTTGACCCAAAGGATCCCTATTCTCACTTTATGGAGGTCAGGAACCTAAAACAAGAAGGCAAAAATATTCATCAACAATGACTGCTCTTTTGGCCATTTTAGTTTTGGAAGCACATGGGATCTTTCTTTAGATCCATCAGGTGCTGAGAATCAAAGCCACAACCTCATACAAGGACAAGAGGCTGATTCAGACACATCTCATTCCAAATCAAATAAGCAAAGAGCCACAGGTGATGTCCATACATTTCCATATGAAAACAGTTTTCTTCAGGCTACACAAAGGGGTGGCCTGAGGCAAAGACCTTCCTGACATTCAGGGTAATAGAAATAGAAGTAAGCAAATGGCCCAAAGAAGGGTTTCTCCACTGAGACTTTACTGGTCACACTGAAATCTGAGTTTTCTTAGATGCTCCCATTCCCTTCAGCAATCCAGCACATGGCCATGTCACAGAATCTTGTGGTGTTACATATTTGGGAAACAAAACCATGAGCCTATTCTGGAGAGTGGCCAGAATTCACGAAGAAAACAGGAACTTTAGAAGATAGTAGATGTTGCCCATCCATAAGGCAAGCTGCAGTCCATTCATTAATTGGGCAGTATGAATGCGGGGAAGCTTTCAACTAAAGACAACACATCCATTGATGCATTCTCTTTTCTAATGTCTACAACCACGGATACAGTGGGATACACAGACCTAGAAACACTCACCATGTCAAACGACTTACTAGAAACAGTCCACTCCAAACCAAACAAACCACTTTTCCTACCTATTCTCAGAACATGAGAAAAAACCACAAACTCACACCTACAACGGCAAAGGCACTTACTTCCCCCAAATAGGTCTGTGACTATCTGGAGTGTCTTCTGACTGGTGGGCCATATTATGTTCCCACAAAATGGCCTGTCCTGTTTCAGATCTGGTCTCCTTGTCCAACTCTGTGAAGTTGTCAGGAGCCAAAGGTGAGCCACTACCTGCTTTCTCAGGAAAGGCCCCTCATCAGAGCTCTGCTGGCATTTTTCCATCCTCACATCAGTAGGTACCAAGAAAGACTGACTATGTCTTTGGGAAAAGCAAACAAGTTAGCCCACTGGAACTGGGAGTGGGACTGGCTCTGGGTGCCTTCCTTCCTGGATCCCAGGTTCAGAGAATTCCATCACCAAGGAAGTGAAGTGAGGTCACTTCTTTCAGGAACTGAATATGGTCACTACCTTGGTAACCACTTTGTGCTAACAGTTGCATCCAGGGTTCCCATGAGATGGAGGCTGCCCCAACATCCTGTGACACATTCAGAAGTTAGAATGGTATATCAACCATAGGCACCAGGGAACAGCTCTCCACAGAGGCCTGGTTCAGTCCATCTTCTCTTCATTAAGAAGAGAGAGGCTGATTCAGACTATCAATTAATCCTGACCAGGTTGTTTGCCATGGAAGATGACTATTGCTCTCTCAGGTCCTACATAGCTGCCTATATCTTCTGCAAGGATCATTTCTCCATGGATCTTTGATGTTCTCAGCAGGTGGAAGATCATCTACATTCCTATATTGTAAGACCCACACTGTCCCTGCTCTTAAGTAAGTTATACTGAGGGAACAGTGTATGGTTAGGGTTAATAACATGTTCAATTTGGGTTACAAATCATTCTGCGGGATGAATAATGGTATTGGCAAAATGCGATATTTACAAGAGTATATATGTGAAACATAAGTATGAAAGCAGAAATCTAGGTAAGATTTGAAGCCCAGAAGGGCATTGGGGACTTGAGTGGGATACTTAGCTTTGAGTAATGTGCAGCACAGATGTCTCAGATAAATCAATATACACTGGCATCGTACCTTGTACCTTGGATATTGAATGTTGAAGAGAACATCCAGTCAAAAACTGATAGTCGGTAGGATTAGGAAGGTAGTTGGTAGGTTTAGAAAGAAGAGTGAGTATAGGATTTGGACCAAAAGTTCTTTCGCAATAAGATTTCGGGTAGAGAGTGTATGTAAATGTAAGCACATGTGAAGAGTCAGTCACAATGATGAACTGGGGAAAACTATACGAAAGCAGATATCAATAGAGACATTAGGAAATCAAGCAAAGTACAAATTGTGTGATAGGGTTAGACATTGTCAACAGGTTTGAAGTTGAATATATAATCTTAAGAAGAAACAAATATGTAGTCAAAAATAGAATTGATATTTGAGAGCATTAGGCAACCTGGACATGGATGTTTTTAGTAATCCATGCTCACTTTCCATTTACGCTTTGGTACAATTGTAAGTGTGACCTTTGCTTTTTGTGTCCAGAATATTTCTGTAATAAAATGTGTATGTAGATCAGGTGAAAAGAGTATTTCTTCCACCAATTCTGCGAGCAATATTTTGAAGACTTACAAATTAGTATGGGGGTACAAATAGGTGTACCCTGTTTCAATGAATATAGACATAATGCATGAATAGACCATACTGTGAATAAATAATATAACTGGATCCACTTTAAATAATGGATTGAATAAATATCTGAAAATTTATAAGAAATTTTATATTGATATGCAATCATTCATTCCAACCAGTTATATATCTAACGATAATCTTAGGATTATGGTTTATCATGAAGGGTGTGTGAGTTTTGGTTCAAAATTGATTATGGAAATCGAAAATAATATATTTGGATAAAAGTCTCATGAATAGACCAGTCAAGAAACATAGAGGAATACATGTGTTCTGGAGCAGGAAGTGATTGAAAGTGAAACAAATGCCTATAAATTTGCTAACTAGTGAATAAAATATATATATACTGAGATTTGCATAAACTGAAGAAATAGTAATGTACCAGTGTGGAATAAAAATTAATGTCAAAATACACATCATGTCCCATAGGAACCTACATGCATTGATGTTAAACTGGGTCAGTTAAAGTAGACATATTAGGATTTGTATGCACCTTTTACTGAAGTTAGTTTTCAGTACTAGGAAACAAATATGTATTTCGGGTGGATGAATATTTCTAAGAATAATCTTGTGAAAAGTTGATTATTAATCCACATACATGAACATGAATGAATTTAGGGAGTGTATATAAGACACACATATTTCATATTTTTAAAAATATGGAGAGTATATATATATATATATATACTCTCCATATATATATATATATATATGTATATATATATATATATATATATATACATATATACACACACACACACACACACACACACACACACTAACACAGACTTTAAAAAGTAGCAATATATATGCCAATCGAAATTCATCATGAAATATATATCATAAAGATGCAAAAACATTCATTTTAGTGAACATGGGTTTATGTATAATGTTGTTCCACTGGGAAGCTCACCCATAGGTTGAATTTTCAGTTCCAACAGCGTTTAGGAGGAGTGATCACTTCTCACACTTTGTATCTGCTAAGTCATATACCTCACAAGGATGTACGTGTGATACCTTGTAGGATTCTATTTGTGCATATAAAAATACATGTGCTGAATAAGCTCCAGAGAATGGGAGACAGTAATTCACATATTTGTTAACTTTAAAAACACATGGAGAACTATTTCAATTAAATATTGAATAGATTTATAACACCTACCCTTTATCATGCAAAAGGCAAGTCCAACTCTGAACTGCAAGTATTTATGTACTGTTTGGGTTATTTTCTTCCATCATATTTGGATTAGTAGTCAGAGTCTAGTAGAATATGGGTTAGTGTCAGGGATTCAGAATTTCAAATGGAAAATAGAAAAATTAATCTTCTGACTCTCATCCAGAACAATGCCTTGTCATTAATTTCGCCCCAAGGGAGACACAATTAGAGTAGAAGAGTTACAAAATCTGTGATTACATTTCTGGAATAGAAAATGCTCAGGAGTGCACAAACTTGGAGGTGGAATAGGAGTTTCCAAAAGTAAGGACAGGGTACACACTCCACAAACATGAAGCTCTGCTTGCCTAAAAGTTCTTGAGAAACTGCCAGTGAAATTGGGCACTGAAATATAGGTTGTTGTCAGGAGTTAAGGTTCCTTTGTAGTGAGATCCTCAAAGCTGTGTCTGCATCTATGAGACCCGGAGGACAACATTTCTCATTTTCCAATGAACACGAGGCAGCAGTGCTGAATTCTCTCTTTGTAGGTAAACTGTGGGCACTGGGGGCTTATTGTCTCCCCGTGTGGACTGTGAAACCATTTGGTCATCCTCCACTTTTCGTAGTGTTTCTTGCTGCTGCACTTGGAGTTTGGTTCATGCTTCACAAAATACAAGGAGTTCAACTGGGAAACAGTGCTTGAGGTAGTTCTGTCACGTGTGGTGGGTCAGGGTCTGCAAGAAAATTCACCAACCAGGCTTCTATCTCTCAAAGATTGCCCGCTTGTCCATAGCAACCTGATTCTGAACATTGCCCTGAAACTACGCCATATAACAAGATGCTTTTACATATAAGGGTCTGATGTCTGCACTCTGTCAGTTACAAGCCATTTGGAAGCCAATGGCAGATACAAATGGCCCCACCATGATGTTTTATCACACACCTCTCCACCACTGCTCTAGGCCCACTACTCAGCAGGCTCCAAAATACTGGCTTCTCTGTTCTAAACAAATTTCATGAAACCCTGTCAATCAAGGCACTGTCTAGTACACTCATGGTAAGCAACAGGACATCGAAAGTTTCTACAGTTCCACCTGGTCATGGAAATTTCAAAAATTTCGTGTTATTTATCTAGCCATTTTTCAAGGACGACGTTGGATGCACTGTGGATTTCAATTATTCAGGAACCATTAAATATTGAGAAAGTTCATTTCAAAAAAATTCTAGAGAACTCTCACAGGCAAGGCTTTCCAAAGAGTGGACAAAGGTCACTTGAAGCCAGGACCATTGAGGTCTACAATGTGAGGTCCTATGTCTTTTGACTCTCAACTATGGCTGCCAAGTCTTTCAGAATAAAATCATGTGATATCCAGGCTGAGATTCCCAGTTCTTTGTGGAAAGCCACCCTGGTCCTAGATCTCAGGTTCCAAGGGCGACTCTCATGCGTGGCCTCCTAAAATCCCAACACAATTCATGGCAATACTTCTCTGAGATCAGTTTCAAAACTCAGTCTCTACGTGGAAACACACCAGAGTTCAAGACCAGTTGACCCAGTCATCTCTTCCAACCGCCACACCAATGACCAGAATTAAAACCAAAACACTCCCACATGGCCCTCATTTTCTTCCATATAGTCACTCATCATAACCTTGGCTGGAAGTTTTTATGAGGCACACAGCCCAAGACAATGTCAAAATAAGCTCCCTTGCCCTTCATTTGTCTAAAGTCAGTGTTTCCTGGACAACGTTCCTGTGAACCAGGACTGATCAAAGAGGCATGCCATTAATACTGTTCCGCTTTTCCAATTTGAGGCATACTGACTGTCGGGTATAGTTTCTTTATGTGATTTGCAGTCATAAGAAAACCCAAGCACCTATGGGCTAGCCTCTGCAGGGCTTGAAGAACTCAGTTGACCCAAAGATCCCTGTTATCACTTGATGGAGATCAGGAACCTTACAGAGGAAGGCAAGAGACTTCATCACAATGACTTCTCTTTTGGCCATTTTGGATTTGGATGCACACATGGGATCTTTCTTTAGGTCCATCAGGTGCTGAGAATCTAAGCGATAATCTCAAACTGCACTGAGAGGCTGATTCAGACATATCCCTTTGCAAAGCAATTAAGCCAGGAGCCACAGGTGATGCCCATTTATTTCCATTTGAAAACTGTTTTTTTCAGGCATTGGAAATGTGGGGCCTTAGGCAAAGACCTTCCTTACATTCAGGGCAACAGAACAATAGGTAAGCAAAATCCCAAAGCAGATTTTCTCCACTGAGACTTTCCTGGTCACACTGATATCTGAGTTTTCTGAGATATTCACCATTCTCTTCAGCTATCCAGTACATGGCCATGTCCCAGATTGTGGAGGAGATACATATCTTGAACACAAAACCATGAGCCTATGGGAGAGTGGCCAGAATTCAGGAAGAAATCACGAATGTAGGAAGGTAGTAGGTGTTGCCCATCCATATGGTAACCTGCAGTCCATTCATAAATTGGACAGGATGAATTCTGCGAAGATTTCTACTAGACAGGACACATCTATTTATGCATTCTCTTTTCTATTGTCTACAACCACGGACACAGTGGGATATGCAGACATAGAAACACTCGCCTTCTCAAAGGACTTACTAGAAACAGTCCACTCCAAACCAAACAAACCGACTTTCCTACATATTCTCAAAACATGAGACAAAATCAAAAACACACACACACACACACACCCACAAAGGCACCTTCTTTCCCCAAATAGGTCTGTGACTATCCAGAGCGTCCTCTGACTGGTGGGCCATACTATGTTCCCCCGAGACGGGCTGTGCTATGTCAGATCTGGTCTCCTTGGCCAAAACTGTGATGTTATCAGGAGCCAGCGGTGAGCCACTGCCTGTTTTCTCAGGTAAAGCCCCTCTTCAGAGCTTTCCTGGCATTTGTCCATCTTCAAATTAGTTGCCAAGAAAGACTGACTCTGTCCTTCTTAAATCCAAACATTTGAGACCACTGGGACTTGGACTGGGACTGCCTCAGGGTGCCTGGCTTCCTGGATCCCAAGTTCAGAGTGTTCTATCAACAAGAAAGTGACATAGGTCACTTCATCTAGAACTGAATGAGGTCACTGCCTTGGCAACCACTTTGTCTTAACAGTTGCTTCCAAGGGTCCCTGAGATGGATTCTGCCCCTACTTCCTATGACAGTTTCACAAGCTAGAATGGAATATCAACCACAGGCACCCGGGAACAGCTCTCCACACAAGCCTGGTTTGGTCTATCTTCTCTACATTAAGAAGAGAGAGACTGCTTCAGACACATCCCTTCATCCTGACCTGTTTTTTTTTTTTTGTCATGAAAGATGACTTTCGCACTCTCAGGTCCTTCATAGCTGCCTACATCTTCTTTAGGGATCATTTCTGCATGGACCTTTGAGGTTCTCTGCAGGTTGAAGATCTCCTACATTCCTGTATTGTAAGACCAACTCTGTCCCTGCTATTCTGTAAAGTTAGATTGAGGGAACAGTGTATGGTTACGGTTAATAACATGTTTGATTTGGGTTAGGATCATTCTGCTGGATGAATAATGGTATTGGGAACCTGCGATATATATAAGATTATATAGGTGAAATATATGAATGAAAACAGAAATCTCGGTAACATTTGAAGCCCAGAAGGGCATTAGGTCCTTGATTGGGATACTTAGCATTTAATTATGTTCTGCACAGATGTCTCAGATAAATCTATACACAATGGCATAGGACCTGATACCTTGGATGATTGAATGTTGAGGAGAACAACCATTCAAAGAGGGAGAGTCGGTAGGATTAGGAAGATAGTTGATAGGATTAGAAAAAAGTGTGAGTATAGCATTTGGACAAATAGTTCTTTAGCAATAGGTTTTCAGGTAGACAGAAAATGTAAATGTCAGCACATGTGAAGAGTCAGTCACAGTGATGAAATGGGGAAAATATGTAGGAAAGCAGATATCAATAGCGACATTAGGAAATCAGGCAAAGTATAAAGTGAGTGATAGCAATAGACACTTTCAACAGGCTTGAGATTGAATATATAATCTTAGGAAGTAACAAATATGTAGTCACCAATAGGATTGACATTTGAGAGCATTAGGCAACGTGGACATGGGTGATTTTCATAACCCATACTCACATTCCATTTAGGCTTTGGTACAATCGTAAGTGTGACTTTGCATTTTGTGGCCAGAATATTACTGTGATAAAACGTATATGTAGATCAGGTGACATGAGTCTTTCTTGCACCATTTCTTGGAGCAATATTTTGAAGGGGTATAAATTAGTATTGGAGGTACATATAGGTGTACCATGTATGTATGAATATAGAGATAATGCATGAATAGACCATACTGCGAATAAATAATATAACTTGTTCCAACTTTAAATAATGGATTGAATTGATATCTGAAAATACACAGGAATCATATATTGATATATATACATTCATTTCAACCAGTAATACATCTAATGGTAATATTACGGTTGTGGTTTATCATAAAGAGTGTGTGAATTTTGCTTCAAAATTGATTATGGAAATCGAAAATAATGTGTTTGGAAAGAAGTCTCATGAAATGACCAGTCAAAAACAAAGAGGAATACATATGTTCTGAAGCAGGAAGTGATTGAATGTGTTACAAATTTCTTTAAATTTGTGAACTTGTGGATGAAATGTATATTCTATGATGTACAAAAACTGCAGAAATACTAATGTACCAGTGTTTAATAAAAATGAACGTCAAAATACACATCATGTCCCATAGGAATCTACTTGCATTGATGTTAAAGTGGGTCAGCTACTGTAAAAATAAAAGGATTTGTTTGCACCATTCACTGAAGTAACTTTTTAGTACTAGAAAACAAATATGTATTTCAGGTGGATGAATATTTTTAAAATAATCTTATGAAAAGTTTAATATAAAACCACATACATGAACAAGAATGAATAGTTTAATATAAAACCACATACATGAACAAGAATGAATTTAGGGAGTGTATAATAGGACACATATATTTTATATTTTGAAAAATCTAGAGAGTATATATATATATATATATATATATATATATATATATATATACACACACACACACACACACACAAAACACACACAGAGACATTGAAAAGTAGTTATATATATGCCAATTAAAATTCATTGTGAAATATATATCATCCACAGATCCAAAAATATTAATTTTACTGAACATGGATTTATGTATAATGTTCTTGAACTAAGAAGCTCACTCATAGTCTGAATTTTCAGTTCCAAATGTATTAATGAGGAGTGATCTCTTCTCACACTTTGTATCTGCCAAGTTAGCCACCTCTCAAGAATATACGTGTGATACCAGGTAGGATTCTATATGTGCGTATAAAAATACATGTGCTGAATAGGCTACAGAAAAATGGAGACAGGAATTCACAGATGTGTTAACTTTAAAAACACATGCAGAACTATTTCAACAAAAAATTGACAAGATTTATAACTCCTACCCTATATCATACAAAAGGCAAGACCAACTATACACCATGCCTCTTCTGAAGTGCTAGTATTTCTATTCTGTTTCGGTTATTTTTCTTCATCATATTAGAATTAATAGTCAGAGTCTAGTAGGGTATGGGTTAGTGTCAAGGATTCAGTATTTCGAATGGAAAATTGAACAATGAATCCAATGTGTATGTAAATATGTGCTACACAAAATTATTCCCACTCTCAACCAGAACAATGCCTTGACAATCCCTTCACCCCAAGTAAGACACAATTAGAGGAGAAGATTTAGAAAATCTGTGAATAAATTTGTGGAATGCAATATGCTCAGGAGCTCACAACCTTGGAAGTGGTAGAGTAGTTTCCAAAAGTATGGGACAGGGTAAAAACTCCACAAACATGGAGGTCTGCTGGCCTAGAGACTTCTTGAGAAACTGCCTGTGAGGTTGGGCACTTGAAAAATATGTTGTTGTCAAGAGCTTTAGCTTCCTTTCTAGGGAGACCATAAAAGCTTGGTCTGCATCTATGAGACCTGGAGGACATGGTTTCTTATTTCCCAATGTACATGAGGCAGCAGTGCTGAATTCTCTTTTTAGATAAACTGTGGCCACTGGGGGCTAAATGTGTGCCGGTGTGCACTGTGAAGGCATATGGTCATCTTCCATTTTCGTGGTGTTTCTTCCTGCTGCACTGAGAGTTTGGTATTTGCTTCACAAAATACAAGGAGTTCAACTGGGTCACAATGCAAGAGGAAGTTCTGTCATGTATGGTGGGTCAGGTTTTGCAGGAGGATACAAGAACCAGGATCCTATCCCACATATCTTGCCCCCTTGACCATAGCAACCTGATTCTGAACAATGTCCTGAAACCTCTCCATATAACAACTTGCCTTTACATGGAAGGTTCTGCTGGCTGCACCATGTCAGTCACAAGGCATTTGAAACCAATGGAAGATACACATGGCCCCACCACAGATGTTTTATCACATACCTGCCCACCACTGCTCTAACCTACTACTCAACAGAGTCCAACTTACTGGCATCTCTGTTCTACACCATTTACATGAAACCCAGTCAATCAAGGCACTGTCTGGTATATTCATGATCAGCAACAGGACATCAAAAGGTTTTCCAGTGCCACCTGGTGATGGGAAATTCAAAAATTTCATGGTATTTATCTAGCCATTTTTTAAGGATGAAGTTGGAGGCACTGTGAGTTTCAATTTTTTCAGGAACCATTAAATGTTTAGGAAGCTCATTTCAATGAAATCTCTGGAGAACACTCACAGGTAAGGCTTCCCAAAGAGTGGACAGAAGATCATATGATGCTATGCCCATTTAGGTCTACAATGTGAGGTCCATATGAGTTTTGACTCTCAACTATGGGTGTCAAGTTTTTCAGAATAAAATTTGTGGTATCCTGGCTGAGAGGCTCAGTGCTCTGTGGAAAGCCACCCTGGGCCTAGAACTCAGTTTCCAAGGGCGATGCTCATGCCTGGCTTCCAAAAATTTCAACACTATTCATGGCAATACTTCTCTGAGGTCAGTTGAAGAACTCAGACTCTAAGGGAATCACACCAGAGTTCAAGAACATGTGGACCAAGTCATCTCTTCCAACCGCCACCCAAATTACCACAATTTAAACCAAAACACTCCAACGTGGCGCCCATCTTCTTCCATATAGACACTCACAATAAACTCCACTATGGCTGGAGTTTTCCATGAGGGGCATAGCCCAAGACCGTGTCCAAAATAAGCTCTTTTGCACCTAATTTGCCTAAATTCAGGGTGGCCTGGACACCCTTCTTGTGAACCAGAAGAGATTAAATAGGCCTCCCGTTAATACTGCTCCGCTTCTTCAATTTGAGGCCAAATGATTGTGGGGTTTGGATTCTTTATGTGAATTGGAGTCTTGAGAAAACCCAAGCAACTATGGGCTAGACTCTGCAAGGCTTTGAAGAACTCATTTGACCCAAAGGATCCCTAATCTGACTTGTTGGAGGTCAGGAAAGTTACAGAGGAAGGCGAGAGACTTCATCCACAAGGACTGCTCTTTTGGCCATTTTGGTTTTGGATGTACACATGGGATCTTTCTTTAGATCCATCAGGACCTGAGAATCTAAGCCACAGCCTCACACAGGGTAAATAAGCTGATTCAGACACATCTTTTCCAAAGCAATTAAGCAAAGAGCCACAGGTAATGCCCATTCATTTCCATTTGAAAACTGTTTTCTTCAGGCTTCACAAAGTGGTGGACTGAGGAAAATACCTTCCTGACATTCAGGGCAACAGAAGAGTAGGTAAACAAAAGGCCCCAAGCAGGGTTTCTCCACTAAGACTTTCCTGGTCACACTGATATCTGAGTTTTCTGAGATGCTCACCATTCCCTTCAGCTATACAGGACATGGTCATGTCACAGAGCTTCGAGGTTGTACATATCTTAAACAGAAAACCATGAACCTATTCTGGAGAGTGGCCAGAATTCAGGAATAAAACAGAAACTAAGGAAGATAGCAGGTGTTGCACATCAATAAGGCAAGCTGCAGTCCATTCATAAATAGGGCAGGATGAATGCTGTGAAGCTTTCTACTAGACAGGACATATTAATTGATGCATTCTGTTTTCTAATGTCTACAACCACGGACACAGTGGGATACACAGACATAGAAATTCTCGCCTTGTCAAACGACTTACTAGAAACAGTTCACTCCAAACAAAACAAACCACCTTTCATACCTATTCTCAGAACATGAGACAAAACCACAAACCCACACCCACACCACAAAGGCACCTCCTTCCCCCAAGTAGGTCTGTGACTATCCGGAGTGTCCTCTGTCTGGTGGGCCTTATTATGTTCCCTGGAAATAGCCTGTTCTGTCTCAAATCTGGTCTTTTGGCCAACTCTGTGAAGTTGTCAGGAGCCAGCGGTGAGCCACTGCGTGCTTTCTCAGGAAAGGCCCCTCTTCATAGCTTTCCTTGCATTTGGCCATCCTTACATCAGTAGGTCCCAAGAAAGACTGAGTCTGTCCTTGGTAAATCAAAATAAGTTTGACCACTGGGACTGGGACTGGGACTGGCTCTGGGTGCCTGGCTTCCTGGATTCCAAGTTCAGAGAGTTCCATCACCAAGGAAGTTAGGTGAAGTCACTTAATTTTGGAACTGAATGAGGTCACTGCCTTGGCAACAACTTTGTCCTAACAGTTGCTTTCAAGGTTCCCATGAGAGGGAGGCTGCTCCTACTTCCTGTGACACTTTCACAGGTCAGAGAGGTATGTCAACCATAGGCATGCAGGAGCAGCTCTCAACACATGCCTGCTTTGGTCCATCTTCTCTACATTAAGAAGAGAGTGGCTGATTCAGACACATCCCTTCATCCTGAGCAGGTTGTTTGCCATGGAAGACTTTTGCTCTCTCAGGTCCTTCATACTTGCCTACATCTTCTCCAGGGATCATTTCTACGTGGACCTTTGAGGTTTTCAGCAGGTGGAAGATCCTCTATTTTCCTGTATTTTAATACCAATTCTGTCCCTGCTCTTCTGTAAAATTAGATTGAGAGAACAGTGTATGGTTAGGATTAATAACAGGTTCGATTTGGTTTAGAAAGAAAACTACACGGTTGAGCAAACAGGGTCCTACAGTTAGCAATAATATGAGGAATTTTAATGGACCGGCCATGGCAGATAAAAGCGCAGTTAATCAGGTCACTATGTGAACCAAGACTCAAACCTCCCTTTTGGGGCCTCTGTCTCTCTTTGACGCTCTTCAAGTCGTTTTCTTAATTTATTCATAGATTCTTTTACAACTCCAGTATTGTCGGCACAAAAACAACATTCTTCCCTCAATGCAAGCAAAAAGGCACCTTTCTCTCATGAAGAGGAGGTCCAACACTCGCCTGCTTTGTAAAACAACTTCAGAAAGAGAGAGGTTAAAATTCCTGTAAAGCTGTGATGTCGGTTTTTAATGTCTTTAAGGTTTGGCCTATTTCTGCTTCTAATTGTGTCTTTGTTGTGTCTCATGGACTAGCCCACCAGTTAAGCAACTATTATTTCTAATAGGATGGCTAAAGTGAGGGATACAGGTTCCCGCTGGAACCGGGTTGTATGCCCCCCTATTTGATCTTTAAATGAACCTACGTCATGATAGAGAACTCTGGAAAACATCTGCATCATTACATAATTAATCACATATATTGACCATTTTATGAAAACATAAATAATGTTAAAGTGTATAGAATTATACTGTTGTAGGGACGGACAAGGAAAGGGACCTAAGATAGCACCAAACACAGGAAAACAGCCTTATTTGGTTGCATCCGGATTTAGAGGGCATTGCTTCTGTTGTAATCAATTAATCCCCTGAACCCCAAGTTTTGGTAGTTTTAGAATTTGTACCCAATATGTAAGGGAAGTAGATCAGAAGTTCACAGTCTGTAGAAATTCACAAAAATCAGTTTTTGTTTCTGTTTTTGTTCCTCTGTTCTGGGCAAGTTAACTTTTCAAGGACACCTTGGAAAGGGAGAGCTTTTTTGTCTCTTTTTTTTCTCCCTGCCAGCTGTCACCATGAAGCCCAGTTGGTAACTTTTTTATCTTAGAAATGTAGTCATCTCTGTGAAGCCCCAGCTCAAGGCCAGAGGCTTTGTTCACATATTTTGTGAAAACCTAGTAAGGCGTTGTCAAGCTTAGGGGTGGTGATTTTTCCAGCCAGTGGCCAAGTAGAACAGGGCAACACGAAAAGTGGAAGTTTATCTACATTGAACTCTTTCAGAGGGACTCTTTTGCTGAAAGACCTAATGTAAGCCTCGGTGAAGACTTCTGGAGAAGGTTATTTAAGACATATCTATGGACCTGGTACAGAGGGGGAAGACTGGGAAGGCGAGGCTGAGAGCAGCTCCGTGGATCTGAGAATGAGGAAGATGAGATGTAAAAGAATAATGGAAAAGGGGTTTGGGATTTTCCTAGAACAAAACTTGAGCAGTAGAACAGGTAGAGCAGAGGTGAAGATGGGAGTGAGTATTCCAAAAACCCCTGAGGGACTTTAAATTTTTAGAAACCTGTTTTCAGTGATGACAAAGCAACTTTAAAGGCCATTTTTATTACATCTTGGATAGGGGTCTGAGGGCTCTTCTCAGCTGGTTTGAGCTTTGGTTTAGCTTCTTAGAGGACTTGGTGGGACCTAGTGCACGCACAGACAGAAAAAGAGAGGAGTGAGTGAGTGGAGGGGTACCTCGGTACCTGCTACCTCAGCAAGGGGGCAATGGTCTGAGAACTGTCAGAGGTTTGGGTTTTTGATCTAGTAATTGGAGGTGAGAAATCACGTTGCTGAGGTGGGAGTGACAGCAGAGACTCTAGAGCAGAAGACTGAGGGTGAGGAACTATTGGAGAAGCATAGTACAGGATGTGAGTGAAGGAGGGAAAAGGATTCCACATAGGGGAATTTTCCCCTTTTGAGCACTTGCCGAAGTTAAAAATGTCACGCAGAATTTGAGGATCTAGAGAACCCTCTGGGGGCCATAGCTTTTGGTTGTCTAATTGGTAATATGGCCAATGCTGTGTACTGAATGTGATGAGGAGTTTGGGTTCCACCAGGCAGCCCCGGTATGCTCACATCCCCATGAGTTACACAAGAAGTTGGCTTTTCCCCCACACAGCCATGGCTGTTTGTGGCTTTGATAGTCCGCCGGGCATACATCATAATCTAGGCTAGCCAACCTGAATCTGGCTCGCGTTTCTGTGCATCCATAATGTTTGTTTCAATTATCTATGGAACGGAAGGGATTTAATGAAACTTTAGTGGGATCCTCTTCATCAGGGTTATCTCAATAGGAAAGACGTATACCAAGCTGAAAAATGTCTGGGTGGAGAGATAGCCACCAGGTCCCTAAGGGGGCTGTATGCGAGATATACCATACTTCTTGTCTAGTAGGATTTGAGATCAGCCTTCACTGCTGAACAGGCTGATGAGGGTTAGGAGTACTGGTGGCCAAGTTGAGAGTCTACAGTCTTGTCCACATAGCGAATACGAAATTTGAAATGGTTACCAGTCTTTTCCAGTTTCCAACCAGAGTCTGGACACAGCGAAGGCTTTAGATGAGAGGCATGGATCCAAAAAGTGATTCTGTCTACTTTTACCGCTGTAGGTGTTATAAGTAGCACCTGGTATGTTCCTTTCCAGCGGGGTTTCTAGGAATGACACCTGATGTTGTCTTATGTAGACGAAGTCTCTTACTTGATATTGATGTGGAATCCCCTCGTCCCCAGGTTGGTAGGCAGTGGCCAGCTGTTTCCACAGTTATCACTGAGTTCTTTCAATGGCTTTAAGTCTGTCAAGCAAGGGGTGTGGAAGGGATTGTTAGGCCTTAGAGTTGGGGATTAGGTCCCTTACTGGATGATGGGCATCATAGAGAATTTCATAGGGGGTGAGGTTACACAGAGAAACTGAGGGAGTATTTCTCGCATGAAACAGTGCATAAGGCAGGGGCATAGTCCAATCTTTTATGCCAGTCTCTAAGCTTAATTTTGTTAAGGTCTCTTTAATGGTTCTATTTATTTTTTCTACCTCTCCTGAGCTCTGGGGTATATAAGCATAATGTAACTTACAATTAATCCACACGTGACTTACCTGGGCCATGAACACAAGTCCATTATCAGACCCTATTACCTTAAACAGACCATATCTTGGAAAAATATCTTCCAGGTTCTTCTTGAGAACCATTTGGGCCGTTGTTTTTTTTTTCCTGTGTGTGTGTGTGTGTGTGTGTGTAAGGCTTCAATCCATCCTGAAAATGTATCGACAAAGACTAGGAGATATTTAAGTCCATACCTTGCTGGCTTAATTTCAGTAATGTCCACTTCCCAGAATTTTCCTGGTCTGGTTCCTCATAGGTGCTTTCCTCTAAGAAACTTGGAAGGGTAAGCATTAAACAATTGACTGACCCAACAGGCTTTTGTTACCGGTTCAGTTTTTTTCTTTCGCTGTGTGTTGGTTAGTGGAAAACTCTGTTCTTAATCCTACAGGAATGCCTGCAGTTTCTTTGAACCAAGGTGAGTGAGTTGACGTACATTTTTAACTTAGTGTAGGGCTTTCTGTAATTGCAGGCTGAGCTCAGTAAAGTTGAGGCGTTCAGTGTCAGTGTCCTTAGATGTTATCTAAAACTTCCTGTTACTCAGGGGTCCATTGGAATTGGGCATATCCCTTTAACAGCGGGTATAAAGGAGCAGCTAAGGACGCGAACCCATTTATCCATAACCTGCAAAACCCAGCAATCCCAAGAAACTCTCTTAGTTGTCTGCTGTAAGATGGGGTTGGTATCTGCTCAACGGTTTGTTTTCTGGGCTCAGTGAGCCATCGTTTACCGCCCCTGAGGAAATAGTCATGGAAGGTTACTTCTTGCTGGCAAATTGGGCAATTTTGGCCGAAGCTCTATACCCGAGTTGAGCAAGCTCCGATAATAGTGCTTGGGTCCCAGTTCAGTTTTCCTTGGTGTTGGATGCCAGTAGCAGGTGATCCACGTATTGAAGCTGGGTGACTTCGGGGTGTGTAGTTCTGAAATTGTTGAGATCTCTGTGGAGGGGTTCATCAAAGAGAGTGGGGGAGTTTTTGAACCCCTCTGGGAGTCTAGTCCAAGTTAGTTGACTATACTTTCCGGTTTCTGGGTCTACCCACCCAAAAGCAAACAGCAACTGACTATCTTTATGCAGAGGCAAGCAAAAGAAAGCTTGTTTTAAGTCCAGAACAGTATACCATTTCTGCTCAGGGTTCAGAGTGCTAAGCAGTTGGAACAGATTAGGTACTGTGGGGTGAATGTCCTGCACTCTGTTGTTGATCTCTCTTTGGTCTTTAACAGGTTGATAGTCCCTGGTTCCTGGCTTTTTCTTCTAATAACAGGGGAGTGTTCCAGGCCAATTGACAGGGCCTTAGGACCCCTAAGGCCAGATATTTCTGAATATAGGGCCTTATCCCATCTTTAGCTTTTTATGCTTAGAAGATATTATTTGACATTGATTGGGGAGGCTGAGGTTTTTAACTCCACTGTTATTGGAGGTTGTTTCACGGCCAGGCCTAACACAGCAGTTTTTGCCCAGGCATCTAGGTTATCTGTTATTCATTTCTGCGGTAGCTTGCCTGTTTGATCAGTCTTGGGGGGTGTGAAGAGTGGATGTTTATCTTCTACTAATATAGTTACAGCCGTGACTATAGGAGTTTTTACTGAAGGATTTAGAAATTTCTTTTGGGGGCTTTCAGGGTTAAAAGTTATTTTGGCCCAGAGCTTGGTGAGCAGATCTCTGCCCATCAATGGGTGCGGGCATTCTGGGATTACTAGGAAGGAGTGATGGATTTTTCCTTTCCCCAGGTCCATGGTCCTCTTAGTAGTCTAAGCCCGATATTTACTGCCATTAGCCCTTTGAACTACAGACCTTTTATTTGATAGACGGACCAATGGGGCCCTAAGGGCTGAGTATACTGCTCCTGTATTCATTTCAAAGTTTACTGGGGTCCCCTACTCTTCAAAAGTTACCCTGAGCTAGGGGAAGGAATCTGAGCCCCAACTTTCTTAGTCATCCTCCAGAGTCAGAATGGCTGGCTGGCGTGTCTGTCTCTTTATAGGGCACTCTTTGGCCCAGTGTCCTTTTTTTTTACGGTAGGCACATTGATCTGAGGCCAGGGGTGGCCTCTGGCACGGGCCCAGGTATCCCTTCCTGTCACCTTATGTCTTAATTTCTGGCCTCTTTCTTGTTGTGACCAGGATCTAAGTCAATGCCTTAGTCTTTCTTTTGCTTCTCTCATCATCCCTTTGCTCCCTTTCTTTTTCCCTGTTTCTCTTTTATAGTATATTTTTTTGGCTTCTCTGACTAAATCTCTCTTTTAACTTTTTTTTTTTTAATATCCATGGCAGCTTCCCCAATTAAGGCCATCATGACAGATGCCTTTTGATCTGCTGCCTGAGGATCGAAAGGAGTATATCTCTTATATGCCTCCATAATTCTCTCTAGAAACATAGAGGTAGATTCATCAGGCCTTTTAATAATTTCTCTTACCATGGCCAAATTAGTTGGTCACCTAGCGGCCCCTTGGATACCCGCTATTAGAGCCTGGCAATAATTGGACATATGCTCCCTATCTTCAAAGGTGTTGGGGTCTCAGTTGGGTTGGTTTAAGGGGAAGCCGGCTTTGATTATGTTGGGAAGTTGTGTTGGTCGCCCATCAAGTCCGAGGATATTTTTTTCTAGCTTCCAGGAGGTTTTTCCTCTCATTCCTCTGTCATGAAGAGAGTCCCTAGGAGTTGTTGGCAGTCATCCCAAGTAGGCAGGTGTGAAAACGTTGGCGAGTTCTCTGAGTTTTTTTAGCCGGGCCAGCTTCCTCTAGGGAAGGAGGGGCTGTGTGTGCCATTCGACAGTCATCTGGAGGGTGCTGGGCCATCCTGGCTTCCTTGAATGGTGGAGAGGCTGAGTAAGCAGCAGGGGAATTACTTACAGGGTTTTGGGGGTTGGGGGACAAGGGCAGAGGATAAGGACGAGTAGAGTCTTGAGACTCAGGGAGAACAGAGGGTGGAGGTTGAGGAGCAGAGAGTTTGAGAGATAGAATCGTAGGGGAAGGAGTAGGAGTGGGTGCAGGGACAAGGAAAGGCTTCACCCATGGAGGAGGAGATTTGCAGAGGTCCTGACAAGTTAAGATATATGGCTATTGATCTGGATGTCTATGTGGCCCCGGCTGAAAGACAATATCTCAGACTTTTCAAATTAGTGCGAAGTAGAAACATCTTTCTAGGGGCCATCCGACTACAAAGGTGGGTTATTCTGAGACACAGAATCTGCCAGGTCTGGTGTTTTAATGAAAAAGAAAGAATCTGAGCCCTTAAGCAGACTTTGGTCCAGTGATTAAGGGTCAGGGACAGAGGCATTGAAGTGCTCTGTCCCATAATGAAATATACACAGACAGTGAAAGCAAAGACACACGACACAGACAAGACAAGACAATAAAGACAGACAATGGACGTCCAATACTGAGACCAGGACTGAGTAGCGGGCAAATCCTGATGGGCTGCCAATTCCAAATCTGAAAGAAAATATCACTGAGTCGAGGAGACTATGGTTCTTCGATTTCCCGAGTCCATCCCACAGGAACATGGCCTGTGGCTCTGTGACATGTGTGTCAGCCACCGTGGGAGAGAGCTCACGCTCTTTACCAATAGCCATTTTGTCAAACCCTAACCTGAATCCTGAAACCAGAAAGAGGGGCCTTATTTACCCCCAGAGGAGCCCATTGGGGGTCTTTCATCTGCAGCTGCCGGATCTCGCTGGGGCCACCAGAAGTAAAGGTCGGGTGAGCGTCGCTGGAAGAGACCACCAAGAGACTGTCTAATGCAACCTCAAAGGGTTTATTGGGAGTCCGGCCTGCAAGGGCTCAGAGATCAGTTGAATAGAGCAGAGAGCCCTGAGAACAGCTTAAGAAGTGCTTATATATTTTCCTTGGAGAGGGCAGGGAGGGAAGTTTATTGATGGTTAAGGGCGAGTGGGCGGTTTGCGTGCAAATGGTTGATGGAGTACATTCTGCAGTTTGGCAGTTGGGGGCAGCACATTCTGGGAACAAGAAGAGCAAACAGTTCTCAAGATTTCAACAGTGTTTTATTAAGCATACAGAAAAACAGGACGTGACAAGTACCTATTTTATTAACCTTTCAATATAAGTATGAAAACAGAAATCTAGGTAAGATTTGAAGCCCAGAAGTTCATTTGGTCCTTGATTGGTATACTTAGCTTTGAATTACATTCCGTGGAGATGTCCTAGAATTATGGATATACAATGACACAGGACCTTGTACCTTCTCAGAGGTCAGTTCCAAAACACAGTCTCTAAGGGGAATCACACCAAAATTCAAGACAAGGTGGACCCAATTATCTCTACCAACCGCCACACAAATGCCCACAATTAAAACCAAAACACTCCGAAATGGCACTCATCTTCTTCCAAATAGACACTCATCATAACTTCTGGCAGGAGGATTCCATGAGAGGCGCAGCACAAGACAGTGTCCCAAATAATCTCCCTTTCCCCTCATTTGCCAAAAGTCAGAGTGGCCTGGACACCCTTCCTGTGAACCAGGAGTGATCAAATATGCCTGCCATTAATACAGCTCTGTTCTTCAATTTGAGGCCTACTGTCTGTGGGGTTTAGAGTCTTTATTTGAATTGGATTCATAAGAAAACCCAAGAACCTATGGGCTAGCATCTGCAGGGCTTTGAAGAACTCAATTGACCCAATGGATCCCTTTTCTCACTTGATGGAGGTCAGGAACCTTACAGAGGAATGCGAGAGACTTCATCAACAATGACTGATTTTTTGGCCATTTTGATTATGGATCCACACATGGGATCTTTCTTTAGATCCATCAGGTGCTGATAATCTAAGCCACAGGCTCACACAGGGCCAAGAGGCTGATTCAGACACATCCCTTTACAATGCACTTAAGCAAAGAGCCACAGGTGATGCCCATTCATTTCCATTTGAAAACTGTTTTCTTCAGGCTTCACAAAAGCGTGACCTGAGGCAAAGAACTTCCTGACATTCAGGGCAACAGAACAATAGGTAATCAAAAGGCCCTTTGCAGGGTTTCTCTACTGAGACTTTCCGGGTCACACTGATATCTGACTTTTCTGAGATGCTTGCCATTCTCTTCAGCTATCCAGTACATGTCCATGTCACAGTGGTTGGAGGTGGTACATATCCTGGATGCAAATGCATGAACCTATTCTGGAGAGTGGCTAGATTTCAGGAAGAAAACATGAACTTAGGAAAATAGCAGGTGTTGCCCATCGATAAGGCAAGCCCTAGTGCATTCATAAATTGGGCAGGATGAATGCTGGGAAGCTTTCTACTTGACAGGAAACATCCATTGATGCATTCTCTTTTCTAATGTCTACAAGCACGGACACTGTGGGATACACAGACATAGAAACACTCGCCTTGTGAAACAACTTACTAGAAACAGTTCACTCCAAACCAAACAAACCGACTTTCCTGCCTATTCTCAGAACATGAGACAAAACCACAAACACACATCTACACCCACAAAGGCACCTCCTTCCCCAAGTAGGTCTCTCACTCTCCAGAGTATCCTCTGACTGCTGGGCCATACTATGTTCCCCCAATATGGTGTGTCCTGTCTCAGATCTGGTCTCCTCGTCCAACTTTGTGAAGTGTTCAGGAGCCAGCTGTGAGCCACTACCTGCTTTTTCAGGAAAGGCCCCTCTTCAGAGAACTCCTGGCATTTGGCCATCCTCACATCAGTAGGTACCAAGAAAGACTGACTCTGTCCTTGCTAAATTGAAGCAAGTGAGACACTGGGACTGGGACTGAGACTGACTCTGTGTGCCTGGCTTCCTGGATCCCAAGTTCAGAGAGTTCCATTACCAAGGGATTGAGGTGAGGTCTCATCCTTCAGGAACTGAATTAGGTCTCTGCCTTGGCAACCACTTTATCCAAACAGTTGCTTTCAAGCGTACCATGAGAAGGAGGCTTACCCTATTTTCTGTGGCACTTTCACAAATTAGAATGGTATATCAACCATAGGCACCAAGGAACCGCTCTCCACGAAGGCCTGATTTGGTCCATCTTCTTTATATTTGGAAAAGAGCCTTTAGTCCAGGGAGCACTACAGTGAACCTCTGCACTAAAACTATTAGCAAGCACCTGATGGAGGAGGCCTCCATAGGTAAGTGGCTCCTTTATAACATCTGATATCCAGTTAAGGGAGATCTCTTCTGATGACAGAGATGTGGCACGGGGAGGCTCACATATACTTCTGTGCAGAACAGTAACGAGAATCATTCTGTCCTCTGTTCTGTTCTGTAGGGAATTCCTCTGGAACTGTAGAGAGGTGGCGATGAGCACGCACGCGCTTCTACCCTGGAGCTTTAGCAAGATGTTGCACTGTTCCCCTGTTTCTGTGTTTAGCCACCGGGTTTCTGTTTATTTGTGTTCTGTGTTCTATTTTTTGTTTTTTTGTTTGTTTGTTTTTGTTCGTTTTGTTGTGTGATTTTGGTGGTAAAAACTTAAGTATATTGGACATGAAAATCAGAAATAAAGAGAGTAAGCCTGACACCCCTTTGGACTGTGTTTTAAGGAACTGCAATGAAGTTTATCCCCCTTTGCGAAGCAGGATGATAGAAGCCCCTAGCTGGCTGCCTGGAGCACACCCATTGCAGAGGGAAATGCCTGCTGGGGACCTAAGAACAGAGTATCTCCCAGGTTAACAAGTGAAACTCCTTTAAAACCCCTTGTCCCTCCAGATAAAGAGAGTCACAACTTTGGCAGAGTCCCCTGTGTTTCTCCTTTGTTAGCCAAGCAATAAACCTCCTTTTTTCTTTTTCTCAAAACCCAGTCCTCATTATTAAATTGGTATTAATTGGCTTCAAGGTCAGGAACCAAACTTTAAGTTACAAATCTTGTACCCCCCCTCCGCCCCGGAACTTTGTGAGACCTATCTACTGAAATGTTAGGAGATAGAGCATGCTTGGTGTGGAACTGAATCAGAGGAGCTAATCCTGTATGTAAAAGGAGAAACTGAGGGACTTCCAGCAGCTGCCAAAGCCCTGTTGATTCAGGGAATTACCTCCTTCCTTCCCTGCACTGTAAGGATTATGCCACCTCTGTCTTGTTAAAAAAAGAGAAAAAGAAAAAGGTGACACTAAATGCAGTAAAATCACCATGGAGACACTTTATTTTACATTTCAGGTTGCCCCTCTGTGAAAACATCTGGTCCCCTTGTGGGGACAGCTATGGTCCCACTGGTGTATGAGATTTTTCTCTTATCTGCTCTGGTTTAAAGGGTTCTCTCTGACAGCCATAGTCTGGACCTCCTTTTGGTCTGTATTGTGTCTTTCTTTCTGGCCCTTTTAGGCATGTGCAATAATGTGTTGATATTATAAATTGTTTTTTGGGAATGATCTTAGCTGAATGTGTGTCGAAATGATGATGTTTTATTTTAACAATCTGGTATCTGAATGGGTTTTTGAAGCATTGCACAATCTTGCAGTTAAAAGTCGGGTTTAGGTAATTGTTTAGTTTATGATTTCAGATAATTCATGCCAGAGAACTTAAATACTTACAATGGATAACTGAAGAACTCTACTTCCAAGTTGGCAAGAAACTTCCCAATCATACAGTCTTTTTTTTTCACCAATTTTGAATTGGGTAGCCTGGGAAAATGTCACTGTGTGTACCAGTGCATTAATTTGGACATGGATAGTAAATCATAGTATGGTGTCTGTTGACCAAACAAGATGTAAAGATATAAAATTTTGTGAATTGTATCTTAAACTTGTATCATAATTTTCAACATCCGAACCTGAAAATTATGGTTAAAATGCCTTAGTCCTGAGATGTCTTTTCAGAATAGCAGTTTTTTTCCTGCTCCTTCCAGACCTCAGCCATGACTTATGTTGAAATGCAAATGAAAGAAGCCTGCAAGCTTTGTAGGAGACTGATTTGAGATCTAAGGGAAAAAAAGGTAAATTGTATGGTATTTTCTAATTACTGGCAAGTCATTTTTTCTAGGACTCTTATTTTTTTCTGAGATACTTTATGTTTTTTGACCTCATGATTTTGAGCATACAGACCTAGGTTAATGTTTTTCTGATCAGTTCTATCTTTGACCAACTGTGGACTTCTTGAAACATTGCAATAAAGATTTCACCTGCGAAATGCTACGAGGCCTTTACTATTATTATGTGTGCACAATTTTGTTATGTGTTGTATGTCTATATATACATATGTCCATATATCATATATATGATACATAAATTAACATATATAAGGAGTGCTCATAAAATAAAGCGCTCATAAAAACAAATTTTAAAAAGTGGATCCAAAGATCTTTAATTCACGTGATTTAAATGTTTCAATTTAAATTGGATAAAGAGATAAAAACAAATGTCTTTAAATTTAAGCTTACAAAGTTTTCTAGGTGTTCAAACATCTAACAAAATATTAACATCTACAAAATGTCTAATATGCCTTGGCTCTAGTACCTTTCCTTCAACATAAAAATGGTTTACACTGTTCAATACGTTTCTCTAACTTTTTGATAAATAAGTAAAGTAAATTTGATATGGGATTACTCATTCATGAGTACTTTAGTTAGATATCTGATTGATTTACTAAGATCTGTATTTTTTTAGTAAACTCTGTATAAGATTGTAAAAATCAGTCATGTGTTAATGAGGCAAAAATTTCTTAAAACATAAGTTTACCCATAACATTGAGTTTATTAAGATTTATGTTTTCTAGAGCAAGCAACCATAAAAATTAAACAACTGATTAAATAAGAACTGTTATTTTAGAGCACTGTACTGCCATTTCTTTAAAAGCCAAACTTGATTAATGTAGAAACATAAATGTAATTGTTATGCTATTAATGTTTTCATATCTTACAGGTATGCAAGTCTGTAAGGTAGAAACCTTAAAAGAGCATTATATCAAGCTGGTGCTCTGAAGTTGTGTGGTAAAAAATATATTGTGGATTTATTTACCTGTTATCAATAAGATATGTAAATTTTTATGTTACTTTTTACATTGGGGAACAATTTAAATGTATTTTTAAGTTAATTAGAGCCTAATCTTTGTAAAGGTTAAAAACTTTCAGCATTTCTTTAATTCATGTTTTAAATGTGATATCATATGGTGTTAGCTAATGTTCATGTGACCTCAAACAATTTATGTAAACTTTGTCAAAAGATATTTAAAAATAAAGATCAGCTTTAGAATTAAAATACTTAAGATTTATAAAGAGCCCTGCCTTACCTGAGATAAGGCTGTGTGTCCCATCTTACTACATGTGAGAATGACTATGAAACATGTAGGTCAGATAATATTTCTTTAAAGTTATGTTAAAAAGTTTTTTTTTATTGTCAATATTCCTAGGATCTCAAACAGGGGATATAATGTATAACTCAGCCAAAAAATTCAGGGAAGATATTACACGAACTAAGTATTTTTACTTTTGTTAATTTTAGTTTGAAATTTTCTTATAAGTGATCTAAAGATTCCCTGTTAGTGTTTTACAAATGCGTTGCTATAAGAACACAACATGGGTTTATTCAAGATAATAAGTCATCAACTACAATACAGACAGAATAATACAGATCCCAGTTAATAAAAAGGTAATTATAAAGTTATAGACATTAAAGCCCAGTACTCTTAATATAAGGCTGTTAAAATTTATTTGCTGGATGTTTAAGATTAGGATTTAAAATGAATGTTAAATGAAAAGGGCCAAGAAAACCAATATTTGGCTCTTGCCCTCTGAGTCAGTCTGAATCCAGGGAACAGGGGACTTCTCTAAAGAGCTTTGCAACTCTGAGCCACATAACCTCCTGATCAGGGAGATTAATGAGACCACTGGAGAACAGAAAGCCAATCAGTGCATTTGTTACAAAGAGGAGAGTCATCATAGAAAGGAGACATCCATGATGCTTCTGAGGGAAGCCAAATGGTCAAGCAAGACCTGGACCCACCTAGCGCATATGGCACTAGCAGAACTGAGAATCTCTTCTCAAGTTTCCCCAGAATTGACTCCCATAAAAGGTCAGCTGACTGTTAACAATAGATAGAAACAAAAGTCAGTTTGACTGCTTCATCTTAAACACTTAGCAAAGACAGTTAAGACCAAAATACAGCCACTCCTGGGCATATTAAATAATAATAATAATAATAATAATAATAATAATAATAAAATTTTAAGGCATGCACTTTATCTTATCCTCCCAAAACAAGTAAGACTGGAGGCTACAAAGAAGGATTCTCACACAGGAATGCCTAATACTTATAAAAAGAGACTATCAAGAAGAGCTGCCACAGGCAGAAGTTTTCAGTTTAAGACCTACAGATATTCCTAACCTACAAAGGTAGGCTTGGTGTTTGCTAGTACGATTATCCAGCCCTGAGTAACAGAATTAAAGGTTTCTCTATTAAACGCAGAGGTCATACTAGTAAAAGGATTTTACAAGATCAGATGACATTAAATTATTAAACTGTGTCTTATTGGGAGGGCCAACTGTAACACTTAAAGTTAAATATTAAGTTGACAGTCCTGATAACTGGGGATATTAAAGACTGGTGAGGGAATGTCTATACAGTGACATGTTCTAGCTGCTGCAACATTTATCCAGTACTCATGGTTTTTGTTTCACTCATAGAAGAACCCATTCACAGATGACTTTACAACCTGTTCTTCCCCAACCTGACTTCAAACCGAACTGACTTCTAAAAGGCAACTCATGTCTCTCAACTGACTTCTAATAGGCAACTCATGTCCCTCACGCCGAGCCCACTTACGTCACCCTGTCTCAGGACAGAAGAAGAAAAAATTAGTGATGCCACTCTTCTTACAACAATGGAGAGAAAGATAAATAGACTATCAATATAAGTAATTAAGAAGGGTAAAATCAGCGAGATCGGTTTTGGGTGAGTTCTAAAAATTTGGAGACTCTTACCTGAGGGATTAAAATTTCCTCGGTGCTCTTCCCATAATCTCTCAAAGATTTGAAAGGGACACAGAGAAAAGGGGGGAATTGTAGACCCAACCTGATCTTTTATTAAAATTGGGAGCCATCATGCCACAAAGCCATGAAAAGATAATTTTGACTTTACCATTAATTACTTCAAATTCTGAACCTGCGTGGAATGCCTGCCCGCACCTTGAACTCACACATGCCTGGCTCTCTGACCAGATAGCAGCCCTCTCTGAAACTTTAGTGACACATCATAAATATTTGCCTTCTCTGGCAAGACAACAACCCTCTCTGAGGCTCTAATGGTCCTCATGAATTCTCATGTAGGGACAGCAAAAAAATTGTAAACTACCTTTAGTGTGATGTTTATCAGAGTTCTGTTATCTGTAACCCCCCTTTTGTGTAACTTTCTGGGCTATAAAGCTGGGCTGTAGGAAAGCTGGGGTTGCTGTCTTGTTCCCTTCGTTTTGGGAGGGAGAGGCAGCATGGCCGGTGGAAATAATAAGCTTAATTTTATTTGATTTTAATTTGAGTCAGTGGTCTTTTCTAGCGTCCTGGTCTAACAGGTAAACACTCCAAAAACATGGAGCTCTGCCGGCCTAAAGACTTCTTGAGAAACTTCCTCTGAGTTTGGGCACTTGAAATATATGTTGTTGCAAGGAGATATAGCTTCCTTTCTAGTGACACCATAAAAGCTGGGTCTGCATCTACGTGACCTGGAGGACATGGTTTCTTGTATTCTAATGAACATGAGGCAGCAGTGCTGAATATTCTATTTGTAGGTAAACTGTGGCCACTTGGTGCTAAGTGTCTCCCCGTGTGAACTATGAAGCCATTTGGTAATCCTCCACTTTTCATGGTGTTTCTTGCTGCTGCACTGGTAGTTTGGTATTTGCTTCATGAAATACAATGAGTTCAACTGGGACCCAGTATTAGAGGGAGTTCTGTCACTTGTGGTGGGTCAGGGTCTGCAGGAGAATGCAACAACCAGGCTTCTATCTCACAAAGCTTGCCCCTTTGACCATAGAAATCTGACTCTGAACTTTGCCCGGAAACCTCTCCATATAACAAGAAGGGTCTGCTGGCTGCACCATATCAGTCACAAGCCATTTTGAAGGCAATGGAAAATCCTCCTGGCCACACCACAGCTGTATTATCACACACCTGCCCACCACTGCAAAAGGCCCACTACTCAGCAGGGTCCAACTTACTGGCATCTTTGTTCTACACAATTTTCATGAAATACCGTCAATCATGGCATTCTCTTGTACACTCATGACCAGGAAAAAGAGATCCAAAGGTTCTCCAGTGCCACCTGGTTAAGGGAATTTAAAAAAATTTATTGTATTTATCTAGCCATTTTTCATGGATGAAGTTGGAGGCACTGTGGGTTTCAGTTCAGTAGTGAGACACTACCTGCTTTCTCAGGAAAGACCCCTCTTCAGAGCTCTCCTGGAATTTGGCCATCCTCACATCAGTAGTTACCAAGAAAGACCGATTCTGTCCTTGGTAAATCCAAACATGTGTGGCCACTGGGACTGTGACTGGGAATGCCTCTGGGTGCCTGGCATCCTGGATCCCAAGTTCAGAGAGTTCCATCACCAAGAAAATGATATAGGTCACTTCCTTCAGGAACTGAATGAGGTCACTGCCTTGGCAACCTCTTTGTCCTAACAGTTGCTTCCAAGTGTCCCAATAGATGGAGGCTGCCCCTACTTCCTGTGACACTTTCACAAGTAAGAATGGTATATCAAACATAGGCACCCGTGAACAGATCTCCACACAGGCCTGGTTTGGTCCATCTTCTCTACATTAAGAAGAGATAGACTGCTTCAGACACACCCCTTCATCCTGACCTGTTTTTTTTTTTTTTGTCATGAAAGATGACTTTTGCTCTCTCAGGTCCTTCATAGCTTTCTATATCTTCCCCAGGGTTCACTTCTGCATGGACCTTTGAGGTTCTCAGCAGGTGGAAGATCTCTTACATTTCTATATAAGACCAACTCTGTCCTTGCTTTTCTGTAAAGTTAGATTGAGGAAACAAAGTATGGTTAGGGTTAATAACATGTTTGATTTGGGTTAGGAATCATTCTGCTGCATGAATAATGGTATTGGGAACCTGCAATATTTATAAGTATATATAGAGGTGAAATATATGTATGAAAACACAAATCTAGGTAAGATTTGAAGCCCAAAAGGGCATTGGATCCTTGATTGGGATACTTCACTCGGAATTATGTTGTGCACATGTGTCTCAGATAAATCTATACATTATGGCATAGGACCTTGTACCTTGGATAATTGAATGTCGAAGAGAACATCCAGTCAAAAAAGGATAGTTGGTAGGATTAGGAAGATAGTTGATAGGATTAGAAAAAAAGAGTGAGTATAGGATTTGGACAAAAAGTTCTTTAGCAATAGGGTTTCAGGTAGACAGAAAATGTAAATGTCAGCACATGTGAAGAGTCAGTCACAATGATGAACTGGGGAAAATATGTAGGAAAACAGATATCATTAGAGACATTAGGAAATCAGGCAAATGATGAAGTGATTGATAGGATTAGACATTTTCAACAGGCTTGAGGTTGAATACATAATCTTAGGAAGAAACAAATATGTAGTCACCAATAGGATTGACATTTGAGAGCATTAGGCAACCTGGACATGGGTGATTTTCATAATCCATACTCACATTCCATTTAGGCTTTGGTACAATTGTAAGTGTGACTTTGCATTTTGTTGACAGAATATATATGTAGATCAGGTGACATGAGTCTTTCTTGCACCATTTCTGGGAGCAATATTTAGAAGAGATATAAATTAGTATTGGGGGCACAAATAGGTGTACCATGTGTGAATATATAATATAACTGATTCCAACTTTAGAAATTGGAATAAATTGATATCTGAAAATACACAGGAAATGTCATATTGACATACATACATTCATTCCAACCAGTTATACATCTAATGGTAATATTAGGGTTGTGGTTTATCATAAAGTGTGTGTGAGTTTTACTTCAAAATTGATTATGGAAATCGAAAATAATGTGTTTGGAAAGAAGTCTCAATAAATAACCAGTCAAAAGCAAGGAGGAATACATGTGTACTGAAGCAGGAAGTGATTGAATGTGTTTCAAATGTCTTTAAATTTGTGAACTTGTGGATGAAATGTATATACTATGATGTACAAAAACTGAAGAAATAGTAATGTACCAGTGTTAAATAAAAATGAACGTCAAAATACACATCATGCCCCTTTGGAATCTACTTGCATTGATGTTAAATTGGGTCAGTTACAGTAGAAATATAAGGATTTGTTTGCACCATTCAGTGAAGTGAGTTTTCAGTACTAGAAAACAAATATGTATTTCAGGTGGATGAATATTTCTGAAAATAATCGTATGAAAATTTGATTATAAAACCACATACATGAGCATGAGTGAATTATTTAGGGAGTGTATAATAGGACACATATATTTTATATTTGGAAAAATCTAGAGAATATATATATATATATATCTCACAGAGAAACATTAGAAAGTAGCAATATATATGCCAATCAAAATTCATCGTGAAATATATATCATCCACCGATCCAAAAATATTAATTTTACTGAACATGGATTTATGTATAATGTTGTTCAACTAAAAATCTCACTCATAGTTTGAATTTTCAGTTCCAAAAGCGTTTAGGAGGGGTGATCTCTTCTCATACTTTGTTTCTGCTAAGTTATCCACCTCACAAAAATGTACGTGTGATACCAGGTAGGATTTTTTATGTGCATATAAAAATACATGTGCTGAATTGGCTACAGAAAAAAGGAGACAGAAATTCACATATGTGTTAACTTTAAAAACACATGGAGTACTATTTCAACAAACAATTGACAAGATTTATAACTCCTACACTATATCATGCAAAAGGCAAGACCAACTATACACCATGCCTCCTCTGAACGGCTTGTATTAATATTATGTTTGGGTTATTTGTCTCCATCATATTAGGATTAGTAGTCAGAGTCTATTAGGGTATGGGTTACTGACAGGGATTCAGTATTTCGAATGGAAAATTGGAAAATGAATCCAATGTGTATGTAAATATGTGCTACACAAAAATCTTCCCACTCTCATCCAGAACAATACCTTGACAACACCTTCACCCCATGTAAGACACAATTAGAGGAGAAGAGTTAGAAAATCCATGAATACATATCTGGAATGGAATGCGATCAGGAGTTCACAACCTTGGAAGTTTTAGAGGAGTTTCCAAAAGTAAGGGACAGGGTAAACACTTCAAAAACATGGAGGTCTGTTGTCCTAGAGACTTCTTGAGATACTGCCTGTGAGGTTGGGCACTTGAAATATATGTTGTTGTCACGTGCTTTAGCTTCCTTTCTAGTGAAACCATAAACCTGGGCATCTATGTGACCTGGAGCACATGGTTTCTTATTTTCCAATGAACATGAGACACCAGTGCTGAATTCTCCCTTTGAAGGTAAACTGTGGCCCCCTGGGGCTAAATGTCTCTAGTGTGGACTATGAAGCCATATGGTCATCCTCTATTTTCTTGGTGTTTCTTGGTGCTGCACTGGAAGTTTGGTATTTGCTTCATGAAATACAAGGAGTTCAATGGGCACACAGTGTGTGAGGGATTTCTGTCACATGTGGTGGGTCAGGGTCTGTAGGAGAATAAAAGAACCAGGCTTCTATTCCACATAGCTTGCCCTCTTGAACATAGCAACCTGATTCTGAACAATGTCCTGAATCCTCTCCATGTAACAAGATGCCTTTACATATAAGGGTCTGCTGGCTTCACCATGTCAGTCACAAGCCATTTGGAAGCCAATGGCATATCCACATGGTCCCACCACTGATGTTTTATCACACACATGCCCACCTTTGCTCTTGGCCCACTAATCAGCAGGATCCAACTTTCTGGCATCTCTGTTAAACACCATTTTCATAAAAACCAGTCAATCAAGGCACTGTCTGGTATACTCATTGTTGGGAAAAGTATAAACGGCAGCCATACCCCAGAAAAAAAAACCCAACATGGCGCCTAAGCACTTCTTCTTCCTACATTCTTCTTTTCTGCAGTGGTGCGAAATGTTCCCGCCCGTGTGAACTCTTCTGCTGGCGCCAATTTCAAACCTTGCTGGCCAGGAATCTTAGCCCCAATAAGAACTAATTCCTAGGCTCCGGAGCTGATATCTGAAAGAACTTGCCAATAAACGGATTGCCTGCCATTTATCTAAGCCCTCCAATCTCCTCCTTAGTTCTATATAAGCACACAGCTTTTTGCAATAAAATTGGAATTCTCCCGGTGAAGTGCCTTTGCGTGGGGAGTTCTTTCATTCTGGTGCCCCGTGTGAGGATATGGGTGAGCTCTTTCCAACAAGAGCCCCGTCCACTGCTCCACCGTGGCACTCTGCCCTGGTCTGCTCTTTTCAGACGCAGGCTTCCTGCACTCACCACTGATTTGTTGTATGTAAGCCTCCCCTGACCCCGGCTCGCCAACTCCCTTCGGGCTACCGCTGGCTTTGTGACCATGATCGTCTGTCACACTCTAGATGCCTGGTAGGGGGGAGGGAATTCCTCCCACTAAGACCTTTACTGGTTGCAGTGGACCCTCTGGTGATCCGTTTCCCTTTGGGGTGTGAGGCTTCTGAGTTTACATGAGAGGCTCTGTGGTTTTTCCTCCTCTGCTGCTGCTGCCGCTGCTGGCTAGAGTTGCTGTTTCCTGCGGGCCTGCTGTGTCTGGCTGAAGCTGCCTCTCTGCTCGGGGAAAACTGAACTCCCATCCTGGAACTGCATTCTGCTGGAGCCGGAGTTCTGTTTTCATTACTTACTTCTTCTGCTGCGTTCGAAAACTTTCCTGATGTCAGGTTGCCCGTGGCTCCGAACCCATTGGGTCTCACAGATCGCACTTCACTGGTGACGATCAGGTAGTGCCCTCTGTATTTCCTCATGATGGCTGGTCATTTTGGGGATGCCCACCTGACCCCCATTCGCCCTGAGCGCTTCCCGGAGTCCGTTCCAGGCCGGGTTTTCTCTTTGTCTCTCTTGCTTACACTTATTCTCTCTCTCTCTCTCTCTCTCTCTCTCTCTCTCTCTCTCTCTTCCATCTCTCCCTGTGACTGTGGACACCTCTTTATCTGTACCTGAAACCTCACCTCTCTAAAGTTTAATAAAAAATCTGGCCACACTCTCCCTCACACCAGACATCAAGCCCAAACTTCTAATCAAATTCTGTACCCAAGATTGGCCTACATATCCACTGGATAATGGCAATCATTGGCCTCCAGAAGGCTCCTTAGATCCAAACCTCCTCTTGGACCTTTTTAATTACTGCCAGCATCTGAAAAAGTGGAGTGAGATTCCCTGTATTGAATGTTTTAGCCTTCTCGCACAGCACCCTGTCTCTGCTCCTCCTGCCCTCCCTCTCAGGTCCTTCTTGCTTGCAAACCCCTCTCTTCCCCTTGTTCTACTCCTGACTTCGCAGATTCTTCCTCATTCGACCCAGCAGATCAACCCCCACCTTATCCCCCAGCCCCAACTGACCCTTCTCTCCCGCAAAATCCTCCTCTTCCTCTGCCTGATTCCACGGATCCTCAACCTTCCATTTCATCCCGCTCCCTTCCCCACTCTTCTGCCTGCTCCACCTCCTCCTCTTCCACAGAGACATTCCCTTCCCCTCCCTCTCCTTCCTGTCCACCGCCTGCCTCTTTCAGTCCTCCTGTTATCAGGTCTAAGGGACTCCTTCCCACGCCCAAGACAATCGCACCCCTTTGTGAGGTAGCTGGTCCCAAGGGTGTCATCAGAGTCCACGTGCCCTTCTCCATGTCGGACATTACTCAGCTAGAGAGGAAGTTAGGCTCTTTCACCACTGACCCCACCACTTACATTCGGGAGTTTCAATGGGTACTGCAAGCATATAGCCTCACTCATCATGACATCTACATGCTCTTGGCCAATAAACTTCTCCCCAAGGAAAGGCAATGGTTCTGGGAGCTAGCCCAAGCCCATGCTGATGAAAATCATAGAACCAATCATAACCACCCACAGGCCCTCATGCTGTCCCAGAGCAGGATCCCCTATGGGCTTACAGTCTAGTGACCTTTTTACATCCTGCCTCTTGGCGGGACTGAAAAAGTCCACCCGCAAGGCTGTTAACTTTCAAAAGATGCAGGAGGTCATTCAAAGGAAGGAGGAAACACCTTCAGAATTCCTGGATAGACTAACCAAGTCCCTTCAGCAGTACACAAACCTCGACCCAGAAACCCCTGATGGCCGTCATGTCTTAATGACATATATTCTGGCCCAAAGCTACCCTTACATTAAAGCCAAGCTTAAAAAGTTTGAACAGGGCCCTGCTACTCCTCAGACCAAAATCCTCGCTGTCACTTTCAAGGTTTTTCATGGTAGAGAGGATGAAAGTGAATTCCGTAGGCAGAGGGCTGAAAATGCCAAATTCCAAATGTTGGCCCAGCTCATTCAGAGAAGGCCATCACCATGCCGTCCCAATATGACCCCCCCTGGAGCTTGCTTCAAATGAGGTAAGGAGGGACATTGGACCAGGAATTGTTCTTCGCCGAGGACACCCTACAACCCCTGCGCAAAATGCCATCAAAGTGGACACTGGGGGGCAGACTGCCCAACAACCCAGAAGGAAGGTTGGTCTGCTGCCCAGCTACCCCAGCCTCACCTGGGCTTGGCAGAGGAGGATTGATGGAGTACTGGGCCTTCCCTCCAGACTATTACCATCAAGAATCAAGAGCCTAGGGTCACCTTCCTGGTGGATGGACGCTTCATTAACTTCCTCTTGGATACTGGTGCCGCTTTTTCGATTTTGAGGGAGTATTAGGGACCTACCACACCCTCAAAAACTCCTATTGTCAGGGTAGGAGGTAAAAAGATTTTTCCTCAAACCCCCCCCCCCAATCATGTTATATGCAGCGATCCCTTTTGTCCTTCACTCACTCCTTTCTTGTTATGAGCCATTGCCCCATTCCCTTTCTGGGAAGGGACATACTCTCACTATTAAAAGTCACCATTCACTTATCAACCCACACCTCTCCTACCTCTCATTTCCTCATGATATTCCTAGGGGCAGATACACCTCCTTCATGCACTCTCCCACGACTATCTAAACCATTTAACCCTGAGGTTTGGGACACAATTACACCCTTTATGGCTAAATGCAGTTCTATTCATATTGTCTTACGGGACCATTCAAGATATGTTAGTCAACCACAATATCCACTCACAACCACATTTCTCCTTGGATTAGAACCCATCATCCAGGATTTATTATGAAAGGGGTATCTTAGGCCTACACACTCTCCTTTCAACACACCCATTCTGGCAGTTAAGAAACCTAACGTGTCCTACAGGCTGGTTCAAGAACTTCGCCTTGTCAACTCCTCTGTGGACCCCATCCACCCGCTAGTGCCCAACCCTTACACCCTCCTCTCTCAGATCCATGCCACTACTACTCACTTCTCAGTCCTAGATTTAAAAGATGCATTCTTTTCTATTCCCCTGTTCTCAGAATCTCAGGATATCTTTGCTTTTTCATGGACTGACTCTCACACCCGCCATTCTCATCAGCTTACCTGGACTGTCCTCCCACAGGGATTCAGGGATAGCCCCCATCTCTTTGGCCAATTTCTTGCCCAGGACCTCACATCCTTTCACCTGACCTGTCCTGACTCTACTCTACTTCAATATGTCTATGACCTTCTTCTATGTAGTCTTTCTGGAACACTCTCAATCCCACACCGCTCAGCTTCATAAATTCCTAGAAGACAAGGGATATAGGGAGTCTCCCCACAAGGCCCAGGTTTCCCAGTCTTCGGTCACCTATCTTGGTTTTTGCCTTACACCCGGGAAAAAGGAAATAACACTGGATAGGAGGCAACTCCTCTGTGATCTTTCAGTGCCCTATACAAAAGCCAAAATACTATCATTCCTAGGATTAGCAGGTTATTTTAGGGCCTGGATCCCAAATTATTCTCTTCTCTCCAAACCCCTGTATGACCTAGCAAAGGGACCCCCTAGTGAATCTCTTGCCTCCTTTCCCATCTACCACTTCTGCAGGCTTCAGCAACTCCTCTTAAAGGCACCTGCCCTTCACCTTCCAGATCTTTCAAGAACATTTCATCTATATGTCCATGAAAAAGGGGGGCAAGCACTTGGGGTCTTAGGTCAAAACTATGGGCGTACATTTGCACCTGTGTCATATTTGTCCAAGCTCATCCGTGGGTGGGCCCCTTGCTTAAGAGCTCTGGCTACTGGACAAATTTTACACAAAGAAGCCTCTAATCTGACTTTTGGGGCCCCTTGAACTATCCACTCCCCACATCACTTGAAGGATCTTTTAGCTTAAAAGGGCCTTCAAACTCTCCCTACATCCAGATTTCTGTCGCCCCTCACTTCCTTTCTGGAAAACCCTAATATTATTTTCCTCCCCTGCTCTGCACTGAACCCTGCCTCACTGCTCCCAATGACTCCCATGTCTCACATACCAACTCATAATTGCTTGGAAACCTTAGATGATTTCCTCCCCTGTCATTCTTCCATTTCTGAGAGACCACTCAGCAAGCCTGACCTTATCTGGTTTACTGACAGCAGTTCCTTTAGGGAGAACGGAACTCATTACTCTGGATACGCTGTATTTTCAGCCACTGAGATTATAGAGGCCAAAGTTTTGCCTTCAGGAACTACAGACATGTAGGCTGAACTTATAGCATCCACTCGTGCCTGCCTTCTAGCACAAGGCAAATCCCTCACCCTCTAAACTGATTCAAAATATGTCTTCCATATCTTATTATCCCATGCTGATATTTGAAAGTAGCGAGGCCTACTTACCACCAAAGGTAATGCGATCACTAATTCAGCTTTTATAACCAATCTAATAGAGGCCACTTACCCACCCAGTTGGGAGTTGTCCATTGTAGGTCCCATCAGAAGGACGGCTTTCTTATCACTGAGGGCAATGCCAAAGCTGACCAGGCGGCACGAATGGCTGCTACCACTTTCAATTATGGCCTCCATGGGGGACATATAATGGCCACTTTAGACAGCTCATCTAAAGCCCCTACGTCTTTCAGTAAGAACAAGAATCTTTTCAAGTTCCTTCATACTCTATTCCTTTCCAATTCTCAGTCTTTGACCCTCTTTTTACAGAGTTTCTTTTCCCTCACCCCCTCTGACAAGCCATGCTACAGAATATAGCCTCTAATTGTCAGATCTGTCAGCGGACCAACCCTCATACTCCTTTAAGGCCCAAACCTTTCCCTTTCCACCAAGCCCGGGGACACATTCCCGCTGCTGACTGGCAGGTAGACTTCACCAACATGCCCACAGTATGGCGCACTAAATACCTCCTTGTCTTTGTGGACACTTTCTCTGGTTGGGTTGAGGCATTTCCCACTTCCAATAAAAAGGCTTCCACTGTAGCTTCAATCTTACTGACAGACATCATCCCCAGGTTTGGTATGCCCACTTCCCTACAATATGACAATGGCCCTGAGTTTACTTCTAGGATCACACAAAAGGTCTCTCAAGCCCTCTCCTTCAAGTGGCATTTCAACTGTCCATATTTCCCCCAGGCTTCAGGGAAAGTGGAAAGGGTAAATCGTACTCTAAAGGAAGTCCTTACCAAATTGACAATGGAATTAAACATAGACTGTTTCAAACTCCTTCCCTTGGCTTTGCTTCGAATCAGAGCTCTCCCTAAGAAACCATCTTTACTGTCTCCTTTTGAGATAATGTATGGAAGACCTCTTATAACCCCTGGGTTGGTCATTTCACAAGGACCTCTCACCCGAGATTTGTCTTTGCCTCTCTTGCTCCATCTCCGCTCGGAACTCTGGAAATATCAGGACTGGCTTCTTCCGGACCCAGTCTCCTCTCCAAACACTCCTCCCTTAACACCTGTTAGTCTAGTCTATTATAATACCCCAGAGGAGAAAGGGACTCTTGCCGCAAAATGGGAAGGCCCCTATCCTGTCATTCTCTTTACCCTTACCGCCGCCAAACTCTCCTTACCAGACAACTGTCTCACTCCCTGGATTCACATGTCTAGGTTGAAGCCACATAACCAGGAGGCCCCACCTGCTGAAGACAGGGCCACCCCAGAGGAACTCCAAGAATCACCTACTGAACCTCCCCTTTACTCCTGCTCTCCACACCCATCTCACCCATTTTAGTTGTGGCTCACACGGTTTTCCTTGCAGCCCAATTCCTCTTAAAGAAGGCACAATGAGCTCTCCCAACACCCTAGTCTTCTCTAACTGCTTGTTTTTTGTGCTCTGCTTATTTTCTGTGCTCTGTCAGGACTGGTCTTTACCCTCCTCACCTACCATGCATTTATTCACTTTTCGGGAACGATACTCAGAACATGGCATGCATAAGGTCTGCGCAGTGGATGCAACTACTTGCTTCATCCACAACTGCACCTCTATTTCCCTAAAATTGTCACCTTCAAGGACCTTCGTCCCTGGTAGCTGGAACTGGCCTTTCATTTGCTTCCTTTTTGATCAAACAAAAGACTATTGTCATTGGTGGCCTGAGATATATAATGGGTGCCCCTATTGGTCATGCATGTTCCATGATGAACGTGGTAGCTATTCTTACCACTCATTTGGTTACCCTGAAGGGTGGACTTCTAGTTACATAAAGTGGCATAAAGGCTCTTCATCCAGTAACAATGGATGGTATACTTTAGATAAACCTGACCCCAAGGCCAAACGATGGGGCTATGTTGAGTTTGCTGTCTATGCTCGGACAACCTCAGTCAGACCCACAGGGTGGATGACTATTGGCCTCACCCTGATTACGCAACCTAAGGCAACCATCCAGGTAGTCGAACACATTAAGGACTCAGAATCAAAACTTCGAGATCATATCCATAGCTCATCCAAAAAGGATTCAGAGCCTTCAACCCTCTCAGGTCAACCTCCCACATGGCTCAATTTGCTACACCAAACTTTTTGATTATTAAACTCCACCCCTCTTTCTGTGCCTACTTCTCAGTGCTTTCTCTTTGCTTCACTTAGTCGTCCACTTCTAGCAGCAGTCCCATTAGCGGCAGGAAATATTCCAGCAAAACCCTACAATTTCTCTAAAAAGGACAACCCCTACATGTGACACGTATCCCACTATGGGAAAGTTATTCCACCAATACATTATTTCCTTTCATCTGTTTCCACCTGCCAATAATGAATCCTTTACCCATTTGTTCCTTGAGCTACAGCACTCCATAGAGCCCTGTGTTTATGCAACCTGGACATTTCCTCTGGTGTAATGGTTCTTTAAGTACCTCAACCATCAATGTCTCTGGCGCCTGTTTCTTGGTTACTGTAGTTCCTCAGCTATCTTTGTATACTCCCACCGAATTCTGACAGTTGGCCCTACCTTCCCGCACCCGTAGGGTAGTCTTTCTGCCGGTTCTGGAAGGCCTCATTTTAACAACCTCAGTGACGGGTCTCAGACTCTCTGGTGGAGCTATAGGTCATGCTCTATGGGATCCAATGACCTTCAACAAAAACTGCAGGAAACACTCAATACCATGGCTGAGTCTCTGGGTTCCTTGCAGCGGCAGGTTACTTCATTGGCACAAGTGGCTTTACAGAACCAAAGGGCAATTGATCTTCTCACTGCAGAAAAAGGGGTTACATGCCTATTCCTCAGAGAGGAATTTTGCTATTATGTTAATGAATCTGGGCTAATAAAAAAAAATGTTGTTAAATTGCAGGAATTATCGACCCAACTGCTCAAACCTACCTCCTCCAATCCCATAATGGGGTTCTTCCAATCCTATCTTGCCATGTACTTACTACATATCTTGGGTCCCCTTATTTGAATGCTCCTTTTTTGTGCTCTCTTGCCCTGCATAATGAAGTGCCTTCAAACCCAACTGCATAAAATTCCTAATCAAACTTTCAACCAGCTTTTGCTTAGTCACTACCAGCCTCTGATGACCGATGAATCCCCAACATCTCCAAGAGAACAGTTCACTCAGTGATGAAGCTCACTACCAGGCACGATGGAATGCAACGGGTATTAGACAGCGGTAGACAACGAGCTTGGAGAACCTCTTAATCTGCCATCCTGGATTCATAGTCTTTACCACCTTCTAAGCTTTCTCATGGCCCTTGGCCTCTTCTATGTCAGTCCCCCCACATGGAACTTCTGCCAAAAATTGACATTTGCTTTAATTTTTATCTTCATTCTGTTTTTATTCGCTCTGATCTTCTTCAGGTGCTGGCGACACCATGTCCAGGCAACGCTTCCAGTATTTCCTTGAGTCTCTGTTACAGGACCAGTGGCTGATACCAACAATCTCTTCCATCCAGGACTGGTTCCATGCCATCGACATCTTTGGCTTCAGGGAACATTCATTGACTTTACCCCTATGAAAATAGCTGTCTATAGCCACTGGGTTTTATTTCTGGCTGCCATGATATCCCCATACCTGCCCCCTGAGCATTCCTCCACTTCTCTTTCTAGGCCCCACACCAGCCCCACACAGCAGGAAGCAGCCAGATCTGACAAACGACGCCCCACTTCCTAAGAAAACAAAAAGGGTGGAATGTTGGGACAGGAATAAATGGCAGCCATACCGCAGAGAAAAACCCCAACATGGCGCCTAAGGACTTCTTCTTCCTACCTTCTTCATTTCTGCAGTGGTGCAAAAAGTTCCCGCCCTTGTGAACTCTCCCGCGAGCGCCAATTTCAAATCTCGCTTGTGGGGAACCTTAGCCCCAATTAGAACTAATTCCTGGGCTCTGGAGCTGATATTTGAAAGAACTTGTCAATAAACGGGTTGCTGCCATTTATCTAAGCCATACCATCTCCCCCTTAGTTCTATATAAGCACACAGCTTTTAGCAATGAAATTGGAATTCTCCCGGTGAAGTGTCATTGCGTGGGGAATTATTTCACTCATGTTCAGCAACAGGATATCAAAGGTTCTCCAGTGCCACCTGGTAATGGGAATTTCAGAAATTTGATAGTATTTATTTAGCCATTTTTGAAGGATGAAGTTGGAGTCACTGTGCGTTTCAATTAATGCAGGAACCATTATGTGGTGAGGAAGCTCATTTAAATGAAATCTCTGGAGAAATCTCACAGGCAAGGCTTCCCAAAAAGTGGCCAAAAGGTCAAATGAAGCCAGGATCATTGAGGTCTACAATATGAGTTCCATTTGTGTTTAGACTCTCAATTATGGCTGCCAAGTCTTTCAAAATAAAATCATGTGATATCCTGGCTGAGATTCTCACTGCACTGTGGAAAGACACCCTGGCACTCGATCTCAGTTTTCAAGGGAGGCTTCTCATGCGTGGCCTCCTAAAATCCCAACACATTTCATGGCAATACTTCTTTGAGGTAAATTCCAGAACTCAGTCTCTAAGAGGAATCATGCCAGAGTTCAAGCCCAGGTGTATCCAGTTATCTCTTCCAACCGCCAAACAAATGACCACAATTAAAACCAAACACTCCCACATGGCCCTCATCTTCTTCCATATAGACACTTATCATAACCTCTGGCTGGAGTTTTTCATGAGGGGTGCAGCCCAAGACAGTGTCAAAAATAAGCTCCCTTGCCCCTCATTTGCCTAAAGTCAAGGTGGCCTGGACACCCATCCGGTGAACCAGGAGTGATCAGATAGGCCAGCTGTTAATACTGCTCTGCATCTCCAATTTGAGGCCTACTGACTGTCAGGTATAGATTCTTTATATGATTTGGAGCCATGAGAAAACCCAAAAACCTATGGGTTAGCCTCTGCAGGGCTGTGCATAACTCATTTGAACCAAAGGATCCGTATTCTCACTTGATGGTGGTCAGGAACCTTACAAATGAATGTGAGAGACTTCATTCACAATAATTGCTCTTTTGGCCATTTTGGTTTTGGATGCACACATGGGATCTCTCTTTACATCCATCAGGTGCTGAGAATCTAAGCCACAACCTCACACAGGGCCAAGAGGCTGATTCAGACACATCCTTTCCAAAGCAATTGAGCAAAGAGCCACAGGTGATGCCCATTCATTTCCATTTGAAAACTGTTTTCTTCAGGCTTCACAAAGGGGTGGCCTGAGGCAAAGACCTTCCTGACATTCAGGGAAACAGAACAATTGATAAGCAAAAGGCCGAAAGCATGGTTTCTCCACTGAGACTTTCTTGGTCACACTGATATCTGAGTTTTCTGAGATGCTCGCCATTCCCTTCAGCTATCCAGGACATGGCAATGTCACAGAGCTTGGAGGTGGTACATATTTTGGACACAAAACCATGAGACTATTCTGGAGAGTGGTGAGAATTCTGGAAGAAACAGGAACTTAGGAAGGTAGCAGGTGTTGCCCATGGATAAGGCAAGCTGCAGTCCATTCATAAATTGGGCAGGATGAATGCCGGGAATCTTTCTACTATACAGGACATATCAATTGTTGCATTCTATTTTCTAATGTCTACAACCACGGACACAGTGGGATACACAGAAATAGAAACACTTGCCTTGTCCAACGACTTACTAGAAGAAGACCACTCCAAATCAAACAAACCGTCTTTCCTACCTATTATCAGATCATGAGACAAAACCACAAAATCACACCCACCCCACAAAGACACCTCCTTCCCCCATGTAACTCTGTGACTATCCGGAGGTTCCTCTGAGTGGTGGGCTATACTATGTTCCCCCAAAATGGCCTGTCCTATCTCAGATCTGGTCTCCTTGGCCAACTCTGTGAAGTTGTCAGGAGCCTGCGGTGAACCACTACCTACTTTCTCAGGAAAGGCCCCTATTCAGAGCTCTCCTGGTATTTGGCCATCCTCACATATGTAGGTACCAAGAAAGACTGACACTCTCCTTGGTAAATTCAAACAAGTGAGCCTACTGGGTCTGGGAATGGACTGGCTCCGGGTGCCTGGCTTCCTGAATCCCAAGTTAAGAGAGTTCCATCACCAAGGAAGTGAGGTAGATCACTTCTTCAGGAACTGAATGAGGTCATTGCCTTGACAACCACTTTGTCCTAACAGTTGCTTTCAAGAGTCCCATGAGATGGAGGCTGCCCCTACTTCCTGTGACACTTTCACAAGTTAGAATGGTATATAAACCATGGGCACCCGGGAACAGCTCTCCACCTAGGACTGTTTTGGTCCATCTTCTCTACATTAAGAAGAGAGAGGCTGATTCATACACATCCATTCATGCTGACAAGGTTGTTTGCCATTGAAGATGACTTTTCTCTCTCAGGTCTTTCGTAGCTGCCTACATCTTCTCAAGGGATCATTTCTGCATGGACCTTTGATGTTCTCAACAGGTGGAACATGCCCTACATTCCTGTATTTTAAGAGCAACCCTGTCCCTGCTGTTCTGTAAAGTTCGATTGAGAGAACAGTGTATGGTTTGGGTTAGTAACATGTTCAATTTGGGGTTAGGAATCCTTCTGCATGACGAATAATGGTATTGGGAAACTATGATACTTACAAGAATATATAGGTGAAATATAAGTATAAAAACAGAAATCTAGGGAAGATATGAAGTCCAAAAGGGCATTGGGCCCTTAATTGGCACACTTAGCTTTGAATTATTTTCTGAAAAAATGTCTCAGATAAATCTATATACAATGGCATAGGAGCTTGTACCTTGGATGATTGAATGTCGAATAGAACACCCACTCAAAAAGGGATTGTCGGTAGGATTAGAAAGATAGTCAGTAGGTTTACAAAAAAGAGTTAGAATAGGATTTAGACCAAAAGTTCTTAAGCAATAGGGTTTCAGGTAGACAGTGAATGTAAATGTCAGCACAAGTGAAGAGTCAGTCACAATGATGAACAGGGGAAAATATGTAGGAAAATAGATATAAATAGAGACATTACTAAATCAGGCAAAGTATAAAGTGAGTGATAGGATTAGACATTTTCAACAGGCTTGAGGTTGAATATATAATCTTAGAAAGAAACAATAATGTAGTCACCAATAAGATTGACATTTGAGAGCATTAGGCCACCTGGACATGGAAGGTTTTAGTAATCCATGCTCACTTTCCATTTAGGCTCTGGTACAACCTTAAGGGTGACCTTTGATTTTTTTGTCCAGAATATTACTGTGATAAAATGTATATATAGATCAGGTGACATGAGTAATTCTTCCACCATTTTTTGAGGAATATTTTGAAAACGTATAAATTAGTATTGAGGGTAAAAATAGGTGTACCCTGTGTCTATGAATATAGAGATAATGCATGAATAGACCATACAGTTAATAAATAATATACCTGGTTCCACTTTAAATAATGTATTGAATTGATATTTGAAAATACATAAGAAATCATATATTGATATATAATCATTCATAACAACTAGTTATACGTCTAATTGTAATCCTAGGGTTATGGTTTATCATGAAGAGTGAGTGAGTTTTGCTTCAAAAGTGATTATGGAAATCAAAAATAATGTGTTTGGAAAGAAGTCTCATGAAAAGACCAGTTTGAAACATGGCGGAACACGTGTTTTCTGAAGCAGAAAGTGATTGAAAGTGAAATAAATGCCTATAAATTTGTGAACTTGTGGATGAAATATATATCCAATAATGTGCATAAACTGAAGAAATAGTAATGTACTAGTTTTCAATAAAAATGAACTTCAAAATACTTATCATGTCCCATAGGAATCTACTTGCATTGATGTGAAAATGGATCAGTTACTGTAGAAATATTAGGATTTATATGCACCATACACTGAAGTTAGTTTTCAATACTAGGAAAAAAATACGTATATCAGGTGAATGAATATTTCTGAGAATAATCTTGTGAAAAGTTGATTATAAATCCACATACATAATCATGAATGAATTTAGGGAGTGTATAATAAGACACATATATTAAATATTTTGAAATATCTGGAGAGAATATATATATATATATATATATATATATATATATATATATATATATATCCACACACAGATTTTAAAAATTAGCAATATATATGCCAATCGAATTACACCGTGAAATATGAATCATCCACAGATCCAAAAATATTCATTTTACTGGATATGGATTTATGTATAACTTTTTTCAACTTGGAAGCTCACCCATAGGTTGAATTTTCAGGTCAAACAGCGTTTAAGAGGAGTGATCTCTTCTCACACTTTGTATCTGCCAAGTCATGTAACTCACAAGAATGTACGTGTGATACCAGGTAGGATTCTATATGTGCATATAAAAATACATGTGCTGAATAGAATACAGAGAAAGGGAGACAGGAATTCACATATTTGTTAACTTTAAAAGCACATGGAAAACTATTTCAACAAAAAATTGACTAGATTTATAACTCCTACCCTATATAATGCAAAAGGCAAGTCCAAGTATACAACATGCCTCCTCTGAACTGCTTGTATTTCTATTCTGTTTCCGTAATTTTTCTCCATTATATTAGGATTAGTATTCAGAATCTAGCAGGGCATGTGTTAGTGTCAGGATTCAGTATTTCAAATGTAAAATAGAAAAATGAATCCAATGTGTATGCAAATATGTGCTAAACAAAATCTTCCCACTCTCATCCAGAACAATTCCTTGACATTTTTTTCGCCCAAAGTAAGACACAATTAGAGGAGAAGAGTAATAAAATCTGTGAATAATATGCTCAGGAGTTTACAACCTTGGAAGTGGTAGAGGAGTTTCCCTAGTATGGGACAGGGTAAACACTCCATAAACATGGAGCTCTGCTGGCCTAAATACTTCTTGAGAAACTGCCTCTGAGTTTGGGCACTTGAAATATATGTTGTTGTCAGGAGCTTTAGCTTCTTTTTAGTGAGACTATCAAAGCTGTGTCTGCATCTATGTGACCTGGAGGACATGGTTTCTTATTTTCCAATGAACATGAGGCAGCAGTGCTGAATTCTCTCTTTGTAAGTAAACTGTGGCCACTGGGGGCTAAGGGTATTCCCATGTGGACTGGGAAGCGATTTGGTCATCCTCCACTTTTCGTGGTGTTTCTTGCTGCTGCACTGGGACTTTGGCATTTGCTTCATGAAATAAAAGAAGTTCAACTGGGACACAGTTCTGGAGGCAATTCTTTCATGTGTGGTTGGTCAGGGTCTGCAGGAGAATGCACCAACCAGGCTTCTATCCCACATAGCTTGGCCCCATATCCATAGTAACCTGATTCTAAACATTGCCCGGAAACATCTCCATATAACCAGAAGCCTTTACATGGAAGGGTTTGCTGGCTGCACCATGTAAGTCACAAGCCATTTGGGATCCAATGGCAGATCCACATGGCCCCACCACAAATTTTTTATCACACACCTGCCTACCACTGCTCTAGGCCCACTACTCAGCAGGTTCCAACATACTGGCATCTCTGTTCTACACCATTTTCATGAAACCCACTCAATCAAGGCACTGTCTTGCATATTTACGATCAGCAACAGGACATCCAAAGTTTCTCCAGTGCCACCTGGTCATGGGAATTTCAAAAATTTCATGGTATTTATCTAGGCATTTTTCAAGGATGACGTTGCAGGCACTGTGGGTTTCAATTCATTCAGGAACCTTTAAATGGTGAGGAAGCTCATTTCAATGAATGCTCTGTAGAACTCTCACAGGCAAGGCTTCCCAAAGAGTGGCCAAAATGTCACATGAAGCCAGGCCTATTGAGGTCTACAATGTGACGTCCATGGGTGTTGTGACTCTCAACAATGGCTGGCAAGTCTTTCAGAATTAAATCATGTGATCTTCTGGCTGAGATACCCAGGGCTCTGTGGAAAGCCACCCTGGGCCTAGATCTCAGTTTCCAAGGGTGATTCTCATGGGTGGACTCCTAAAATCCCAACAAAATTCATGGCAATACTTCTCTGAATTCAGTCTCTAAGGGGAATCACACCAGAGTTCAAGCCCAGGTGGTCCCAGTCATGTCTTCCAACCGGACACAAATGACCAAAATTAAAACCAAAACCCTCCCATATGGCCCTCATCTTCTTCCATATAGACACTAATCACAACCTCTGGCTGAAGGTTTCCATGAGTGGCGGAGTCCAAGAGAGTGTCCAAAATAACTCCCTTGCCCCTCATTGGCGTAAATTCAGGGTGGTCTGGACACCCTTCATGTGAAACAGGAGTGATCAAATATGCTAGACGTTAATACTTCTATGCTTCTCCAATTTGTGGAAAACTGAGTGTCAGGTATATATTTTTATGTGATTTGCAGTCATGAGAAAACACAAGCTCCTCTGCAGGTCTTTGAAGAACCCATTTGACCCAAAGGATCCCTATTCTCACTTGATGGAGTTCAAGAACTTTAAAGAGGAAGGCGACAGACTTCATCCACAAGGACTGCTTTTTGGCCATTTTGGATTTGGATGCACACATGGGATCTTTCTTTACATCCACCACGTGCTGAGTATCTAAGCCACAACCTCACACAGGGCCAAGAGGCTGATTCAGACACATCCCTTTTCAAAGCAATTAAGCAAAGAGCCACATGAGATCCATATTCATTTCCATTTGAAAACTGTTTTCTTCAGGCTTCACAAAGGGGTGGCATGAGGCAAAGACCTTCCTGACATTCAGGGCAACAGAACATTAGGTTAGCAAACGGCCCAAAGCAGTGTTTCTCCACTGAGACTTTCCTGGTCACACTGATATCTGAATTTTCTGAGACGCTCGCCATTCCCTTCAGCTATCCAGTACATGGCCATGTCACAGAGCTTGGAGGTGGTACATAACTTGGTCACAAAATCATGAGCCTATTCTGGAGAGTGGCCAGAATTCAGGAAGAAAACAGGAAATAGGAAGATAGCAGGTGTTACCCATCCATAAGGCAAGCCGCATTCCTTTCATACATTGGGCAGAAAGAATTCTGGTAAGGTTTCTACTAGCCTGGACACATCCTTTGATGCATTCTCTTTTCTAATGTCTACAACCATGGACACAGTGGGATACACAGACATAAAAACACTCGCCTTGTCAAATCACTTGTTAGAAATCGTCCACTCCAAACCAAACAAACTGCCTTTCCAACCTATTCTCAGACAATGAGACAAAATCACAAACACACACTCACACCCACAAATTCACCTCCTTTCCCAAAGTAGGTCTCTGACTATCGGGTGTGACCTCTGACTGGTGGGCCGTACTATGTTCCCATCAAATGGCCTGTTCTATCTCAGATCTGGTTTCCTTGGCCAACTCTGTGAAGTTGTCAGGAGACAACGGTGAGCCACTTCCTGCTTACTCAGGAAAGGCCACTCTTCAGAGCTTTCCTGGCATTTGGCCATCCTCACATCAGTAGATACCAAGAAAGACTGACTCTGTCTTTGGTAAATCAAAAGAAGTGAGACCACTGGGACTGGGCCTGGGACTAGATTTGTGTGCCTGGATGCCTGGATCCCAAGTTCAGAGAGTTCCATCACCAAGAATGTGAGGTGAGGTCACTTCCTTCAGGAACTGAATGAGGTCAATGCCTTGGCAAGCACGTTGTCCTAACATTTGCTTCCAAAGGTCCCATGAAATGGAGGCTGTCCCTAATTCCTTTGACACTTTCACAAGTTAGAATGGTATATCAAACATTGGTAACCAGGAACAGCTCTCCACAGAGGCCTCGTTTGGTCCTTCTTCTCTACATAAAGAAGAGAGAGGCTGATTCAGACACATCCCTTCATGCTGACCAGGTTGTTTGCAATGAAAGATGACTTTTGCTCTCTCAGTTCCTTCATAGGTGCCTACAACTTCTCTAGGGATCATTTGCGCATAGACCTTTGAGTTTCTCAGCAGTTGGAAGATCCCCTAAATTCCTGTATTTTAAGACCAACTCTGTCCTTGCTCTTCTCTAAAGTTAGATTGAGGGAACAGTGTATGGTTACGGTTAATAACAGGTTTGATTTGGAATAGAAATCATTCTGCTGGATGAATAATGGTATTGGGAACCTGCGATATTTTCAAGAATATATAGGTAAAATATATGAATCTGAAAACAAAAATCTAGGTAAGATTTGAAGCCCAGAAGGGCATTGGGCCCTTGATTGGGTATTAAGCATAGGACCTTGTAACTTGGATGATTGATTTTCAAAGAGAACTTCCAGTCAAAATGGATAGTCAGTAGTATTAGGAAGATAGTCGGTATGTTTATAAAGGAGAGTGAGTATAGGATTTGGACCAAAAGTTCTTTAGCTATAGGGTTTCGGGTATTGAGTGAATGTAAATGTCAGCACATGTGAAGAATTAATCACAATGATGAACTGGGGAAAATATGTAGGAATGCAGATATCAATAGAGACTTTAGGAAATCTGGCAAAGTATAGTTGGTAGTGAAATGTTAATAAAATAGATTCTTGTCACTTCCTGTTTTTCTGTATGCTTAATAAAACACTGTTGAAATCTTGAGAAGTGATTTCTAATCTTTTTCCCAGAATGTGCTGTCCCCAACTGCCAAACTTCAGAATGTACTCCCTCACCCAGTTGCACGCAAACTGCTCACCCGCCCAGGCCCATCAATAAACTTTCCTCCCTGCCCTCTTCAAGGAAAGTATATAAGCTCTGCTTAAGCTGTTCTCAGGGTTCTCTGCTCTATTCAAATGAGCTCTGAGCCCCAGCATGCTGGACCCCCAATAAACCCTTTGTTTTTGCATGAGAGAGTCTCTTGGTGGTCTCTTCCCCCAATGCTCTTCCGATATTTATATATGGAGGTTCCACCGAAATCCAGCAGTGGTGAACGAGAGACCCCAATGGGCTACTCTCAGGGTAAGTAAGGCACCTCTTTCTGGTTTCAGGTTTCAGGTTAGGGCTTGGCAAAATGGCTGTCGATGAAGTGTGTGAGCTCTCTTTGATGGTGGCTGGCAGACGTGTCACAGAGCCACAAGCCAAGTCCCTGGGGGACGCCACAGAGGACTCCGGAATCGAGGAATAATAGTCTCCTCGACTCAGTGATACTTTGTTTCAGATTCGGTATTGCCAGCCCATCGGGTTTTGCCACCTGCTCAGTCTTGGTCTCAGTGTTGGACGTCCATTGCCTGTCTTTATTGTTTTCTCTTGTCTGTGTCCTGTGTCGTTGCTTTTACTGTTTGTGTATCTTTCATTATGGGACAGATCACTTCAATGCCTCTGTCCCTGACCCTTGATCTATGGACCAAAGTCCGCTTAAGGGCTCAGAATGTTTCTTTTTCAGTAAAACGCTGGACCTGGCAGACTCTGTGTGCCACAGAATGGCCCACCTTTGGATTCTGATGGCCCCTAGAAGGATCTTTCTACTTCCCACTAATTTAAAAAGACAGAGATATTGTCTTACAGCCAGGGCCACATAGCCATACTGATAAACAGGAATATATCTTAACTTGGCAGGACCTCTGCAAATCTCCTCCTCCGTGGGTGAAGCCTTTCCTTGCTGTGTCCCCGTTCCTACTCCTTCCCCCACGATCTCTCAACCCCTCTGCTCCTCCTCCTCCTCCACCCTCTGTTCTCCCTGAGTCACAAGATTTGACTCTACTGGACTCTCATTCCCCTCCTTATCTTCTACCCTTGTCCCACAACCCCCAACACCCTCTAAGTGATTCTCCAGCTGCTGACTCAGCCTCTCCGCAATTGGAGGAAGCTAAGCCAGCCCAGGGCCCTCCAGATAACTCCCCTGCGTCACACACAGCCCCTCCTCCCCTGGAGGAAGCTGGAGTTGCTAAAGGAACTCGCTGGTGGCAAATGATTGAAAACCCTGGAACTCCTGTGTTGCTTCCCTTCATCCCTAAGGACCAATGATTGACGATGGCCATAGGGAAAAAATGCAAGCCTACCAGTATTGGCCTTCTCCTCTTCAGACCTATATAAATGGAAAAATAACAATCCCCCTTTTACCGAGGACCCAACCTGGCTCTCAGGTCTGGTGAAGTCATTGATGTTTTCACACCATCCTTCTTGAGATGACTGCCAACAACTCCTAGGGACTCTCTTCATGACAGAGGAACAAAAGAGAATCCTCCTGGATGCTAGAAAAAAGTATCCTCGGACCAAATGCGTGACCGACAAAACTTCCCAATATATTCAAAGCCGGCTTTCTCTTGAAACGACCCAACTGGGACCCCAACACCTTTGAAGGTAGGGAGCATCTGTCCACTTATCGCCGGGCTCTAATAGTGGGTATCTTAGTGGCCGCTAGGTGACCAACTAATTTGGCCAAGGTAAGAGAGATTATTTAAGGGCCTGATGAATCTCCCTCTATGTTCCTAGAGATAATTATGTAGGTATATAAGAGACATACTCCTTTCGATCCTCAGGCAGAGGATCAAAAGGCATCTGTCACAATGGCCTTTATTGGGAAAGCTGCCCTGGATATTAAAAGAAAGTTACAATGCTTAGATGGATTACAAGATATGACTTTGAGGGATTTAGTCAGAGAACCCGAGAAGGTATACTTTAAGAAAGAAACTGAGGAAGAGAAGGGAGCTGAGTGAGGATAAAAGAAACAAAAGACAGACTAAGGCATTGACTAAGGTCCTGGTCACAACAACAAATAGGCCAGAAACTAAGAAACAGAGAGACAGGAAGGGATACCTGGGCACACACTAGAGGCCACCCCTGGCCTCAGATCAATGTGCCTACTCTAAAGAAAAAGGACACTGGGCCAAAGAGTGCCCTAGAAAGAGACAGCCATGCCAGCCAGATATTCTGACTCTGGAGTAATACTAAGAAAGTCCGGGCTCAGATCCTCTCCCTGACCTCAAGGTAACTTTTGAAATGGAGGAGAACACAATAAACTTTGAAGTAGATGCAGGGGGAATATACTCAGCCCGTAAGGCCCATTGGGCCCTCTACCGAATAAAAGGTCTCTAATTCAAGTGTCTAACAGAAGTAAATATCGGGCTTTGACAACTACGAGGACCATGGACCAGGGAAAAGGAAAAATCCATCACTCCTTCCTAGTAATCCCTGGCCACATTGATAGGCAGAGTTCTACTCACCAAGCTCTGGGCCAAAATAACTTTTAACCCTGAAGGCCCCCAAGTGGAATTTTTTAATCCTTCAGTAACTACTCCTATAATCATGGCTCTAACTATGTCAGTAGCAAATGTTCATCAACTAACTCACCTTTGTTCAAAGAAACTGCATTCATTCGTGAAGGATCAAGAACACAGTTTTCCACTAACCTACTCACAGCAAAAGGAAATAATTGAATGGGTAACAAAAGCCTGTCAGGTCCATTAATTGGTTAAAGCTTACACTTCCAAGCTTCCTGCAGGAAAGCACCTATGAGGAACCAGACGAGGACATTTCTGGGAAGTGGACTTTACTGAAATTAAGCCAGTAAGGTATGGACTTAAATAACTCCTAGTCTTTGAACATACATTTTCAGGATGTATTGAAGCCTTCCCCACACACACACAAAAAAAAAAGAAATAAAAAAGAAGAAAAAAGAAACATTGCAAATGGTTGTAAAGAAGATCCTGGAAGATATTTATTCTCCCCTTGACGACCAGTAGTCTTAACCCTCATCAGCCCCTTAAGCTGCGATGGCTGATCACAAATCCTACTGGACACGAAGTATGGCCTATCTCGAATACAGCCAGCTTACGAACCTGGTGGCCATCTCTCCACCCAGTCATTTGTCAGCTGGCTATAGGTCTTTCCTATTGGGATATCCCTGATTAACAGGATCCCACTAAAATTCCATTAAATCTTTTCCGTACCATAGATAATGGAAACAAACATTATAGATGTAGGGACACGTGAGCCAGATGCAGGTTGGCTAGCCTAGATTACTATGTTTGCCCGGCAGACTATCAAAGCCACAAACAGTCACGGCTGTGGGGGGGGAGAGCAGACTTCTATTGTAAGTCATGGGGATGTGAGCATACAAGGACTGTCAGATGGAACCCAAACTCCTCATCAAATTCTGTACACAGCATTGGCCATATTACGAATTAGATAACCAAAACCGATGGCCCCCAGAGGGGTCTCTAGATCCTCAAATTCTGTGTGACCTTTTTAACTTCTGCAAGTGCTCAAAAGGGTAAAAGGAGATTCTGCTATGTGGAGGCCTTCTCTCTCCTTTGCTCATATCCTGAACTATGCTTCTCCAATAGATGCTCACCCTCAGCCTTGTGCTCTAGACTCTCTGCTGTCACTCCCACCTCAGCAACTTGATTTCTCCCCTCCAATATCTAGATCAAAAACCCAAATCTCGACAGGTTCTCAGACCATTGCTCCCTTGCTGAGGTTGCAGGTACTGAGGTACCACTCCATTCACTCACTCCTCTCCTCTCCTGTCAGTGCCCGCACCGGGTCCCACCCAGTCCTCTTACCATCTAATGCAAAGCTCAAACCCGCTGAGAAGAATCCTCAGACCCTAATACAAGATGTAATAAAAATGGCCTTTAATGTTGCTTTGTCATCACTAAAAACAGGTTACTAAGAATTTAAAGTCCCTCACAGGCTTTTTGGAATCTCACTCCCGTCTCCCCCTCTGTTCTATCTGTTCTACTGCTCAAGTTTTTGTTGCTATTAAGATCCCAAAGCCCTCTCCCAATATTCTTTTACATCTCTCCTTCCTCATTCTCAGATCCACAGAGCTGCTCTTATCCCTGCCTTCCAAATTTTCCCCCTCTGTACCAGGCCCACAGAAAAGTCTTAACTGACCTTCTCCAGAAGTCTTCACCATGGCTGATTTAGGACTTTCAGCAAAAGAGTCCCTATAAAAGAGTTCACTGTAGATAAACTTCCTATTTTTGTGTTGCCCTGGTCTCCTTGGCAACCGGCTAAAAAATTCAGCACTCCTGATCTAGACACACCCTTACTAGTTTTTCACAAAATATTTGGAAAAAAGTCCTCTGGCCTTGAGCTGGGGCTTCACAGAGATGGCTACATTTCTAAGATAAAGAAGTTACAAACTGGGCTGTATGGAAACAGCTGGAAGGGGGAAAAAAAGAAAGGGAAGACACCCCCACCCAGGTGTCCTTGAAAAGTTAACTTGCCCAAACTGAGGAAAAAAGAGAAACAAAAACTGCTTTTTGTGAACTTCTGCAGACTGTGAACTTCTGAGCCCCTTCCCTTACGTGTTGGGTACAAAATTCTGAAACTACGTAACTTGGGTTTCAGGGGATTAATTGATTACAACAGAAGCAATGCCCTCTGAATCTGGTTGAAACCAAAAAAGACTGTTTCCGTGTCTTTGGTGCTATCTTAGGTGCCTTGCCTTGTCCGTCCCTACAACAGTATAATTCTATATACTTAAACATTGTTTATGTTTTCATGAAATGGTCAACAGATGTGATTAATTGTGAAATGGTGCAGATGTTTCCCAGAGTGCTCTATCATGACGCAGGTTCATCTGAAGATCAAAGAGGGGGACATACAACCCGGTTCCACTGGGAACATACGTCCCTCACCTTAGCCATTCTATTACGAATAGGAGTTGCTGCAGGGTTGGGCACAAGAACCACTGCTCTGGTCCATGGGACACAACAAGTGACCCAATTAGAAGCAGCAATAGATCAAAACTTAAAGATTTTAGAAACCTCCATCACAGCTTTGCAGGAATCTTTAACCTCTCTCTCTGAAGTTGTTTTACAGAACAGTCGAGGGTTGGACCTCCTTTTCATGACAGAGGGGGGCCTTTGTGCTTCTTTGAGGGAAGAATGTTGTTTTTATGTCGACAATACTGGAGTTGTAAAAAAATCTATGAGTAAATTAAAAAGATGCCTTGAAGAGCAACAACGAGAGAGAGAGGCACAAAAAGGGTAGTTTGAGTCTTTTTTTACACAGTCCCCCTGGTTAATTACGTTTTTATCAACCCTGGCCGGTCCAATAATAATCCTCATAGTATTACTAACTATAAAACCCTGTTTCCTCAACCATGTAATTTCTTTTCTCCAAGCTCAAATTGGACAAATTAAAATTATGGTAATACCCCACTAGCAGACATAGAATGTGACACCCCACAAAGATCACTTTTATGATTAAAAGTAGCCAGAAAAAGAAGTGGGGAATGAAAGGTTAATAAAATATGTACTTGTCACTTCCTGTTTTTCTGTACACTTAACGAAACACTGTTGAAATCTTGAGAACTCTTTGCTAATCTTGTTGCCAGAATGTGCTGTCCCCAATTGCCAAACTGCAGAATCTACTCCCTCACCCGGTTGAATAGAAACCTGAACTGTACTTGGATCATTGAATGTAGAAGAGAACATCCATTCAAAAAGTTATAGTCAGTTGGATTAGAAAGATAGTAAGTTTAGGAAGAAAAGTGAGTATAGGATTTGGAACAAAAGTTCTTTAGCAATAGGGTTTTGGTTAGAGAGTCAATGTAAACGTCAACACAAGTGAAGAGTCAGTCACAATGATGCACAGGGCAAAATATGTAGGAAAGCAGATATCAATAGAGACATTAGGAAATCAGGAAAAGAATAAAGTGAGTGATGGGATTAGATATTTTCAACAGGGTTGAGGATGAATATATGAGCTTAGGATAAAACAAATATGAAGTCAACAATAGGATTGACATTTGATAGCATTAGCGTAGCCCAAGACAGTGTCCAAAATAAGCTCTGTTGCCCCTCATTTGCCTAAATTCCCAGTGGCCTGTACACCCTTCCTGTGTACCAGGAGTGATCAAATAGGCCTGCCCTTAATACTGCTCTGCTTCTCCAATTTGAGTCCTACTGAGTGTCGGGTACAGATTCTTTATGTGAATTGGAAAGATGAGAAAACTCAAGCACCTATTGGATAGCCTCTGAATACATTTGAAGAACTCATTTGACCCAAAAGATCCCTATTCTCACTTGATGGAATTCAGGAACCTTACAGAGGAAGGCAAAATACTTCATCAACAATGACTGCTCTTTTTGCCATTTTGGATTTTATGCACCCATGGGATCTTTCTTTAGATCCATCAGGTACTGAGAATCTAAGTCAAAGAATCACACTGGGCCAAGAGGCTGATTCACACACATCTCTTTCCAAATCAATTAAGGAAAGAGCCAAAGGTAAAGCATATTCATTTCCATTTGAAAAATCTTTCCTTCAGGATTCACAAAGGGTTGGCCTGAGACAAAGACCTTCCTGACTCTCAGGGCAACAGAACAATAGGTAAGCAAATGGCCCAAAGCAGGGATTCTCCACTGAGACTTTACTGGTCACACTGATATCTGAGTTTTCTGAGATGCTCGCCATTCCATTCAGCTATCCAGTACATGGCCATGTCACAGAGCTTGGAGGTAGTACATATCTTGGACACAAAACCATGAGCCTATTCTGGAGATTGGCCATAATTCAGGAAGAAAACAGCAACTTAGGAAGGTAGCAGGTATCGCCCATCAATAAGGCAAGCCGTATTCAATTCATAAATTGTGCTGGATGAATGCTGGGAAGCTTTCTATGAGACAGGACACATCCATTGATGCATTCTCTTTTCTAATGTCTACAAGCACGGACACAGTGGGATACACAGACATAGAAACACTTGCATTGTCAAACGACTTACTAGAAACAGTTCACTCCAAACCAAACAAACCGCCTTTTCTAACTATTCTCAGAACATGAGACAAAACCACAAACCCACACCCGCAATGGCACCTCCTTCCCCCAAATAGGTCTGTGACTCTCCGGAGTGTGCTCTGACTGATGGGCCATACTATGATCCTCCGAAATGGCCTGACCTGTCTCAGATCTGGTCTTCTTGGCCAACAATGTGAAGTTGTTAGAAGCCAGGAGTGAGCCACTATCTGCTTTCTCAGGAAGAGCCCCTCTTCCGAGCTTTCCTGACATTTGGCCATCCTCACATCAGTAGGTATCAAGAAAGACTGACTCTGTTCTTTGTAAATCCAAAAAAGTGAGACCACTGGGACTAGAACTGAGACTGGCTCTGGGTGCCTGGCTTTCTGTATCCCAAGTTCAGAGAGTTCCATCACCATGGAAGTGAGATGAGATCACGTCCTTCAGGAACTGAATGAGATCACTGCCTTGGCAACCACTTTGTCATAACAATTGCTTCCAACGGTCCCATGAGATGAGGGCTGCCCCTACTTCCTGTGACACTTTCACAAGTTAGAATGGTATATCACCCGTAGGCAAAAGGGAACAGCTCTCCACACAGGCCGGGTTTGGTCCATCTTCTCTACATTAAGAAGAGATAGGCTCATTCTGACTCAACCCTTAATCCTGACCAGGTTGTTTGCCATGGAAGATGATTTTTGCTCTCTCAGGTCTTACATAGCTGCCTACATCTTCTCCAGAGATCATTTCTGCATGGAGCTTTGAGGTTCTCAACAGATGGAAGATCCACTGCATTCCTGTATTGTAAGACCAACACTGTCCCTGCTCTTCTGTAAACATAGATGTGAATTGGAGTCATGAGAAAACCCACGAACCTATGGGATAGCCTCTGCAGAACTTTAAAGAATTCACTTGACCCAAATGATCCCTATTCTCACTTAATGGAGGTCAGGAACCTTACAGAGGAAGGCGAGAGACTCTATCCACCATGACAGTTCTTTTGTCCATTTTGGTTTTGGATGCACACATGGGATTTTTCTTTAGACCCATCATGTGCTGTGAATCTAAGCCACAGCCTCACATAGGGCCAAGAGGCTGATTCAGACACATCCATTTCCAAAGCAATTAACCGAAGAGGCACAGGTAATGACCATTCAATTCCATTTGAAAACTATTTTCTTCAGGCTTCACAAAGTGTGGCCTGAGGCAAAGACCTTCCTGACATTCAGGGCAACAGAATAGGTAAGCAAAAGGCCCAAAGCAGGGTTTCTCCACTGAGACTTTCTTGGGCATACTAATATCTGAGTTTTCTGAGATACTCACCATTCCCATCAGCTATCCAGTACATGGCCATGTCACAGAGATTGAGGTGGTACATATCTTGGACACAAAATCATGAGCGTATTCTGGAGAGTGTCCAGAATTCAGGAAGAAAACAGGAATTTAGAAAGATAGCAGGAGTTGCCCATCCATACGGCAACCTGCAGTCCATTCATAAATTGCACAGGATGAATGCTTTGAAGCTTTCTCGTAGACAGGACACATCCATTGATGCATTCTCATTTCTACTGTCTACAATCACGGACACAGTATGATATATAGACACAGAAACATTCACGTTGTCAAAGGACTTACTAGAAACAGTCCACTCCAAAACAAACAAACCAGCTTTCCTAACTATTCTCAGAACATGAGACAAAACCACAAACTCACACTCACACCCAAAAAGGCACCTCTTTCCCCCAAGTAGGTCTGTGTCTATCCGGAGTGTCCTCTGACTTGTGGGCCATACTATGTTCCCCAAAAGTGGCGTGTCCTGTCTCCGACCTGGTCTCTTTAGCAAACTCTGTGAAGTTGTCAGGAGCCCGTGGTGAGAAACTACCTGCTTTCTCTGGAAAGGCCAGTCTTCATAGTTTCCAGGCATTTGGCTGTCCTCACATCAGTAGGTACCAAGAAAGAGTGACTCTGTCTTGTTAAATCCAAACAAGTGAGCCCACTGGGACATGGAGTGGGTTTGACTCTGTGTGCCTGGTTTCCTGGATCCCAAGATCACAGACTTTCATCACCAATAATGTAAGGTGAGGTCACTTCCTTCAAGAACTGAATGAAGTCACTGCCTTGGAAACCACTTTGTTTTAACAGTTTCTTCCAAGGTTCCCAAAAGATGGAGTCTGCCTCTACTTGCTGTGACTCCTTCATAAGTTAGGATGGTATATCAACCATAGGCACCGGGGAACAGCTCTCCACACAGCCATGGTTTGGTCCATCTTCTCTACATTAGGAAGAGAGAGGCTAATTCAGACACATCCCTTCAACCTGACCAGGTTGTTTGCCATGGAAGATGACTTTTGCTCTCTCAGATCCTTCATACCTGCCTACACCGACTCAAGGGATTATTTCTGAAGGGACTTTTGAGGTTCTCAGCTGGTGGATGATACCCTACCTTCCTGGATTTTAAGACCAACTCTGTCCCTGCTCTTCTGTAAAGTGAGATTGAGGGAACAGTGTATGGTTAGTGTTAATAGCATGATCGATTTGGGTTAGGAGTCATTCTGCTGGATGAATTATGGTATTGGGAACCTGTGATATTTATAAGAATATAAATGTGAAATATATGTATGAGATCAGAGATCTAGGAAAGATTTGAAGCCCAGAAAGGCATTGGGCCCTTGATTGGTATACTTAGATTGAATTATGTTCTGCACCGAGGTCTCAGATAAATCGATATACAATGGCATAGGACCCTATACCTCGGATGATTGAAAGTAGAAGAGAACATCCAGTCAAAAAGGGATAGTCTGTAGGATTAGGAAGATAGTCAGTAGGTTTAGGAAGAAGAGTGAGTCTCGGAGTTGGACCTAAAGTTCTTTAGCAATTGGTTTTCAGTTAGAGGGTGAATGTAAATATCAGCACATGTGAAGAGACAGTCACAATGATGAACTGGGAAAAATATGTAGGAAATCAGATATCAATAGGGGCATTAGGAAATGAGGAAAAGTATAAAGTGAGTGATAGGATTAGATATTTTCAACAGGCTTGAGGTTAAATATATAATCTTAGGAAGAAACAAATATGTAGTAACCAATAGGATTGACATTTGAGAGCAGTAGGCACCCTGGACATAGATGCTTTTAGTAATCTATGGTCACTTTCTATTTAGGCTTTGGTACAATCATATGTGTGACCTTTGCATTTTGTGTCCAGAATACTACTGTGGTAAAATGTATATGTAGATCAGGTGACATAAGTATTTCTTCCACCATAAAGGGGAGTAATATTCTGGAAACTTATAAATTAGTACTGGGGATACAAATAGGTGTACCTTGTGTTGATGATTATTGAGATGATGCATGAATAGACCATATTGTGAATAAAGTATGTAACTGGATCCAACATTAAATAATGGATTGAGTTTGCATCTGAAAATATATTGGAAATCTTATATTGATATATATACCATCATTCCAACGAGTTATATATGCAATGGTATTATTAGGGTAACGGTTTGTCGTGAAGAGTGAGTTTTGCTTCAAAAATGATTATGGAATCGAAAATAATGTGTTTAGAAAGAAGTCTAGTGAAAAGACCAGTAAAGAAACATGGAGGAATACATGTGTTCTGAAGTAGTAAGTAATTGAAAGTGAACCAAATGCCAAAAAAATTTGTGAAGTTCTGGATGAAAAAATACATCCTATGATGTCCATAAACTGAAGAAATAGTAATGTACCAGTGTTGAGTAAAAATGAACTTCAAATTACACATCATGTCCCATAGCAATCTACTTGCATTGATGTTAAACTGGGTCAGTTACTGTAGAAATATTAGGATTTTTAAGCACCATCCACTGAACTAAGTTTTCAGTAGTAGGAAAAAAAAATATATTTCAGGTTTATGAATATTACTGAGAATAATCTTGTGAAAATTTGAATTTAAATGAACATAAATGAATATGAATGAATTTAGGGAGTGTATAATAAGACACATATTTTTCATATTTTTTTAAAATCCGTAGAATATACACACACACACACGCACACACACACACACACATGCACACACACACACACATTAATATTTAGCAATATATATGCCAATCGATATTCATCATGAAATATAATTCATTCACAAATCCAAAAATATTCATTTTACTGAACATGGATTTATGTATAGTGTTTTTCACTAGGAAGCTCACCCATAGGTGGAATTTTCAGTTCCATCATTATTTAGGGAGAGTCATCTCTTCTCACAATTTTTATATTCCAAAGTCAGTGATCTTACAAGAATGTACGTGTGATACCAGGTAGGATATTGTATATGCATAAAAAAATTACATGTGCTGAATAGGATACAGAGAAAGGGAGACAGGAATTTACATATGTGATAACTTTAAAAAATCATGGAGAAATATTAAAATGAAAAGTTTACTAAATTTAAAACACATACTCTTGATAAAGAGGAAGACAAATACAAATATACACCATGCTTCCTATAAAAGGACTGTACTTCTATTCAGTTAGGTTTTTTTTTCTCCATGATATTAGGATTAGTAGTCAGAGTCTAGTAGGGTATGGGTTAGTGTCAGGGATTCAGTATTTCAAATGGAAAATAGGAAAATGAATCTAATGTGTATGCAAACATGTGATACACAAAAATCTTCCCTCTCTTATCCAGAACAATACCTTGACATAACCATCACTAAAAGTAAGACACAATTAGAGGAGAGGAGTTAGAAAACCTGTGAATACATATGTGGAATGAAAAATGCTCAGGAGTTCACAACACCGGAGGTGGTAAAACAGTTTACAAAAGTATGGGAGATGGTAAACACTTCAGAAACATGGAGCTGTGCTGACCTAAAGACTTATTGAGAAACTTCCTCTGAGGTTAGGCACAAGAAATATATGTATGGCAATATTTAAATCAATGGTTCTGCAACTGATGTGATTCTGCAATCTGGGTCTGCATCTATGTGACCTGGAGGACATGGTTCTTTATTTTGTAATGAACATGAGGCAGCAGGTCTGAAAACTCCCTTTGTAGGTAAACTGTTGCTACTGGGAGCTAAGTGTCTTCCCGTGTGGTCTGTGAAGCCATTTGGTCATCCTCCACTTTTCAGGGTGTTTCTTACTGCTGCACTGGGAATTTGGTATTTGCTTCATGAAATACAATATGTTCAACTGGGACACAATGCTGGAGGGAGTTCTGTCATGTGTGGTTGGTCAGGGTCGGCAAGAGAATGTACGAACCAGGCTTCTATCCCACATAGCTTTCCCCTTGACTATAGCAACCTGATTCTGAACATTGCCCTGAAACCTCTACATATAACAAGATGCCTTTACATATAAAGGTCTGCTGCCTGCACCATGTCAGTCGCAAGATTTGGAAGCCAATGGAAGATCCAGGTGGTCCTACCAAAAATATTTATTTACACACCTATAGTCCACTGCTCTACGCCCACTACCCAGCAGGCTCCAACTTACTGGCATCTCTGTTCTACACCATTTTCACGAAACTCAGTCAATCAAGGCACTGTTTGTTATACTCATGATCAGCAACAGGATATCTTAAGGTTATCCAGTGCCACCTGGTCATGGGGATTTCAAAAATTTCATGGTATTAATCTAGTCATTTTTCAAGGATGAAGTTGGAGGCACTGTGGGTTTCATTTAATTCAGGAACCATTAAATGGTGAGGAAGCTCATTTCAATGAAAGCTCTGGAGAACACTCACAGGCAAGCCTTCCCAAAGAGTGGCCAAAAGGACACATGAATCCAGGCCCATTGAGGTATACAATGTGAGGTCCATGTGTGTTTGGACTCTCAACTATGGCTACCAAGTCTTTAAGAATTAAATCATGTGATATCCTGGCTCAGAATCCCTGAGCTCTGTGGAAAGCCATCCTGGGCCTAGATCTCAGTTTCCAAAACCGATTCTCATGCGTGGTCTCCTAAAATCCCAACACTATTCATGGCAATACTTCTCTGAGGTCAGTTCCAGAACTCAGTCTCTAAGGAGAATCACACCAGAGTTCAAGCCCTGGTGGACCCAGTCATCTCTTCCAACTACCACACAAATTACCACAATTAAAACAAGAACCCTCCCATATGGCCCTCATCTTCTTTCATATAGACACTCATCATAATCTGGCTGGAGGTTTCCATGAGGGGTGCAGACCAAGAAAGTGTCCCAAATAAGCTCCTTTGCCCCTCATTTGCCTAAAGTCAAGGTGGCCTGGACACCCATCCTGTGAACCAAAAGTGATCAAATAGGCCTGCCGTTAATAACTCTCCAATTTGAGGACTACTGTCTGTGGGGTTTAGATTCTTTTGTGAATTTTAGTCATGAGAAAACCCAAGCACAATGGGCTAGCCTCTGCAGGTTTTGTAGAACTCTTTTGACCCAAAGGATCCCATTCTCACTTGATGGAAGTCAGGAACCTTACAGAGGAAGTCGAGAGACTTCATCCCAATAATTGCTCTTTTGGCGAATTTTCTTTTGGATGCACACATGGTAACTTTCTTTAGATCCATCAGGTGCTGAGAATCTAAGCCACAGCCACACACAGGGCCAAGGGCCTGATTCAGACACATCCCTTTCCAAAGCAATTAAGGAAAGTGCCACAGGTATGCCCATTCATTTCCATTTGAAAACTGTTTTCTTCAGGCTTCACAAAGGGGTGGCCTGAGGCAAAGACCTTCCTGACATTCAGGGCAACAGAACAATAGGTAAGCAAAAGGCCAAAAGCAGGGTTTCTCCTCTGAGACTTTTCTGGTCACACTGATATCTGAGTTTTCTGAGATGCTCGCCATCCCCTACAGCTATCCAGTACATGGCCATGTCACAGAGCTTGTAGGTGGTACATATCTTGGACACAAAACCATGGGCCTATTCTTGAGATTGGCCGGAATTCAGAACGAAAATAGAAACTTAGGAAGTTAGCAGGTGTTGCTCATCGATAAGGCAAGCTACAGTCCATTCATAAACGGGGCAATATGAATGCTGAGAAGATTTCTACTAGACACGACACATCCATTGATGGATTCTCTTTTCTAATGTCTACAACCACGGAAACAGTGGAATACACATACATAGAAACACTCGCCCTGTGAAAAGACTTACTAGAAACAGTCCACTTCAAATGAAACAAACCGACTGTCCTACCTATTCTCAGAAAATGAGACAAAACCACAAACCCACAACCACACCCACAAAGGCACCTCCTTCCCCTAAGTAGGTCTGTGACTATCCAGAGTGTCCTCTGACTTGTGGGCCATAATATGTTCCCCCAAAATGGCCTTTCCTGTCTCAGATCTTGTCTCCTTGGCCAACTCTGTGAACTTCTTAGGAGCCAACGGTGAGCTACTACCTGCTTTCTCATGAAAAGCCCTGCATCCGAGCTTTCCTGGCATTTGGCCTTCCTCACATCTGTAGGTACCAAAAAATACTGACCCTGTCCTTGGTAAATCCAAACAAGTGAGACCACTGGGACTGGGACTGGGACTGGCTCTGTGTGCCTGGCTTCCTGGATCCCACGTTCAGAGAGTTCCATCACCAAGAAAGTGAGGTGAGGTCACTTCCTTCCTGAACTGAATGAGGGCACTGTCTTGGCAGCCACTTTGTCCTAACTGTTGCTTCCAAGGGTCCCAAGAAATTGAGGCCGCCCCTACTTCCTGTGACATTTTCACAAGTTAGAATGGTATATCAACCAAAGGCACCCAGGAATAGATCTCCACACAGGCCTGGTTTGGTCCATGATCTCTACATTAAAAAAAAATCTGATTCAGACACAACCTTTTATCCTGACCGGGTTATTTGCCATGGAAGATGACTTTTGGTCTCTCAGGTCCTTTATTGCTTCCTACATCTTCTCCAGGGATCATTTCTGCATGGACCTTTGAGGTTCTCAGCAGGTGGAAGTTTTTCTACATTTCTGTATTGTAATATCAACTCCTTCCCTGCTCTTCTGTAAAGTTAGATTGAGGGAACAGTGTCCGGTTATGGTTAAAAACATGCTCGATTTGGGTTAGAAATCATTTTCCTGGATGAATGATCGTATTGGGAACTTGCTATGTGTAGAAGAATATATAGGTGAAATATATGTATGAAAAAAGAAATTTAAGTCTGATTTGAAGCCCAGAAAGGCATTGGGCCCTTGATAGTGATACGTGGTGTTGAATTACGTTCTGCAGAGTTGTCTCAGATAAATCGATATACAATGGCATAGCACCTTGTACGTTGCATGAATTAATGTAGAAGGAACATCAAGTCAAAAAGGCATAGTCGGTAGTGAAAGGTTAATAAAATTAATAAAATAGGTACTTGTCACTTCCTGTTTTTCTGTATGCTTAACAAAACACTGTTGAAATATTGAGAAATGTTTGCTAATCTTGTTCTAGAATGTACTGTTCCCAACAGCCGAACTGCAGAATGTACTCCGTCACACGGTGTCATGCAAACCGCCCACTCGCCCTTACCCATCACTGAACTTCCCTCTCTTCCCTCTCCAAGGAAAGTATATAAGCTCTGCTTAAGCTGTTCTCAGAGGTCTCTGCTCTATTTAATTTAGCTCTGAGCTCCAGCATGCTGGACCACAAATAAACCCTTTGCTGTTGCATGAGACAGTCTCTTGGTAGTATCTTCCTCTGACACTCGCCTGACCTTTACATATTGAGGTTCCACTGAGTTCCAGCAGTGGCGGATGAGAGACCCCAACGGGCTCCTCTCGGAGCAAGTAAGGCGCCTCTTTCTGGTTTCAGGTTTCTTGTTAGGGCTTGGCAAAATTGCTGGCGATGAAGAGCCTGGGCTCTCTCCGACGGTGGCTGAGAGACATGTCACAGAGACAAAGGGCACCTCTCTGGAGGACCCCGCAGAGAACTCGGGAAATCAAGGAACAATAGTCTTCTCGACTCAGTGATATTTTCTTTTAGATTCGTTATTGCCATACCATTGGGTTTTGCCGGCTACTCATTCCTGGTCTCAGTGTTGGACGTTCATTGCCTGTCTTTATGGTCTTGTCTTATCTGTGTCGTGTGTCCTTGCTTTTACTGTTTGTGGAACTTTCATTATGGAACAGAGCACGTAATTGCCTCTGTCCCTGACCCTTGATCACTGGACCAAAGTCCGCTTAAGGGCTCAGAATCTTTCTTTTTTTAGTAAAACGCTGGACCTGGCAGAATCTCTGTGCCTCAGAATGGCCCATCTTTGGAGTCGTATGGCCCCTAGAACGATCTTTCTACTTCCCACTAATTTAAAAAGTCAGAGGTATTGTCTTTCAGCCAGCGCCACATAGCCATCCGGATCAACAGCCATATATCTTAACTTGGCAGGACCTCTGCAAATCTCCTCCTCCATGGGTGAAGCCTTTCCTTGCCCCTACCTCTGCTCCTACTCCTTCCCCCATGATCTCTCAAACCCTCTCAACCTCCTCCTCCTCCACCCTCTGTTCACCCTGAGTCACAGATTTGACTCTACTGGACTCTTCTCCCCCTCCTTATCCCCTGCCCTCGTCCCCTAACACACAACACACTCTAAGTGATTCCGCTGCTGCTGACTAAGCCTCTCTACCATTGGAGGAAGCTAAGCCGGTAATAGGATCTGACAATGGACCGATGTTCATGACCCAGGTAAGTCAGGGGTTAGCCAGGAACCTGGGGATTAATTGGAAGTTAAATTGTGCTTATAGACCACAGAGTTCAAGACAAGTAGAAAGAATGAATAGAACCATTAAAGAGACCTTAACGAAATTAAGCTTAGAGACCAGCATAAGATTGGACTATGCTCCTGCCTTATGCAATGTTTCATGCAAGAAAAAATCCCTTTGTTTCTTTGAGTAACCTTACCACATGTGAAATTCTTCATGGTGGCCCTCCTCCAGTAGAGGACCTAAGCCCAACTGTAAGACCTAAAGATCCTTTCCACACCCCCTTGCTTGACAGACTTAAAGATCTTGAAAGAACTCAGTAATACCTGTGAAAACAGCTGGCCACTGCCTACCCAACTGGGAACCAGGGGATTCCACATCCATATCAAGTAAGAGATTTCATCTATGTAAGATGATATCAGGTGTCATCCCTGGTACCCCGCTGAAAAGGACCATACCAGGTGCTATTATAACACCTACAGTGGTAAACGTAAACAGAAACACTTCCTGGATCCATACCTCTCATCTCAAGCCTTCTGCCTATACAGAATCTTTCTGGAAACTGAAAAAGACTGGTAACAGTTTCAAATTGTGTATTGGCAATGTGAATAAGGTTATATACTCTCCCCTTGGCTACAAGTAGTCCTAACCCTCATCAGCCCATTAAGCAGTGATGGCTGATCACAAATCCTACTGGAAAAGAAGTATGGTCTATCTCGCATACAGCCCCCTTAGGGACCTGGTGGCCATCTCTCCACCCAGACATTTGTTAGCTGGCTATAGGTATTTCCTATTGTGATATCCCTGATGAAGAGGATCCCACTAAAATACCATTAAATCCCTTCTGTACCATAGATAATGGAAACAAACATTATGGATGTAGGGACACGCGAGCCAGATGCAGATTGGCTAGTCTAGATTACTAAGTTTGCCTGGCAGACTATCAAAGCCACAAAGAGTAATGGCTGTGTGGGGGAAAAGCCGACTTTTTCTGTATGTCATGGAAATGTGTGCATACAGGGGCTGCCTGATGAAACCCCAATTCTTCATCAAATTCAGTACACAGCATTGGCCACATTACCAATTAGACAACCAAAAACTATGGCACCCAGATGGGTCTCTAGATCCTCAAATTTTGCGTGACCTTTTTAACTTCTGCAAGTGCTCAAAAGAGTGAAAGGAAATTCCCCTATGTGGAAGCCTTTTCCCTCCCTCACTCACATCCTGAACTATGCTTCTCCAATAGATCATTATCCTCAGCCTTCTGCTCCAGACCCTCTGATGTCACTCCCATCTCAGCAACTTGATTTCTCCCCTCCAATAACTAGATCAGAAACCCAAAGCTCCACCAGTTCTCAGACCATCGGCCCCTTGCTGAGGTAGCAGGTACATAGGTACCGCTCCACCGACTCATTCCTCTCATCTCCTGTCAGTGCCCTCACCGGGTCCCACCAGGTCCTCTTACCAGCTAACCCAATGCTCAAACGAGCTGAGGAGAGCCCTGAGACCCTTATCCAAGATGTAATATAATTGGCCTTTAAAGTTGCTTTGTCATCACTGAAAACAGGTTACTAAAATTTAAAGTCCCTCACAGGATTTTGGGATCCTCACTCCCGTCTTTCACTCTGCTCTACCTGATCTACTGCTCAAGTTTGCTGCTAGGAAATTCCCAATACCCTTTCGCATTATTCTTTTACATCTCTCTTTTCCCTCATTCGCAGATCCTCGGAGGTGCTCTCAGCCCCACCTTCCCCGTCTTTCCCCCTCTGTACCAGGCCCACAGAAAAGTCTTAAATGACCTTCTTCAGAAGTCTTCACCATGGCTGAGTTTTGAACTTTCAGCCAAACAGTCCCAATAAAGACTTTAATGTAGATAAACTTTCTCTTTCGTATTGCCCTGTTCTACTTGGCCACTGGCTAAAAATCTCAGTACTTCTAAGCTAGACAACCCCTAACTAGTTTTTCACAAAATATGTGAACAAGTCCTCTGGCCTTCAGCTGGGGCTTCACAGAGATGGCTACATTTCTAAGATAAAGAAATTACCAACCGGGCTCCATGGTAACAGCTGGCAGGGGGAAAATAAGAAATGGAAGAAAAAGCTCTCCTCCTCCCAGGTGTCCTTGAAAAGTTAACTTGCCCAGAACAGAAGGAAAAACAGAAACAAATACTGCTTTTTTAAACTTCTGAAGACTGTGAACTTCTGAGCCCCATCCCTTATATGTTGGGTACAAAATTCTGAAACTACCTAAACTTGAGTTTCAGGGGATTAATTGATTACAATAGAAGCAATGCCCTCTGAATACGGTTTCAACCAAATAGGACTGTTTCCCTCTCTTGAGTGCTATCTTAGGTGCCTTGATTTGTCAGTGCCTACAACAGCATAATTCTATATACTTAAACATCGTTTATGTTTTCATGAAATGATCAAGATATGTGATAAATTGTGTAATGGTGCAGATGTTTCCCAGAGTGCTCTATCATGATGCAGGTTCATTTGAAGATCAAATAGGGGGGCATACAACCGGTTCCACTGGGAACATATATCCCTCACTTTAGCCATCCTATTAGGAATAGGAGTTGCTGCACGGGTGGGCAGAGGAACCAGTGGCATTGTCCATGGGACACAAAAGATGACCCAATTAGAAGCAGCAATAGAGCAAAAGTAAGATATTAGAAACCTCCTTCAGGGCTTTGCATGAAACTTTAACCTCTCTCTCTGAAGTTGTTTTACAGAACAGTTGAGGGTTGGACCTCCTCTTCATTAGAGAAGGGGGGCTTTGTGCTGCATTGAGGGAAGAATGTTGTTTTAATGCTGACTATACTGGAGTCGTAATAAAATCTATGAGTAAATTTAAAAGACACCTTGAAGAGCATCAACAAGTGAGAGAGGGCCCAAAAGGGTGGCTTGAGTCTTGGTTCACACAGTCCCCCCGGTTAACTACGTTTTTATCAACCCTGGCCGGTCCAATAATAATCCTCATATTATTGCTAACTATAAAACCCTGTTTGCTCAACCGTGTAATGTCTTTTCTCCAGGCTCAAATTGGAGGAGTTAAACTTATGGTAATACCCCACTAGCAGACATTGAATGTGACACCCTCCAATGATCATTTTTATGATTAAAATTAGCCAGAAGAAGAAGTGGGGAATGAAATATTAATAAAATAGGTACTTGCCACATCTTGTTTTTCTGTATGCTTAACAGAACACTGTTGAAATCTTGAGAAATGTTTGCAAAACTTGTTCCCAGAATGTTCTATCCCCAGCTGCCAAATTGCAGAATGTACTCCCTCTCCCAGTTGCATGCAAACCGCCCACTCGCCCTGACACATCAATACAATTCCCTCCCTTCTCTCTCCAGGGAAAGTATATAAGCTCTACTTCAGCTATTCTCAGGGCTATCTGCACTATTCAGGTGAGCTCTGAACCCCAGCATTCTGGACACCCAATAAACCCTTTGATGTTGCATGAGATAGCCTGTTGGTAGTCTCCTCCTCTGAAGCTCGCACCACGTTTACTTGGATGATTGAATGTAGAAGAGAACATCCAGTCAAAAAGGGATAGTCTGTAGCATTAGGAAGATAGTCAGTAAGTTTAGGAAGAAGGGTGAGTATAAGATTAGGAACAAAAGTTTCTTAGCAATAGGATTTCGATTAGAGAGTGAATGTAAATGTCAGCACAAGTGAAGAGTCAGTCACAATGATGAAGTGGGGAAAATATGTAGGAAAGCATATAACAATAGAGACATTACAAAATCAGGCAGAGTATAAAGTGTGTGATAGGATTAGACATTTTGAACAGGGTTGAGTTTAAATATATAATCTTAGGAAGAAACAAATATGTAGTCACAAATAGGATTGACATTTGAGAGCATTGGGCAAATTTCAGGTGGATGAATATTTTGAGAATAATCTTGTGAATAGTTGATTATAAATCCACATACATGAACATGAATGATTTTAGGGAGTGAATATAAGACACATATATTTCATATTTTGAAAAACCTGGAGAGTGTATATATATATATATATGTATATATATACATATATATATATACATATATATACATATACATAAAACACACACACAGACAAAAAAGTAGCAATATATATGTCAATCAAAATTCATTATAAAATATATACCATCCACAGATCTAAAAATATTCATTTTACTGAACATGGATTTATGTATAATGCTGTTCAACTAGCAAGCTCACCCATAGGTTGAATATTCAGTTCCAACAGGGTTTAGTAGGAGTGATCTCTTCTAACAATTTGTATCTGGAAAGTCAGCCACCTCACAAGAATGTACGTGTGGTACCAGATAGGAATCTATATGTGCATATAAGAATACAGAGAAAGGGAGACAGGAATTCACATATTTGTTAACCTTAAAAATACTAGGACAACAATTTCAACAAACAATTGACTAGATTTATAACTCCAACTCTGTATCATGCAAAAGGCAAGTCCATCTATACACCATGCCTACTCTGTACTGCTTGTATTTCTATTCTTTATGGGTTATTTTTCTCCATCATATTAGGATTAGTAGTCAGAGTCTGGTAGGGTATGGGTTAGAGTCAGGTATTCAGTATTTTGAATTGAAAATAGGACACTGAATCCAATGTGTATGCAAATATATGCTACGGAAAAATCTTCCCACTCTCCTCCAGAACAATGCCTTGACATTACCTTCGCCCCAAGTAAGACACAATTAGAGGAGAAGAGTTAGAAAATCTGTGAATACATATCTAGAATGGAAAATCCTCCAGATTTCACATCTTTGGAGGTGGTAGAGGAGTTTCCAAAAGTAAGAGACAGGGTAAACACTCCACAAACATGGAGCTCTGCTGGCCAAAAGACTTTTTGAGAATCTGCCTCTGAGGTTGGGCACTTGAAATATATGTTGTTGTCAGGAGCTTTAGCTTTATTTGTAGGGAAACCATCAAAGCTGGATCTGCATCTATGTGACCTGGAGGAAATGGTTACTTATTTTAAAATAAAAATGAGGCAGCAGTGATGAATTCTCTTTTTGTAGGTAAACATTGGCCACTGAGGGCTAAGGGTCTTCCCGTGTGGACTGTGAAACCAATGGTCATCCTCAAATTTTCGTGGTGTTTCTTGCTGCTGCACTGGGAGTTTGGTATTTGCTTCATGAAATACAACGAGTTCAAATGGGACACAGTGCTGAAGGGAGTTCTGTCAGGTATGGTTGGCAGGGTCTCCAGGAGAATGCACCAACCAGGGTTCTATCTCAAGTAGCTTGCCCCCTTGACAATAGCAACATGATACTGAACATTGCCCTGAAACCTCTCCATATAAAAATATGCCTTTACATATATGGGTGTGATGGTTGCACCATGTCAGTCACAGCCATTTGGAAGCCAATGGAAGATCCACATGGCCCCACCACAGATGTTTTATCACACATTTGCATAACACAGCTCTAGGCCCACTACTTACCAGGCCCCAACTTACTGGCATCTCTGTTCTACACCATTTTCATGAAACCCAGTCAATCAAGGCCCTGTCTGTTATACTCATGATCATCAACAGGACATCAAAGGTCCTCCAGTGCCAGCTGGTCATCGGAATTTCTAAAATTTCATGGTAATTATCTAGCATTTTTTCACAGATGCATTTGGAGGCAATGTTGGTTTCAATTCATTCAGGAACCATTAAATGGTGAGGAAGCTAATTTCAGGGAAATCTCTGGAGCACTCTCACAGGCAAGTCTACCCAAAGAGTGGCCAAAAAGTCACATGAAGCCAGGCCCATGGAGGTCTACAAAGCAAGGTCCAAGTGTGTTTTGAATCTCAATTATGCCTGCCAAGTCTTTCAGAATAAAATCATGTAATATCCTGGCTGTGATTCCCAGTGTTCTGTGGAAAGCCACTCTGGGCCTTGATCCCAGGTTCCAATGGCAACTCTCATTCATGGCCTCCTAAAATCCCAACACAATTCATGTCAATACTTCTCTGAGGTCAGTTCCAGAACTCAGTCTCTAAGGGGAATCACAGCAGAATTCAAGCCCAGGCTTACCCAGTCATCTCTTCCAACTGCCACACAAATGACCACAATTATAACCAAAACACTCCTACATGGCCCTCATCTTCTACCATAAAGATACTCATCATAACATCTGGATGGAGGTTTTCATGAGAGGCACATCCCAAGACAGTGTCCAAAATAAGCTCCCTTGCCCCTCATTTGCCGAATGTCAGGGTGGCTTGGACACCCTTCCTGTGAACCAGGAGTGATCAAATAGGCCTGCCCTTAATACTGCTTCGCTTCTCCAATTTGAGGCTCTCTGACTGTTGGGTCTAGATTCTTTTTGTGAATTGGAGTCATCAGAAAAGCCAAGCCCCTCTGCAGAGATTTGAAGAACTCATTTCACCCAAAGAATCCCTATTCTGACATGATGGATTTCAGAAACCTAACAAAGGAAGGCAATATAATTCATGCACATTGATTGAACGTTTTTCCATTTTGGTTTAGATGCACATATGGGATCTTTCTTTACTTCCATCAGGTGCTGAGAATCTAAGTCACAGCCTAAAACAGGGCAAAGGGCCTGAATCATACACATCCTTTTCCAATGAAATTAAGCAAAGAGCCAGAGGTGATGCACATTCATTTCCATTTGAAAACTGTTTTCTTCAGGCTTAACAAAGGGGTTGCATGAGACAAAGACCTTCCTGATATTCAGGGCAACAGAACAATAGGTAAGCAAAAGGCCCAAAGCAGGGTATCTCCACTGAGACTTTCCTGGTCACACTGATATCTGAGTTTTCTGAGATGCTGGCCATTCCATTCAGGTATCCAGTACATGGCCATGTCAAAGACCTTGGATTTGGTACATATCTTGGACACATAACCATGAGCCTATTCTAGAGAGTGGCCAGAATTCAGGAAGAAAACAGGGACTTAGGAAGGTATTAGGTGTTGCCCGTGCATAAGGCAAGCCACACTCCATTCATAAATTGGGCAGGATGAATGCTGGGAAGCTTTATACTAGACATGACACATCCATTGCTGCATTCTCTTTTCTCATGTCTACTACCACAGGCACAGTGGGATACACAGACATGGAAACACTCACCTCTTCAAACGACTTACCGGAAACAGTTCACTCCAAAACAAACAAACCGCCATTCCTACCTATTTTCAGAACATGAGACAAACCACAAACCCACACCCACTCCCAAAAAGGCACCTCCTTCCCCATAGGTGTATGACTAACCAGAGTGTCCTCTGACTGGTGGCCATACTCTGTTCTTCCGAAATGGCCTGTCCTCTCTCAGATCTGTTTTCCTTGGCCAACTCTGTAAAGTTGTAAGAAAAAAGTGGAGAGCCACTACCTTCTTTCTCAGGAAAGCTCCCTATTCAGAGCTCTCCAGGCATTTGGTAATCCTCACTTCAGTAGGTACCAAGAATGACTGACTCTATCTTTGGTAAATCCAAACAAGTGAGCCCACTGGGACTGGGACTGGGACTGCCTCTGGGTGCCTGGCTCCTTGGATACAAAGTTCAGAGAGTTCCTTCACCAAGGAAATGAGGTATGTCACATTCTTTAGAACTGAATGAGGTCACTGCCTTGGCAAAGGTATATCTTATGATGTGCAAAAACTGAAGAAATAATAATGTACCAGTGTCGAATACAAATGAATGACAAATTACAAATCATGTCCCATAGGAGTCTACTTGCATTGATGTTAGACTGGGTCAGTTACTGTAGAATAATTAGGATTTGTATGCACCATTCACTGAAGTTAGTTTTCAGTACTAGGAAACAAATATGTATTTCAGGTGGATGAATATTTCTGATTATAATCTTGTGAAAAGTTGATTATAAATCCACATACATGAACATGAATGAATTTAGAGAGTGTATATTAGACACATATATTTCATATTTTGAAAAATTTGGAGAGTATATCTATATCTATATCTATATCTATATCTATATCTATATCTATATATACACACACACACACACAAACACACACACACAACACTCACAGACATTAAAAAGTACCAATATAAATGCCAATCGAATTCATCAGTAAATATATATCATCCACAAATGCAAAAATATTTATTTTACTGAACATGAGTTAATGTATAATGTTGTTCTACTAGGACGCTCTCCTATAGGTTGAATTTTCATTTCCAACAGCATTTAGGAGGAGTGAACTCTTCTTACAATTTGTATCTGCCAAGACAGCCACCTCACAAAAATGAACGTGTGATACCTGGTAGGATTCTATATATGCATATAAATATACATGTGTGAATAGGCTACAGAAAAGGGAAACAAGAATTCACATATTTGTTAAGTTTAAAAACACATGGAGAATATTTCAATTAAAATTTGACTAGATTTATAACTCCTCCCTTATATAATGCAAATGTCAAGTCCAACAATACAACATGTCTCCTCTGAAGTGCTTGTATTTCTATTGTGTTGGGTTAATTTTCTCCATTATATTAGGATGAATAGTCTGAGTCTACTAGGTATGGGTTAGTGTCAGGGATTCAGTATTTCGAATGGAAAATTGGAAAATGAATCCAATGTGTATGTAAATATATGCTGCACAAATATCCTCCTGCTCTCATCCAGAACAATGCCTTGTCATTACCTTCACCCCAAGTAAGACACAATTAGAGGAGAAGAGTTACAAAATCAGTGAATACATATCTGGAATGGAAAATGCTCAGGAGTTCACAACCTTGGAGCTGGTAGAGCAGTTTCCAAAACTAAGGGACAGGGTAAACACTCCACAAACATGGAGCTCTGCTGGCCTAAAAATTTTTTGAGATACTGCCACTGAGTTTTGCACTTGAAATATATGTTGTTTTCAGGAGATTTGGCTTCCTTTGTAGTGAGACCATCAAAGCTGGGTCTGAATCTATGTGACCTGGAGGACATGGTTTCTTATTTCCAATGAACTAGATGAAGCAGTGCTGAATCCTCTCTTTGTAGGTAAACTGAGGCCACTGGGGATTAAGTGTCTCCCCGTGTGGACTGTGAAGCCATTTGGTTCTCTTCCACTTTTTGTGGTGTTTTTGCTGCTGCACTGTGAGTTTGGTATTTGTTTCACGAAATACTAGGAGCTAAACTGGGACACAGTGCTGGAGGGAGTTCTGTCACGTGTGGTGGGTCAGGGTCTGCAAGAGAATGCACCAACTAGGCTCCTATCTCTCACAGCTTGCCCCATTGCCCCCTTGTCCATATCAACCTGATTCTTAATTTTCCTCTGAAAACTCTCCATGTAACAAGATGCCTTTACATACAAGGGTCTGCTGGCTGCACCATGTCAGTTACAAGCCATTTGGAATCCAATGGTAGATCCACATGGCCCTACCACGGATGTTTTATCAAACACCTCCCCACCACTGCTATAGACCCACTACTCAGCAGGCTCCAACTTACTGGCATCTCTGTTCTACACCATTTTCATGAAACTCAGTAAGTCAAGGCACTGTCTGGTATAATCATGATCAGCAACAGGACATGCAGTGTTTCTCCAGTGCCACCTGGTCATAGGAATTTCAAAAATTTCATGGTATTTATCTAGCCATTTTTCAAGCATGAAGTTGGAGGCACTGTGGATTTCAGTTCATTCAGCAAACATTAAATGGTGAGGAAGCTCATTTCAATGAAATCTCTGGAGAACTCTCACAGGCACGGCTTCCCAAAGAGTGGACAAACGGTCACATTAGGCCAGGCCCATTGAGGTCTACAATGTGAGGTCCATGTGTGTTTTGACTCTCAACTATGGCTGCCATTTCTTTAAGAATAAAATCATGTGATATCCTTGCTGAGATTCCCAGGCCTCTGTGGAAATCCACCCGGGGCCTAGGTCTCAGTTTCCAAGAGCGACTTTCATGCGTGGCCTCTTAAAATCCCAACAAAATTCATGGCAATGCTTCTCTGAGTTCACTTCCAAAATCCAGTCTCTAAGGGGAATCACACCAGAGTTCACCCCACGTGTACCCAGTCATTTTTTCCAATGCCACACAAATGACCAAAATCAAAACCAAAACACTCCCACATGGCCCTCATATTATTCCATATAGTCAATCATCTTAACCTCTGGCTGGAGGTTTCCATGAGGGGCGCAGCCCAAGACAGTGTCCAAAATCAGCTCCTTTGCCCCTCATTTGCCTAAAGTCAGGGTAGCCTGGACACCGTTTCTGTGAACCAGGAGTGAACAAATAAGCCTGCCTTTAATACTTCTTTGTTTCTCCAATTTGAGGCCTACTGATTTTAGGTATCAATTCTTTAGGTGATTTAGAGTCATGTGAAAACACAAGCACCTCTGCAGGGCTTTGAAGAACTCATTTGACCCCAAAGAATCCCTATTCTCATTTGATGGAGTGCAGGAACCTAACAGAGGAAGGCAAGAGATTTCATCCACAATGAATGATATTTTTTGCCATTTTGATTTTGGAAGCTCACATGGGATCATTCTTAAGATCTATCAGGTGCTGAGAATCTAAGTTACAGCCACACACAGGTCCAAAGGCTGATAAAGACACATCTCTTTCCAAAGCAATTAAGCAAAGAGCCACAGGTGAGGCCCATTCATTTCCATTTGAAAACTGTTTTCTTCAGGCTTCACAAAGGGGTGGCATGAGGCAAAGACCTTCCTGACATTCAGTGCAACACAACAATAAGTAAGCAAAAGGCCCAAAGCAGGGTTTCTGCACTGAGATTTTTCTGGTCACACTGATATCTGAGTTTTCTGAGATGCTCGCCATTCTCTTCAGCTATCCAGTACATGGCCATGTCACAGAGCTTGGCAGTGGTACATATTTTGGACACAAATCCATGAGCCTATTCTGGAGAGTGGCCAGAATTCAGGAAGAAAACAACAACTTAGAAAGATAGCAGGTGTTGCACATCGATAAGACAAGCTGCAGTCCATTCATATATTGGGCAGGATGAATTATGGGAAGATTTATACTAGACAGGACACATCCATTAATGCATTCTCTTTTGTAATGTCTACAACAACAGACACAGTGGGATACACAGAAACAGAAACACTCGCCGTGTCAAATGACTTACTAGAAACTGTCCACTCCAAACCAAACAAACCGCCTATCCTATCTATTCTCAGAACATGAGACAAAACAACAAACCCACACCCACTCCCACAAAGGCACCTCCTTGCCCCAAGTAGGTCTGTGACTATCCGGAGTGTCCTCTGACTGGTGGGCCATACTATGTTCCCCCGAAATGGCCTGTCTTCTCTCAGACATTCTTTCCTTGACCAACTCTGTGAAGATGTCAGGAAAAAGTGGTTAGCCACTACCTGTTTTCTCAGGAAAGGTCCATCTTCAGAGCTCTCCTGGCATTTGGCCATCCTCACATCATTAGGTACCAAGAAAACTGACTCTGTTCCTTGGTAAATCCAAACAAGTGAGCCCACTGGGACTGGGACTGGGACTGCCTCTGGGTGCCTGGCTTCTTGGATACCAAGTTCAGAGAGTTCCATCACCAAGGAAATGAGGTATGTCACATTCTTTGGAACTGAATGAGGTCACTGCCTTGGCAACCACTTTGTCCTAACAGTTGCTTCCAAGGGTAACATAAGATGGAGGTTGCCCCTACTTCCTGTGGACACTTTCATAAGGTAGAATGTATATCAACCATTGGCACCCGGGAACAGCTCTCCACTCAGCCCTGGTTAGGTCCATCTTCTCTACGATAAGAACAGAGAGATTCAGATTCAGACACATCCCTTCATCCTGACCAGGTTGTTTGCCATGGAAGATGACTTTTGCTCTCTCAGGTGCTTCATACCTGCCTACAACTTCTCCAGGTACCATTTGTGCATGGACATTTGAGGTTCTCATCAGGTGGAATGTCCCCAACTTTCCTGTATTGTAAGAACCACTCTGACAGCTCTTTTGCCATTTTGGTTTGGGATGCACACATGGGATTTTTCTTTAGACCCATCATGTGCTGTGAATCTAAGCCACAGCCTCACATAGGGCTGAGAGGCTGATTCAGAAACATCCATTTCCAAAGCAATTAAGCAAAGAGGCACAGGTAATGACCATTCTTTTCCATTTGAAAACTATTTTCTGCAGGCTTCACAAATTGTGGCCTGAGGCAAAGACCTTCCTGACATTCAGGGCAACAGAATAGGTAAGCAAAAGGCCAAAGCAGGGTTTCTCCATGAGACTTTCTTGGGCATACTGATATCTGAGTTTTCTGAGATACTCGCCATTCCCTTCAGCTATCCAGTACATGGCCATGTCACAGAGATGGAGGTGGTACATATCTTGGACACAAAATCATGAGCGTATTCTGAGAGTGTCCAGAATTCAGGAAGAAAACAGGAATTTAGAAAGATGGCAGGAGTTGCCCATCCATACGGCAACCTGCAGTCCATTCATTAATTGCACAGGATGAATGCTTTGAAGCTTTCTTGTAGACAGGACACATCCATTGATGCATTCTCTTTTCTAATGTCTACAATCACGGACACAGTATGATATATAGACACAGAAACACTCACCTTGTCAAAGGACTTACTAGACACAGTCCACTCCAAAAACAAACAAACCAGCTTTCCTAAAACTATTCTCAGAACATGAGACAAAACCACAAACTCACACTCACACCCAAAAAGTCACCTCCTTTCCCCAAGTAGGTCTGTGACTATCCGGAGTGTCCTCTGACTTGTGGGCCATACTATGTTCCCCCAAAATGGCGTGTCCTGTCTCCAATCTGTTCTCTTTGGCCAACTCTGTGAAGTTGTCAGGAGCCCATGGTGAGAAACTACCTGCTTTCTCTGGAAAGGCCAGTCTTCATAGTTTCCAGGCATTTGGCTGTCCTCACATCAGTAGGTACAAAGAAAGAGTAACTCTGTCTTGTTAAATCCAAACAAGTTAGCCCACTGGGACATGGAGTGGGTTTGACTCTGTGTGCCTGGTTTCCTGGATCCCAAGATCACAGACTTTCATTACCAAAACTGTAAGGTGATGTCACTTTCTTCAAGATCTGAATGAAGTCACTGCCTTGGAAACCACTTTGTTTTAACAGTTGCTTACATGGTTCCCAAAAGATGGAGGCTGCCTCTACTTGCTGTGACTCATTCATATGTTAGAATGGTATATCAACCATAGGCACCGGGAACAGCTCTCCACACAGGCATGGTTTGGTCCATCTTCTCTACATTAGGAAGAGAGAGGCTAATTCAGACACATCCCATCAACCTGACCAGGTTGTTTGCCATGGAAGATGACTTTTGCTCTCTCATGTCCTTCATAGATGCCTACATCTTCTCCAAGGATCATTTCAGCATGGACCTTTTAGGTTTTCAGCAGCTGGAAGATCGCCTATATTCCTGTATTGTAAGACCAACTCTGTCCCTGCTCTTCTGTAAAATTAGATTGAGGGAAAAGTGTATGGTTAGGGTTAATAACATGTTCAATTTGGGTTAGGAATCATTCTCTGGAATGAATATTTGTATTAGGAACCTGCGATATTTATAAGAATATATAGGTGAAATATAAGTATGAAAACAGAAATCTAGGTAAGTTTTGAAGCCCAGAAGGGCATTGGGCCCTTGATTGGGATACTTAGCATTGATTTATGTCCTGCACAGTTGTCTCAGTTAAATCAATATACTATGGCATAGGACCTTCTAATTTGGATGATTGAATGTGGAAGAGAACATCCAGTCAAAAAGGGATATTCGGTAGGATTAGGAAAATAGTCGGTGGGTTTAGATAAAAGAGTGAGTATAGGATTTGGACCAAAAGTTCTTTAGCAATAGGGTTTCAGGTAGAGAGTGAATGTAAATGTCAGCACATGTGAAGAGTCAGTCACAATGATGAACTGGGTAAAATATGTAGGAAAGCAATATTTTGAAGACGTATAAATTAATTGGGGGTACAAATAGGTGTACCTTGTGCCTATGAATATAGAGATAATGCATGAATAGACCATACTGTGAATAAATAATATAACTGGTTCGAACTTTAAATAATGGATTGAATTGATTTCTGAAAATATAGAGGAAACCTAATATTGATATACAATCATCCATTCCAAACAGTTATGCATCTAATGGTGATATTAGATTTATGGTTTATCATGAAAAGTGTGTGAGTTTTGCTTCAAAACTGATTATGAAATTAAAAAAAAATGTGTTTGCAGAGAAGTCTCATGAAAAGACCAGTCAAGAAACCGGGAGGAATACATGTGTTCTGAAGCAGGAAATGATTAAAAGTGAAAAAATACCTATAAAGTTGTGAACTTGTGGATGAAATATATATCCTATGATGTGCAAAAACTGCAGAAATATTAATGTAGCAGTGTGGAATATAAATGAACGTCAAAATACACATCATGTCCCATAGGAATCTACTTGCATTGATGTTAAACTGGGTCAGATACTGTAGAATTATTAGGATTTGTATGCACCATTCACAGAAGTGAGTTGTCAGTACAAGGAAACAAATATGTATTTCAGGTGGATGAATATTTCCAATAATAATCTTGAGAAAAGTTGATTATATTTCCTCATGCATGAACATGAATGAATGTATGAATGTAGAGAGTGTATATAAGACACATATATTTCATGTTTTGATAAATCAGGAGAGTATATATATATATATATATATATATATATATATATATATATACAAAAAAACACACAGAGAAACATAAAAAAGTAGCAATATATGCCAAATGAAATTTATAATGAAATATATAACATCTACTGATGCAAAAATATATACTTTACTGAACATGAAATTATGTATAATGTTGTTGTACTAGGAAGCTCACCCATAGGTTGAATTTTTAGTTCAAACAGCGTTTAAGAGGGGTAGTCTCTTCACACAATTTATATCTGCCGAGTCAGCAACCTCACAAAAATGTACGTGTGATACCAGGTAGGATTCTATATGTACATATAAAAATACATGTGCTGTATAGGCTAGAGAGAAAGGGAGGCAGGGATTCACATATTTGTTAATTTTAAAAACACATGAAAAACTATTCCAAATAAAAATTCACTAGATTTATAACACCTAACATTTATTATGCAAAAGAAAAGTTCAAAAATACACCATGCCTCCTCTGACCTGCTTGTATTTCTGTTCTATTTGGGTTATTTTTCTCCATCATATTAGGATTAGTAGTCAGAGTCTAGTAGGGTATGTGTTAGTGTCAGGGATTCAGTATTTTGAATGGAAAATAGGAAAAAGCATCCAATGTCTATCAAATATGTGCTACACAAAATATTTTCCCTCTCTCATCCAGAACAATGCCTTGACATTACCTTCACCCCAAGTAAGACACAATTAGTGGAGAAGAGTTATAAAATATGTGAATATATAACTGGAATGGAAAATGCTCAGGAGTTCACAACCTTGGATGTGGTAGAGAAGTTTCCATAAGTAAGTGACAGGTTAAAAACTCCACAAACATGGAGCTCTGCTGGCCTAAAGGACTTCTTGATAAACTGCCTCTGAGGTTGGGCACTTGAAATATATGTTGTTTTCAGGAGCTTTAGCTTCCTTTGTCGTGAGACCATCAAAGCTGGGTCTGATTCTATGTGACCTGGAGGACATGGTTTCTTATTTTCTAATGAACATGAGGCAGCAGTGGTGAATTCTCTCTTTTAAGTAAAATGTGACCAGTGCGTGCTAAGTCTCTCCCCATCTGGGCTGTGAAGCCATTTGGTCATCCTCCACTTTTTCATGGTTTTTCTTTCTCCTGCATTGGTAGTTTGGTATTTGCTTCACGAAATACAAGGAGTTCAAAAGGGACACAGTGCTGGATGGAGTTCTGCCACATGTGGTGGGTCAGGGTCTGCAGGAGAATGCACCAACCAGGCTTCTATCCCACATAGCTTACTCCCTTGTCTATTGCAACCTGATTCTTAACATTGCCATGAAACCTCTCCATATAACAAGACGCCCTTACATATTAGTGTCTGCTGGCCTCACCATGTCTGTCACAAGCCATTTGGAAGCCAATGGCAAATCCATATGGCCACATCAGAGATGTATTATGACACACATACACACCACTGCTCTAGGCACACTACTCAGCAGGCACCAACTTACTGGCATGTCTGTTCTAGATCATTTTCATGAAACACAGTCAATCAAGGCACTGTCTAGTATACTCATGATAAACAACAGGACATCCAAAGGTTCTCCAGAGACATGTTGTATAGTTGGACTTGACATTTCCATTATATAAGGTAGGAGTTATAAATCTAGTCAAATTTTAATTGAAATATTCTCATGTGTTTTTAAACTTAACAAATATGTGAATTCTTGTTTCCCTTTTCTGTAGCCGATTCACACATGTATATTTATATGCATATATAGAATCCTACCAGGTATCACACGTACATTTTTGTGAGATGGCTGTCTTGGCAGATACAAATTGTGAGAAGAGTTCACTCCTCCTAAATGCTGTTGGAAATGAAAATTCAACCTATAGGAGAGAGTCCTAGTAGAACAACATTATACATTAACTCATGTTCAGTAAAATAAATATTTTTGCATTTGTGGATGATACATATTTACTGATGAATTTCGATTGGCATTTATATTGGTACTTTTTAATGTCTGTTAGTGTTGTGTGTGTGTGTGTGTGTGTGTGTGTGTGTGTGTATATATATAGATATAGATATAGATATAGATATACTCTGCAAATTTTTCAAAATATGAAATATATGTGTCTAATATAAACACTCTAAATTCATTCATGTTCATGTATGTGGATTTATAATCAACTTTTCACAAGATGATAATCAGAAATATTCATCCACCTGAAATACATATTTGTTTCCTAGTACTGAAAACTAACTTCAGTGAATGGTGCATACAAATCCTAATTATTCTACAGTAACTGACCCAGTCTAACATCAATGCAAGTAGACTCCTATGGGACATGATATGTAATGTGTCATTCATTTGTATTCGACACTGGTACATTATTGTTTCTTCAGTTTTTGCACATCACAGGATATACATTTCATCCACAAGTTCACAAATTAATAAGCATTTGTTTCAACTTTAATCATCTTGCTTCAGAACACATGTATTGTCAGGGTTTCTTGACTGGTCTTTTCATGAGACGTCTTTCCAAACACATTATTTTGAATTTCCATAATCATTTTGAAGCAAAACTCACACACTCTTCATAATAAACCAAAACACTAATATTTCCATTAGATATATACCTGGTTGGAATGAATGATTGTATATCAATATATGATTTCCTTTAATTTTTCAGATATCAGTTAATTCATTATTTAAAGTTCAAAAAAGTTATATTATTTATTCACAGTATGGTCTATTCATGCTTTTTCTCTATGTTCCTAGAAACAGGGTACCTCTTTGTACCCCCGATTCTCATTTTACACCTTCAATATATTGCTCCCAGAAATGGTGAAAGAAATACTCATGTCATCTCATTATCACAGTAATATTCTAGACAAAAAATGGAAAGGTCACACTTATGATTGTACCAAAGCCTAAATGGAAAGTGAACATGGATTTCTAAAAACATCCATGCCCAGGTTGCCTAATGCTGTCAATTGTCAATCCTATTGGTGACTACATATTTGTTTTTTTCCTAATTTATATATTCAAACTCAACCCTGTTGAAAATGTCTAATTCTATCACTCACTTTATACTTTGCCTGATTTCGTAATGTTTCTATTGATATCTGCTTTTCTACATATTTTCCCCAGTTCAACATAGTGACTGACTCTTCATATGTGCTGACATTTACATTCACTCAACAACCGAAAGTCTATTGCTAAAGAACTTTTGGTCCAAATCCTATACTCACTCTTCTTCCTAAACCTACCGACTATCTTCCTAATCCTACTGAATATCCCTTTTTGACTAGATGTTCTCTTCAAAATTCAATCATCCAATGTACAAGGTCCTATGCCATTGTATATCGAATTATCTGAGGCATCTTTGCAGAACATCATTCAAAGCTAAGTATCCCAATCAAGGGCAAAACCCTTCTGGGCTTCAAATCATACCTAGATTTCTGTTTTCCTACTTATATTTCACCTCTATATTCTTGTAAATATTGCAGGTTCCCAATACCATTATTCATCACACAGAATCACTCGTAACCCAAATCAAACCTGTTTTTAACCCCAAGTATACACCGTTCCCTCAATCATTTTACAGAAGAGCAGGGACAGAGTGGTTCTTACAATACAGGAAAGTTGGGGACATTCCACCTGATGAGAACCTCAAATGTCCATGCACAAATGGTACCTGGAGAAATTCTAGGCAGGTATGAAGCACCTGAGAGAGCAAAAGTCATCTTCCATGGCAAACAACCTGGTCAGGATGAAGGGATGTGTCTGAATCTGCCTCTCTCTCTTCTTATTGTACAGAAGATGGACCAAACCAGGAATGAGTGGAGAGCTGTTCCCGGGTGCCAATGGTTGATATACATTCTACCTTATGAAAGTGTCACAGGAAGTAGGGGCAACCTCCATCTTATGTTACCCTTGGAAGCAACTGTTAGGACAAAGTGGTTGCCAAGGCAGTGACCTCATTCAGTTCCAAAGAATGTGACATACCTCATTTCCTTGGTGATGGAACTCTCTGAACTTGGTATCCAAGAAGCCAGGCACCCAGAGGCAGTCCCAGTCCCAGTCCCAGTGGGCTCACTTGTTTGGATGTACCAAGGACAGAGTCAGTTTTCTTGGTACCTAATGATGTGAGGATGGCCAAATGCCAGGAGAGCTCTGAAGATGGACCCTTCCTGAGAAAACAGGTAGTGGCTAACCACTTTTTCCTGACATCTTCACAAAGTTGGTCAAGGAAACAAGATCTGAGAGAAGACAGGCCATTTCGGGGGAACATAGTATGGCCCACCAGTCAGAGGACACTCCGGATAGTCACAGACCTACTTGGGGGAAGGAGGTGCCTTTGTGGGAGTGGGTGTGGGTTTGTTTTTTTGTCTCATGTTCTGAGAATAGATAGGAAAGGTGGTTTGTTTGGTTTGGAGTGGAAAGTTTCTAGTAAGTCATTTGACACGGCGAGTGTTTCTGTGTATCCCACTGTGTCCGTTGTTGTAGACATTCGAAAAGAGAATGCATTAATGAATGTGTCCTGTCTAGTATAAATCATCCCATAATTCATCCTGCCCAATATATGAATGGACTGCAGCTTGTCTTATCAATGTGCAACACCTGCTATCTTTCTAAGTTGTTGTTTTCTTCCTGAATTCTGGCCACTCTCCAGAATAGGCTCATGGATTTGTGTCCAAAATATGTACCACCTCCAAGCTCTGTGACATGGCCATGTACTGGATAGCTGAAGAGAATGGCGAGCATCTCAGAAAACTCAGATATCAGTGTGACCAGGAAAGTCTCAGTGCAGAAACCCTGCTTTGGGCCTTTTGCTTACTTATTGTTGTGTTGCACTGAATGTCAAGAAGGTCTTTGCCTCAGGCCACCCCTTTGTGAAGCCTGAAGAAAACAGTTTTCAAATGGAAATGAATGGGACTCACCTGTGGCTCTTTGCTTAATTGCTTTGGAAAGGGATGTGTCTTTATCAGCCTCTTGGGCCTGTGTGTGGCTGTGACTTAGATTCTCAGCACCTGATGGATCTTAAGAATGATCCCATGTGAGCTTCCAAAACCAAAATGGCAAAAAATTTCATTCATTGTGGATGAAGTCTCTTGCCTTCCTCTGTTAGGTTCCTGCACTCCATCAAATGACAATAGGGATTCTTTGGGTCAAATGAGTTTTTCAAAGCCCTGCAGAGGTGCTTGTGTTTTCGCATGACTCTAAATCACCTAAAGAATCGATACCTAAAATCAGTAGGCCTCAAATTGGAGAAACACACAAGTATTAACCGCAGGCTTATTTGTTCACTCCTGGTTCACAGAAACGGTGTCCAGGCTACCCTGATTTTAGACAAATGAGGGGCAAACAAGCAGATTTTGGACACTGTCATTGGCTGCGCCCCTCAGGGAAACCTCCAGCCAGAGGTTAAGATGATTGACTATATGGAATAAGATGAGGGCCATGTGGGAGTGTTTTGGTTTTAATTTTGGTCATTTGTGTGGCATTGGAAAAAATGACTGGGTCCACGTGGACTTGAACTCTGGTGTGATTCCCTTTAGAGACTGGGTTTTTGGAACTGAACTCAGAGAAGCATTGCCATGAATTTTGTTGGGATTTTAAGAGGCCACGCATGAAAGTCGCTCTTGGAAACTGAGACTTAGGCCCCGGGTGGATTTCCACAGAGGCCTGGGAATCTCAGCAAGGATATCACATGATTTTATTCTTAAAGAAATGGCATCCATAGTTGAGAGTCAAAACACACATGGACCTCACATTGTAGACCTCAATGGGCCTCGCCTAATGTGACCTTTTGTCCACTCTTTGGGAAGCCGTGCCTGTGAGAGTTCTCCAGAGATTTCATTGAAATGAGCTTCCTCACCATTTAATGTTTGCTGAATGAACTGAAACCCACAGTGCCTCCAACTTCATGCTTGAAAAATGGCTAGATAAATACCATGAAATTTTTGAAATTCCTATGACCAGGTGGCACTGGAGAAACATTGGATGTCCTGTTGCTGATCATGAGGATACCAGACAGTGCCTTGATTTACTGAGTTTCATGAAAATGTTGTAGAACAGAGATGCCAGTAAGTTGGAGCCTGCTGAGTAGTGGGTCTAGAGCAATGGTGGGGAGGTGTTTGATAAAACATCCGTGGTAGGGCCATGTTTATCTACCATTGGATTCCAAATGGCTTGTAACTGACATGGTGCAGCCAGCAGACCCTTATATGTAAAGGCATCTTGTTATATGGAGAGATTTCAGAGGAAAATTAAGAATCAGGTTGATATGGACAAGGGGGCAATGGGGCAAGCTGTGAGAGATAGGAGCCTAGTTGGTGCATTCTCTTGCAGACCCTGACCCACCACACGTGACAGAACTCCCTCCAGCACTGTGTCCCAGTTTAGCTCCTAGTATTTCGTGAAACAAATACCAAACTCACAGTGCAGCAGCAAAAACACCACAAAAAGTGGAGGAGGACCAAATGGCTTCACAGTCCACACGGGGAGACACTTAGTCCCCAGTGGCCTCAGTTTACCTACAAAGAGAGGATTCAGCACTGCTTCATCTTGTTCATTGGAAAATAAGAAACCATGTCCTCCAGGTCACATAGATGCAGACCCAGCTTTGATATTCTCACTACAGAGGAAGCCAAATCTCCTGAAAACAACATATATTTCAAGTGTGGAAGCTCAGAGGCAGTTTCTCAAAAAGTTTTTAGGCCAGCAGAGCTCCATGTTTGTGGAGGGTTTACCCTGTCCCTTAGTTTTGGAAACTCCTCTACCACCTCCAAGGTTGTGAACTCCTGAGCATTTTCCATTCCAGATATGTATTCACTGATTTTGTAACTCTTCTCCTCTAATTGTGTCTTACTTGGGGTGAAGGTAATGTCAAGGCATTGTTCTGGATGAGAGCGGGAGGATATTTGTGCAGCATATATTTACATACACATTGGATTCATTTTCCAATTTTCCATTCGAGATACTGAATCCCTGACACTAACCCATACCTAGTAGACTCAGACTATTCATCCTAATATAATGGAGAAAATTAACCCAACACATTAGAAATACAAGTACTTCAGAGGAGACATGTTGTATAGTTGGACTTGACATTTGCATTATATAAGGTAGGAGTTATAAATCTAGTCAAATTTATTTGAAATATTCTCCATGTGTTTTAAACTTAACAAATATGTGAATTTTTGTTTCCTTTTTCTGTAGTCTATTCACACATGTATATTTATATGCATATATAGAATCCTACCAGGTATCACACGTACATTTTTGTGAGGTGGCTGTCTTGGCAGATACAAATTGTGAGAAGAGTTCACTCCTCCTAAATGCTGTTGGAAATGAAAATTCAACTTATAGGAGAGCGTCCTAGTAGAACAACATTATTCATTAGCTCATGTTCAGTAAAATAAATATTTTTGCATTTGTGGATGATACATATTTACTGATGAATTTCGATTGGCATTTATATTGGTACTTTTTAATGTCTGTGAGTTGTGTGTGTGTGTGTGTGTGTGTGTGTATAGATATAGATATAGATATAGATATACTCTCCAAATTTTCAAAATATGAAATATATGTGTCTAATATACACTCTCTAAATTCATTCATGTTCATGTATGTGGATTTATAATCCACTTTTCACAAGATGATAATCAGAAATATTCATCCACCTGAAATACATATTTGTTTCCTAGTACTGAAAACTAACTTCAGTGAATGGTGCATACAAATCCTAATTTTTCTACAGTAACTGACACAGTCTAACATCAATGCAAGTAGACTCCTATGGGACATGATATGTAATTTGTCATTCATTTGTATTCGACACTGGTACATTATTGTTTCTTCAGTTTTTGCACATCACAGGATATACATTTCATCCACAAGTTCACAAATTAATAAGCATTTGTTTCAACTTTCACCACTTCTTGCTTCAGAACACATGTATTGTCAGGGTTTCTTGACTGGTCTTTTCATGAGACTTCTTTCCAATACATTATTTTGAATTTCCATAATCATTTTGAAGCAAACGTCACACACTCTTCATGATAAACCAAAACACAAATATTTCCATTACATATATACCTGGTTGGAATGAATGATTGTATATCAATATACGATTTCCTTTAATTTTTCAGATATCAGTTCAGTTCATTATTTAAAGTTCAAAAAAGTTATATTTTTATTCACAGTATGGTCTATTCATGCTTTTTCTCTATATTCCTAGAAATAGGGTTCACCTCTTTGTAACCCCGATTCTCATTTTACATCTTCAATATATTGCTCCCAGAAATGGTGAAAGAAATACTCATGTCACCTCATTATCACAGTAATATTCTGGACAAAAAATGGAAAGGTCACACTTATGATTGTACCAAAGCCTAAATGGAAAGTGAACATGGATTTCTAAAAACATCCATGTCCAGGTTGCCTAATGCTGTCAATTGTCAATCCTATTGGTGACTACATATTTGTTTTTTTCCTAATTTATATATTCAAACTCAACCCTGTTGAAAATGTCTAATTCTATCACTCACTTTATACTTTGCCTGATTTCCTAATATTTCTATTGATATCTGCTTTTCTACATATTTTCCCCAGTTCAACATAGTGACTGACTCTTCATATGTGCTGACATTTACATTCACTCAACAACCGAAAGTCTATTGCTAAAGAACTTTTGGTCCAAATTCTATACTCACTCTGCTTCCTAAACCTACCGACTATCTTCCTAATCCTATTGAATATCCCTTTTTGACTGGATGTTCTCTCTAAATTCAATCATCCAATGTACAAGGTCCTATGCCATTATATATCGAATTATCTGAGGCATTTTTGCAGATCATCATTCAAAGCTAAGTATCCCAATCAAGGGCAAAACCCTTCTGGGCTTCAAATCATACCTAGATTTCTGTTTTCCTACTTATATTTCACCCCTATATTCTTGTAAATATTGCAGGTTTCCAATACCATTATTCATCACACAGAATCACTCGTAACCCAAATCAAACCTGTTTTTAACCCCAAGTATACACTGTTCCCTCAATCATTTTACAGAAGAGCAGGGACAGAGTGGTTCTTACAATACAGGAAAGTTGGGGACCTTCCACCTGATGAGAACCTCAAATGTCCATGCACAAATGATACCTGGAGAAGTTGTAGGCAGGTATGAAGCACCTGAGAGAGCTAAAGTCATCTTCCATGGCAAACAACCTGGTCAGGATGAAGGGATGTGTCTGAATCTGCCTCTCTCTCTTCTTATTGTACAGAAGATGGACCAAACCAGGGCTGAGTGGAGAGCTGTTCCCGGGTGCCAATGGTGATATACATTCTACCTTATGAAAGTGTCACAGGAAGTAGGGGCAACCTCCATCTTATGTTACCCTTGGAAGCAACTGTTAGGACAAAGTGGTTGCCAAGGCAGTGACCTCATTCAGTTCCAAAGAATGTGACATACCTCATTTCCTTGGTGATGGAACTCTCTGAACTTGGTATCCAAGAAGCCAGGCACCCAGAGGCAGTCCCAGTCCCAGTCCCAGTGGGCTCACTTGTTTGGATTTACCAAGGACAGAGTCAGTTTTCTTGGTACCTAATGATGTGAGGATGGCCAAATGCCAGGAGAGCTCTGAAGATGGACCTTTCCTGAGAAAACAGGTAGTGGCTAACCACTTTTTCCTGACATCTTCACAGAGTTGGTCAAGGAAACAAGATCTGAGAGAAGACAGGCCATTTCGGGGGAACATAGTATGGCCCACCAGTCAGAGGACACTCCGGATAGTCACAGACGTACTTGGGGGAAGGAGGTGCCTTTGTGGGAGTGGGTGTGGGTTTGTTGTTTTGTCTCATGTTCTGAGAATAGATAGAAAAGGCGGTTTGTTTGGTTTGGAGTGGACAGTTTCTAGTAAGTCATTTGACACGGCGAGTGTTTCTCTTTCTGTGTATCACACTGTGTCCGTTGTTGTAGACATTAGAAAAGAGAATGCATTAATGGATGTGTCCTGTCTAGTATAAATCTTCCCATGCCCAATATATGAATGGACTGCAGCTTGTCTTATCGATGTGCAACACCTGCTATCTTTCTAAGTTGTAGTTTTCTTCCTGAATTCTGGCCACTCTCCAGAATAGGCTCATGGATTTGTGTCCAAAATATGTACCACCTCCAAGCTCTGTGACATGGCCATGTACTGGATAGCTGAAGAGAATGGCGAGCATCTCAGAAAACTCAGATATCAGTGTGACCAGGAAAGTCTCAGTGCAGAAACCCTGCTTTGGGCCTTTTGCTTACTTATTGTTGTGTTGCACTGAATGTCAGGAAGGTCTTTGCCTCAGGCCACCCCTTTGTGAAGCCTGATGAAAACAGTTTTCAAATGGAAATGAATGGGCCTCACCTGTGGCTCTTTGCTTAATTGCTTTGGAAAGGGATGTGTCTTTATCAGCCTCTTGGGCCTGTGTGTGGCTGTGACTTAGATTCTCAGCACCTGATGGATCTTAAGAATGATCCCATGTGAGCTTCCAAAACCAAAATGGCAAAAAATTTCATTCATTGTGGATGAAGTCTCTTGCCTTCCTCTGTTAGGTTCCTGCACTCCATCAAATGACAATAGGGATTCTTTGGGTCAAATGAGTTCTTCAAAGCCCTGCAGAGGTACTTGTGTTTTCGCATGACTCTAAATCACCTAAAGAATCGATACCTAAAATCAGTAGGCCTCAAATTGGAGAAACACAGAAGTATTAACGGCAGGCTTATTTGTTCACTCCTGGTTCACAGAAACGGTGTCCAGGCTACCCTGACGTTAGACAAATGAGGGGCAAACGAGCTGATTTTGGACACTGTCTTGGGCTGCGCCCCTCATGGAAACCTCCAGCCAGAGGTTAAGATGATTGACTATATGAAATAAGATGAGGGCCATGTGGGAGTGTTTTGGTTTTAATTTTGGTCATTTGTGTGGCATTGGAAAAAATGACTGGGTCCACGTGGGCTTGAACTCTGGTGTGATTCCCCTTAGAGACTGGGTTTTGGAACTGAACCAGAGAAGCATTGCCATAAATTTTGTTGGGATTTTAAGAGGCCACGCATGAAAGTCGCTCTTGGAAACTGAGACCTAGGCCCCAAGTGGATTTCCACAGACGCCTGGGAATCTCAGCAAGGATATCACATGATTTTATTCTTAAAGAAATGGCAGCCATAGTTGAGAGTCAAAACACACATGGACCTCACATTGTAGACCTCAATGGGCCTGGCCTAATGTGACCTTTTGTCCACTCTTTGGGAAGCCGTGCCTTTGAGAGTTCTCCAGAGATTTCATTGAAATGAGCTTCCTCACCATTTAAAGTTTGCTGAATGAACTGAAACCCACAGTGCCTCCAACTTCATGCTTGAAAAATGGCTAGATAAATACCATGAAATTTTTGAAATTCCTATGACCAGGTGGCACTGGAGAAACATTGGATGTCCTGTTGCTGATCATGAGTATACCAGACAGTGCCTTGATTTACTGAGTTTCATGAAAATGGTGTAGAACAGAGATGCCAGAAATTTGGAGCCTGCTGAGTAGTGGGTCTAGAGCAGTGGTGGGGAGGTGTTTGATAAAACATCCGTGGTAGGGCCATGTGGATCTACCATTGGATTCCAAATGGCTTGTAACTGACATGGTGCAGCCAACAGACCCTTATATGTAAAGGCATCTTGTTATATGGAGAGTTTTCAGAGGAAAATTAAGAATCAGGTTGATATGGACAAGGGGGCAATGGGGCAAGCTGTGAGAGATAGGAGCCTAGTTGGTGCATTCTCTTGCAGACCCTGACCCACCACACGTGACAGAACTCCCTCCAGCACTGTGTCCCAGTTTAGCTCCTAGTATTTCGTGAAACAAATACCAAACTCACAGTGCAGCAGCAAAAACACCACAAAAAGTGGAAGAGGACCAAATGGCTTCACAGTCCACACGGGGAGACACTTAGTCCCCAGTGGCCTCAGTTTACCTACAAAGAGAGGATTCAGCACTGCTTCATCTTGTTCATTGGAAAATAAGAAACCATGTTTTCCAGGTCACATAGATGCAGACCCAGCTTTGATGGTCTCACTACAGAGGAAGCCAAATCTCCTGAAAACAACATATATTTCAAGTGTGGAAGCTCAGAGGCAGTTTCTCAAAAAGTTTTTAGGCCAGCAGAGCTCCATGTTTGTGGAGGGTTTACCCTGTCCCTTAGTTTTGGAAACTCCTCTACCACCTCCAAGGTTGTGAACTCCTGAGCATTTTCCATTCCAGATATGTATTCACTGATTTTGTAACTCTTCTCCTCTAATTGTGTCTTACTTGGGGTGAAGGTAATGTCAAGGCATTGTTCTGGATGAGAGCGGGAGGATATTTGTGCAGCATATATTTACATACACATTGGATTCATTTTCCAATTTTCCATTCGAAATACTGAATCCCTGACACTAACCCATACCTAGTAGACTCAGACTATTCATCCTAATATAATGGAGAAAATTAACCCAACACATTAGAAATACAAGTACTTCAGAGGAGACATGTTGTATAGTTGGACTTGACATTTGCATTATATAAGGTAGGAGTTATAAATCTAGTCAAATTTATTTGAAATATTCTCCATGTGTTTTAATCTTAACAAATATGTGAATTCTTGTTTCCTTTTTCTGTAGTCTATTCACACATGTATATTTATATGCATATATAGAATCCTACCAGGTATCACACGTACATTTTTGTGAGGTGGCTGTCTTGGCAGATTCAAATTGTGAGAAGAGTTCACTCCTCCTAAATGCTGTTGGAAATGAAAATTCAACTTATAGGAGAGCGTCCTAGTAGAACAACATTATACATTAACTCATGTTCAGTAAAATTAATATTTTTGCATTTGTGGATGATACATATTTACTGATGAATTTCGATTGGCATTTATATTGGTACTTTTTAATGTCTGTGAGTGTTGTGTGTGTGTGTGTGTATATACAGATATAGATATAGATATACTCTGCAAATTTTTCAAAATATGAAATATATGTGTCTAATATACACTCTCTAAATTCATTCATGTTCATGTATGTGGATTTATAATCCACTTTTCACAAGATTATAATCAGAAATATTCATCCACCTGAAATACATATTTGTTTCCTAGTACTGAAAACTAACTTCAGTGAATGGTGCATACAAATCCTAATTATTCTACAGTAACTGACACAGTCTAACATCAATGCAAGTAGACTCCTATGGGACATGATATGTAATTTGTCATTCATTTGTATTCGACACTGGTACATTATTGTTTCTTCAGTTTTTGCACATTACAGGATATACATTTCATCCACAAGTTCACAAATTAATAAGCATTTGTTTCAACTTTAACCACTTCTTGCTTCAGAACACATGTATTGTCAGGGTATTCTTGACTGGTCTTTTCATGAGACTTCTTTCCAAACACATTATTTTGAATTTCCATAATCATTTTGAAGCAAAACTCACACACTCTTTATGATAAACCTAAACACAAATATTTCCATTACATATATACCTGGTTGGAATGAATGATTGTATATCAATATACGATTTCCTTTAATTTTTCAGATATCAGTTCAATTCATTATTTAAAGTTCAAAAAAGTTATATTATTTATTCACAGTATGGTCTATTCATGCTTTTTCTCTATGTTCCTAGAAACAGGGTACACCTCTTTGTACCCCCGATTCTCATTTTACATCTTCAATATATTGCTCCCAGAAATGGTGAAAGAAATACTCATGTCACCTCATTATCACAGTAATATTCTGGACAAAAAATGGAAAGGTCACACTTATGATTGTACCAAAGCCTAAATGAAAAGTGAACATGGATTTCTAAAAACATCCATGTCCAGGTTGCCTAATGCTGTCAATTGTCAATCCTATTGGTGACTACATATTTGTTTTTTTCCTAATTTATATATTCAAACTCAACCCTGTTGAAAATGTCTAATTCTATCACTCACTTTATACTTTGCCTGATTTCGTAATGTTTCTATTGATATCTGCTTTTCTACATATTTTCCCCAGTTCAACATAGTGACTGACTCTTCATATGTGCTGATATTTACATTCACTCAACAACCGAAAGTCTATTGCTAAAGAACTTTTGGTCCAAATCCTATATTCACTCTTCTTCCTAAACCTACCGACTATCTTCCTAATCCTACTGAATATCCCTTTTTGACTGGATGTTCCCTTCTAAATTCAATCATCCAATGTACAAGGTCCTATGCCATTGTATATGGAATTATCTGAGGCATCTTTGCAGAACATCATTCAAAGCTAAGTATCCCAATCAAGGGCAAAACCCTTCTGGGCTTCAAATCATACCTAGATTTCTGTTTTCCTACTTATATTTCACCTCTATATTCTTGTAAATATTGCAGGTTCCCAATACCATTATTCATCACACAGAATCACTCGTAATCCAAATCAAACCTGTTTTTAACCCCAAGTATACACTGTTCCCTCAATCATTTTACAGAAGAGCAGAGACAGAGTGGTTCTTACAATACAGGAAAGTTGTGGACCTTCAACATGATGAGAACCTCAAATGTCCATGCACAAATGGTACCTGGAGAAGTTGTAGGCAGGTATGAAGCACCTGAGAGAGCAAAAGTCATCTTCCATGGCAAACAACCTGGTCAGGATGAAGGGATGTGTCTGAATCTGCCTCTCTCTCTTCTTATTGTACAGAAGAAGGACCAAACCAGGGCTGAGTGGAGAGCTGTTCCCGGGTGCTAATGGTGATATACATTCTACCTTATGAAAGTGTCACAGGAAGTTCTGGCAACCTCCATCTTATGTTACCCTTGGAAGCAACTGTGAGGACAAAGTGGTTGCCAAGGCAGTGACCTCATTCAGTTCCAAAGAATGTGAAATACCTCATTTCCTTGGTGATGGAACTCTCTGAACTTGGTATCCAAGAAGCCAGACACCCAGAGGCAGTCCCAGTCCCAGTCCCAGTGGGCTCACTTGTTTGGATTTACCAAGGACAGAGTCAGGTTTCTTGGGATCTAATGATGTGAGGATGGCCAAATGCCAGGAGAGCTCTGAAGATGGACCTTTCCTGAGAAAACAGGTAGTGGCTAACCACTTTTTCCTGACATCTTCACAGAGTTGGTCAAGGAATCAAGATCTGAGAGAAGACAGGCCATTTCGGGGGAACATAGTATGGCCCACCAGTCAGAGGACACTCCGGATAGTCACAGACGTACTTGGGGGAAGGAGGTGCCTTTGTGGGAGTGGGTGTGGGTTTGTTGTTTTGTCTCATGTTCTGAGAATAGATAGAAAGGGCGGTTTGTTTGGTTTGGAGTGGACAGTTTCTAGTAAGTCATTTGACATGGCGAGTGTTTCTCTTTCTGTGTATCCCACTGTGTCCGTTGTTGTAGACATTAGAAAAGAGAATGCATTAATGGATGTGTCCTGTCTAGTATAAATCTTCCCATAATTCATCCTGCCCAATATATGAATGGACTGCAGCTTGTCTTATCAATGTGCAACACCTGCTATCTTTCTAAGTTGTTGTTTTCTTCCTGAATTCTGGCCACTCTCCAGAATAGGCTCATGGATTTGTGTACAAAATATGTACCACCTCCAAGCTCTGTGACATGGCCATGTACTGGATAGCTGAAGAGAATGGCGAGCATCTCAGAAAACTCAGATATCAGTGTGACCAGGAAAGTCTCAGTGCAGAAACCCTGCTTTGGGCCTTTGCTTACTTATTGTTGTGTTGCACTGAATGTCAGGAAGGTCTTTGCCTCAGGCCACCCCTTTGTGAAGCCTGAAGAAAACAGTTTTCAAATGGAAATGAATGGGCCTCACCTGTGGCTCTTTATCAGCCTCTTGGACCTGTGTGTGGCTGTGACTTAGATTCTCAGCACCTGATGGATCTTAAGAATGATCCCACGTGAGCTTCCAAAACCAAAATGGCAAAAAATATCATTCATTGTGGATGAAGTCTCTTGCCTTCCTCTGTTAGGTTCCTGCACTCCATCAAATGACAATAGGGATTCTTTGGGTCAAATGAGTTCTTCAAAGCCCTTCAGAGGTGCTTGTGTTTTCGCATGACTCTAAATCACCTAAAGAATCGATACCTAAAATCAGTAGGCCTCAAATTGGAGAAACAAAGAAGTATTAACGGCAGGCTTATTTGTTCGCTCCTGTTTCAGAGAAACGGTGTCCAGGCTACCCTGACTTTAGGCAAATGAGGGGCAAACGAGCTGATTTTGGACACTGTCTTTGGCTGCGCCCCTCATGGAAACCTCCAGCCAGAGGTTAAGATGATTGACTATATGGAATAAGATGAAGGCCATGTGGGAGTGTTTTGGTTTTAATTTTGGACATTTGAGTTGCATTGGAAAAAATGACTTGGTCCACGTGAGCTTGAACTCTGGTGTGATTCCCCTTAGAGACTGGGTTTTGGAACTGAACTCAGAGAAGCATTGCCATGAATTTTGTTGGGATTTTAAGAGGCCACGCATGAAAGTCGCTCGTGGAAACTGAGACCTAGCCCCCGGGTGGATTTCCACAGAGGCCTGGGAATCTCAGCAAGGATATCACATGATTTTATTCTTAAAGAAATGGCAGCCATAGTTGAGAGTCAAAACACACATGGACCTCACATTGTAGACCTCAATGGGCCTGGCCTAATGTGACCTTTTGTCCACTCTTTGGGAAGCTGTGCCTGTGAGAGTTCTCCTGAGATTTCATTGAAATGAGCTTCCTCACCATTTAATGTTTGCTGAATGAACTGAAACCCACAGTGCCTCCAACTTCATGCTTGAAAAATGGCTAGATAAATACCATGAAATTTTTGAAATTCCTATGACCAGGTGGCACTGGAGAAACATTGGATGTCCTGTTGCTGATCATGAGGATACCAGACAGTGCCTTGATTTACTGAGTTTCATGAAAATGGTGTAGAACAGAGATGCCAGAAATTTGGAGCCTGCTGAGTAGTGGGTCTAGAGCAGTGGTGGGGAGGTGTTTGATAAAACATCCGTGGTAGGGCCATGTGGATCTACCATTGGATTCCAAATGGCTTGTAACTGACATGGTGCAGCCAACAGACCCTTATATGTAAAGGCATCTTGTTATATGGAGAGTTTTCAGAGGAAAATTAAGAATCAGGTTGATATGGACAAGGGGGCAATGGGGCAAGCTGTGAGAGATAGGAGCCTAGTTGGTGCATTCTCTTGCAGACCCTGACCCACCACACGTGACAGAACTCCCTCCAGCACTGTGTCCCCGTTTAGCTCCTAGTATTTCGTGAAACAAATACCAAACTCACAGTGCAGCAGCAAAAACACCACAAAAAGTGGAAGAGGACCAAATGGCTTCACAGTCCACACGGGGAGACACTTAGTCCCCAGTGGCCTCAGTTTACCTACAAAGAGAGGATTCAGCACTGCTTCATCTTGTTCATTGGAAAATAAGAAACCATGTCCTCCAGGTCACATAGATGCAGACCCAGCTTTGATGGTCTCACTACAGAGGAAGCCAAATCTCCTGAAAACTACATATATTTCAAGTGTGGAAGCTCAGAGGCAGTTTCTCAAAAAGTTTTTAGGCCAGCAGAGCTCCATGTTTGTGGAGTGTTTACCCTGTCCCTTAGTTTTGGAAACTCCTCTACCACCTCCAAGGTTGTGAACTCCTGAGCATTTTCCATTCCAGATATGTATTCACTGATTTTGTAACTCTTCTCCTCTAATTGTGTCTTACTTGGGGTGAAGGTAATGTCAAGGCATTGTTCTGGATGAGAGCGGGAGGATATTTGTGCAGCATATTTTTACATACACATTGGATTCATTTTCCAAATTTCCATTCGAAGTACTGAATCCCTAACACTAACCCATACCTAGTAGACTCAGACTATTCATCCTAATATAATGGAGAAAATTAGCCCAACACATTAGAAATACAAGTACTTCAGAGAAGACATGTTGTACAGTTGGACTTGACATTTGCATTATATAAGGTAGGAGTTATAAATCTAGTCAAATTTATTTGAAATATTCTCCATGTGTTTTTAAGCTTAACAAATATGTGAATTCTTATTTCCCTTTTCTGTAGCCTATTCACACATGTATATTTATATGTATATATAGAATCCTACCAGGTATCACACGTACATTTTTGTGAGGTGGCTGTCTTGGCAGATACAAATTGTGAGAAGAGTTCACTCCTCCTAAATGCTGTTGGAAATGAAAATTCAACCTATAGGAGAGCGTCCTAGTAGAACAACATTATACATTAACTCATGTTCAGTAAAATAAATATTTTTGCATTTGTGGATGATACATATTTACTGATGAATTTCGATTGGCATTTATATTGGTACTTTTTAATGTCTGTGAGTTGTGTGTGTGTGTGTGTGTTTGTGTGTGTGTATAGATATAGATATAGATATAGATATACTCTGCAAATTTTTCAAAATATGAAATATATGTGTCTAATATACACTCTCTAAATTCATTCATGTTCATGTATGTGGATTTATAATCCACTTTTCACAAGATTATAATCAGAAATATTCATCCACCTGAAATACATATTTGTTTCCTAGTACTGAAAACTAACTTCAGTGAATGGTGCATACAAATCCTAATTATTCTACAGTAACTGACCCAGTCTAACATCAATGCAAGTAGACTCCTATGGGACATGATATGTAATTTGTCATTCATTTGTATTCGACACTGGTACATTATTGTTTCTTCAGATTTGCACATCACAGGATATACATTTCATCCACAAGTTCACAAATTAATAAGCATTTGTTTCAACTTTAACCACTTCTTGCTTCAGAACACATGTATTGTCAGGGTATTCTTGACTGGTCTTTTCATGAGACTTCTTTCCAAACACATTATTTTGAATTTCCATAATCATTTTGAAGCAAAACTCACACACTCTTTATGATAAACCTAAACACAAATATTTCCATTACATATATACCTGGTTGGAATGAATGATTGTATATCAATATACGATTTCCTTTAATTTTTCAGATATCAGTTCAATTCATTATTTAAAGTTCAAAAAAGTTATATTATTTATTCACAGTATGGTCTATTCATGCTTTTTCTCTATGTTCCTAGAAACAGGGTACACCTCTTTGTACCCCCGATTCTCATTTTACATCTTCAATATATTGCTCCCAGAAATGGTGAAAGAAATACTCATGTCACCTCATTATCACAGTAATATTCTGGACAAAAAATGGAAAGGTCACACTTATGATTGTACCAAAGCCTAAATGGAAAGTGAACATGGATTTCTAAAAACATCCATGTCCAGGTTGCCTAATGCTGTCAATTGTCAATCCTATTGGTGACTACATATTTGTTTTTTTCCTAATTTATATATTCAAACTCAACCCTGTTGAAAATGTCTAATTCTATCACTCACTTTATACTTTGCCTGATTTCTTAATGTTTCTATTGATATCTGCTTTTCTACATATTTTCCCCAGTTCAACATAGTGACTGACTCTTCATATGTCCTGACATTTACATTCACTCAACAACCGAAAGTCTATTGCTAAAGAACTTTTGGTCCAAATCCTATTCTCACTCTTCTTCCTAAACCTACCGACTATCTTCCTAATCCTACTGAATATCCCTTTTTGACTGGATGTTCTCTTCTAAATTCAATCATCCAATGTACAAGATCTTATGCCATTGTATATGGAATTATCTGAGGCATCTTTGCAAAACATCATTCAAAGCTAAGTATCCCAATCAAGGGCAAAACCCTTCTGGGCTTCAAATCATACCTAGATTTCTGTTTTCCTACTTATATTTCACCTCTATATTCTTGTAAATATTGCAGGTTCCCAATACCATTATTCATCACACAGAATCACTCGTAATCCAAATCAAACCTGTTTTTAACCCCAAGTATACACTGTTCCCTCAATCATTTTACAGAAGAGCAGAGACAGAGTGGTTCTTACAATACAGGAAAGTTGTGGACCTTCAACCTGATGAGAACCTCAAATGTCCATGCACAAATGGAACCTGGAGAAGTTGTAGGCAGGTATGAAGCACCTGAGAGAGCAAAAGTCATCTTCCATGGCAAACAACCTGGTCAGGATGAAGGGATGTGTCTGAATCTGCCTCTCTCTCTTCTTATTGTACAGAAGATGGACCAAACCAGGGCTGAGTGGAGAGCTGTTCCCGGGTGCCAATGGTGATATACATTCTACCTTATGAAAGTGTCACAGGAAGTTCTGGCAACCTCCATCTTATGTTACCCTTGGAAGCAACTGTTAGGACAAAGTGGTTGCCAAGGCAGTGACCTCATTCAGTTCCAAAGAATGTGAAATACCTCATTTCCTTGGTGATGGAACTCTCTGTACTTGGTATCCAAGAAGCCAGACACCCAGAGGCAGTCCCAGTCCCAGTCCCAGTGGGCTCACTTGTTTGGATTTACCAAGGACAGAGTCAGTTTTCTTGGTACCTTATGATGTGAGGATGGCCAAATGCCAGGAGAGCTCTGAAGATGGACCTTTCCTGAGAAAACAGGTAGTGGCTAACCACTTTTTCCTGACATCTTCACAGAGTTGGTCAAGGAATCAAGATCTGAGAGAAGACAGGCCATTTCGGGGGAACATAGTATGGCCCACCAGTCAGAGGACACTCCGGATAGTCACAGACGTACTTGGGGGAAGGAGGTGCCTTTGTGGGAGTGGGTGTGGGTTTGTTGTTTTGTCTCATGTTCTGAGAATAGATAGAAAAGGCGGTTTGTTTGGTTTGGAGTGGACAGTTTCTAGTAAGTCATTTGACATGGCGAGTGTTTCTCTTTCTGTGTATCCCACTGTGTCCGTTGTTGTAGACATTAGAAAAGAGAATGCATTAATGGATGTGTCCTGTCTAGTATAAATCTTCCCATAATTCATCCTGCCCAATATATGAATGGACTGCAGCTTGTCTTATCAATGTGCAACACCTGCTATCTTTCTAAGTTGTTGTTTGCTTCCTGAATTCTGGCCACTCTCCAGAATAGGCTCATGGATTTGTGTACAAAATATGTACCACCTCCAAGCTCTGTGACATGGCCATGTACTGGATAGCTGAAGAGAATGGCGAGCATCTCAAAAAACTCAGATATCAGTGTGACAAGGAAAGTCTCAGTGCAGAAACCCTGCTTTGGGCCTTTTGCTTACTTATTTTTGTGTTGCACTGAATGTCAGGAAGGTCTTTGCCTCAGTCCACCCCTTTGTGAAGCCTGAAGAAAACAGTTTTCAAATGGAAATGAATGGGCCTCACCTGTGGCTCTTTATCAGCCTCTTGGACCTGGGTGTGGCTGTGACTTAGATTCTCAGCACCTGATGGATCTTAAGAATGATCCCATGTGAGCTTCCAAAACCAAAATGGCAAAAAATATCATTCATTGTGGATGAAGTCTCTTGCCTTCCTCTGTTAGGTTCCTGCAGTCCATCAAATGACAATAGGGATTCTTTGGGTCAAATGAGTTCTTCAAAGCCCTGCAGAGGTGCTTGTGTTTTCGCATGACTCTAAATCACCTAAAGAATCGATACCTAAAATCAGTAGGCCTCAAATTGGAGAAACAAAGAAGTATTAACGGCAGGCTTATTTGTTCGCTCCTGTTTCAGAGAAACGGTGTCCAGGCTACCCTGACTTTAGGCAAATGAGGGGCAAACGAGCTGATTTTGGACACTGTCTTGGGCTGCGCCCCTCATGGAAACCTCCAGCCAGAGGTTAAGATGATTGACTATATGGAATAAGATGAAGGCCATGTGGGAGTGTTTTGGTTTTAATTTTGGTCATTTGTGTTGCATTGGAAAAAATGACTGGGTCCACGTGAGCTTGAACTCTGGTGTGATTCCCCTTAGAGACTGGGTTTTGGAACTGAACTCAGAGAAGCATTGCCATGAATTTTGTTGGGAATTTAAGAGGCCACGCATGAAAGTCGCTCTTGGAAACTGAGACCTAGGCCCCGGGTGGATTTCCACAGAGGCCTGGGAATCTCAGCAAGGATATCACATGATTTTATTCTTAAAGAAATGGCAGCCATAGTTGAGAGTCAAAACACACATGGACCTCACATTGTAGACCTCAATGGGCCTGGCCTAATGTGACCTTTTGTCCACTCTTTGGGAAGCCGTGCCTGTGAGAGTTCTCCAGAGATTTCATTGAAATGAGCTTCCTCACCATTTAATGTTTGCTGAATGAACTGAAACCCACAGTGCCTCCAACTTCATGCTTGAAAAATGGCTAGATAAATACCATGAAATTTTTGAAATTCCTATGACCAGGTGGCACTGGAGAAACATTGGATGTCCTGTTGCTGATCATGAGTATACCAGACAGTGCCTTGATTTACTGAGTTTCATGAAAATGGTGTAGAACAGAGATGCCAGAAATTTGGAGCCTGCTGAGTAGTGGGTTTAGAGCAGTGGTGGGGAGGTGTTTGCTAAAACATCCGTGGTAGGGCCATGTGGATCTACCATTGGATTCCAAATGGCTTGTAACTGACATGGTGCAGCCAACAGACCCTTATATGTAAAGGCATCTTGTTATATGCAGAGTTTTCAGAGGAAAATTAAGAATCAGGTTGATATGGACAAGGGGGCAATGGGGCAAGCTGTGAGAGATAGGATCCTAGTTGGTGCATTCTCTTGCAGACTCTGACCCACCACACGTGACAGAACTTCCTCCAGCACTGTGTCCCAGTTTAGCTCCTAATATTTCGTGAAACAAATACCAAACTCACAGTGCAGCAGCAAAAACACCACAAAAAGTGGAAGAGGACCAAATGGCTTCACAGTCCACACGGGGAGACACTTAGTCCCCAGTGGCCTCAGTTTACCTACAAAGAGAGGATTCAGCACTGCTTCATCTTGTTCATTGGAAAATAAGAAACCATGTCCTCCAGGTCACATAGATGCAGACCCAGCTTTGATGGTCTCAGTACAGAGGAAGCCAAATCTCCTGAAAACTACATATATTTCAAGTGTGGAAGCTCAGAGGCAGTTTCTCAAAAAGTTTTTAGGCCAGCAGAGCTCCATGTTTGTGGAGTGTTTACCCTGTCCCTTAGTTTTGGAAACTCCTCTACCAACTCCAAGGTTGTGAACTCCTGAGCATTTTCCATTCCAGATATGTATTCACTGATTTTGTAACTCTTCTCCTCTAATTGTGTCTTACTTGGGGTGAAGGTAATGTCAAGGCACTGTTCTGGATGAGAGTGGGAGGATATTTGTGCAGCATATTTTTACATACACATTGGATTCATTTTCCAAATTTCCATTCGAAGTACTGAATCCCTGACACTAACCCATACCTAGTAGACTCAGACTATTCATCCTAATATAATGGAGAAAATTAGCCCAACACATTAGAAATACAAGTACTTCAGAGGAGACATGTTGTATAGTTGGACTTGACATTTGCATTATATAAGGTAGGAGTTATAAATCTAGTCAAATTTATTTGAAATATTCTCCATGTGTTTTTAAGCTTAACAAATATGTGAATTCTTATTTCCCTTTTCTGTAGCCTATTCACACATGTATATTTATATGCATATATAGAATCCTACCAGGTATCACACGTACATTTTTGTGAGGTGGCTGTCTTGGCAGATACAAATTGTGAGAAGAGTTCACTCCTCCTAAATGCTGTTGGAAATGAAAATTCAACCTATAGGAGAGCGTCCTAGTAGAACAACATTATACATTAACTCATGTTCAGTAAAATAAATATTTTTGCATTTGTGGATGATACATATTTACTGATGAATTTCGATTGGCATTTATATTGGTACTTTTAATGTCTGTGAGTGTTGTGTGTGTGTGTGTATATACAGATATAGATATAGATATACTCTGCAAATTTTTCAAAATATGAAATATATGTGTCTAATATACACTCTCTAAATTCATTCATGTTCATGTATGTGGATTTATAATCCACTTTTCACAAGATTATAATCAGAAATATTCATCCACCTGAAATACATATTTGTTTCCTAGTACTGAAAACTAACTTCAGTGAATGGTGCATACAAATCCTAATTATTCTACAGTAACTGACCCAGTCTAACATCAATGCAAGTAGACTCCTATGGGACATGATATGTAATTTGTCATTCATTTGTATTCGACACTGGTACATTATTGTTTCTTCAGTTTTTGCACATCACAGGATATACATTTCATCCACAAGTTCACAAATTAATAAGCATTTGTTTCAACTTTAACCACTTCTTGCTTCAGAACACATGTATTGTCAAGGTATTCTTGACTGGTCTTTTCATGAGACTTCTTTCCAAACACATTATTTTGAATTTCCATAATCATTTTGAAGCAAAACTCACACACTCTTTATGATAAACCTAAACACAAATATTTCCATTACATATATACCTGGTTGGAATGAATGATTGTATATCAATATACGATTTCCTTTAATTTTTCAGATATCAGTTCAATTCATTATTTAAAGTTCAAAAAAGTTATATTATTTATTCACAGTATGGTCTATTCATGCTTTTTCTCTATGTTCCTAGAAACAGGGTACACCTCTTTGTACCCCCGATTCTCATTTTACATCTTCAATATATTGCTCCCAGAAATGGTGAAAGAAATACTCATGTCACCTCATTATCACAGTAATATTCTGGACAAAAAATGGAAAGGTCACACTTATGATTGTACCAAAGCCTAAATGGAAAGTGAACATGGATTTCTAAAAACATCCATGTCCAGGTTGCCTAATGCTGTCAATTGTCAATCCTATTGGTGACTACATATTTGTTTTTTTCCTAATTTATATATTCAAACTCAACCCTGTTGAAAATGTCTAATTCTATCACTCACTTTATACTTTGCCTGATTTCGTAATGTTTCTATTGATATCTGCTTTTCTACATATTTTCCCCAGTTCAACATAGTGACTGACTCTTCATATGTGCTGACATTTACATTCACTCAACAACCGAAAGTCTATTGCTAAAGAACTTTTGGTCCAAATCCTATTCTCACTCTTCTTCCTAAACCTACCGACTATCTTCCTAATCCTACTGAATATCCCTTTTTGACTGGATGTTCTCTTCTAAATTCAATCATCCAATGTACAAGATCTTATGCCATTGTATATGGAATTATCTGAGGCATCTTTGCAAAACATCATTCAAAGCTAAGTATCCCAATCAAGGGCAAAACCCTTCTGGGCTTCAAATCATACCTAGATTTCTGTTTTCCTACTTATATTTCACCTCTATATTCTTGTAAATATTGCAGGTTCCCAATACCATTATTCATCACACAGAATCACTCGTAATCCAAATCAAACCTGTTTTTAACCCCAAGTATACACTGTTCCCTCAATCATTTTACAGAAGAGCAGAGACAGAGTGGTTCTTACAATACAGGAAAGTTGTGGACCTTCAACCTGATGAGAACCTCAAATGTCCATGCACAAATGGAACCTGGAGAAGTTGTAGGCAGGTATGAAGCACCTGAGAGAGCAAAAGTCATCTTCCATGGCAAACAACCTGGTCAGGATGAAGGGATGTGTCTGAATCTGCCTCTCTCTCTTCTTATTGTACAGAAGATGGACCAAACCAGGGCTGAGTGGAGAGCTGTTCCCGGGTGCCAATGGTGATATACATTCTACCTTATGAAAGTGTCACAGGAAGTTCTGGCAACCTCCATCTTATGTTACCCTTGGAAGCAACTGTTAGGACAAAGTGGTTGCCAAGGCAGTGACCTCATTCAGTTCCAAAGAATGTGAAATACCTCATTTCCTTGGTGATGGAACTCTCTGAACTTGGTATCCAAGAAGCCAGACACCCAGAGGCAGTCCCAGTCCCAGTCCCAGTGGGCTCACTTGTTTGGATTTACCAAGGACAGAGTCAGTTTTCTTGGTACCTAATGATGTGAGGATGGCCAAATGCCAGGAGAGCTCTGAAGATGGACCTTTCCTGAGAAAACAGGTAGTGGCTAACCACTTTTTCCTGACATCTTCACAGAGTTGGTCAAGGAATCAAGATCTGAGAGAAGACAGGCCATTTCGGGGGAACATAGTATGGCCCACCAGTCAGAGGACACTCCGGATAGTCACAGACGTACTTGGGGGAAGGATGTGCCTTTGTGGGAGTGGGTGTGGGTTTGTTGTTTTGTCTCATGTTCTGAGAATAGATAGAAAAGGCGGTTTGTTTGGTTTGGAGTGGACAGTTTCTAGTAAGTCATTTGACATGGCGAGTGTTTCTCTTTCTGTGTATCCCACTGTGTCCGTTGTTGTAGACATTAGAAAAGAGAATGCATTAATGGATGTGTCCTGTCTAGTATAAATCTTCCCATAATTCATCCTGCCCAATATATGAATGGACTGCAGCTTGTCTTATCAATGTGCAACACCTGCTATCTTTCTAAGTTGTTGTTTGCTTCCTGAATTCTGGCCACTCTCCAGAATAGGCTCATGGATTTGTGTACAAAATATGTACCACCTCCAAGCTCTGTGACATGGCCATGTACTGGATAGCTGAAGAGAATGGCGAGCATCTCAAAAAACTCAGATATCAGTGTGACAAGGAAAGTCTCAGTGCGGAAACCCTGCTTTGGGCCTTTTGCTTACTTATTTTTGTGTTGCACTGAATGTCAGGAAGGTCTTTGCCTCAGTCCACCCCTTTGTGAAGCCTGAAGAAAACAGTTTTCAAATGGAAATGAATGGGCCTCACCTGTGGCTCTTTATCAGCCTCTTGGACCTGGGTGTGGCTGTGACTTAGATTCTCAGCACCTGATGGATCTTAAGAATGATCCCATGTGAGCTTCCAAAACCAAAATGGCAAAAAATATCATTCATTGTGGATGAAGTCTCTTGCCTTCCTCTGTTAGGTTCCTGCACTCCATCAAATGACAATAGGGATTCTTTGGGTCAAATGAGTTCTTCAAAGCCCTGCAGAGGTGCTTGTGTTTTCGCATGACTCTAAATCACCTAAAGAATCGATACCTAAAATCAGTAGGCCTCAAATTGGAGAAACAAAGAAGTATTAACGGCAGGCTTATTTGTTCGCTCCTGTTTCAGAGAAACGGTGTCCAGGCTACCCTGACTTTAGGCAAATGAGGGGCAAACGAGCTGATTTTGGACACTGTCTTGGGCTGCGCCCCTCATGGAAACCTCCAGCCAGAGGTTAAGATGATTGACTATATGGAATAAGATGAAGGCCATGTGGGAGTGTTTTGGTTTTAATTTTGGTCATTTGTGTTGCATTGGAAAAAATGACTGGGTCCACGTGAGCTTGAACTCTGGTGTGATTCCCCTTAGAGACTGGGTTTTGGAACTGAACTCAGAGAAGCATTGCCATGAATTTTGTTGGGAATTTAAGAGGCCACGCATGAAAGTCGCTCTTGGAAACTGAGACCTAGGCCCCGGGTGGATTTCCACAGAGGCCTGGGAATCTCAGCAAGGATATCACATGATTTTATTCTTAAAGAAATGGCAGCCATAGTTGAGAGTCAAAACACACATGGACCTCACATTGTAGACCTCAATGGGCCTGGCCTAATGTGACCTTTTGTCCACTCTTTGGGAAGCCGTGCCTGTGAGAGTTCTCCAGAGATTTCATTGAAATGAGCTTCCTCACCATTTAATGTTTGCTGAATGAACTGAAACCCACAGTGCCTCCAACTTCATGCTTGAAAAATGGCTAGATAAATACCATGAAATTTTTGAAATTCCTATGACCAGGTGGCACTGGAGAAACATTGGATGTCCTGTTGCTGATCATGAGTATACCAGACAGTGCCTTGATTTACTGAGTTTCATGAAAATGGTGTAGAACAGAGATGCCAGAAATTTGGAGCCTGCTGAGTAGTGGGTCTAGAGCAGTGGTGGGGAGGTGTTTGCTAAAACATCCGTGGTAGGGCCATGTGGATCTACCATTGGATTCCAAATGGCTTGTAACTGACATGGTGCAGCCAACAGACCCTTATATGTAAAGGCATCTTGTTATATGCAGAGTTTTCAGAGGAAAATTAAGAATCAGGTTGATATGGACAAGGGGGCAATGGGGCAAGCTGTGAGAGATAGGAGCCTAGTTGGTGCATTCTCTTGCAGACTCTGACCCACCACACGTGACAGAACTTCCTCCAGCACTGTGTCCCAGTTTAGCTCCTAATATTTCGTGAAACAAATACCAAACTCACAGTGCAGCAGCAAAAACACCACAAAAAGTGGAAGAGGACCAAATGGCTTCACAGTCCACACGGGGAGACACTTAGTCCCCAGTGGCCTCAGTTTACCTACAAAGAGAGGATTCAGCACTGCTTCATCTTGTTCATTGGAAAATAAGAAACCATGTCCTCCAGGTCACATAGATGCAGACCCAGCTTTGATGGTCTCAGTACAGAGGAAGCCAAATCTCCTGAAAACTACATATATTTCAAGTGTGGAAGCTCAGAGGCAGTTTCTCAAAAAGTTTTTAGGCCAGCAGAGCTCCATGTTTGTGGAGTGTTTACCCTGTCCCTTAGTTTTGGAAACTCCTCTACCAACTCCAAGGTTGTGAACTCCTGAGCATTTTCCATTCCAGATATGTATTCACTGATTTTGTAACTCTTCTCCTCTAATTGTGTCTTACTTGGGGTGAAGGTAATGTCAAGGCATTGTTCTGGATGAGAGTGGGAGGATATTTGTGCAGCATATTTTTACATACACATTGGATTCATTTTCCAAATTTCCATTCGAAGTACTGAATCCCTAACACTAACCCATACCTAGTAGACTCAGACTATTCATCCTAATATAATGGAGAAAATTAGCCCAACACATTAGAAATACAAGTACTTCAGAGGAGACATGTTGTATAGTTGGACTTGACATTTGCATTATATAAGGTAGGAGTTATAAATCTAGTCAAATTTATTTGAAATATTCTCCATGTGTTTTTAAGCTTAACAAATATGTGAATTCTTATTTCCCTTTTCTGTAGCCTATTCACACATGTATATTTATATGCATATATAGAATCCTACCAGGTATCACACGTACATTTTTGTGAGGTGGCTGTCTTGGCAGATACAAATTGTGAGAAGAGTTCACTCCTCCTAAATGCTGTTGGAAATGAAAATTCAACCTATAGGAGAGCGTCCTAGTAGAACAACATTATACATTAACTCATGTTCAGTAAAATAAATATTTTTGCATTTGTGGATGATACATATTTACTGATGAATTTCGATTGGCATTTATATTGGTACTTTTAATGTCTGTGAGTGTTGTGTGTGTGTGTGTGTATATACAGATATAGATATAGATATACTCTGCAAATTTTTCAAAATATGAAATATATGTGTCTAATATACACTCTCTAAATTCATTCATGTTCATGTATGTGGATTTATAATCCACTTTTCACAAGATTATAATCAGAAATATTCATCCACCTGAAATACATATTTGTTTCCTAGTACTGAAAACTAACTTCAGTGAATGGTGCATACAAATCCTAATTATTCTACAGTAACTGACCCAGTCTAACATCAATGCAAGTAGACTCCTATGGGACATGATATGTAATTTGTCATTCATTTGTATTCGACACTGGTACATTATTGTTTCTTCAGTTTTTGCACATCACAGGATATACATTTCATCCACAAGTTCACAAATTAATAAGCATTTGTTTCAACTTTAACCACTTCTTGCTTCAGAACACATGTATTGTCAAGGTATTCTTGACTGGTCTTTTCATGAGACTTCTTTCCAAACACATTATTTTGAATTTCCATAATCATTTTGAAGCAAAACTCACACACTCTTTATGATAAACCTAAACACAAATATTTCCATTACATATATACCTGGTTGGAATGAATGATTGTATATCAATATACGATTTCCTTTAATTTTTCAGATATCAGTTCAATTCATTATTTAAAGTTCAAAAAAGTTATATTATTTATTCACAGTATGGTCTATTCATGCTTTTTCTCTATGTTCCTAGAAACAGGGTACACCTCTTTGTACCCCCGATTCTCATTTTACATCTTCAATATATTGCTCCCAGAAATGGTGAAAGAAATACTCATGTCACCTCATTATCACAGTAATATTCTGGACAAAAAATGGAAAGGTCACACTTATGATTGTACCAAAGCCTAAATGGAAAGTGAACATGGATTTCTAAAAACATCCATGTCCAGGTTGCCTAATGCTGTCAATTGTCAATCCTATTGGTGACTACATATTTGTTTTTTTCCTAATTTATATATTCAAACTCAACCCTGTTGAAAATGTCTAATTCTATCACTCACTTTATACTTTGCCTGATTTCGTAATGTTTCTATTGATATCTGCTTTTCTACATATTTTCCCCAGTTCAACATAGTGACTGACTCTTCATATGTGCTGACATTTACATTCACTCAACAACCGAAAGTCTATTGCTAAAGAACTTTTGGTCCAAATCCTATACTCACTCTTCTTCCTAAACCTACCGACTATCTTCCTAATCCTACTGAATATCCCTTTTTGACTGGATGTTCTCTTCTAAATTCAATCATCCAATGTACATGGTCCTATGCCATTGTATATGGAATTATCTGAGGCATCTTTGCAGAACATCATTCAAAGCTAAGTATCCCAATCAAGGGCAAAACCCTTCTGGGCTTCAAATCATACCTAGATTTCTGTTTTCCTACTTATATTTCACCTCTATATTCTTGTAAATATTGCAGGTTCCCAATACCATTATTCATCACACAGAATCACTCGTAATCCAAATCAAACCTGTTTTTAACCCCAAGTATACACTGTTCCCTCAATCATTTTACAGAAGAGCAGAGACAGAGTGGTTCTTACAATACAGGAAAGTTGGGGACCTTCAACCTGATGAGAACCTCAAATGTCCATGCACAAATGGTACCTGGAGAAGTTGTAGGCAGGTATGAAGCACCTGAGAGAGCAAAAGTCATCTTCCATGGCAAACAACCTGGTCAGGATGAAGGGATGTGTCTGAATCTGCCTCTCTCTCTTCTTATTGTACAGAAGAAGGACCAAACCAGGGCTGAGTGGAGAGCTGTTCCCGGGTGCCAATGGTGATATACATTCTACCTTATGAAAGTGTCACAGGAAGTTCTGGAAACCTCCATCTTATGTTACCCTTGGAAGCAACTGTTAGGACAAAGTGGTTGCCAAGGCAGTGACCTCATTCAGTTCCAAAGAATGTGAAATACCTCATTTCCTTGGTGATGGAACTCTCTGAACTTGGTATCCAAGAAGCCAGACAACAAGAGGCAGTCCCAGTCCCAGTCCCAGTGGGCTCACTTGTTTGGATTTACCAAGGACAGAGTCAGTTTTCTTGGTACCTAATGATGTGAGGATGGCCAAATGCCAGGAGAGCTCTGAAGATGGACCTTTCCTGAGAAAACAGGTAGTGGCTAACCACTTTTTCCTGACGTCTTCACAGAGTTGGTCAAGGAATCAAGATCTGAAAGAAGACAGGCCATTTCGGTCGAACATAGTATGGCCCACCAGTCAGAGGACACTCCGGATAGTCACAGACGTACTTGGATGAAGGAGGTGCCTTTGTGGGAGTGGGTGTGGGTTTGTTGTTTTGTCTCATGTTCTGAGAATAGATAGAAAAGGCGGTTTGTTTGGTTTGGAGTGGACAGTTTCTAGTAAGTCATTTGACATGGCGAGTGTTTCTCTTTCTGTGTATCCCACTGTGTCCGTTGTTGTAGACATTAGAAAAGAGAATGCATTAATGGATGTGTCCTGTCTAGTATAAATCTTCCCATAATTCATCCTGCCCAATATATGAATGGACTGCAGCTTGTCTTATCAATGTGCAACACCTGCTATCTTTCTAAGTTGTTGTTTGCTTCCTGAATTCTGGCCACTCTCCAGAATAGGCTCATGGATTTGTGTACAAAATATGTACCACCTCCAAGCTCTGTGACATGGCCATGTACTGGATAGCTGAAGAGAATGGCGAGCATCTCAAAAAACTCAGATATCAGTGTGACCAGGAAAGTCTCAGTGCAGAAACCCTGCTTTGGGCCTTTTGCTTACTTATTGTTGTGTTGCACTGAATGTCAGGAAGGTCTTTGCCTCAGGCCACCCCTTTGTGAAGCCTGAAGAAAACAGTTTTCAAATGGAAATGAATGGGCCTCACCTGTGGCTCTTTATCAGCCTCTTGGACCTGGGTGTGGCTGTGACTTAGATTCTCAGCACCTGATGGATCTTAAGAATGATCCCACGTGAGCTTCCAAAACCAAAATGGCAAAAAATATCATTCATTGTGGATGAAGTCTCTTGCCTTCCTCTGTTAGGTTCCTGCACTCCATCAAATGACAATAGGGATTCTTTGGGTCAAATGAGTTCTTCAAAGCCCTGCAGAGGTGCTTGTGTTTTCGCATGACTCTAAATCACCTAAAGAATCGATACCTAAAATCAGTAGGCCTCAAATTGGAGAAACAAAGAAGTATTAACGGCAGGCTTATTTGTTCGCTCCTGTTTCAGAGAAACGGTGTCCAGGCTACCCTGACTTTAGGCAAATGAGGGGCAAACGAGCTGATTTTGGACACTGTCTTGGGCTGCGCCCCTCATGGAAACCTCCAGCCAGAGGTTAAGATGATTGACTATATGGAATAAGATGAAGGCCATGTGGGAGTGTTTTGGTTTTAATTTTGGTCATTTGTGTTGCATTAGAAAAAATGACTGGGTCCACGTGAGCTTGAACTCTGGTGTGATTCCCCTTAGAGACTGGGTTTTGGAACTGAACTCAGAGAAGCATTGCCATGAATTTTGTTGGGATTTTAAGAGGCCACGCATGAAAATCGCTCTTGGAAACTGAGACCTAGGCCCCGGGTGGATTTCCACAGAGGCCTGGGAATCTCAGCAAGGATATCACATGATTTTATTCTTAAAGAAATGGCAGCCATAGTTGAGAGTCAAAACACACATGGACCTCACATTGTAGACCTCAATGGGCCTGGCCTAATGTGACCTTTTGTCCACTCTTTGGGAAGCCGTGCCTGTGAGAGTGCTCCAGAGATTTCATTGAAATGAGCTTCCTCACCATTTAATGTTTGCTGAATGAACTGAAACCCACAGTGCCTCCAACTTCATGCTTGAAAAATGGCTAGATAAATACCATGAAATTTTTGAAATTCCTATGACCAGGTGGCACTGGAGAAACATTGGATGTCCTGTTGCTGATCATGAGTATACCAGACAGTGCCTTGATTTACTGAGTTTCATGAAAATGGTGTAGAACAGAGATGCCAGAAATTTGGAGCCTGCTGAGTAGTGGGTCTAGAGCAGTGGTGGGGAGGTGTTTGCTAAAAAATCCGTGGTAGGGCCATGTGGATCTACCATTGGATTCCAAATGGCTTGTAACTGACATGGTGCAGCCAACAGACCCTTATATGTAAAGGCATCTTGTTATATGGAGAGTTTTCAGAGGAAATTAAGAATCAGGTTGATATGGACAAGGGGGCAATGGGGCAAGCTGTGAGAGATAGGAGCCTAGTTGGTGCATTCCCTTGCAGACCCTGACCCACCACACGTGACAGAACTCCCTCCAGCACTGTGTCCCAGTTTAGCTCCTAGTATTTCGTGAAACAAATACCAAACTCACAGTGCAGCAGCAAAAACACCACAAAAAGTGGAAGAGGACCAAATGGCTTCACAGTCCACACGGGGAGGCACTTAGTCCCCAGTGGCCTCAGTTTACCTACAAAGAGAGGATTCAGCACTGCTTCATCTTGTTCATTGGAAAATAAGAACCATGTCCTCCAGGTCACATAGATGCAGACCCAGCTTTGATGGTCTCACTACAGAGGAAGCCAAATCTCCTGAAACTACATATATTTCAAGTGTGGAAGCTCAGAGGCAGTTTCTCAAAAAGTTTTTAGGCCAGCAGAGCTCCATGTTTGTGGAGTGTTTACCCTGTCCCTTAGTTTTGGAAACTCCTCTACCACCTCCAAGGTTGTGAACTCCTGAGCATTTTCCATTCCAGATATGTATTCACTGATTTTGTAACTCTTCTCCTCTAATTGTGTCTTACTTGGGGTGAAGGTAATGTCAAGGCATTGTTCTGGATGAGAGCGGGAGGATATTTGTGCAGCATATTTTTACATACACATTGGATTCATTTTCCAAATTTCCATTCGAAGTACTGAATCCCTGACACTAACCCATACCTAGTAGACTCAGACTATTCATCCTAATATAATGGAGAAAATTAGCCCAACACATTAGAAATACAAGTACTTCAGAGGAGACATGTTGTATAGTTAGACTTGACATTTGCATTAAATAAGGTAGGAGTTATAAATCTAGTCAAATTTATTTGAAATATTCTCCATGTGTTTTTAAGCTTAACAAATATGTGAATTCTTATTTCCCTTTTCTGTAGCCTATTCACACATGTATATTTATATGCATATATAGAATCCTACCAGGTATCACACGTACATTTTTGTGAGGTGGCTGTCTTGGCAGATACAAATTGTGAGAAGAGTTCACTCCTCCTAAATGCTGTTGGAAATGAAAATTCAACCTATAGGAGAGCGTCCTAGTAGAACAACATTATACATTAACTCATGTTCAGTAAAATAAATATTTTTGCATTTGTGGATGATACATATTTACTGATGAATTTCGATTGGCATTTATATTGGTACTTTTTAATGTCTGTGAGTTGTGTGTGTGTGTGTGTGTATACAGATATAGATATAGATATACTCTGCAAATTTTTCAAAATATGAAATATATGTGTCTAATATACACTCTCTAAATTCATTCATGTTCATGTATGTGGATTTATAATCCACTTTTCACAAGATTATAATCAGAAATATTCATCCACCTGAAATACATATTTGTTTCCTAGTACTGAAAACTAACTTCAGTGAATGGTGCATACAAATCCTAATTATTCTACAGTAACTGACCCAGTCTAAGATCAATGCAAGTAGACTCCTATGGGACATGATATGTAATTTGTCATTCATTTGTATTCGACACTAGTACATTATTGTTTCTTCAGTTTTTGCACATCACAGGATATACATTTCATCCACAAGTTCACAAATTAATAAGCATTTGTTTCAACTTTAACCACTTCTTGCTTCAGAACACATGTATTGTCAGGGTATTCTTGACTGGTCTTTTCATGAGACTTCTTTCCAAACACATTATTTTGAATTTCCATAATCATTTTGAAGCAAAACTCACACACTCTTTATGATAAACCTAAACACAAATATTTCCATTACATATATACCTGGTTGGAATGAATGATTGTATATCAATATACGATTTCCTTTAATTTTTCAGATATCAGTTCAATTCATTATTTAAAGTTCAAAAAAGTTATATTATTTATTCACAGTATGGTCTATTCATGCTTTTTCTCTATGTTCCTAGAAACAGGGTACACCTCTTTATAGCCCCGATTCTCATTTTACATCTTCAATATATTGCTCCCAGAAATGGTGAAAGAAATACTCATGTCACCTCATTATCACAGTAATATTCTGGACAAAAAATGGAAAGGTCACACTTATGATTGTACCAAAGCCTAAATGGAAAGTGAACATGGATTTCTAAAAACATCCATGTCCAGGTTGCCTAATGCTGTCAATTGTCAATCCTATTGGTGACTACATATTTGTTTTTTTCCTAATTTATATATTCAAACTGAACCCTGTTGAAAATGTCTAATTCTATCACTCACTTTATACTTTGCCTGATTTCGTAATGTTTCTATTGATATCTGCTTTTCTACATATTTTCCCCAGTTCAACATAGTGACTGACTCTTCATATGTGCTGACATTTACATTCACTCAACAACCGAAAGTCTATTGCTAAAGAACTTTTGGTCCAAATCCTACACTCACTCTTCTTCCTAAACCTACCGACTATCTTCCTAATCCTACTGAATATCCCTTTTTGACTGGATGTTCTCTTCTAAATTCAATCATCCAATGTACAAGGTCCTATGCCATTGTATATGGAATTATCTGAGGCATCTTTGCAGAACATCATTCAAAGCTAAGTATCCCAATCAAGGGCAAAACCCTTCTGGGCTTCAAATCATACCTAGATTTCTGTTTTCCTACTTATATTTCACCTCTATATTCTTGTAAATATTGCAGGTTCCCAATACCATTATTCATCACACAGAATCACTCGTAATCCAAATCAACCCTTTTTTAACCCCAAGTATACACTGTTCCCTCAATCATTTTACAGAAGAGCAGAGACAGAGTGGTTCTTACAATACAGGAAAGTTGGGGACCTTCCACCTGATGAGAACCTCAAATGTCCATGCACAAATGATACCTGGAGAAGTTGTAGGCAGGTATGAAGCACCTGAGAGAGCAAAAGTCATCTTCCATGGCAAACAACCTGGTCAGGATGAAGGGATGTGTCTGAATCTGCCTCTCTCTCTTCTTATTGTACAGAAGATGGACCAAACCAGGGCTGAGTGGAGAGCTGTTCCCGGGTGCCAATGGTGATATACATTCTACCTTATGAAAGAGTCACAGGAAGTTCTGGCAACCTCCATCTTATGTTACCCTTGGAAGCAACTGTTAGGACAAAGTGGTTGCCAAGGCAGTGACCTCATTCAGTTCCAAAGAATGTGAAATACCTCATTTCCTTGGTGATGGAACTCTCTGAACTTGGTATCCAAGAAGCCAGACACCCAGAGGCAGTCCCAGTCCCAGTCCCAGTGGGCTCACTTGTTTGGATTTACCAAGGACAGAGTCAGTTTTCTTGGTACCTAATGATGTGAGGATGGCCAAATGCCAGGAGAGCTCTGAAGATGGACCTTTCCTGAGAAAACAGGTAGTGGCTAACCACTTTTTCCTGACGTCTTCACAGAGTTGGTCAAGGAATCAAGATCTGAGAGAAGACAGGCCATTTCGGGGGAACATAGTATGGCCCACCAGTCAGAGGACACTCCGGATAGTCACAGACGTACTTGGGGGAAGGAGGTGCCTTTGTGGGAGTGGGTGTGGGTTTGTTGTTTTGTCTCATGTTCTGAGAATAGATAGAAAAGGCGGTTTGTTTGGTTTGGAGTGGACAGTTTCTAGTAAGTCATTTGACATGGCGAGTGTTTCTCTTTCTGTGTATCCCACTGTGTCCGTTGTTGTAGACATTAGAAAAGAGAATGCATTAATGGATGTGTCCTGTCTAGTATAAATCTTCCCATAATTCATCCTGCCCAATATATGAATGGACTGCAGCTTGTCTTTTCAATGTGCAACACCTGCTATCTTTCTAAGTTGTTGTTTGCTTCCTGAATTCTGGCCACTCTCCAGAATAGGCTCATGGATTTGTGTACAAAATATGTACCACCTCCAAGCTCTGTGACATGGCCATGTACTGGATAGCTGAAGAGAATGGCGAGCATCTCAAAAAACTCAGATATCAGTGTGACCAGGAAAGTCTCAGTGCAGAAACCCTGCTTTGGGCCTTTTGCTTACTTATTGTTGTGTTGCACTGAATGTCAGGAAGGTCTTTGCCTCAGGCCACCCCTTTGTGAAGCCTGAAGAAAACAGTTTTCAAATGGAAATGAATGGGCCTCACCTGTGGCTCTTTATCAGCCTCTTGGACCTGTGTGTGGCTGTGACTTAGATTCTCAGCACCTGATGGATATTAAGAATGATCCCATGTGAGCTTCCAAAACCAAAATGGCAAAAAATATCATTCATTGTGGATGAAGTCTCTTGCCTTCCTCTGTTAGGTTCCTGCACTCCATCAAATGACAATAGGGATTCTTTGGGTCAAATGAGTTCTTCAAAGCCCTGCAGAGGTGCTTGTGTTTTCGCATGACTCTAAATCACCTAAAGAATCGATACCAAAAATCAGTAAGCCTCAAATTGGAGAAACAAAGAAGTATTAACGGCAGGCTTATTTGTTCGCTCCTGTTTCAGAGAAACGGTGTCCAGGCTACCCTGACTTTAGGCAAATGAGGGGCAAACGAGCTGATTTTGGACACTGTCTTGGGCTGCGCCCCTCATGGAAACCTCCAGCCAGAGGTTAAGATGATTGACTATATGGAATAAGATGAAGGCCATGTGGGAGTGTTTTGGTTTTAATTTGGTCATTTGTGTTGCATTGGAAAAAATGACTGGGTCCACGTGAGCTTGAACTCTGGTGTGATTCCCCTTAGAGACTGGGTTTTGGAACTGAACTCAGAGAAGCATTGCCATGAATTTTGTTGGGATTTTAAGAGGCCACGCATGAAAGTCGCTCTTGGAAACTGAGACCTAGGCCCCGGGTGGATTTCCACAGAGGCCTGGGAATCTCAGCATGGATATCACATGATTTTATTCTTAAAGAAATGGCAGCCATATTTGAGAGTCAAAACACACATGGACCTCACATTGTAGACCTCAATGGGCCTGGCCTAATGTGACCTGTTGTCCACTCTTTGGGAAGCCGTGCCTGTGAGAGTGCTCCAGAGATTTCATTGAAATGAGCTTCCTCACCATTTAATGTTTGCTGAATGAACTGAAACCCACAGTGCCTCCAACTTCATGCTTGAAAAATGGCTAGATAAATACCATGAAATTTTTGAAATTCCTATGACCAGGTGGCACAGGAGAAACATTGGATGTCCTGTTGCTGATCATGAGTATACCAGACAGTGCCTTGATTTACTGAGTTTCATGAAAATGGTGTAGAACAGAGATGCCAGAAATTTGGAGCCTGCTGAGTAGTGGGTCTATAGCAGTGGTGGGGAGGTGTTTGATAAAACATCCGTGGTAGGGCCATGTTTATCTACCATTGGATTCCAAATGGCTTGTAACTGACATGGTGCAGCCAACAGACCCTTATATGTAAAGGCATCTTGTTATATGGAGAGTTTTCAGAGGAAAATTAAGAATCAGGTTGATATGGACAAGGGGGCAATGGGGCAAGCTGTGAGAGATAGGAGCCTAGTTGGTGCATTCTCTTGCAGACCCTGACCCACCACACGTGACAGAACTCCCTCCAGCACTGTGTCCCCGTTTAGCTCCTAGTATTTCGTGAAACAAATACCAAACTCACAGTGCAGCAGCAAAAACACCACAAAAAGTGGAAGAGGACCAAATGGCTTCACAGTCCACACGGGGAGACACTTAGTCCCCAGTGGCCTCAGTTTACCTACAAAGAGAGGATTCAGCACTGCTTCATCTTGTTCATTGGAAAATAAGAAACCATGTCCTCCAGGTCACATAGATGCAGACCCAGCTTTGATGGTCTCACTACAGAGGAATCCAAATCTCCTGAAAACAACATATATTTCAAGTGTGGAAGCTCAGAGGCAGTTTCTCAAAAAGTTTTTAGGCCAGCAGAGCTCCATGTTTGTGGAGTGTTTACCCTGTCCTTTAGTTTTGGAAACTCCTCTACCACCTCCAAGGTTGTGAACTCCTGAGCATTTTCCATTCCAGATATGTATTCACTGATTTTGTAACTCTTCTACTCTAATTGTGTCTTACTTGGGGTGAAGGTAATGTCAAGGCATTGTTCTGGATGAGAGCGGGAGGATATTTGTGCAGCATATATTTACATACACATTGGATTCATTTTCCAATTTTCCATTCGAAATACTGAATCCCTGACACTAACCCATACCTAGTAGACTTAGACTATTCATCCTAATATAATGGAGAAAATTAACCCAACACATTAGAAATACAAGTACTTCAGAGGAGACATGTTGTATAGTTGGACTTGACATTTGCATTATATAAGGTAGGAGTTATAAATCTAGTCAAATTTATTTGAAATATTCTCCATGTGCTTTAAACTTAACAAATATGTGAATTCTTGTTTCCTTTTTCTGTAGTCTATTCACACATGTATATTTATATGCATATATAGAATCCTACCAGGTATCACACGTACATTTTTGTGAGGTGGCTGTCTTGGCAGATTCAAATTGTGAGAAGAGTTCACTCCTCCTAAATGCTGTTGGAAATGAAAATTCAACTTATAGGAGAGAGTCCTAGTAGAACAACATTATACATTAGCTCATGTTCAGTAAAATAAATATTTTTGCATTTGTGGATGATACATATTTACTGATGAATTTCGATTGGCATTTATATTGGTACTTTTTAATGTCTGTGAGTTGTGTGTGTGTGTGTGTGTGTGTGTGTGTGTGTATAGATATAGATATAGATATAGATATACTCTGCAAATTTTTCAAAATATGAAATATATGTGTCTAATATACACTCTCTAAATTCATTCATGTTCATGTATGTGGATTTATAATCCACTTTTCACAAGATTATAATCAGAAATATTTATCCACCTGAAATACATATTTGTTTCCTAGTACTGAAAACTAACTTCAGTGAATGGTGCATACAAATCCTAATTATTCTACAGTAACTGACCCAGTCTAACATCAATGCAAGTAGACTCCTATGGGACATGATATGTAATTTGTCATTCATTTGTATTCGACACTGGTACATTATTGTTTCTTCAGTTTTTGCACATCACAGGATATACATTTCATCCACAAGTTCACAAATTAATAAGCATTTGTTTCAACTTTCACCACTTCTTGCTTCCGAACACATGTATTGTCAGGGTTTCTTGACTGGTCCTTTCATGAGACTTCTTTCCAAACACATTATTTTGAATTTCCATAATCATTTTGAAGCAAAACTCACACACTCTTCATGATAAACCAAAACACTAATATTTCCATTACATATATACCAGGTTGGAATGAATGATTGTATATCAATATACGATTTCCTTTAATTTTTCAGATATCAGTTCAATTCATTATTTAAATTTCAAAAAAGTTATATTATTTATTCACAGTATGGTCTATTCATGCTTTTTCTCTATGTTCCTAGAAACAGGGTACACCTCTTTGTACCCCCGATTCTCATTTTACATCTTCAATATATTGCTCCCAGAAATGGTGAAAGAAATACTCATGTCACCTCATTATCACCGTAATATTCTGGACAAAAAATGGAAAGGTCACACTTATGATTGTACCAAAGCCTAAATGGAAAGTGAACATGGATTTCTAAAAACATCCATGTCCAGGTTGCCTAATGCTGTCAATTGTCAATCCTATTGGTGACTACATATTTGTTTTTTTCCTAATTTATATATTCAAACTCAACCCTGTTGAAAATGTCTAATTCTATCACTCACTTTATACTTTGCCTGATTTTGTAATGTTTCTATTGATATCTGCTTTTCTACATATTTTCCCCAGTTCAACATAGTGACTGACTCTTCATATGTGCTGACATTTACATTCACTCAACAACCGAAAGTCTATTGCTAAAGAACTTTTGGTCAAATCCTATACTCACTCTTCTTCCTAAACCTACCGACTATCTTCCTAATCCTACTGAATATCCCTTTTTGACTGGATGTTCTCTTATAAATTCAATCATCCAATGTACAAGGTCCTATGCCATTGTATATCGAATTATCTGAGGCACCTTTGCAGAACATCATTCAAAGCTAAGTATCCCAATCAAGGGCAAAACCCTTCTGGGCTTCAAATCATAACTAGATTTCTGTTTTCCTACTTATATTTCACCTCTATATTCTTGTAAATATTGCAGGTTCCCAATACCATTATTCATCACACAGAATCACTCGTAATCCAAATCAAACCTGTTTTTAACCCCAAGTATACACTGTTCCCTCAATCATTTTACAGAAGAGCAGAGACAGAGTGGTTCTTACAATACAGGAAAGTTGGGGACCTTCCACCTGATGAGAACCTCAAATGTCCATGCACAAATGGTACCTGGAGAAGTTGTAGGCAGGTATGAAGCACCTGAGAGAGCAAAAGTCATCTTCCATGGCAAACAACCTGGTCAGGATGAAGGGATGTGTCTGAATCTGCCTCTCTCTCTTCTTATTGTACAGAAGATGGACCAAACCAGGGCTGAGTGGAGAGCTGTTCCCAGGTGCCAATGGTGATATACATTCTACCTTATGAAAGTGTCACAGGAAGTAGGGGCAACCTCCATCTTATGTTACCCATGGAAGCAACTGTTAGGACACAGTGGTTGCCAAGGCAGTGACCTCATTCAGTTCCAAAGAATGTGACATACCTCATTTCCTTTGTGATGGAACTCTCTGAACTTGGTATCCAAGAAGCCAGGCACCCAGAGGCAGTCCCAGACCCAGTCCCAGTGGGCTCACTTGTTTGGATTTACCAAGGACAGAGTCAGTTTTCTTGGTACCTAATGATGTGAGGATGGCCAAATGCCAGGAGAGCTCTGAAGAAGGACATTTCCTGAGAAAACTGGTAGTGGCTAACCACTTTTTCCTGACATCTTCACAGAGTTGGTCAAGGAAACAAGATCTGAGAGAAGACAGGCCATTTCGGGGGAACATAGTATGGCCCACCAGTCAGAGGACACTCCGGATAGTCACAGACCTACTTGGGGGAAGGAGGTGCCTTTGTGGGAGTGGGTGTGGGTTTGTTGTTTTGTCTCATGTTCTGAGAATAGATTGGAAAGGCGGTTTGTTTGGTTTGGAGTGGACAGTTTCTAGTAAGTCATTTGACATGGCGAGTGTTTCTCTTTCTGTGTATCCCACTGTGTCCGTTGTTGTAGACATTAGAAAAGAGAATGCATTAATGGATGTGTCCTGTCTAGTACAAATCTTCCCATAATTCATCCTGCCCAATATATGAATGGACTGCAGCTTGTCTTATCAATGTGCAACACCTGCTATCTTTCTAAGTGGTTGTTTTCTTCCTGAATTCTGCCCACTCTCCAGAATAGGCTCATGGATTTGTGTCCAAAATATTTAACACCTCCAAGCTCTGTGACATGGCCATGTACTGGATAGCTGAAGAGAATGGCGAGCATCTCAGAAAACTCAGATATCAGTGTGACCAGGAAAGTCTCAGTGCAGAAACCCTGCTTTGGGCCTTTTGCTTACTTATTGTTGTGTTGCACTGAATGTCAGCAAGGTCTTTGCCTCAGGCCACATTTTGTGAAGCCTGAAGAAAACAATTTACAAATGGAAATGAATGGGCCTCACCTGTGGCTCTTTATCAGTCTCTTGGACCTGTGTGTGGCTGTGACATAGATTCTCAGCACCTGATGGATCTTAAGAATGATCCCATGTGAGCTTCCAAAACCAAAATGGCAAAAAATATCATTCATTGTGGATGAAGTCTCTTGCCTTCCTCTGTTAGGTTCCTGCACTCCATCAAATGACAATAGGGATTCTTTGGGTCAAATGAGTTCTTCAAATCCCTGCAGAGGTGCTTGTGTTTTGCATGACTCTAAATCACCTAAAGAATCGATACCTAAATCAGTAGGCCTCAAATTGGAGAAACAAAGAAGTATTAACGGCAGGCTTATTTGTTCACTCCTGGTTCACAGAAACGGTGTGCAGGCTACCCTGACTTTAGGCAAATGAGGGGCAAACGAGCTGATTTTGGACAGTGTCTTGCGCTGCGCCCCTCATGGAAACCTCCAGCCAGAGGTTAAGATGATTGACTATATGGAATAAGATGAAGGCCATGTGGGAGTGTTTTGGTTTTAATTTTGGTCATTTGTGTTGCATTGGAAAAAATGACTGGGTCCACGTGGGCTTGAACTCTGGTGTGATTCCCCTTAGAGACTGGGTTTTGGAACTGAACTCAGAGAAGCATTGCCATGAATTTTGTTGGGATTTTAAGAGGCCACGCATGAAAGTCACTCTTCGAAACTGAGACCTAGGCCCCGGGTGGATTTCCACAGAGGCCTGGGAATCTCAGCAAGGATATCACATGATTTTATTCTTAAAGAAATGGCAGCCATAGTTGAGAGTCAAAACACACATGGACCTCACATTGTAGACCTCAATGGGCCTGGCCTAATGTGACCTTTTGTCCACTCTTTGGGAAGCCGTGCCTGTGAGAGTGCTCCAGAGATTTCATTGAAATGAGCTTCCTCACCATTTAATGTTTGCTGAATGAACTGAAACCCACAGTGCCTCCAACTTCATGCTTGAAAAATGGCTAGATAAATACCATGAAATTTTTGAAATTCCTATGACCAGGTGGCACTGGAGAAATATTGGATGTCCTGTTGCTCATCATGAGTATACCAGACAGTGCCTTGATTTACTGAGTTTCATGAAAATGGTGTAGAACAGAGATGCCAGTAAGTTGGAGCCTGCTGAGTAGTGGGTCTAGAGCAGTGGTGGGGAGGTGTTTGATTAAACATCCGTGGTAGGGCCATGTGGATCTACCATTTAATTCCAAATGGCTTGTAACTTACAAGGTGCAGCTAGCAGACCCTTATATGTAAAGGCATCTTTTTATATGGAGAGTTTTCAGAGGAAAATTAAGAATCAGGTTGATATGGACAAGGGGGCAATGGGGCAAGCTGTGAGAGATAGGAGCCTAGTTGGTGCATTCTCTTGCAGACTCTGACTCACCACACGTGACAGAACCTCCTCCAGCACTGTGTCCCAGTTTAGCTCCTAGTATTTCATGAAACAAATACCAAACTCACAGTGCAGCAGCAAAAACACCACAAATTGGAGGAGGACCAAATGGCATCACAGTCCACACGGGGAGACACTTAGTCCCCAGTGGCCTCAGTTTACCTACAAAGAGAGGATTCAGCACTGCTTCATCTTGTTCATTGGAAAATAAGAAACCATGTCCTCCAGGTCACATAGATGCAGACCCAGCTTTGATGGTCTCACTACAGAGGAATCCAAATCTCCTGAAAACAACATATATTTCAAGTGTGGAAGCTCAGAGGCAGTTTCTCAAAAAGTTTTTAGGCCAGCAGAGCTCCATGTTTGTGGAGTGTTTACCCTGTCCCTTAGTTTTGGAAACTCCTCTACCACCTCCAAGGTTGTGAACTCCTGAGCATTTTCCATTCCAGATATGTATTCACTGATTTTGTAACTCTTCTCCTCTAATTGTGTCTTACTTGGGGTGAAGGTAATGTCAAGGCATTGTTCTGGATGAGAGCGGGAGGATATTTGTGCAGCATATATTTACATACACATTGGATTCATTTTCCAATTTTCCATTCGAAATACTGTATCCCAGACACTAACCCATACCTAGTAGTCTCAGACTATTCATCCTAATATAATGGAGAAAATTAACCCAACACAATGGAAATACAAGCACTTCAGAGGAGACATGTTGTATAGTTGGACTTGACATATGCATTATATAAGGTAGGAGTTATAAATCTAGTCAAATTTTAATTGAAATATTCTCCATGTGTTTTTAAACTTAACAAATATGTGAATTCTTGTTTCCCTTTTCTGTAGCCTATTCACACATGTATATTTATATGCATATATAGAATCCTACCAGGTATCACACGTACATTTTTGTGAGGTGGCTGTCTTGGCAGATACAAATTGTGAGAAGTGTTCACTCCTCCTTAATGCTGTTGGAAATGAAAATTCAACCTATAGGAGAGCGTCCTAGTAGAACAACATTATACATTAACTCATGTTCAGTAAAATAAATATTTTTGCATTTGTGGATGATATATATTTACTGATGAATTTCGATTGGCATTTATATTGGTACTTTTTAATGTCTGTGAGTGTTGTGTGTGTGTGTGTGTGTGTGTGTGTGTGTGTATAGATGTAGATATAGATATAGATATACTCTCCAAATTTTTCAAAATATGAAATATATGTGTCTAATATACACTCTCTAAATTCATTCATGTTCATGTATGTGGATTTATAATCCACTTTTCACAAGATTATAATCAGAAATATTCATCCACCTGAAATACATATTTGTTTCCTAGTACTGAAAGCTAACTTCAGTGAATGGTGCATACAAATCCTAATTATTCTACAGTAACTGACGCAGTCTAACATCAATGCAAGTAGAATCCTATGGGACATGATATGTAATTTGTCATTCATTTGCATTCGACACTGGTACATTATTATTTCTTCAGTTTTTGCACATCATAAGATATACCTTTGCCAAGGCAGTGACCTCATTCAGTTCCAAAGAATGTGACATACCTCATTTCCTTGGTGAAGGAACTCTCTGAACTTTGTATCCAAGGAGCCAGGCACCCAGAGGCAGTTTCAGTCCCAGTCCCAGTGGGCTCACTTGTTTGGATTTAGCAAGGATAAAGTCAGTCATTCTTGGTTCCTACTGAAGTGAGAATTACCAAATGCCTGGAGAGCTCTGAAGAGGGAACTTTCCTGAGAAAGCAGGTAGTAGCTCTCCATTTTTTCCTTACAACTTTACAGAGTTCGCCAAGGAAAACAGATCTGAGAGAGGACAGGCCATTTCAGAAGAACAGAGTATGGCCACCAGTCAGAGGACACTCTGGTTAGTCACACAGCTACTTGGGGAAGGAGGTGCCTTTTTGGGAGTGGGTGTGGGTTTGTGGTTTGTCTCATGTTCTGAAAATAGGTAGGAATGGCGGTTTGTTTGTTTTGGAGTGAACTGTTTCTGGTAAGTCGTTTGACGAGGTGAGTGTTTCCATGTCTGTGTATCCCACTGTGCCTGTGGTAGTAGACAAGAGAAAAGAGAATGCAGCAATGGATGTGTCATGTCTAGTATAAAGCTTCCCAGCATTCATCCTGCCCAATTTATGAATGGAGTGTGGCTTGCCTTATGCACGGGCAACACCTAATACCTTCCTAAGTCCCTGTTTTCTTCCTGAATTCTGGCCACTCTCTAGAATAGGCTCATGGTTATGTGTCCAAGATACGTACCAAATCCAAGGTCTTTGACATGGCCATGTACTGGATACCTGAATAGAATGGCTCGCATCTCAGAAAACTCAGATATCAGTGTGACCAGGAAAGTCTCAGTGGAGATACCCTGCTTTGGGCCTTTTGCTTACCTATTGTTCTGTTGCCCTGAATATCAGAAAGGTCTATGTCTCATGCAACCCCTTTGTTAAGCCTGAAGAAAACAGTTTTCAAATGGAAATGAATGTGCATCACCTCTGGCTCTTTGCTTAATTTCATTGGAAAACGATGTGTCTGATTCAGGCCCTTTGCCCTGTTTTAGGCTGTGACTTAGATTCTCAGCACCTGATGGATGTAAAGAAAGATCCCATATGTGCATCTAAACCAAAATGGAAAAACGTTCAATCAATGTGCATGAAGTATATTGCCTTCCTTTGTTAGGTTTCTGAAATCCATCATGTCAGAATAGGGATCCTTTGGGTGAAATGAGTTCTTCAAATCTTTGCAGAGGTGCTTGGCTTTTCTCATGACTCCAATTCACAAAAAGAATCTAGACCCCACAGTCAGAGAGGCTCAAATTGGAGAAGCGAAGCAGTATTAAGGGCAGGCCTATTTGATCACTCCTGGTTCACAGGAAGGGTGTCCAATCCACCCTGTCATTCGGCAAATGAGGGGCAAGGGAGCTTATTTTGGACACTGTCTTGGGATGTGCCTCTCATGAAAACCTCCATCCAGATGTTATGATGAGTATCTTTATGGTAGAAGATGAGGGCCATGTAGGAGTGTTTTGGTTATAATTGTGGTCATTTGTGTGGCAGTTGGAAGAGATGACTGGGTCCACCTGGGCATGAATTCTGCTGTGATTCCCCTTAGAGACTGAGTTCTGGAACTGACCTCAGAGAAGTATTGACATGAATTGTGTGGGGATTTTAGGAGGCCAGGAATGAGAGTTGCCATTGGGAACCTGGGATCAAGGCCCAGAGTGGCTTTCCACAGAACACTGGGAATCACAGCCAGGATATTACATGATTTTATTCTGAAAGACTTGGCAGGCATAATTGAGATTCAAAACACACTTGGACCTCGCTTTGTAGACCTCAATGGGCCTGGCTTCATGTGACTTTTTGGCCACTCTTTGGGTAGACTTGCCTGTGAGAGTGCTCCAGAGATTTCCCTGAAATTAGCTTCCTCACCATTTAATGGTTCCTGAATGAATTGAAACCAACATTGCCTCCAAATGCATCTGTGAAAAAATGCTAGATAATTACCATGAAATTTTAGAAATTCCGATGACCAGCTGGCACTGGAGGACCTTTGATGTCCTGTTGATGATCATGAGTATAACAGACAGGGCCTTGATTGACTGGGTTTCATGAAAATGGTGTAGAACAGAGATGCCAGTAAGTTGGGGCCTGGTAAGTAGTGGGCCTAGAGCTGTGTTATGCAAATGTGTGATAAAACATCTGTGGTGGGGCCATATGGATCTTCCATTGGCTTCCAAATGGCTGTGACTGACATGGTGCAACCATCACACCCATATATGTAAAGGCATATTTTTATATGGAGAGGTTTCAGAGCAATGTTCAGTATCATGTTGTAATTGTCAAGGGGGCAAGCTACTTGAGATAGAACCCTGGTTGGTGCATTCTCCTGGAGACCCTGCCAACCACACCTGACAGAACTCCCTTCAGCACTGTGTCCCATTTGAACTCGTTGTATTTCATGAAGCAAATACCAAACTCCCAGTGCAGCAGCAAGAAACACCACGAAAATTGGAGGATGACCATTGGTTTCACAGTCCACACGGGAAGACCCTTAGCCCTCAGTGGCCAAAGTTTACCTACAAAAAGAGAATTCATCACTGCTGCCTCATTTTTATTTTAAAATAAGTAACCATTTCCTCCAGGTCACATAGATGCAGATCCAGCTTTGATGGTTTCACTACAAATAAAGCTAAAGCTCCTGACAACAACATATATTTCAAGTGCCCAACCTCAGAGGCAGATTCTCAAAAAGTCTTTTGGCCAGCAGAGCTCCATGTTTGTGGAGTGTTTACCCTGTCTCTTACTTTTGGAAACTCCTCTACCACCTCCAAAGATGTGAAATCTGGAGCATTTTCCATTCTAGATATGTATTCACAGATTTTCTAACTCTTCTCCTCTAATTGTGTCTTACTTGGGGCGAAGGTAATGTCAAGGCATTGTTCTGGAGGAGAGTGGGAAGATTTTTCCGTAGCATATATTTGCATACACATTGGATTCAGTGTCCTATTTTCAATTCAAAATACTGAATACCTGACTCTAACCCATACCCTACCAGACTCTGACTACTAATCCTAATATGATGGAGAAAAATAACCCATAAAGAATAGAAATACAAGCAGTTCAGAGTAGGCATGGTGTATAGATGGACTTGCCTTTTGCATGATACAGAGTTGGAGTTATAAATCTAGTCAATTGTTTGTTGAAATAGTTGTCCTAGTATTTTTAAGGTTAACAAATATGTGAATTCCTGTCTCCCTTTCTCTGTATTCTTATATGCACATATAGATTCCTATCTGGTACCACACGTACATTCTTGTGAGGTGGCTGACTTGGCAGATACAAATTGTTAGAAGAGATCACTCCTACTAAACCCTGTTGGAACTGAATATTCAACCTATGGGTGAGCTTGCTAGTTGAACAGCATTATACATAAATCCATGTTCAGTAAAATGAATATTTTTAGATCTGTGGATGGTATATATTTTATAATGAATTTTGATTGACATATATATTGCTACTTTTTTGTCTGTGTGTGTGTTTTATGTATATGTATATATATGTGTATATATATATATATATATATATATATATATACACTCTCCAGATTTTTCAAAATATGAAATATATGTGTCTTATATTCACTCCCTAAATTCATTCATGTTCATGTATGTGGATTTATAATCAACTATTCACAAGATTATTCTCAGAAATATTCATCCACCTGAAATTTGCCCAGTGCTCTCAAATGTCAATCCTATTTGTGACTACATATTTGTTTCTTCATAAGATTATATATTTAAACTCAACCCTGTTCAAAATGTCTAATCCTATCACTCACTTTATACTCTGCCTGATTTTGTAATGTCTATATTGATATATGCTTTCCTACATATTTTCCCCAGTTCATCATTGTGACTGACTCTTCACCTGTGCTGACATTTACATTCACTCTCTAATCGAAATCCTATTGCTAAGAAACTTTTGTTCCAAATCTTATACTCACCCTTCTTCCTAAACTTATTGACTATCTTCGTAATGCTACAGACTATCCCTTTTTGACTGGATGTTCTCTTCTACATTTAATCATCCAAGTAAATGTGGTGCGAGCTTCAGAGGAGGAGACTACCAACAGACTATCTCATGCAACATCAAACGGTTTATTGGGTGTCCAGCAGGCTGGGGTTCAGAGCTCACCTGAATAGAGCAGATAGCCCTGAGAATAGCTGAAATAGAGCTTATATACTTTCCCTGGAGAGGGAAGGGAGGGAATTGTATTGATGGGTCAGGGCGAGTGGGCGGTTTGCATGCAACTGGGAGAGGGAGTACATTCTGCAATTTGGCAGCTGGGGATAGAACATTCTGGGAACAAGATTTGCAAACATTTCTCAAGATTTCAACACTGTTCTGTTAAGCATACAGAAAAACAAGATGTGACAAGTACCTATTTTATTAATATTTCATTCCCCACTTCTTCTTCTGGCTAATTTTAATCATAAAAATGATCATTGGAGGGTGTCACATTCAATGTCAGCTAGTGGGGTATTACCATAAGTTTAACTCGTCCAATTTGAGCCTGGAGAAAAGACATTACATGGTTGAGCAAACAGGGTTTTATAGTTAGCAATAATATGAGGATTATTATTGGACCGGCCAGGGTTGATAAAAACGTAGTTAACCAGGGGGACTGTGTGAACCAAGACTCAAGCCACCCTTTTTGGGCCTCTCTCACTTGTTGATGCTCTTCAAGGTGTCTTTTAAATTTACTCATAGATTTTATTACAACTCCAGTATAGTCAGCATAAAAACAACATTCTTCCCTCAATGCAGCACAAAGGCCCCCTTCTCTAATGAAGAGGAGGTCCAACCCTCAACTGTTCTGTAAAACAACTTCAGAGAGAGAGGTTAAAGTTTCATGCAAAGCCCTGAAGGAGGTTTCTAATATCTTACTTTTGCTCTATTGCTGCTTCTAATTGGGTCATCTTTTGTGTCCCATGGACAATGCCACTGGTTCCTCTGCCCACCCGTGCAGCAACTCCTATACCTAATAGGATGGCTAAAGTGAGGGATATATGTTCCCAGTGGAACCGGTTGTATGCCCCCCCTATTTGATCCTCAAATGAACCTGCGTCATGATAGAGCACTCTGGGAAACATCTGCACCATTACACAAATTATCACATATCTTGATCATTTCATGAAAACATAAACGATGTTTAAGTATATAGAATTATGCTGTTGTAGGCACTGACAAAGCAAGGCACCTAAGATAGCACTCAAGAGAGGGAAACAGTCCTATTTGGTTGCAACCGGATTCAGAGGGCATTGCTTCTATTGTAATCAATTAATCCCCTGAAACTCAAGTTTAGGTAGTTTCAGAAATTTGTACCCAACATATAAGGCATGGGGCTCAGTAGTTCACAGTCTTCAGAAGTTTAAAAAAGCAGTATTTGTTTCTGTTTTTCCTTCTGTTCTGGGCAAGTTAACTTTTCAAGGACACCTGGGAGGAGGAGAGCTTTTTCTTCCCTTTCTTATTTTCCCCCTGCCAGCTGTTACCATGGAGCTTGGTTGGTAATTTCTTTATCTTAGAAATGTAGCCATCTCTGTGAAGCCCCAGCTGAAGGCCAGAGGACTTGTTCACATATTTTGTGAAAAACTAGTTAGAGGTTGTCTAGCTTAGAAGTACTGAGATTTTTAGCCAGTGGCCAAGTAGAACAGGGCAATACAAAAGAGAATGTTTATCTACATTAAAGTCTTTATTGGGACTCTTTGGCTGAAAGTTCAAAACTCAGCCATGGTGAAGACTTCTGAAGAAGGTCATTTAAGACTTTTCTGTGGACCTGGTACAGAGGGGGAAAGACGGGGAAGTTGGGGCTGAGAGCACCTCCGAGGATCTGAGAATGAGGGAAAAGAGAGATGTAAAAGAATAATGCGAAAGGGTATTTGGAATTTCCTAGCAGCAAACTTGAACAGTAGATCAGGTAGAGCAGAGTGAAAGACGGGAGTGAGGATCCCAAAATCCTGTGAGGGACTTTAAATTTTAGTAACCTGTTTTCAGTGATGACAAAGCAACTTTAAAGGCCAATTATATTACATCTTGGATAAGGGTCTCAGGGCTCTCCTCAGCTCGTTTGAGCATTGGGTTAGCTGGTAAGAGGACCTGGTGGGACCCGGTGAGGGCACTGACAGGAGATGAGAGGAATGAGTCGGTGGAGCGGTACCTATGTACCTGCTACCTCAGCAAGGGGGCTATGATCAGAGAACTGGTGGAGCTTTGGGTTTCTGATCTAGTTATTGGAGGGGAGAAATCAAGTTGCTGAGATGGGAGTGACAGCAGAGGGTCTGGAGCAGAAGGCTGAGGATAATGATCTATTGGAGAAGCATAGTTCAGGATGTGAGTGAAGGAGGGAATAGGCTTCCACATAGGGGAATTTCCTTTCACTCTTTTGAGCACTTGCAGAAGTCAAAAAGGTCATGCAAAATTTGAGGATCTAGAGACCCCTCTGGGTGCCATAGTTTTTGGTTGTCTAATTGGTAATGTGGCCAATGCTGTGTACTGAATTTGATGAAGAATTGGGGTTCCATCAGGCAGCCCCTGTATGCACACATTCCCATGACATACAGAAAAAGTCGGCTTTTCCCCCACACAGCCACTACTCTTTGTGGCTTTGATAGTCTGCCAGGCAAACTTAGTAATCTAGACTAGCCAACCTGCATCTGGCTTGCGTGTCCCTACATCCATAATGTTTGTTTCCATTATCTATGGTACAGAAGGGATTTAATGGTATTTTAGTGGGATCCTCTTCATCAGTGATATCACAATAGGAAATACCTATAGCCAGCTAACAAATGTCTGGGTGGAGAGATGGCCACCAGGTCCCTAAGGGGGCTGTATGCGAGATAGACCATACTTCTTTTCCAGTAGGATTTGTGATCAGCCATCACTGCTTAATGGGCTGATGAGGGTTAGGACTACTTGTAGCCAAGGGGAGAGTATATAACCTTATTCACATTGCGAATACACAATTTGAAACTGTTACCAGTCTTTTTCAGTTTCCAGAAAGATTCTGTACAGGGAGCAGGCTTGAGATGAGAGGCATGGATCCTGGAAGTGATTCTGTTTACGTTTACCACTGTAGGTGTTATAATAGCACCTGGTATGGTCCTTTTCAGCGGGGTACCAGGGATGACACCTGATATCATCTTACATAGATGAAATCTCTTACTTGATATGGATGTGGAATCCCCTGGTTCCCAGTTGGGTAGGCAGTGGCCAGCTGTTTTCACAGGTATTACTGAGTTCTTTCAAGATATTTAAGTCTGTCAAGCAAGGGGGTGTGGAAAGGATCTTTAGGTCTTACAGTTGGTCTTAGGTCCCCTACTGGAGGAGGGCCACCATAAAGAATTTCACACGTGGTAAGGTTACTCAAAGAAACAAAGGGATTTTTTCTTGCATGAAACATTGCATAAGGCAGGAGCATAGTCCAATCCTATGCTGGTCTCTAAGCTTAATTTCGTTAAGGTCTCTTTAATGGTTCTATTCATTCTTTCTACTTGTCTTGAACTCTGTGGTCTATAAGCACAATTTAACTTCCAATTAATCCCCAGGTTCCTGGCTAACCCCTGACTTACCTGGGCCATGAACATCGGTCCATTGTCAGATCCTATAACCGGCTTAGCTTCCTCCAATGGTAGAGAGGCTTAGTCAGCAGCAGCGGAATCACTTAGAGTGTGTTGTGTGTTAGGGGACGAGGGCAGGGGATAAGGAGGGGGAGAAGAGTCCAGTAGAGTCAAATCTGTGACTCAGGGAGAACAGAGGGTGGAGGAGGAGGAGGTTGAGAGGGTTTGAGAGATCATGGGGGAAGGAGTAGGAGCAGAGGTAGGGGCAAGGAAAGGCTTCACCCATGGAGGAGGAGATTTGCAGAGGTCCTGCCAAGTTAAGATATATGGCTGTTGATCTGGATGGCTATGTGGCGCTGGCTGAAAGACAATACCTCTGACTTTTTAAATTAGTGGGAAGTAGAAAGATCCTTCTAGGGGCCATACGACTCCAAAGATGGGCCATTCTGAGGCACAGAGATTCTGCCAGGTCCAGCGTTTTACTAAAAAAAGAAAGATTCTGAGCCCTTAAGCGGACTTTGGTCCAGTGATCAAGGGTCAGGGACAGAGGCATTGACGTGCTCTGTTCCATAATGAAAGTTCCACAAACAGTAAAAGCAAGGACACACGACACAGATAAGACAAGACCATAAAGACAGGCAATGAAGGTCCAACACTGAGACCAGGAATGAGTAGCCGGCAAAACCCAATGGTATGGCAACAACGAATCTAAAAGAAAATATCACTGAGTCGAGAAGACTATTGTTCCTTGATTTCCGGAGTTCTCTGCGGGGTCCTCCAGAGAGGTGCCCTTTGTCTCTGTGACACGTCTCTCAGCCACCGTCGGAGAGAGCCCAGGCTCTTCATCGCCAGCAATTTTGCCAAGCCCTAACAAGAAACCTGAAACCGGAAAGAGGCGCCTTACTTGCTCCAAGAGGAGCCCGTTGGGGTCTCTCCTCCGCCACTGCTGGAACTCGGTGGAACCTCAATATGTAAAGGTCAGGCGAGTGTCAGAGGAAGATACTATCAAGAGACTGTCTCATGCAACAGCAAAGGGTTTATTTGTGGTCCAGCATGCTTGAGCTCAGAGCTAAATTAAATAGAGCAGAGACCTCTGAGAACAGCTTAAGCAGAGCTTATATACTTTCCTTGGAGAGGGAAGAGAGGGAAGTTTAGTGATGGGTAAGGGCGAGTGGGCGGTTTGCATGACACCGAGTGAGGGAGTACATTCTGCAGTTCGGCTGTTGGGAACAGTACATTCTAGAACAAGATTAGCAAACATTTCTCAAGATTTCAAAAGTGTTTTGTTAAGCATACAGAAAAACAGGAAGTGACAAGTACCTATTTTATTAATTTTATTAACCTTTCACTACCGACTATGCCTTTTTGACTTGATGTTCCTTCTACATTAATTCATGCAACGTACAAGGTGCTATGCCATTGTATATCGATTTATCTGAGACAACTCTGCAGAACGTAATTCAACACCACGTATCCCTATCAAGGGCCCAATGCCCTTCTGGGCTTCAAATCAGACTTAGATTTCTTTTTTCATACATATATTTCACCTATATATTCTTCTACACATAGCAAGTTCTCAATACGATCATTCATCCAGCAAAATGATTTCTAACCCAAATCGATCATGTTTTTAACCATAACCGGACACTGTTCCCTCAATCTAACTTTACAGAAGAGCAGGGAAGGAGTTGATATTACAATACAGAAATGTAGAAAAACTTCCACCTGCTGAGAACCTCAAAGGTCCATGCAGAAATGATCCCTGGAGAAGATGTAGGAAGCAATAAAGGACCTGAGAGACCAAAAGTCATCTTCCATGGCAAACAACCCCGTCAGGATAAAAGGTTGTGTCTGAATCAGATTTTTTTTAAGGTAGAGATCATGGACCAAACCAGGCCTGTGTGGAGATCTATTCCTGGGTGCCTTTGGTTGATATACCATTCTAACTTGTGAAAATGTCACAGGAAGTAGGGGCAGCCTCAATCTCTTGGGACCCTTGGAAGCAACAGTTAGGACAAAGTGGCTGCCAAGACAGTGCCCTCATTCAGTTCAGGAAGGAAGTGACCTCACCTCACTTTCTTGGTGATGGAACTCTCTGAACGTGGGATCCAGGAAGCCAGGCACACAGAGCCAATCCAAGTCCCAGTCCCAGTGGTCTCACTTGTTTGGATTTACCAAGGACAGGGTCAGTATTTTTTGGTACCTACAGATGTGACGAAGGCCAAATGTCAGGAAAGCTCGGATGCAGGGTTTTTCATGAGAAAGCAGGTAGTTGCTCACCGTTGCCTCCTAAGAAGTTCACAGAGTTGGCCAAGGAGACAAGATCTGAGACAGGAAAGGCCATTTTGGGGGAACATATTATGGCCCACAAGTCAGAGGACACTCTGGATATTCACAGACCTACTTAGGGGAAGGAGGTGCCTTTGTGGGTGTGGTTGTGGGTTTGTGGTTTTGTCTCATTTTCTGAGAATAGGTAGGACAGTCGGTTTGTTTCATTTGAAGTGGACTGTTTCTAGTAAGTCTTTTCACAGGGCGAGTGTTTCTATGTCTGTGTATTCCACTGTTTCCGTGGTTGTAGACAGTAGAAAAGAGAATTCATCAATGGATATGTCGTGTCTAGTAGAAAGCTTCTCAGCATTCATATTGCCCCGTTTTTGAATGGACTGTAGCTTGCCTTATCGATGAGCAACACCTGCTACCTTCCTAAGTTTCTATTTTCGTCCTGAATTCCGGCCAATCTCAAGAATAGGCCCATGGTTTTGTGTCCAAGATATGTACCACCTCCAAGCTCTGTGACATGGCCATGTATTGGATAGCTGAAGGTGATGGCGAGCATCTCAGAAAACTCAGATATCAGTGTGACCAGGAAAGTCTCGGAGGAGAAATCCTGCTTTGTGCCTTTTGCTTACCTATTGTTCTGTTGCCCTGAATGTCAGGAAGGTCTTTGCCTCAGGCCACCCCTTTATGAAGCCTGAAGAAAACAGTTTTCAAATGGAAATGAATGGGCATACCTGTGGCACTTTCCTTAATTGCTTTGGAAAGGGATGTGTCTGAATCAGGCCCTTGGCCCTGTGTGTGGCTGTGGCTTAGATTCTCAGCACCTGATGGATCTAAAGAAAGTTACCATGTGTGCAATCAAAAGAAAATTCGCCAAAAGAACAATTATTGGGATGAAGTCTCTCGACTTCCTCTGTAAGGTTCCTGACCTCCATCAAGTGAGAATGGGATCCTTTGGGTCAAAAGAGTTCTACAAAACCTGCAGAGGCTAGCCCATTGTGCTTGGGTTTTCTCATGACTAAAATTCACATAAAGAATCTAAACCCCACAGACAGTAGTCCTCAAATTGGAGCAGTATTAATGGCAGGCCTATTTGATCACTTTTGGTTCACAGGATGGGTGTCCAGGCCACCTTGACTTTAGGCAAATGAGGGGCAAAGGAGCTTATTTGGGACACTGTCTTGGTCTGCGCCCCTCATGGAAACTTCCAGCCAGATTATGATGAGTGTCTATATGAAAGAAGATGAGGGCCATATGGGAGGGTTCTTGTTTTAATTGTGGTAATTTGTGTGGTAGTTGGGAGAGATGACTGGGTCCACCAGGGCTTGAACTCTGGTGTGATTCCCCTTAGAGACTGAGTTCTGGAACTGACCTCAGAGAAGTATTGCCATGAATAGTGTTGGGATTTTAGGAGACCACGCATGAGAATCGGTTTTGGAAACTGAGATCTAGGCCCAGGATGGCTTTCCACAGAGCTCAGGGATTCTGAGACAGGATATCACATGATTTAATTCTTAAAGACTTGGTAGCCATAGTTGAGAGTCCAAACACACATGGACCTCACATTGTATACCTCAATGGGCCTGGATTCATGTGTCCTTTTGGCCACTCTTCGGGAAGGCTTGCCTGTGAGTGTTCTCCAGAGCTTTCATTGAAATGAGCTTCCTCACCATTTACTGGTTCCTGAATTAAATTAAACACACAGTGCCTCCAACTTCATGCTTGAAAAATGACTAGATTAATACCATGAAATTTTTGAAATCCCCATGACCAGGTGGCACTGGATAACCTTTAGATATCCTGCTGCTGATCATGAGTATAACAAACAGTGCCTTGATTGACTGAGTTTCGTGAAAATGGTGTAGAACAGAAATGCCAGTAAGTTGGAGCCTGCTGGGTAGTGGGTGTAGAGCAGTGGACTGTAGGTGTGTAAATAAATATTTTTGGTAGGACCACCTGGATCTTCCATTGGCTTCCAAAACTTGCGACTGACATGGTGCAGGCAGCAGACCTTTATATGTAAAGGCATCTTGTTATATGTAGAGGTTTCAGGGCAATGTTCAGAATCAGGTTGCTATAGTCAAGGGGAAAGCTATGTGGGATAGAAGCCTGGTTCCTACATTCTCTTACCGACCCTGACCAACCACACATGACAGAACTCCCTCCAGCATTGTGTCCCAGTTGAACATATTGTATTTCGTGAAGCAAATACCAAATTCCCAGTGCAGCAGTAAGAAACACCCTGAAAAGTGGAGGATGACCAAATGGCTTCACAGACCACACGGGAAGACACTTAGCTCCCAGTGGCAACAGTTTACCTACAAAGGGAGAATTCACACCTGCTGCCTCATGTTCATTACAAAATAAACAACCATGTCCTCCAGGTTACATAGATGCAGACCCAGATTTTTGGTGTCACTATAAACGAAGCTAAATCTCCTGACAATTACATATATTTCTTTTTCTTTTTTTAATTAATTTTCATTGTAGGTTGTTCAAAACATTACATACTTCTTGATATATCATATTTCACACTTTGATTCAAGTGGGATATGAGCTCCCATTTTTATTCCATATACAGATTGCAGAATCACATCAGTTGCAGAACCATTGATTTACATATTGCCATACATATATTTCTTGTGCCTAACCTCAGAGGAAGTTTCTCAATAAGTCTTTAGGTCAGCACAGCTCCATGTTTCTGGAGTGTTTACCCTCTCCCATACTTTTGTAAACTCTTTTACCACCTCCAGTGTTGTGAACTCCTGAGCATTTTTTATTCCACATATGTATTCACAGGTTTTCTAACTCCTCTCCTCTAATTGTGTCTTACTTTTAGCGATGGTTATGTCAAGGCATTGTTCTGGATAAGAGAGGGATGATTTTTGTGTATCACATGTTTGCATACACATTAGATTCATTTTCCTATTTTCCATTTGAAATACTGAATCCCTGACACTAACCCATACCCTACTAGACTCTGACTACTAATCCTAATATCATGGAGAAAAAAAAACCTAACTGAATAGAAGTACAGTCCTTTCATAGGAAGCATGGTGTATATTTGTATTTGTCTTCCTCTTTATCAAGAGTATGTGTTTTAAATTTAGTAAACTTTTCATTTTAATATTTCTCCATGATTTTTTAAAGTTATCACATATGTAAATTCCTGTCTCCCTTTCTCTGTATCCTATTCAGCACATGTAATTTTTTTATGCATATACAATATCCTACCTGGTATCACACGTACATTCTTGAAAGATCACTGGCTTTGGAATATAAAAATTGTGAGAAGAGATGACTTTCCCTAAATAATGATGGAACTGAATATTCCACCTATGGGTGAGCTTCCTAGTGAAAAACACTATACATAAATCCATGTTCAGTAAAATGAATATTTTTGGATTTGTGAATGAATTATATTTCATGATGAATATCGATTGGCATATATATTGCTAAATATTAATGTGTGTGTGTGTGCGTGTGTGTGTGTGTGTGTGCGTGTGTGTGTGTGTGTGTATATTCTCCAGATTTTAAAAAAAAATGAAAAATATGTGTCTTATTATACACTCCCTAAATTCATTCATATTCATTTATGTTCATTTAAATTCAAATTTTCACAAGATTATTCTCAGTAATATTCATACACCTGAAATATATTTTGGTTTCCTACTACTGAAAACTAAGTTCAGTGGATGGTGCTTAAAAATCCTAATATTTCTACAGTAACTGACCCAGTTTAACATTAATGCAAGTAGATTGCTATGGGACATGATGTGTAATTTGAAGTTCATTTTTACTCAACACTGGTACATTACTATTTCTTCAGTTTATGGACATCATAGGATGTATTTTTTCATCCACAACTTCACAATTTTTTTTGGCATTTGGTTCACTTTCAATTACTTACTACTTCAGAACACATGTATTCCTCCATGTTTCTTTACTGGTCTTTTCACTAGACTTCTTTCTAAACACATTATTTTCGATTCCATAATCATTTTTGAAGCAAAACTCACTCTTCACGATAAACCGTAACCCTAATAATACCATTGCATATATAACTCGTTGGAATGATGGTATATATATCAATATAAGATTTCCAATATATTTTCAGATGCAAACTCAAACCATTATTTAATGTTGGATCCAGTTACATACTTTATTCACAATATGGTCTATTCATGCATCATCTCAATAATCATCAACACAAGGTACACCTATTTTTATCCCCAGTACTAATTTATAAGTTTCCAGAATATTACTCCCCTTTATAGTGCAAGAAATACTCATGTCACCTGATCTACATATACATTTTACCACAGTAGTATTCTGTACACAAAATGCAAAGGTCACACATATGATTGTACCAAAGCCTAAATGGGAAGTGACCATGGATTACTAAAAGCATCTATGTCCAGGGTGCCTACTGCTCTCAAATGTCAATCCTATTGGTTACTACATATTTGTTTCTTCCTAAGATTATATATTTAACCTCAAGCCTTTTGAAAATATCTAATCCTATCACTCACTTTATACGTTTCCTGATTTCCTAATGCCCCTATTGATATCTGCTTTCCTACATATTTTTCCCAGTTCATCATTGTGACTGTCTCTTCACATGTGCTGACATTTACATTCACCCTCTAACTGAAAACCAATTGCTAAAGAACTTTTGGTCCAACTCCGAGACTCACTCTTCTTCCTAAACCTACTTACTATCTTCCTAATCCTACAGACTATCCCTTTTGACTGGATGTTCTCTTCTACTTTCAATCATCCGAGGTATAGGGTCCTATGCCATTGTATATCGATTTATCTGAGACCTCGGTGCAGAACATGATTCAATCTAAGTATACCAATCAAGGGCCCAATGCCTTTCTGGGCTTCAAATCTTTCCTAGATCTCTGTTTTCATACATATATTTCACATTTATATTGTTATAAATATCAAAGTTTCCCAATACCATAATTCATCCAGCAGAATGACTCCTAACCCAAATCGAACATGCTATTAACACTAACCATACACTGTTCCCTCAATCTCACTTTACAGAAGAGCAGGGACAGAGTTGGTCTTAAAATCCAGGAAGGTAGGGTATCATCCCCCAGCTGAGAACCTCAAAAGTCCCTGCAGAAATAATCCCTGGAGAAGGTGTAGGCAGGTATGAAGGATTTGAGAGAGCAAAAGTCATCTTCCATGGCAAACAACCTGGTCAGGTTGAAGGGATGTGTCTGAATTAGCCTCTCTCTTCCTAATGTAGAGAAGATGGACCAAACCATGGCTGTGTGGAGAGCTGTTCCCCGGTGCCTATGGTTGATATACCATTCTAACTTATGAATGAGTCACAGCAAGTAGAGGCAGACTCCATCTTTTGAGAACCTCGGAAGCAACTGTTAAAACAAAGTGGTTTCCAAGGCAGTGACTTCATTCAGTTCTTGAAGGAAGTGACCTCACCTTACATTATTGGTGATGAAAGTCTGTGATCTTGGGATCCAGGAAACCAGACACACAGAGTCAAACCCACTCCATGTCCCAGTGGGCTCACTTGTTTGGATTTAACAAGACAGAGTCACTCTTTCTTGGTACCTACTGATGTGAGTACAGTCAAATGCCTGGAAACTATGAAGACTGGCCTTTCCAGAGAAAGCAGGTAGTTTCTCACCACGGGCTCCTGACAACTTCACAGAGTTGGCTAAGGAGACCAGATTGAAGACAGGACACGCCATTTTTGGGGAACATAGTATGGCCCACAAGTCAGAGGACACTCCGGATAGACACAGACCTACTTTGGGGAAAGAGGTACCATTTTGGGTGTGAGTGTGAGTTTGTGGTTTTGTCTCATGTTCTGAGAATAGTTAGGAAAGCTGGTTTGTTTGTTTTGGAGTGAACTGTTTCTAATAAGTCCTTTGACAACGTGAGTGTTTCTGTGTCTATATATCATACTGTGTCCGTGATTGTAGACAGTAGAAAAGAGAATGCATCAATGGATGTGCCCTGTCTACGAGAAAGCTTCAAAGCATTCATCCTGTGCAATTTATGAATGGACTGCAGCTTGCCGTATGGATGGGCAATTCCTGTCATCTTTCTAAATTCCTGTTTTCTTCCTGAATTCTGGACACTCTCCAGAATACGCTCATGATTTTGTGTCCAAGATATGTACCACCTCCATCTCTGTGACATGGCCATGTACTGGATAGCTGATGGGAATGGTGAGTATCTCAGAAAACTCAGATATCAGTATGCCCAAGAAAGTCTCAGTGGAGAAACCCTGCTTTGGGCCTTTTGCTTACCTAATCTGTTGCCCTGAATGTCAGGAAGGTCTTTGCCTTAGGCCACACTTTGTGAAGCCTGAAGAAAATAGTTTTCAAATGGAATTGAATGGTCATTACCTGTGCCTCTTCGGTTAATTGCTTTGGAAATGGATGTGTCTGAATCAGCCTCTTGGCCCTATGTGAGGCTGTGGCTTAGATTCACAGTACATGATGGGTCTAAAGAAAAATCCCATGTGTGCATCCAAAACCAAAATGGACAAAAGAACTGTCATGGTGGATAGAGTCTCTCGCCTTCGTCTGTAAGGTTCCTGACCTCCATTAAGTGAGAATAGGGATCATTTGGGTCAAGTGAATTCTTTAAAGCCCTGCAGAGGCTATCCCATAGGTTCGTGGGTTTTCTCATGACTCCAATTCACATCTATGTTTACTGAAGAGCAGGGACAGTGTTGGTCTTACAATACAGGAATGCAGTGGATCTTCCATCTGTTGAGAACCTCAAAGCTCCATGCAGAAATGATCTCTGGAGAAGATGTAGGCAGCTATGTAAGACCTGAGAGAGCAAAAATCATCTTCCATGGCAAACAACCTGGTCAGGATTAAGGGTTGCGTCAGAATGAGCCTATCTCTTCTTAATGTAGAGAAGATGTACCAAACCCGGCCTGTGTGGAGAGCTGTTCCCTTTTGCCTACGGGTGATATACCATTTTAACTTGTGAAAGTGTCACAGGAAGTAGGGGCAGCCCTCATTTCATGGGACCGTTGGGAGCAATTGTTATGACAAAGTGGTTGCCAAGGCAGTGATCTCATTCAGTTCCTGAAGGAAGTGATCTCATCTCACTTCCTTGGTGATGGAACTCTCTGAACTTGGTATACAGAAAGCCAGGCACCCAGAGCCAGTCCCAGTCCTAGTCCCAGTGGTCTCACTTTTTTGGATTTACAAAGGACAGAGTCAGTATTTCTTGATACCTACTGATGTGAGGATGGCCAAATGCCAGGAAAGCTCCGAAGAGGGGCTCTTCCTGAGAAAGCAGATAGTGGCTCACTCCTGGCTTTTAACAACTTCACATTGTTGGCCAAGAAGATCAGATCTGAGACAGGTCAGGCCATTTCGGAGCAACATAGTATGGCCCATCAGTCAGAGCACACTCCGGAGAGTCACAGACCTATTTGGGGGAAGGAGGTGCCATTGCGGGTGTGGGTTTGTGGTTTTGTCTCATGTTCTGAGAATAGGTAGAAAAGGCAGTTTGTTTGGTTTGGAGTGAACTGTTTCTAGTAAGTCGTTTGACAATGCAAGTGTTTCTATGTCTGTGTATCCCACTGTGTCCGTGCTTGTAGACATTAGAAAAGAGAATGCATCAATGGATGTGTCCTGTCTCATAGAAAGCTTCCCAGCATTCATCCAGCACAATTTATTAATTGACTGTGGCTTGCCTTATTGATGGGCGATACCTGCTACCTTCCTAAGTTGCTGTTTTCTTCCTGAATTATGGCCAATCTCCAGAATAGGCTCATGGTTTTGTGTCCAAGATATGTACTACCTCCAAGCTCTGTGACATGGCCATGTACTGGATAGCTGAATGGAATGGCGAGCATCTCAGAAAACTCAGATATCAGTGTGACCAGTAAAGTCTCAGTGGAGAATCCCTGCTTTGGGCCATTTGCTTACCTATTGTTCTGTTGCCCTGAGAGTCAGGAAGGTCTTTGTCTCAGGCCAACCCTTTGTGAATCCTGAAGGAAAGATTTTTCAAATGGAAATGAATATGCTTTACCTTTGGCTCTTTCCTTAATTGATTTGGAAAGAGATGTGTGTGAATCAGCCTCTTGGCCCAGTGTGATTCTTTGACTTAGATTCTCAGCACCTGATGGATCTAAAGAAAGATCCCATGGGTGCATAAAATCCAAAATGGCAAAAAGAGCAGTCATTGTTGATGAAGTATTTTGCCTTCCTCTGTAAGGTTCCTGATTTCCATCAAGTGAGAATAGGGATCTTTTGGGTCAAATGAGTTCTTCAAATGTATTCAGAGGCTATCCAATAGGTGCTTGAGTTTTCTCATCTTTCCAATTCACATAAAGAATCTGTACCCGACACTCAGTAGGACTCAAATTGGAGAAGCAGAGCAGTATTAAGGGCAGGCCTATTTGATCACTCCTGGTACACAGGAAGGGTGTACAGTCCACTGGGAATTTAGGCAAATGAGGGGCAACAGAGCTTATTTTGGACACTGTCTTGGGCTACGCTAATGCTATCAAATGTCAATCCTATTGTTGACTTCATATTTGTTTTATCCTAAGCTCACATATTCATCCTCAACCCTGTTGAAAATATCTAATCCCATCACTCACTTTATTCTTTTCCTGATTTCCTAATGTCTCTATTGATATCTGCTTTCCTACATATTTTGCCCTGTGCATCATTGTGACTGACTCTTCACTTGTGTTGACATTTACATTGACTCTCTAACCAAAACCCTATTGCTAAAGAACTTTTGTTCCAAATCCTATACTCACTTTTCTTCCTAAACTTACCGACTATCTTTCTAATCCAACTGACTATAACTTTTTGAATGGATGTTCTCTTCTACATTCAATGATCCAAGTACAGTTCAGGTTTCTATTCAACCGGGTGAGGGAGTAGATTCTGCAGTTTGGCAATTGGGGACAGCACATTCTGGCAACAAGATTAGCAAAGAGTTCTCAAGATTTCAACAGTGTTTTGTTAAGCGTACAGAAAAACAGGAAGTGACAAGTACATATTTTATTAACCTTTCATTCCCCACTTCTTTTTCTGGCTACTTTTAATCATAAAAGTGATCATTGTGGGGTGTCACATTCTATGTCTGCTAGTGGGGTATTACCATAATTTTAATTTGTCCAATTTGAGCTTGGAGAAAAGAAATTACATGATTGTGGAAACAGGGTTTTATAGTTAGTAATACTACGAGGATTATTATTGGACCAGCCAGGGTTGATAAAAACGTAATTAACCAGGGGGACTGTGTAAAAAAAGACTCAAACTACCGTTTTTGTGCCTCTCTCTCTCGTTGTTGCTCTTCAAGGCATCTTTTTAATTTACTCATAGATTTTTTTACAACTGCAGTATTGTCGACATAAAAACAACATTCTTCCCTCAATGAAGCACAAAGGCCCCCTTCTGTCATGAAAAGGAGGTCCAACCCTCGCCTTTTCTGTAAAACAACTTCAGAGAGAGAGGTTAAAGATTCCTGCAAAGCTGTGATGGAGGTTTCTAAAATCTTTAAGTTTTGATCTATTGCTTCTTCTAATTGGGTCACTTGTTGTGTCCCACGGACCAGAGCAGTGGTTCTTGTGCCCAACCCTGCAGCAACTCCTATTCGTAATAGAATGGCTAAGGGGAGGGACATATGTTCCCAGCGGAACCGGGTTGTATGTCCCCCTCTTTGATCTTCAGATGAACCTGTGTCATGATAGAGCACTCTGGGAAACATCTGCACCATTTCACAATTAATCACATCTGTTGACCATTTCATGAAAACATAAACAATGTTTAAGTATATAGAATTATACTGTTGTAGGGACGGACAAGGCAAGGCACCTAAGATAGCACCAAAGACACGGAAACAGTCTTTTTTGGTTTCAACCAGATTCAGAGGGCATTGCTTCTGTTGTAATCAATTAATCCCCTGAAACCCAAGTTACGTAGTTTCAGAATTTTGTACCCAACACGTAAGGGAAGGGGCTCAGAAGTTCACAGTCTGCAGAAGTTCACAAAAAGCAGTTTTTGTTTCTCTTTTTTCCTCAGTTTGGGCAAGTTAACTTTTCAAGGACACCTGGGTGGGGGTGTCTTCCCTTTCTTTTTTTCCCCCTTCCAGCTGTTTCCATACAGCCCAGTTTGTAACTTCTTTATCTTAGAAATGTAGCCATCTCTGTGAAGCCCCAGCTCAAGGCCAGAGGACTTTTTTTCAAATATTTTGTGAAAAACTAGTAAGGGTGTGTCTAGATCAGGAGTGCTTAATTTTTTAGCCAGTTGCCAAGGAGACCAGGGCAACACAAAAATAGGAAGTTTATCTACAGTGAACTTTTTTATAGGGACTCTTTTGCTGAAAGTCCTAAATCAGCCATGGTGAAGACTTCTGGAGAAGGTCAGTTAAGACTTTTCTGTGGGCCTGGTACAGAGGGGGACAATTTGGAAGGCAGAAATAAGAGCAGCTCTGTGGATCTGAGAATGAGGAAGGAGAGATGTAAAAGAATATTGGGAGAGGGCTTTGGGATCTTAATAGCAACAAAAACTTGAGCAGTAGAACAGATAGAACAGAGGGGGAGACGGGAGTGAGATTCCAAAAAGCCTGTGAGGGACTTTAAATTCTTAGTAACCTGTTTTTAGTGATGACAAAGCAACATTAAAGGCCATTTTCATTACATCTTGTATTAGGGTCTGAGGATTCTTCTCAGCGGGTTTGAGCTTTGCATTAGGTGGTAAGAGGACTGGGTGGGACCCGGTGCGGGCACTGACAGGAGAGGAGAGGAGTGAGTGAATGGAGTGGTACCTCAGTACCTGCAACCTCAGCAAGGGAGCAATGGTCTGAGAACCAGTCGAGATTTGGGTTTTTGATCTAGATATTGGAGGGGAGAAATCAAGTTGCTGAGGTGGGAGTGACAGCAGAGAGTCTAGAGCACAAGGCTGAGGGTGAGCATCTATTGGAGTAGCATAGTTCAGGATGTGAGCAAAGGAGAGAGAAGGCCTCCACATAGCGGAATCTCCTTTCACCCTTTTGAGCACTTGCAGAAGTTAAAAAGGTCACACAGAATTTGAGGATCTAGAGACCCCTCTGGGGGCCATCGGTTTTGGTTATCTAATTCGTAATATGGCCAATGCTGTGTACAGAATTTGATGAGGAGTTTGGGTTCCATCTGACAGTCCCTGTATGCTCACATCCCCATGACTTACAATAGAAGTCTGCTCTCCCCCCCCACAGCCGTGACTGTTTGTGGCTTTGATAGTCTGCCGGGCAAACATAGTAATCTAGGCTAGCCAACCTGCATCTGGCTCACGTGTCCCTACATCTATAATGTTTGTTTCCATTATCTATGGTACGGAAGGGATTTAATGGAATTTTAGTGGGATCCAGTTAATCAGGGATATCCCAATAGGAAAGACCTATAGCCAGCTGACAAATGACTGGGTGGAGAGATGGCCACCAGGTGCGTAAGGGGGCTGTATTCGAGATAGGCCATACTTCGTGTCCAGTAGGATTTGTGATCAGCCATCGCAGCTTAAGGGGCTGATGAGGGTTAAGACTACTGGTCGTCAAGGGGAGAATAAATATCTTCCAGGATCTTCTTTACAACCATTTGCGATGTTTCTTTTTTCTTCTTTTTCATTTCTTTTTTGTGTGTGTGTGGGGAAGGCTTCAATACATCCTGAAAATGTATGTTCAAAGACTAGGAGTTATTTAAGTCCATACCTTACTGGCTTAATTTCAGTAAAGTCCACTTCCCAGAATTGTCCTCGTCTGGTTCCTCATAGGTGCTTTCCTGCAGGAAGCTTGGAAGTGTAAGCTTTAACCAATTAATGGACCTGACAGGCTTTTGTTACCCATTCAGTTATTTCCTTTTGCTGTGAGTAGGTTAGTGGAAAACTGTGTTCTTGATCCTTCACGAATGAATGCAGTTTCTTTGAACAAAGGTGAGTGAGTTGATGAACATTTGCTACTGACATAGTTAGAGCCATGATTATAGGAGTAGTTACTGAAGGATTAAAAAATTCCACTTGGGGGCCTTCAGGGTTAAAAGTTATTTTGGCCCAGAGCTTGGTGAGCAGAACTCTGCCCATCAATGGGGCCAGGCATTCTGGGATTACTAGGAAGGAGTGATGGATTTTTCCTTTTCCCTGGTCCATGGTCCTCTTAGTTGTCAAAGCCCGATATTTACTTCTGTTAGACTCTTGAATTAGAGACCTTTTATTCGGTAGAGGGCCCAATGGGCCTTATGGGCTGAGTATATTGCCCCTGTATCTACTTCAAAGTTTATTGTGTTCCCCTCCATTTCAAAAGTTACCTTGAGGTCAGGGAGAGGATCTGAGCCCGGACTTTCTTAGTATTCCTCCAGAGTCAGAATATCTGGCTGGCATGGCTGTCTCTTTCTAGGGCACTCTTTGGCCCAGTGTCCTTTTTCTTTAGAGTAGGCACATTGATCTGAGGCCAGGGGTGGCCTCTAGTGTGTGCCCAGGTATCCCTTCCTGTCTCTCTGTTTCTTAGTTTCTGGCCTATTTGTTGTTGTGACCAGGACCTTAGTCAATGCCTTAGTCTGTCTTTTGTTTCTTTTATCCTCACTCAGCTCCCTTCTCTTCCTCAGTTTCTCTCTTAAAGTATACCTTCTCGGGTTCTCTGACTAAATCCCTCAAAGTCATATCTTGTAATCCATCTAAGCATTGTAACTTTCTTTTAATATCCAGGGCAGCTTTCCCAATAAAGGCCATTGTGACAGATGCCTTTTGATCCTCTGCCTGAGGATCGAAAGGAGTATGTCTCTTATATGCCTACATAATTATCTCTAGGAACATACAGGGAGATTCATCAGGCCCTTAAATAATCTCTCTTACCTTGGCCAAATTAGTTGGTCACCTAGCGGCCACTAAGATACCCACTATTAGAGCCTGGCGATAAGTGGACAGATGCTCCCTACCTTCAAAGGTGTTGGGGTCCCAGTTGGGTCGTTTCAAGAGAAAGCCGGCTTTGAATATGTTGGGAAGTTGTGTCGGTCACGCATTTGGTCCGAGGATACTTTTTTCTAGCCTCCAGGAGGATTCTCTTTTGTTCCTCTGTCATGAAGAGAGTGCCTAGGAGTTGTTGGCAGTCATCCCAAGTAGGTTGGTGTGAAAACATCAATGACTTCACCAGACCTGAGAGCCAGGTTGGGTCCTCGGTAAAAGGGGGATTGTTATTTTTCCATTTATATAGGTCTGAAGAGGAGAAGGCCAATACTGGTAGGCTTCCATTTTTTTCCCCATGGCCATCGTCAATCATTGGCCCTTAGGGATGGAGGGAAGCAACACGGGAGTTCCAGGGTTTTCAATCATTTGCCACCAGCGAGTTCCTTTAGCAAGTCCAGCTTCCTCCAGGGGAGGAGGGGCTGTGTGTGACGCAGGGGAGTTATCTGGAGGGCCCTGGGCTGGCTTAGCGTCCTCCAATTGCGGAGAGGCTGAGTCAGCAGCTGGAGAATCACTTAGAGGGTGTTGGGGGTTGTGGGACAAGGGTAGAAGATAAGGAAGGGGAGGAGAGTCCAGTAGAGTCAAATCTTGTGACTCAGGGAGAACAGAGGGTGGAGGAGGAGGAGGAGCAGAGGGGTTGAGAGATCGTGGAGGAAGGAGTAGGAACGGGGACACAGCAAGGAAAGGCTTCACCCACGGAAGAGGAGATTTGCAGAGGTCCTGCCAAGTTAAGGTATATTCCTGTTTATCAGTATGGCTATGTGGCCCTGGCTGTAAGACAATATCTCTGTCTTTTTAAATTAGTGGTAAGTAGAAAGATCCTTCTAGGGGCCATCCGAATCCAAAGGTGGGCCATTCTGAGGCACACAGAGTCTGCCAGGTCCAGCGTTTTACTGAAAAAGAAACATTCTGAGCCCTTAAGCGGACTTTGGTCCATAGATCAAGGGTCAGGGACAGAGACATTGAAGTGATCTGTCCCATAATGAAAGATACACAAACAGTAAAAGCAACGACACAGGACACAGACAAGAGAAAACAATAAAGACAGGCAATGGACGTCCAACACTGAGACCAAGACTGAGCAGGCGGCAAAACCCGATGGGCTGGCAATACCGAATCTGAAACAAAGTATCACTGAGTCAAGGGGACTATTATTTCTTGATTCCCGAGTCCTCTGTGGCCTCCCCCAGGGACTTGGCTTGTGGCTCTGTGACACGTCTGCCAGCCACCATCAAAGAGAGCTCACACACTTCATCGACAGCCATTTTGCAAGCCCTAACCTGAAACCTGAAACCAGAAAGAGGCGCCTTACTTACCCTGAGAGTAGCCCATTGGGGTCTCTCGTTCACCGCTGCTGGATTTCGGTGGAACCTCCATATATAAAGATCGGAAGAGCATTGGGGGAAGAGACCACTAAGAGACTCTCTCATGCAAAAACAAAGGGTTTATTGGGGGTCCAGCATGCTGGGGCTCAGAGCTCATTTGAATAGAGCAGAGAACCCTGAGAACAGCTTAAGCAGAGCTTATATACTTTCCTTGAAGAGGGCAGGGAGGAAAGTTTATTGATGGGCCTGGGCGGGTGAGCAGTTTGCGTGCAACTGGGTGAGGGAGTACATTCTGAAGTTTGGCTGTTGGGGACAGCACATTCTGGGAAAAAGTTTAGAAAACACTTCTCAAGATTTCAACAGTGTTTTATTAAGCATACAGAAAAACAGGAAGTGACAAGAATCTATTTTATTAACATTTCACTACCGACTATACTTTGCCAGATTTCCTAAAGTCTCTATTGATATCTGCATTCCTACATATTTTCCCCAGTTCATCATTGTGATTAATTCTTCACATGTGCTGACATTTACATTCACTCAATACCCGAAACCCTATAGCTAAAGAACTTTTGGTCCAAATCCTATACTCACTCTCCTTTATAAACATACCGACTATCTTCCTAATACTCCTGACTATCCATTTTGACTGGAAGTTCTCTTTGAAAATCAATCATCCAAGTTACAAGGTCCTATGCTTAATACCGCAATCAAGGGCCCAATGCCCTTCTGGGCTTCAAATCTTACCTAGATTTCTGTTTTCAGATTCCTATATTTTACCTATATATTCTTGAAAATATCGCAGATTCCCAATACCATTATTCATCCAGCAGAATGATTTCTATTCCAAATCAAACCTGTTATTAACCCTAACCATACACTGTTCCTTCAATCTAACTTTAGAGAAGAGCAAGGACAGAGTTGGTCTTAAAATACAGGAATGTAGGGGATCTTCCAACTGCTGAGAAACTCAAAGGTCTATGCGCAAATGATCCCTAGAGAAGTTGTAGGCACCTATGAAGGAACTGAGAGAGCAAAAGTCATCTTTCATTGCAAACAACCTGGTCAGCATGAAGGGATGTGTCTGAATCAGCCTCTCTCTTCTTTATGTAGAGAAGAAGGACAAAACGAGGCCTCTGTGGAGAGCTGTTCCTGGTTACCAATATTTGATATACCATTCTAACTTGTGAAAGTGTCAAAAAAATTAGGGACAGCCTCCATTTCATGGGACCTTTGGAAGCAAATGTTAGGACAATGTGCTTGCCAAGGCATTGACCTCATTCAGTTCCTGAAGGAAGTGACCTCACCTCACATTCTTGGTGATGGAACTCTCTGAACTTGGGATCCAGGCATCCAGGCACACAAATCTAGTCCCAGGCCCAGTCCCAGTGGTCTCCCTTCTTTTGATTTACCAAGGACAGAGTCAGTCTTTCTTGGTATCTACTGATGTGAGGATGGCCAAATGCCAGGAAAGCTCTGAAGAGTGGCCTTTCCTGAGTAAGCAGGAAGTGACTCACCGCTGTCTCCTGACAACTTCACAGAGTTGGCCAAGGAAACCAGATCTGAGACAGAACAGGCCATTTGATGGGAACATAGTACGGCCCACCAGTCAGAGGTCACACCCGATAGTCAGAGACCTACTTTGGGAAAGGAGGTGACTTTGTGGGTGTGAGTGTGTGTTTGTGATTTTGTCTCATGTTTTGAGAATAGGTAGGAAAGGCAGTTTGTTTGGTTTGGAGTGGACGATTTCTAACAAGTGATTTGACAAGGCGAGTGTTTTTAAGTCTGTGTATCCCACTGTGTCCATGGTTGTAGACATTAGAAAAGAGAATGCATCAAAGGATGTGTCCAGGCTAGTAGAAAGCTTACCAGAATTCTTTCTGCCCAATGTATGAAAGGAATGCGGCTTGCCTTATGGATGGGTAACACCTGCTATCTTCCTAAGTTCCTGTTTTCTTCCTGAATTCTGGCCACTCTCCAGAATAGGCTCAAGATTTTGTGACCAAGATAAGTACCGCCTCTAAGCTCTGTGACATGGCCATGTACTGGATAGCTGAAGGGAATGGTGAGCATCTCAGAAAATTCAGATATCAGTGTGATCAGGAAAGTCTCAGTGGAGAAACACTGCTTTGGGCCATTTGCTAACCTATTGTTCTGTTCCCCTGAATGTCAGGAAGGTCTTTGCCTCAGGCCACCCCTTTGTGAAGCCTAAAGAAAACAGTTTTCAAATGGAAATGAATGGGCATCACCTGTGGCTCTTTGCTTAATTGTTTTGGAAAGGGATGTGTCTGAATCAGCCTCTTGGCCCTGTGTGAGGTTGTGGCTTAGATTCTCAGCACCTGGTGGATGTAAAGAGAGATCCCATGTGTGCATCCAAAACCAAAACGGCCAAAAAGCAGTCCTTGTGGATGAAGTCTGTCGCCTTCCTCTTTAAAGTTCTTGAACTCCATCAAGTGAGAATAGGGATCCTTTGGGTCAAATGGGTTCTTCAAAGACCTGCAGAGGTGCTTGTGATTTCTCATGACTGCAAATCACATAAAAATATATACCTGACACTCAGTTTTCCACAAATTGGAGAAGCATAGAAGTATTAACGTCTAGCATATTTGATCACTCCTGTTTCACATGAAGGGTGTCCAGACCACCCTGAATTTACGCCAATGAGGGGCAAGGGAGTTATTTTGGACACTCTCTTGGACTCCGCCACTCATGGAAACCTTCCGCCAGAGGTTGTGATTAGTGTCTATATGGAAGAAGATGAGGGCCATATGGGAGGGTTTTGGTTTTAAATTTGGTCATTTGTGTCCAGTATGAAGACATGACCTGGACCACCTGGGCTTGAACTCTGGTGTGATTCCCCTTAGAGACTGAATTCAGAGAAGTATTGCCATGAATTTTGTTGGGATTTTAGGAGTCCACCCATGAGAATCACCCTTGGAAACTGAGATCTAGGCCCAGGTTGGCTTTCCACAGAGCCCTGGGTATCTCAGCCAGGATATCACATGATTTAATTCTGAAAGACTTGGCAGCCATAGTTGAGAGTCACAACACCCATGGACGTCACATTGTAGACCTCAATGGGCCTGGCTTCATGTGACATTTTGGCCACTCTTTGGGAAGCCTTGCCTGTGAGAGTTCTACAGAGCATTCATTGAAATGAGCTTCCTCACCATTTAATGGTTCCTGAATGAATTGAAACCCACAGTGCCTGCAACGTCATCCTTGAAAAATGCCTAGATAAATACCATGAAATTTTTGAAATTCCCATGACCAGGTGGCACTGGAGAAACTTTGGATGTCCTGTTGCTGATCGTAAATATGCAAGACAGTGCCTTGATTGAGTGGGTTTCATGAAAATGGTGTAGAACAGAGATGCCAGTATGTTGGAACCTGCTGAGTAGTGGGCCTAGAGCAGTGGTAGGCAGATGTGTGATAAAAAATTTGTGGTGGGGCCATGTGGATCTGCCATTGGCTTCCAAATGGCTTGTGACTGACATGGTGCAGCCAGCAGACCCTTCCATGTAAAGGCTTCTTGTTATATGGAGATGTTTCCGGGCAATGTTCAGAATCAGGTTGCTATAGACATGTGGCCAAGCTATGTGGGATAGAAGCCTGGTTGGTGCATTCTCCTGCAGACCCTGACCAACCACACATGAAAGAATTGCCTCCAGAACTGTGTCCCAGTTGAACTTCTTTTATTTCATGAAGCAAATGCCAAAGTCCCAGTGCAGCAGCAAGAAACACCACGAAAAGTGGAGGATGACCAAATGGCTTCCCAGTCCACATGGGAATACCCTTAGCCCCCAGTGGCCACAGTTTACTTACAAAGAGAGAATTCAGCACTGCTGCCTCATGTTCATTGGAAAATAAGAAATCATGTCCTCCAGGTCACATAGATGCAGACACAGCTTTGATGGTCTCACTAGAAAGAAGCTAAAGCTCCTGACAAAAACATATATTTCAAGTGCCCAAACTCAGAGGCAGTTTCTCAAGAAGTATTTAGGCCAGCAGAGCTCCATATATATGGAGTTTTTATCCTGTCCCATACTAGGAAAACTCCTCTACCACTTCCAAGGTTGTAAACTCCTGAGCATATTATTCACAGATTTTATTACTCTACTCCTCTAATTGTGTCTTACTTTGGGGGAAGGAAATGTCAAGGAATTGTTCTGGAGGAGAGTGGGAAGATTTTGTTTAGCACATATTTGCATACACATTGGTTTCATTTTTCTATTTTACATTTGATATACTGAATCCCTGACACTAACACATACCCTACTAGATTCTGAATACTAATCCTAATATGATGGAGAAAAATAACCGAAACAGAATAGAAATACAAGCAGTTCAGAGGAGGCACGTTGTATACTTGGACTTGCCTTTTGCATTATATAGGGTAGGAGTTATAAATCTAGTAAATTTTTTGTTGAAATAGTTTTCCATGTGCTTTTACAGTTAACAAATATGTGAATTCCTGTCTCCCTTTCTCTGTATTCTATTCAGCACATGTATTTTTATATGCACATTTAGAATCCTACCTGGTATCACACGTACATTCTTGTGAGTTACATAACTTGGCAGATACAAAGTGTGAGAAGAGATCACTCCTCCTAAACGCTGTTTGAACTGAAAATTCAAACTATGGGTGAGCTTCCTAGTTGAAAAAAGTTATACATAAATCCATATCCAGTAAAATGAATATTTTTGGATCTGTGGATGATATGTATTTCACGGTGTAATTTGATTGGCATATATATTGCTAATTTTTAAAATCTGTGTGTGGTTATATATATATATATATATATATATATATATATATATATATATATATTCTCTCCAGATATTTCAAAATATTTAATATATGTGTCTTATTATACACTCCCTAAATTCATTCATGAATATGTATGTGGATTTATAAAAAACTTTTCACAAGATTATTCTCAGAAATATTCATTCACCTGATATACGTATTTTTTTCCTAGTATTGAAAACTAACTTCAGTGAATGGTGCATATGAATCCTAATATTTCTACAGTAACTGATCCAGTTTCACATCAATGCAAGTAGATTCCTATGGGACATGATAAGTATTTTGAAGGTCATTTTTATTTCAACACTGGTACATTACTATTTCTTCAGTTTATGCACATTATAGGATATATATTTCATCCACAAGTTCACAAATTTATAGGCATATATTTCACTTTCAATCGCTTTCTGCTTCAGAAAACACGTGTTCCGCCATGTTTCAAACTGGTCTTTTCATGAGACTTCTTTCAAAACACATTATTTTTGATTTCCATAATCACTTTTGAAGCAAAACTCACACACTATTCATGATAAACCATAAGCCTAGGATTACAATTAGATGTATAACTAGTTGTTATGAATGATTCTATATCAATATATGATTTCTTGAGAGGCAAGATGGCCGCAAAGGGAGTGCATTAACTCCGTGTACTGCGTCACTGTGAGGGAAAATGACGAGTTAGAACGGCTAAAAGCTATCTTGTTAGGAATTTCCAGCAAAATTGGGGTGCTCCAAAACCTAGTGGAAGGATTTTCATCGCACGAGGATCAGCTTCAGGGGCTCAAATGCGAGCGATCTGTCCGTCTGTACGGAGCGCTGCTTGTTCGGCAGATCACCCCATGGCTGGAGTCTGCAGCGCGCGCTGGGAAATGACAGGCTGGTGGCGCAGAGATACAGCAATGCTGATTCTGTGGGCTCCTGCCAGCTAGGCATTTGCTGAGCTCGGAGCTGAATTCTGGGTTGGAGACAGGAAAAGGAAACGGTCCAGGTTGGTTCTCCACACCGGTCAGACCACGGAGGAAACCAGCGGCCACCATCTTGGAGAGCTGACGTCACCATCCTTGTTTTTGACTGATTGCAGCTCTTTCAGCTATAGAACAGGTAATTTCAGGCTGACAATTGTCTGCATCTCGCAGACAAATTGCTCAGTCTTAGTGCTAAATAACCCGCGGAAACTGCTTCTTGGAGCCTGCTCCTATCAGAACACGCACCGAGCCCGGAGTGTCGGAGTTCCGGCTCCCGGAGCTGCTCTGGCCCAGGGCTATAGAACCCGCTGAAACTGCTTCTTGGAGCCTGCTCCTGTCGGAGCATGCACCAAGTCCGGAGAGGCCGAATTCTGGCTCCCGGAACTGTTTTGGCCCGGTGATAAAGAACCCGCGGAAACTGTTTCTCGGTCCGGGTCCTGCTGAATACTGTGGAGGCCAGAGGGGCCGAACAGAGCCGCCGCCCGGGCCCGTAACAGGTCCAGCGACCTGCCGGCGTGGTAGTCAAGAAAACCCGGAGGCAGCACTGGCACAGGAGCCGGCGGTAGCTGCGCGGCGCGGGTCTCCCAGCTACCGCTCCCACCAGTGCTGACAACTGAGGTCTCTTGCACCGACTCGCCTCGGCGTGGGACTCACGGCTACCGCTCCCACCAGTGCTGACAACTGAGGTCTCTTGCACCAGATACGGGGGCGTGGCTACCAGAAGGTAAGCAAATTGGCTGGGGTTTCTCAGCCCCAAGCTCTACAAACTTAGGGCCTGAGGGAGGCCAACAAGAAGAGTGTGCCCAGGCACTAATGAAACAGCTGCTCCACGCGTGTGCAAGGTAGGCGGAACTGTGAACACCGACAAAACAGGCCCAGTGAACCGCCAGACACATCCCTCCGGTTGGGGGAGGGGCAGAGCCACCGGGCGCCTGCAAGGTAGGCGGACCCGCGACCCACCAGCAGAAAATGCACAGCAATCCACAAAGCGGCATAGCCACCCCCCGAGCCTACAAGGTAGGCAGACCTGTGACCTACCGGCAGGTCATGCCCAAAAACCTGCGGAGGGGCACAGCTGCCCCACGTGCCTGATAGGTAGGCTGAACCGTGACCACCAACAGAACAGGCCCAGCGGCCGGCCAGACACATCGCCCCGCCCAGGTTGGGGGAGGGGCAGAGCCGCCGGGCGCCTGCAAGTTAGGCATACCTGCGAATCACCAGCAGATCAGGCCCAGCAACCGCGGAGCGGCAGAGCCACCCCCGGGCCTGCAAGGTAGGCACACTTGCCACCCACCGGCAGGTCAGGCCCAACAAACTGCGGAGGGGCACAGCTGCCCCACGAGCCTGCTAGGTAGGCAGAACCCTGACCACCGACAGAACAGGCCCAGAGGCCGGCCAGATACATCGCCCCGCCCCGGTTGGGGGAGGGGCAGAGCAGCCGGGCGCCTGCAAGGTAGGCAGACCTGCGACTCACCAGCAGATCAGGCCCAGCAACTGTGGAGCGGCAGAGCCACCCCCGGGCCTGCAAGATAGGTGCACTTGCCACCCACCGGCAGGTCAGGCCCAAGAAACTGCGGAGGGGCACAGCTGCCCCACGAGCCTGCTAGGTAGGCAGAACGCTGACCACCAACAGAACAGGCTCAGAGGCCGGCCATACACATTGCCCCACCCCGGTTGGGGGAGGGGCAGAGCCGCCGGGCGCCTGCAAGTTAGGCAGACCTGCATCTCACCAGCATATCAGGCCCAGCAACCCGCGGAGCGGCAGAGCCACCCCCGGGCCTGCAAGGTAGGCACACTTGCCACCCACCGACAGGTCAGGCCCAGCAACTCTCAGAGAGACCCAGCTGCTCCACGCGCGTGCAGGGTAAGCGGAACCGTGACCACCGACAAAAGAGGCCCAGTGGACCGCCAGACACATAGCTCCGGTTGGGGGAGGGACAAAGGCGCCGGGTGCCTGCAAGGTAGGCGGACCCGCGACCCACCAGCAGAACAGGCACAGCAATCCACAGAGCGGCAGAGCCACCCCCCGAGCCTACAAGGTAGGCAGACCTGCGACCCACCGACAGGTCAGGCCCAAAAAACTGCGGAGGGACACAGCTGCCCCACGTGCCTGCTAGGTAGGCTGAACCATGACCACCAACTTAACAGGCCCAGCGGCCGGCCAGACACATCGCCCCGCCCCAGTTGGGGGAGGGGCAGAGCCGCCGGGCGCCTGCAAGTTAGGCAGACCTGCAACTCACCAGCAGATCAGGCCCAGTGACCCCCGGAGCGGCAGAGCCACCCCTGCCCCTGCAAGGTAGGCAGACTTGCCATCCACCGGCAGGTCAGGCTCAGCAACTCTCAGAGGGACACAGCTGCTCCACGCACGTGCAATGTAGGCGGAACCGTGACCACCGACAAAACAGGCCCAGTGGCACGCCAGATACATCACCCCGGTTGGGGGAGGGGCAGAGCCGCCACCAGCGCCTTTTAGGTAGACATACCTGCAACCGACAGACAGAACAGGCCTAGTGGCCAGCGGAGGGGCAAAACCGCTGCTCACTCCTGCAAGGTAGGCGGACCTGTGACCACCGAAAGAACAGGCCCATCGAAAGTAGAGGCACAGCGGCCTCCCGGCGTGGTAGGCACATTGCCTCAATTGAAGGAGTGGCAGAACCACCGCCAAAGCCTGCAAGGGAGACGATGCAGCTATACAAAAGCAATATAAATATATAGGGGGAAAAATCAATAACACAACAGTTTCACCAAGCAGAAAGAAACGCGATCAGTATGAAAAGACAAGGAAAAAAAGGACCACAAGCAATGCAGGTCAATTCAACTTTAGAAGAGGTAATATCTGCAGCAGATGGAATGTCAGATAAAGAATTCAGGATATACATGCTTCAGATGATCTGGAGTCTCAAGGAAGACATTAGACAGCAAAATCAGACAATGAAAGACCACTTCGACCACTTCGACAATGAATTACATAAACAAATCCAAGAAGCAAAAGATCAATTATTCAGGGAGATAGAGGTTATAAAAAACAAACAAACAGAAATCCTGGAAATTCAGGAAACAATAAACCAACATAAAAACTCAATTGAGAATACTACCAGCAGAGTAGAACACTTAGAAGATAGAACATCAGACAATGAAGACAAAGTATTTCAACTGGAGAAGAACATAGACAGCTCAGCAAAGCTGTTAAGAAACCATGAGCAGAACATTCAAGAAATATGGGATAACATAAAGAGACCAAACTTAAGAGTCATTGGGATACAGGAAGGTATTGAGGTCCAAACCAAAGGAATGAGCAATCTATTCAACGAAATAATACGAGAAAACTTCCCAGACTTGAAGAATGAGACAGAATCCCAAATCCTAGAAGCCTACAGGACGCCGAATGTGCAAAATCATAAGAGATCCACACCTAGACACATTATAATGAAGATGCCCAACATACAGAATAAGGAGAGAATTTTAAAAGCTACAAGAGAAAGGAAGCAGATTACATTTAGGGGTAAACCAATCAGGATAACAGCTGATCTTTTAACACAGACTCTGAAAGCTAGAAGATCCTGGAATAACATATTTCATACACTAAAAGAAAATGGGTTACAACCAAGAATTGTGTATCCCGTGAAATTAAGCTTCAGGATGGAAGATGAAATTAAAACCTTTCATGATAAACAAAAGTTAAAAGAATTTGCAGCTAGAAAACCATCTCTTCAAAACATCCTCGGCAAAATATTACAGGAAGAGGAAATGGAAAATGTCAATGAAAACCAACAGCGGGAGGTAGTACAGTGAAGGGGGGGGAATAATCAAAGAGGAAAACAAACCATGTTTAGTAACATAAATAAACCAATATGGCTGGAAGAACACCCATATCTCAATAATAACCCTAAATGTTAATGGCTTAAACTCACCAATTAAGAGACACAGGCTAGTAGAATGGATCACAAAACAAGACCCAACAATATGCTGCCTTCAGGAGACGCATTTGATAGGAAAAGACATACTTAGACTGAAGGTGAAAGGTTGGGAAAAATCATATCACTCATATGGACTTCGGAAACAAGCAGGAGTGTCCATATTCATATCAAATAAAATAGATTTCAAGCCAAAGTTAATCAAAAGGGATGAAGATGGACACTACATACTTCTCAAGGGAACCATACACCAACAAGACATAACAATCATAAATATATATGCCCCAAACAATGGTGCAGCTATGTTCATCAAACAAACACTTCTCAAGTTCAAGAGTCTAATAGACCACCATACAATAATCATGGGAGACTTCAACACACCTCTCTCACCACTGGACAGATCTTCCAAACAAAAGTTGAATAAGGAAACTATAGAGCTCAATAACACAATTAATAACCTAGACTTAATTGACATATATAGAATATACCACCCAACATCAAGCAGTTACACTTTTTTCTCAGCAGCACATGGATCCTTCTCAAAAATAGATCATATATTATGTCACAGGGCAACTCTTAGACAATATAAAGGAGTAGAGATAATACTATGCATCTTAACTGATCATAATGGAATGAAATTGAAAATTAACGATAAAAGAAATAAGGAAAAATCATGCATCACTTGGAGAATGAACAATAGGTTACTGAATGATCAATGGGTTATAGAAGACATCAAGGAGGAAAGTAAAAAATTCTTAAAGATAAATGAAAACACAGACACAACATATTGGAATCTATGGGACACATTGAAAGCAGTTCTAAGAGGAAAATTTATTGCTTGGAGTTCATTCCTTAAAAAAAGAAAAAACCAACAAATAAATGATCTAATACTTCAACTCAAAATCCTAGAAAAAGAAGAGAAAAACAACAGCAAAAGAAGTAGAAGACAAGAAATAATTAAAATCAGAGCTGAAATTAATGAAATCGAAACGAAAGAAACAATAGAAAAAATTGACAAAACTAAAAGTTGGTTGTTTGAAAAAATAAAAAAAATCGACAGACCCTTAGCCACGCTAACGAAGAGAAGAAGAGAGAGAACTCATATTACCAGCATACGGGATGAAAAAGGAAATATCACAACAGACACTTCAGAAATACAGAAGATTATCAGAAATTATTTTGAATCCTTATACTCCAACAAAATAGAAGATAGTGAAGGCATCGATAAATTTCTTAAGTTATATGATTTGCCCAGATTGAGTCAGGAGGATATTGACAACCTTAACAGACCAATATTAATTGAGGAAATAGAAGATACCATCAAAAGACTACCAACTAAGAAAAGCCCAGGACCGGATGGGTATACAGCAGAGTTTTACAAAACCTTTAAAGAGGAACTAATACCAATACTTTTCAAGCTATTTCAGAAAATAGAAAAAGAGGGAGAACTTCCAAATTCATTCTATGAGGCCAACATCACCCTGATTCCTAAATCAGACAAAGACACTTCAAAGAAAGAAAACTACAGACCAATATCTCTAATGAACCTAGATGCAAAAATCCTCAATAAACTTCTGGCGAACCGGATACAAAAACATATCAAAAAAATTGTGCAACATGATCTGGTAGGATTTATCCCTGGGATGCAAGGTTGGTTCAATATACGGAAATCAATAAATGTTATTCACCACATCAATAGGCTTAAAAATAAGAACCATATGATCATCTCGATAGATGTGGAAAAAGCATTCGACAAAGTAGAGCATCCCTTTATATTCAAAACTCTAGAAAAACTAGGGATAACAGGAACATACCTCAATATTGTAAAAGCAATCTATGCTAAGCCTCAGGCTAGCATCATTCTGAATGGAGAAAAACTGAAGGCATTCCCTCTAAAATCTGGAACAAGACAGGGATGCCCTCTCTCACCACTTCTGTTCAACATAGTTCTCAAATCACTGGCCAGAGCAATTAGACAGACGAAAAAAAATAAAGGCATAAAAATAGAAAAGAAGAACTCAAATTATCACTATTTGCAGATGACATGATTCGATACCTAGCAGACCCAAAATGGTCTACAAAGAAACTATTAGAGCTAATAAATGAATTCAGCAAAGTGGCAGGCTATAAAATCAACACGCATAAATCAAAGGCATTCCTGTATATCAGCGACAAATCCTCTGAAATTTAAATGAGGACAACCACCCCATTCACAATATCTTCAATAAAAGTAAAATACTTGGGAATCAACCTAACAAAAGAGGTGAAAGACTTATACAATGAAAACTACAGAACCCTAAAGAAAGAAATAGAAGAAGATCTTAGAAGATGGAAAAATATACCCTGTTCATGGATAGGTAGAAGTAACAACATCAAAATGGCGATAATACCAAAAGTTCTCTATAGGTTTAATCCAATGCCAATCAAAATCCCAACGGCATTTCTTGTAGAAATAGAGAAAGCAATCATGAAATTCATATGGAAAAATAAAAGACCCAGAATAGCAAAAACAATGCTAAGCAGGAAGTGTGAATCAGGCGGGATAGCTATACCAGACTTCAAACTATACTACAGAGCAATAGTAACAAAAACACCATGGTACTGGTAACAAAACCGGCGGGTGGACCAATGGTACAGAATAGAGGACACAGAAGCCAATCCACAAAACTACAACTATCTTATATTCGATAAAGGGGCTAAAAGCATGCAATGGAAGAAGGATAGCATCTTCAACAAATGGTGTTGGGAAAACTGGAAATCCATTTGCAACAAAATGAAACTGAATCCCTTTCTCTCGCCATGCACAAAATTAACTCAAAGTGGATCAAGGAACTTGATATCAAATCAGAGACATGGCATTTGATAGAAGAAAAAGTTGGCTATGATCTACATACTGTGGGGTCGGGCTCCAAATTCCTCAATAGGACACCCATAGCACAACAGTTAATAACTAGAATCAACAAATGGGACTTACTCAAACTAAAAAGTTTTTTCTCAGCAAAAGAAACAATAAGAGAGGTAAATAGGGAGCCTACGTCCTGGGAACAAATCTTTACTCCTCACACTTCAGACAGAGCCATAATATCCAGAATATACAAAGAACTAAAAAAATTAGACAATGAGATAACGAATAACCCAATCAACAAATGGGCCTAGGACCTGAACAGAAATTTCTCAGAGGAGGACATACAATCAATCAACAAGTATATGAAAAAATGCTCACCATCTCTAGCAGTCAGAGAAATGCAAATCAAAACCACCCTAAGATACCATCTCACTCCAGTAAGATTGGCAGCCATTAGGAAGTCAAACAGCATCAAGTGCTGGCGAGGATGTGGGGAAAAGGGTACTCTTGTACATTGCTGGTGGGACTGCAAATTGGTGCGGCCAATTTGGAAAGCAGTATGGAGATTTCTTGGAAAGCTCGGAATGGAACCACCATTTGATCCAGCTATTCCCCTACTCGGTCTATTCCCTAAAGACCTAAAAATAGCACACTATAGGGACACTGCTACATCCATGTTCATAGCAGCACAATTCACAATAGCAAGACTGTGGAACCAACCTAGATGCCCTTCAATAGACGAATGGATAAAAAAAAATGTGGCATTTATACACAATGGAGTATTACTCTGCATTAAGAAATGACAAAATCATAGAATTTGGAGGGAAATGGATGGCATTAGAGCAGATTATGCTAAGTGAAGCTAGCCAATCCCTTAAAAACAAATGCCAAATGTCTTCTTTGATATAAGGAGAGTAACTAAGAACAGAGTAGGGACGAAGAGCATGAGAAGAAGATTAACATTAAAGAGGGATGAGAGGTGGGAGGGAAAGGGAGAGAGAAGGGAAATTGCATGTAAATGGAAGGAGACCCTTAGGGGTATACAAAATTACATACAAGAGGATGTGAGGGGAAAGGAGGAAAATATAAGGGGGAGAAATGAACTACAGTAGAGGGGGTAGAGAGAGAAGAGGGGAGGGGAGGGGGGAGGGGGGATAGTAGAGGATAGAAAAGGCAGCAGAATACAACAGACACCAGAATGGCAATATGTAAATCAATGGTTCTGCAACTGATGTGATTCTGCAATCTGTATATGGGGTAAAAATGGGAGCTCATATCCCACTTGAATCAAAGTGTGAAATATGATATATTAAGAACTATGTAATGTTTTGAACAACCTACAATAAAAATTAATTAAAAAAAATATATGATTTCTTATATATTTTCAGATATCAATTCAATACATTATTTAAAGGGGAACCAGTTATATTATTTATTAACTGTATGATCTATTCATGCATTATCTCTATATTCATAGACACAGGGTACACCTATTTTTACCCTCAATACTAATTTATACGTTTTCAAAATATTCCTCAAAAAATGGTGGAAGAAATACTCATGTCACCTGATCTATATATACATTTTATCACAGTAATATTCTGTACAAAAAAATCAAAGGTCACCCTTAAGTTTGTACCAAAGCCTAAATGGAAAGTGAGCATGGATTACTAAAACCTTCCATGTCCAGGTGGCCTAATGCTCTCAAATGTCAATCTTATTGGTGACTACATTTTTGTTTCTTCCTAAGATTATATATTCAACCTCAAGCCTGTTGAAAATGTCTAATCCTATCACTCACTTTATACTTTGCCTGATTTAGTAATGTCTCTATTTATATCTATTTTCCTACATATTTTCCCCTGTTCATCATTGTGACTGACTCTTCACTTGTGCTGACATTTACATTCACTGTCTACCTGAAACCCTATTGCTTAAGAACTTTTGGTCTAAATCCTATTCTCACTGTTCTTTGTAAACCTACTGACTATCTTCCTAATCCTACCGACTATCCCTTTTTGAGTGGATGTTCTCTTCGACATTCAATCATCCAAGGTACAAGCTCCTATGCCATTGTATATAGATTTATCTGAGGGTCTCCTTTCATTTCCAAGCAATTTCCCTTAAATAATTCAAAGCTAAGTGTACCAATTAAGGGCCCAATGCCCTTCTGGACTTCATATCTTCCATAGATTTCTGTTTTTATACTTATATTTCACCTATATATTCTTGTAAATATCATAGTTTCCCAATACCATTATTCGTCATGCAGAAGGATTCCTAACCCCAAATTGAACATGTTACTAACCCAAAACCATACATTGTTCTCTCAATCGAACTTTACAGAACAGCAGGGACAGGGTTGCTCTTAAAATACAGGAATGTAGGGCATGTTCCAGCTGTTGAGAACATCAAAGGTCCATGCAGAAATGATCCCTTGAGAAGATGTAGGCAGCTACGAAAGACCTGAGAGAGAAAAGTCATCTTCTATGGCAAACAACCTTGTCAGCATGAAGGGATGTGTATGAATCAGCCTCTCTCTTCTTAATGTAGAGAAGATGGACCAAAACAGTGCTAGGTGGAGAGCTGTTCCCGGGTGCCCATGGTTTATATACCATTCTAACTTGTGAAAGTGTCACAGGAAGTAGGGGCAGCCTCCATCTCATGGGACTCTTGAAAGCAACTGTTAGGACAAAGTGGTTGTCAAGGCAATGACCTCATTCAGTTCCTTAAGAAGTGATCTACCTCACTTCCTTGGTGATGGAACTCTCTTAACTTGGGATCCAGGAAGCCAGGCACCCGGAGCCAGTCCAGTCCCAGACCCAGTAGGCTCACTTGTTTGAATTTACCAAGGAGAGTGTCAGTCTTTCTTGGTACCTACAGATGTGAGGATGGCCAAATACCAGGAGAGCTCCGCATAGGGGCCTTTCCTGAGAAAGTAGGTAGTGCTTCACCACAGGCTCCTGACAACTTCACAGAGTTGGCCAAGGAGACCAGATCTGAGATAGGACAGGCCATTTTGGGGGAACATAGTATGGCCCACCACTCAGAGAAAACTCCGGATAGTCACAGAGTTACATGGGGGAAGGAGGTGTCTTTGTGGGTGTGGGTGTGATTTTGTGGTTTTGTCTCATGATCTGAGAATAGGTAGGAAAGACGGTTTGTTTGATTTGGAGTGGTCTTCTTCTAGTAAGTCATTGGACAAGGCAAGTGTTTCTATGTCTGTGTATCCCACTGTGTCCGTGGTTGTAGACATTAGAAAATAGAATGCAACAATTGATATGTCCTGTATAGTAGAAAGATTCCCGGCATTCATCCTGCCCAATTTATGAATGGACTGCAGCTTGCCTTATCCATGGGCAACACCTGCTACCTTCCTAAGTTCCTGTTTCTTCCAGAATTCTCACCACTCTCCAGAATATTCTCATGGTTTTGTGTCCAAAATATGTACCACCTCCAAGCTCTGTGACATTGCCATGTCCTGGATAGCTGAAGGGAATGGCGAGCATCTCAGAAAACACAGATATCAGTGTGACCAAGAAAGTCTCAGTTGAGAAACCATGCTTTCGGCCTTTTGCTTATCAATTGTTCTGTTTCCCTGAATGTCAGGAAGGTCTTTGCCTCAGGCCACCCCTTTGAGAAGCCTGAAGAAAACAGTTTTCAAATGAAAATGAATGGGCACCACCTGTGGCTCTTTGCTTAATTGCTTTGGAAAGGGATGTGTCTAAATCAGCCTCTTGGCCCTGTGTGAGGTTGTGGCTTAGATTCTCAGCACCTGATGGATATAAAGAGAGATCCCATGTGTGCATCCAAAACCAAAATGGCCAAAAGAGCAATTATTGTGAATGAAGTCTCTCGCATTCATTTGTAAGGTTCCTGACCACCATCAAGTGAGAATACGGATCCTTTGGGTCAAATGAGTTATGCACAGCCCTTCAGAGGCTAGCCCATAGGTTTTTGGGTTTTCTCATGGCTCCAAATCATATAAAGAATCTATACCTGACAGTCAGTACGCCTCAAATTGGAGATGCAGAGCAGTATTAACAGCTAGCCTATCTGATCACTCCTGGTTCACCGGATGGGTGTCCAGGCCACCTTGACTTTAGGCAAATGAGGGGCAAGGGAGCTTATTTTTGACACTGTCTTGGGCTGCACCCCTCATGAAAAACTCCAGCCAGAGGTTATGATAAGTGTCTATATGGAAGAAGATGAGGGCCATGTGGGAGTGTTGGTTTTAATGTGGTCATTTGTTTGGCGGTTGAAAGAGATAACTGGATCCACCTGGGCTTGAACTCTGGCATGATTCCTCTTAGAGACTGAGTTCTGGAATTTACCTCAAAGAAGTATTGCCATGAAATGTGTTGGGATTTTAGGAGGCCACGCATGAGAAGCCTCCCTTGAAAACTGAGATCGAGTGCCAGGGTGTCTTTCCACAGTGCAGTGAGAATCTCAGCCAGGATATCACATGATTTTATTCTGAAAGACTTGGCAGCCATAGTTGAGAATCTAAACACATATGGAACTCATATTGTAGACCTCAATGATCCTGGCTTCATGTGACCTTTTGGCCACTCTTTGGGAAGCCTTGCCTGTGAGATTTCTCCAGAGTTTTAATTTAAATGAGCTTCCTCACCACATAATGGTTCCTGCATTAATTGAAACGTACAGTGACTCCAACTTCATCCTTCAAAAATGGCTAAATAAATACCATCAAATTTCTGAAATTCCCATGACCAGGTGGCACTGGAGAACCTTTGGATATCCTGTTGCTGATCATGAGTGAAATAATTCCCCACGCAATGACACTTCACCGGGAGAATTCCAATTTTATTGCTCAAAGCTGTGTGCTTATATAGAACTAAGGGGGAGATGGTAGGGCTTAGATAAATGGCAGCAACCCGTTTATTGGCAAGTTCTTTCAGATATCAGCTCCAGAGCCCAGGAATTAGTTCTCATTGGGGCTAAGGTTCCCCACAAGTGAGATTTGAAATTGGCGCTGACGTGAGAGTTCACAAGGGTGGGAACTTTTTGCGCCACTGCAGAAATGAAGAAGGTAGGAAGAAGAAGTCCTTAGGCGCCATGTTGAGGTTTTTCTCTGGGGTATGGCTGCCATTTATTCTTTTCCCAACATTCCACCCTTTTTGTTTTCTTAGGAAGTGGGGCGTCATTTGTCAGATCCGGCTGCTTCCTGCTGTGTGGGGGTGGTGTGGGGCCTAGAAAGAGAAGTGGAGGAATGCTCATGGAGCAGGTTTGGGATTATCATGGCAGCCAAAAATAAAACCCAGTGGCTATAGACAGCTACTTTCGTAGGGGTGAAGTCAATGAATGTTCCCTGAAGCCAAAGTTGTCGATGGCATGGAACTAGTCCTGGATGGAAGAGATTGTTGGTATCAGCCACTGGTCCTGTAACAGAGACTCTAGGAAATACTGGAAGCGTTGCCTGGACATGGCGTCACCAGCACCTGAAGAGGATCAGAGCAAATAAAAACAGAATGAAGATAAAAATTAAAGGAAATGTCATTTTTTGGCAGAAGTTCCATGTTGGGGGACTGACATAGAAGAGGCCAAGGGCCATGAGAAATCTTAGAAGGTGGTAAAGACTCATGAATCCAGGATGGCAGATTAAGAGGTTCTCAGAGCTCGTTGTCTCCCGCTGTCTGATACCCATTGCATTCCATCATGCCTGGTAGTGAGCTTCATCACTGAGTTACTGTTCTCTTGGAGATGTTGGGGGTTCATCAGTCATCAGAGGCTGGTAGTGCCTAAGCAAAAGCTGGTTGAAAGTTTGATTAGGAATTTTTTGCAGTTGGGTTTGAAGGCACTTCATTTTGCAGGGCAAGAGAGCACAAAAAGGAGCATCCCAATAAGGGGCCCCAAGATATGTAGTAAGTACATGGCAAGATAGGATTGGAAGAACCCTATGATGGGATTGGAGGAGGTATGTTTGAGAAATTCGGTCGATAATTCCTGCAATTTAACAACATTTTTTTTATTAGCCCAGATTCATTAACATAATAGCAAAATTCCTCTCTGAGGAATAGGCATGTAACCCCTTTTTCTGCAGTGAGAAGATCAATTGCCCTTTGGTTCTGTAAAGCCACTTGTGCCAATGATGTAACCTGCCGCTGCAAGGAACCCAGAGACTCAGCCATGGTATTGAGTGTTTCCTGCAGTTTTTGTTGAAGGTCATTGGATGCCCATAGAGCATGACCTATAGCTCCACCAGAGAGTCCGAGACTCGTCACTGAGGTTGTTAAAATGAGGCCTACCAGAACCGGCAGAAAGACTACCTTACCGGTGCGGGAAGGTAGGGCCAACTGTCGGAATTCAGTGGGAGTATACAAAGATAGCTGAGGAACTACAGTAACCAAGAAACAGGTGCCAGAGACATTGATCGTTGAGGTACTTAAAGACCCATTACACCAGAGGAAATGTTCAGGTTGCCTAAACACAGGGCTCTATGGGGTGTTGTAGCTCAAGGAACAAACGGGTAAAGGATTCATTATTGGCAGGTGGAAACAGATGAAAGGAAATAAAGTATTGGTGGAATAACTTTCCCACAGTGGGTTACGTGTCACATGTAGGGTTTGTCCTTTTTAGAGAAATTGTAGGGTTTTGCTGGAATATTTTCTGCCGCTAATGGGACTGCTGCTAGAAGTGGACGACTAAGTGAAGCACAGAGAAAGCACTGAGAAGTAGGCAAAGAAAGACGGGTGGAGTTTAATAATCAAAACGTTTGGTGTAGCAAATTGAGCCATGTGGGAGAGGGACCTGAGGGGGTTGAAGGCTCTGAATCCTCTTTGGATGAGCTATGGATACGATCTCGAAGTTTTGATTCTGAGTCCTTAATGTGTTCGACTACCTGGATGGTTGCCTTAGGTGGCGTAATCAGGGTGCGGCCAATAGTCATCCACCCTGTGGGTCTGACTGAGGTTGTCTGAGCATAGACAGAAAACTCAACATAGCCCCAACGTTTGGCCTTGGGGTCAGGTTTATCTAAAGTATACCATCCATTGTTATTGGATGAAGAGCCTTTATGCCACTTTATGTAACTAGAAGTCCACTCTTCAGGGTAACCGAGTGAGTGGTAAGAATAGCTACCACGTTCATCATGGAACCTGCATGACCAATAGGGGCACCCATTATATATCTCAGGCCACCAATGACAATAATCTTTTGTTTGATCAAAAAGGAAGCAAATGAAAGGCCAGTTCCAGCTACCAGGGACGAAGGTCCTTGAAGGTGACAATTTTAGGGAAATAGAGGTGCAGTTGTGGATGAAGCAAGTAGTTGCATCCACTCCGCGGACCGTCTGCATGCCATGCTCTGAGTATCGTTCCCGAAGAGTGAATAAATGCATGGTAGGTGAGGAGGGTAAAGACCAGTCCTGACAGAGCACAGAAAATAAGCAGAGCACAAAAAACAAGCAGTTAGAGAAGACTAGGGTGTTGGGAGAGCTCATTGTGCCTTCTTTAAGAGGAATTGGGCTGCAAGGAAAACCGTGTGAGCCGCAACTTAAATGGGTGAGATGGGTGTGGAGAGCAGGAGTAAAGGGGAGGTTCAGGAGGTGATTCTTGGAGTTCCTCTGGGGTGGCCCTGTCGTCAGCATGTGGGGCCTCCTGGTGATGTGGCTTCAACCTAGACATGTGATTCCAGGGAGTGAGACGGTTGTCTGGTAAGGAGAGTTTGGCGGCGGTGGGGGTACAGAGAATGACAGGATAGGGGCCTTCCCATTTTGGGGCAAGAGTCCCTTTCTCCTCTGGGGTATTATAATTGACTAGACTAACAGGTGTTAAGGGAGGAGTGTTTGGAGAGGAGACTGGGTCCGGAAGAAGCCAGTCCTGATATTTCCAGAGTTCCGAGCGGAGATGAAGCAAGAGAGGCAAAGACAAATCTCGGGTGAGAGGTCCTTGTGAAATGACCAACGCAGGGGTTATAAGATGTCTTTCATACATTATCTCAAAAGGAGACAGTAAAGATGGTTTCTTAGGGAGAGCTCTGATTCGAAGCAAAGCCAAGGAAAGGAGTTTGACCCAGTCTATGTTTAATTCCACTGTCAATTTGGTAAGGACTTCCTTTAGAGTACGATTTACCCTTTCCACATTCCCTGAAGCCTGGGGGAAATATGGACAGTTGAAATGCCACTTGAAGGAGAGGGCTTGAGAGACCTTTTGTGTGATCCTAGAAGTAAACTCAGGGCCATTGTCATATTGTAGGGAAGTGGGCATACCAAACCTGGTGATGATGTCTGTTAGTAAGATTGAAGCTAAAGTGGAAGCCTTTTTATTGGAAGTGGGAAATGCCTCAACCAAACCAGAGAAAGTGTCCACAAAGACAAGGAGGTATTTAGTGTGCCATACTGTGGGCATGTTGGTGAAGTCTACCTGCCAGTCAGCAGAGGGAATGTGTCCCCGGGCTTGTTGGGAAGGGAAACGTTTGGGCCTTAAAGGAGTATGAGGGTTGGTCCGCTGACAGATCTGACAATTAGAGGCTATATTCTGTAGCATGGCTTGTCAGAGGGAGTGAGGAAGAAGAAACTCTGTAAAAAGAGGGTCAAAGACTGAGAATTGGAAAGGAATAGAGTATGAAGGAACTTGAAAAGATGCTTGTTCTTACTGAAAGAAGTAGGGGCTTCAGATGAGCTGTCTAAAGTGGCCATTATATGTCCACCATGGGGGCCATGATTGGAAGTGGTAGCAGCCATTCGTGCCACCTGGTCAGCTTTGGCATTGCCCTCAGTGATAAGAGAGCCGTCCTTCTGATGGGACCTACAATGGACATCTCCCAACTGGGTGGGTAAGTGGGAGGCCTCTATCAGATTGGTTATAAGAGCTGAATTAGTGATCGCATTACCTTTGGTGGTAAGTAGGCCTCGCTTCTTTCAAATTGCAGCATGGGATAATAAGATATGGAAGACATATTTTGAATCATTTTCGAGGGTGAGGGATTTGCCTTGTGCTAGAAGGCAGGCACGAGTGGATGCTATAAAATCAGCCTGCTGGTCTGTAGTTCCTGAAGGCAAAACTTTGGCCTCTATAATCTCAGTGGCTGAAAATACAGCGTATCCAGAGTAATGAGTTCCATTCTGCCTAAAGGAACTGCTGTCAGTAAACCAGATAAGGTCAGGCTTGGTGAGTGGTCTCTCAAAAATGGAAGAATGACAGGGGAGGAAATCATCTAAGTTTTCCAAGCAATTTTGAGTTGGTGTGTGAGACATGGGAGTTATTGGGAGCAGTGAGGCAGGGTTCAGTGCAGAGCAAGGGAGGAAAATAATATTAGGGTTTTCCAGAAAGGAAGTGAGGAGCGACAGAACTCTGGATGTATGGAGGGTTTGAAGACCCTTTTAAGGTAAAAGATCTTTCAAGTGATGTGGGGAGTAGATAGTTCAAGGGGCCCCAAAAGTCAGATTAGAGGCTTCTTTGTGTAAAATTTGTCCAGTAGCCAGAGCTCTTAAGCAAGGGGCCCACCCACGGATGGAAAATAAGAAACCATGTCCTCCAGGTCACATAGATGCAGACCCAGGTTGATGATTTCACTAGAAAGGAAGCTAAAGCACGTGACAACAACATATATTTCAAGTGCCCAACCTCACAGGCAGTATCTCAAGAAGTCTCTAGGACAACAGACCTCCATGTTTTTGAAGTGTTTACCCTGTCCCTTACTTTTGGAAACTCCTCTAACACTTCCAAGGTTGTGAACTTCTGATCGCATTCCATTCCAGATATGTATTCATGGATTTTCTAACTCTTCTCCTCTAATTGTGTCTTACATGGGGTGAAGGTGTTGTCAAGGTATTGTTCTGGATGAGAGTGGGAAGATTTTTGTGTAGCACATATTTACATACACATTGGATTCATTTTCCAATTTTCCATTCGAAATACTGAATCCCTGTCAGTAACCCATACCCTAATAGACTCTGACTACTAATCCTAATATGATGGAGACAAATAACCCAAACATAATATTAATACAAGCAGTTCAGAGGAGGCATGGTGTATAGTTGGTCTTGCCTTTTGCATGATATAGTGTAGGAGTTATAAATCTTGTCAATTGTTTGTTGAAATAGTACTCCATGTGTTTTTAAAGTTAACACATATGTGAATTTCTGTCTCCTTTTTTCTGTAGCCAATTCAGCACATGTATTTTTATATGCACATATAAAATCATACCTGGTATCACATGTACATTTTTGTGAGGTGGCTAACTTGGCAGAAACAAAGTATGAGAAGAGATCACCCCTCCTAAACGCTTTTGGAACTGAAAATTCAAACTATGAGTGAGATTTTTAGTTGAACAACATTATACATAAATCCATGTTCAGTAAAATTAATATTTTTGGATCGGTGGATGATATATATTTCACGATGAATTTTGATTGGCATATATATTGCTACTTTCTAATGTTTCTCTGTGAGATATATATATATATATTCTCTAGATTTTTCCAAATATAAAATATATGTGTCCTATTATACACTCCCTAAATAATTCACTCATGCTCATGTATGTGGTTTTATAATCAAATTTTCATACGATTATTTTCAGAAATATTCATCCACCTGAAATACATATTTGTTTTCTAGTACTGAAAACTCACTTCACTGAATGGTGCAAACAAATCCTTATATTTCTACTGTAACTGACCCAATTTAACATCAATGCAAGTAGATTCCAAAGGGGCATGATGTGTATTTTGACGTTCATTTTTATTTAACACTGGTACATTACTATTTCTTCAGTTTTTGTACATCATAGTATATACATTTCATCCACAAGTTCACAAATTTAAAGACATTTGAAACACATTCAATCACTTCCTGCTTCAGTACACATGTATTCCTCCTTGCTTTTGACTGGTTATTTATTGAGACTTCTTTCCAAACACATTATTTTCGATTTCCATAATCAATTTTGAAGCAAAACTCACACACACTTTATGATAAACCACAACCCTAATATTACCATTAGATGTATAACTGGTTGGAATGAATGTATGTATGTCAATATGACATTTCCTGTGTATTTTCAGATATCAATTTATTCCAATTTCTAAAGTTGGAATCTGTTATATTATATATTCACACATGGTACACCTATTTGTGCCCCCAATACTAATTTATATCTCTTCTAAATATTGCTCCCAGAAGTGGTGCAAGAAAGACTCATGTCACCTGATCTACATATACATTTTATCACAGTAATATTCTGGCCACAAAATTCAAAGTCACACTTACAATTGTACCAAAGCCTAAATGGAATGTGAGTATGGATTATGAAAATCACCCATGTCCATGTTGCCTAATGCTCTCAAATGTCAATCCTATTGGTGACTACATATTTGTTTCTTCCTAAGATTATGTATTCAACCTCAAGCCTGTTGAAAATGTCTAATCCTATCAATCACTTCATCATTTGCCTGATTTCCTAATGTCTCTAATGATATCTGCTTTCCTACATATTTTCCCCAGTTCATCATTGTGACTGACTCTTCAAATGTTCTGACATTTACATTTTCTGTCTACCTGAAACCCTATTGCTAAGGAAGTTTTTGTCCAAATCCTATACTGACTCTTTTTTCTAATCCTATCAAGTATCTTCCTAATCCTACCAACTATCCTTTTTTGACTGGATGTTCTCTTCAACATTCAATTATCCAAGGTACAAGGTCCTATGCCATTATGTATAGATTTATCTGAGACACATGTGCACAACATAATTCAGAGTAAAGTATCCCAATCAAGGATCCAATGCCCTTTTGGGCTTCAAATCTTACCTAGATTTGTGTTTTCATACATATATTTCACCTCTATATATCCTTATAAATATTGCAGGTTCCCAATACCATTATTCATGCAGCAGAATGATTCCTAACCCAAATCAATCATGTTATTAATCCTAACCATACTTTGTTTCCTCAACCTAACTTTACAGAAAAGCAAGGACAAAGTTGTTCTTATATAGAAATGTAAGAGATCTTCCACCTGCTGAGAACCTCAAAGGTCCATGCAGAAGTGAACCCTGGGGAAGATATAGAAAGCTATGAAGGACCTGAGAGAGCGAAAGTCATCTTTCATGACAAAAAAAAAAAAAAAACAGGTCAGGATGAAGGGGTGTGTCTGAAGCAGTCTCTCTCTTCTTAATGTAGAGAAGATGGACCAAACCAGGCTTGTGTGGAGAGCTGTTTACGGGTGCCTATGTTTGATATACCATTCTTACTTGTGAAAGTGTCACAGGAAGTAGGGGCAGCCTCCATCTATTGGGACACTTGGAAGCAACTGTTAGGACAAAGATGTTGCCAAGGCAGTGACCTCATTCAGTTCCTGAAGGAAGTGACCTATATAACTTTCTTGGTGATGGAACTCTTTGAACTTGGGATCCAGGAAGCCAGGTACCCAGAGTCATTCCCAGTCCCAGTCCCAGTGGCCACACATGTTTGGATTTACCAAGGACAGAATCGGTCTTTCTGTGTAACTACTGATGTGAGGATAGCCAAATTCCAGGAGAGCTCTGAAGAGGGGCCTTTCCTGAGAAAGCAGGTAGTGTCTCACTACTGGCACCTGACAACTTCACAGTGTTGGCCAAGGAGACCAGATGTGACATAGGACAGCCCATTTCGGGGAAACGTAGTATGTCCCATCAGTCAGAGGACACTCCGGATAGTCACAGACCTACTTGGGGGAAGGAGTTGACTTTGTGGGTGTGCGTGTGAGTTTGTGGTTTTGTCTCATGATCTTAGAATATATAGGAAAGTCGGTTTGTTTGATTTGGAGTGGACTGTTTCTAGTAAGTCTTTTGACAATGCGAGTGTTTCTATGTCTGTTTATCCCACTGTGTCCGTGGTTGTAGACATTAGAAAAGAGAATGCATCAATGGATGTGTCCTGTCTAGTAGAAAACTTCACAGCATTCATCCTGCCCAATTTATGAATGGACTGTGGCTTTCCTAATGGATGGGAAACAACTACTATCTTCCTAAGTTCCTGTATGTCTTCTTGAATTCTGGCCACTCTCCAGAATAGGTTCAGGGTTTTGTGTCCACGATATGTACCACCTCCAAGCTCTGTGACATGGCCATGTACTGGATAGCTGAAGGGAATGGGATCATCTCAGAAAACTCAGATATCATTCCAGAAACCCTGCAATGGGCCATTTGCTTATCTATTGTTCTGTTGCCCTGAATGTCAGAAAGGTCTTTGCCTCAGGCCACTCCTTTGTGAAGCCTGAAGGAAACGGTTTTCAAGGGGAATTAATGGGCATCATCTGTTGCTCTTTGCTTAATTGCTTTGGAAAGGAATGTGTCTGCATCAGACTCTTGGCCATGTGTGAGGCTGTTGCATAGATTCTCAGCACCTGATGGATCTAAAGAAAGTTCCCACGTGTGCTTCCAAAACCAAAATGGCCAAAAAAGCAGTCATTGTGGACGAAGTCTCTCGCCTTCCTCTGTAACGTTCCTAACCTCCATCAAGTGAAAATAGAGATCCTTTGTGTCAAATGAGTTCTCAAAACACTGCAGATGATAGCCCATATGTGCTTGGGTTTTCTCATGATTCCAATTCACATAAAGAGTCTATACCCGAGAGTCAGTAGGCCTCAAATTGGAGAAGCAGAGCAGTATTTATGGCAGGCTTATTTGATCACTCCTGGTTCTCAGGAAGGGTATCCAGGCAACCCTGACTTTAGGCAAATTATGGGCAAGGGAGTTTATTTTGTACACTGTCTTGGGCTGAGCCCCTCATGGAAACCTCCAGCCACAGGTTATGATGAGTGTCTATATGGAAGAAGATGAGGGCCTTGTGGGAGTGTTTTGGTTTTAATTGTGGTCATTTGTGTAGTGCTTGGAAGTGATGACAGGGTCTACCTGGGCTTGAACTCTGGTGTGATTCCCCTTAGAGTCTGAGTTCTGGAACTGATCTCAGAGAAATATTGCCATGAACTGTGTTCAGATTTTAGGAGGCCACACATTGGATTTCCCCTTGGAAACTGAGATCAAAAAAGAAGGGTGACTTTCCACAGAGCCTTGGAATCTCAGCTAAGATATCACATGATTTTATTCTGAAAGATGTGGCAGCCATAGTTGACAGTCAGAACACCCATGGACGTCACATTGAAGACCTCAATGGGCCTGACTTCATGTGACCTTTTGACCACTCTATGGGATGACTTGCCTGTGAGATTTCTCCAGAGATTTCATTGAAATGAGTTTCCTCACCATTTAATGGTTCCTGAATGAACTGAAACCCACAATGCCTCCAACTTCATCCATGAAAAATGGCTAAATAAATACAATAAAATTTTTGAAATTCCCTTAACCAGGTGGCACTGGAGAACCTTTGGATGTCTTTTTCCTGATCATGAGTGTACAAGAGAATGCCATGATTGACGGGGTTTCATGAAAATGGTGTAGAACAAAGATGCCAGTAAGTTGGACCCTGCTGAGTAGTGGGCCTATTGCAGTGGTGGGCAGGTGTGTGATAATACATCTGTGGTGTGGCAAGGAGGATTTTCCATTGCCTTCAAAATGGCTTGTGACTGATATGGTGCAGCCAGCAGACCCTTCTTGTTACATGGAGAGGTTTCTGGGCAAAGTTCAGAGTCAGATTTCTATGGACAAATGGGCAAGCTTTGTGAGATAGTAGCCTGGTTGGTGCATTCTCTGTCACCACAAGTGACAGAACTCCCTCCAATACTGGGTCCCAGTTGAACTCGTTGTATTTCATGAAGCAAATACCAAACTCCCAGTGCAGCAGCAAGAAACACCACGAAAAGTGGAGGATGACCAAATGGCTTCACAGTTCACACGGGGAGACACTGAGCACCAAGTGGCCACAGTTTACCTATAAATACAAAATTCAGCACTGCTGCCTCATGTTCATTAGAATACAAAAAACCATGTCCTCCAGGTCATGTAGATGCAGACCCAGCTTTTATGGTGTCACTAGAAAGGAAGCTAAATCTCCTTACAACAACATATATTTCAAGTGCCCAACCTCAGAGGAAGTTTCTCAAGAAGTCTTTAGGCCGGCAGAGCTCCACGTCTTTGGAGTGTTTACCTGTTAGACCAGGACGCTAGAAAAGACCACTGACTCAAATTAAAATCAAATAAAATTAAGCTTATTATTTCCACCGGCCGTGCTGCCTCTCCCTCCCAAAATGGTGGGAACAAGACAGCATCCCCAGCTTTCCTACAGCCCAGTTTTATAGCCCAGAAAGTTACACAAAAGGGGGGTTACAGATAACAGAACTCTGATAAACATCACATTAAAGGTAGTTTACAATTTTTTTGCTGTCCCTACATCAGAATTCATGAGGACCATTAGAGCCTCAGAGAGGGTTGTTGTCTGGCCAGAGAAGGCAAATATTTATGATGTGTCACTAAAGTTTCAGAGAGGGCTGCTATCTGGTCAGAGAGCTGGGCATGCGTGAGTTCAAGACGTGGGCAGGCATTCCACGCAGGTTCAGAATTTGAAGTAATTTATGGTAAAGCCAAAATTATCTTTTCATGGCTTTGTGGCATGATGGCTCCCAATTTTAATAAAAGATCAGGTTGGGTCTACAATTTCCCCCTTTTCTCTGTGTCCCTTTCAAATCTTTGATAGATTATGGGAAGAACACTGAGGAAATTTTTATCCCTCAGATAAGAGTCTCCAAAATTTTGCAACTCACCCAAAACCGATCTCCCTGATTTTACCTGACTTAATTAATTATTTATATTCATAGTCTATTTATCTTTCTCTCCATTGTTGTAAAAAGAGTGGCATCACTAATTTTTTCTTCTTCTCTCCTGAGACAGGGTGACGTGAGTGGGCTCGTCGTGAGGGACATGAGTTGACTATTAGAAGTCAGTTGAGAGACATGAGTTGCCCTTTAGAAGTCAGTTCGGTTTGAAGTCAGGTTGGGGAAGAACAGGTTGTAAAGTCATCTGTGAATGGATTCTTCTATGAGTGAAACAAAAACCATGAGTACTGAATAAATGTTGCAGCAGCTGGAACATGTCACTGTATAGAAATTCCCTCACCAGTCTTTAATATCCCCAATTATCAGGACTGTCAACTTAATATTTAACTTTAAGTGTTACAGTTGGCCCTCCCAATAAGACACAGTTTAATAATTTAATGTCATCTGATCTTGTAAAAATCCTTTTACTAGTATGACCTCTGCGTCTAATAGAGAAACCTTTAATTCTGTTACTCAGGGCTGGATAATCGTACTAGCAAACACCAAGCCTACCTGTGTAGGTTAGGAATATCTGTAGGTCTTAAACTGAAAACTTCTGCCTGTGGCAGCTCTTCTTGATAGTCTCTTTTTATAAGTATTAGGCATTCCTGTGTGAGAATCCTTCTTTGTAGCCTCCAGTCTTACTTATTTTGGGAGGATAAGATAAAGTGCATACCTTAAAATTTTATTATTATTATTATTATTATTATTATTATTATTATTATTATTATTTAAAATGCCCAGGAGTGGCTGTATTTTGGTCTTAACTGTCTTTGCTAAGTGTTTAAGATGAAGCAGTCAAACTGACTTTTGTTTCTATCTATTGTTAACAGTCAGCTGAGCTTTTGTGGGAATCAATTCTGGGGAAACTTGAGAGGAGATTCTCAGTTCTGCTAGTGCCATTTGCGCTAGGTGGGTCCAGGTCTTGCTTGACCATTTGGCTTCCCTCAGAAGCATCAGGGATGTCTCCTTTCTCTGATGACTCTCCTCTTTGTAACAAATGCACTGATTGGCTTTCTGTTCTCCAGTGGTCTCATTAATCTCCCTGATCAGGAGGTTATGTGGCCCAGAGTTGCAAAGCTCTTTAGAGAAGTCCCCTGTTCCCTGGATTCAGACTGACTCAGAGGGCAAGAGCCAAATATTGGTTTTCTTGGCCCTTTTCATTTAACATTCATTTTAAATCCTAATCTTAAAAATCCAGCAAATAAATTTTAACAGCCTTACATTACTGGGCTTTAATGTCTATAACTTTATAATTACCTTTTTATTAATTGGGATCTGTATTATTCTGTCTGTATTGTAGTTGATGACTTATTATCTTGAATAAACCCATGTTGTGTTCTTATAGCAAAGCATTTGTAAAACACTAACAGGGAATCTTTAGATCACTTATAAGAAAATTTCAAACTAAAATTAACAAAAGTAAAAATACTTAGTTCGTGTAATATCTTCCCTGAATTTTTTGGCTGAGTTATACATTATATCCCCTGTTTGAGATCCTAGGAATATTGACAATAAAAAAAAACTTTTTAACATAACTTTAAAGAAATATTATCTGACCTAATCGTTTCATAGTCATTCTCACATGTAGTAAGATGGGACACACAGCCTTATCTCAGGAAAGGCAGGGCTCTTTATAAATCTTAACTATTTTAGTTCTAAAGCTGATCTTTATTTTTAAATATCATTTGACAATGTTTAAATAAATTGTTTGAGGTCACATGAACATTAGCTAACACCATATGATATCACATTTAAAACATGAATTAAAGAAAGGCTGAAAGTTTTTAACCTTTACAAAGATTAGGCTCTAATTAACTTAAAAATACATTTAAATTGTTCCCCAATGTAAAAAGTAACATAAAAATTTACATATCTTATTGATAACAGGTAAATAAATCCACAATATATTTTTTACCACACAACTTCAGAGCACCAGCTTGATATAATACTCTTTAAACGTTTCTACCTTACAGACTTCCATACCTGTAAGATATGAAAACATTAATAGCATAACAATTACATTTATGTTTCTACATTAATCAAGTTTGGCTTTTAAAGAAATGGCAGTACAGTGCTCTAAAATAACAGTTTTTATTTAATCAGTTGTTTAATTTTTATGGTTGCTTGCTCTAGAAAACATAAATCTTAATAAACTCAATGTTATGGGTAAACTTATGTTTTAAGAAATTTTTGTCTCATTAACACATGACTGATTTTTACAATCTTATACAGAGTTTACTAAAAAAAATACAGATCTTAGTAAATCAATCAGATATCTAACAAAAGTACTCATGAATGAGTAATCCCATATCAAATTTACTTTACTTATTTATCAAAAAGTTAGAGAAATGTATTGAAAAGTGTAAACCATTTTTATGTAGAAGGAAAGGTACTAGAGCCAAGGCATATTAGACATTTTGTAGATGTTAATATTTTGTTAGATGTTTGAACACCTAGAAAACTTTGTAAGCTTAAATTTAAAGACATTTGTTTTTATCTCTTTATCCAATTTAAATTGAAACATTTAAATCACGTGAATTAAAGATCTTTGGATCCACTTTTTTAAAATTTGTTTTTACGAGCGCTATTTTTTTATGAGCGCTCCTTATATATGTTAATTTGTGTATCATATATATGATATACGGATATATGTATATATAGACATACAACACATAACAATTTGTGCACACATAATAATAGTAAAGGCCTTGTAGCTTTTCGTAGTTGAAATCTTTATTGCAATGTTTCAAAAAGTCCACAGTTGGTCAAAGATAGAACTGATCAGAAAAACATTAACCTAGGTCTGTATGCTCAAAATCATGAGGTCAAAAAACATAAAGTATCTAAGAAAAAAAATAAGAGTCCTAGAAAAAATGACTTGCCAGTAATTAGTAAATAACATACAATTTACCTTTTTTCCCCTTAGACCTCAAATCACTCTCCTACAAAGCTTGCAGGCTTCTTTCATTTGCATTTCAACATAAGTCATGGCTGAGGTCTGGAAGGAGCAGCAAAAAAACTGCTATTCTGAACAGACATCTCAGTACTAAGGCATTTTAACCATAATTTTCAGGTTCAGATGTTGAAAATTATGATACAAGTTTAAGATACAATTCACAAAATTTTATATCTTTACATCTTGTTTTGTCAACAGACACCATACTATGATTTACTATTTATGTCCAAATTAATGCACTGGTACACACAGTGACATTTTCCCAGGCTACCCAATTCAAAATTGGTGAAAAAAAAAAAAAAAGACCGTATGATTGGGAAGTTTCTTGCCAACTTGGAAGTAGAGTTCTTCAGTTATCCATCCTAAGTATTTAAGTTCTCTGGCATGAATTATCTGAAATCATAAACTAAACAATTACCTAAACCCGACTTTTTACTCCAAGATTGTGCAATGCTTCAAAAACCCATTCAGTTACCAGATTGTTAAAATAAAACATCATCATTTAGACACACATTCAGCTAAGATCATTCCCCAAAAACAATTTATAATATCAACACATTATTGCAGATGTCTTAAAGGGCCAGAAACTAAGACACAATACAGACAGAAAGGAGGTCCAGACTATGGCTGTCAGACAGAACCCTTTAAACCAGAGCAGATAAGAGAAAAATCTCCTACAGCAGTGGCACCATAGATGTCCCCACAAGGGGACCAGATGTTTTCACAGAAGGGCAACCTGAAATGTAAAATAAAGTGTCTCCATGGTGACTTTACTGCATTTAGTGTCACCTTTTTCTTTTTCTCTTTTTTTAACAAGACAGAGGTGGCATAATCCTTACAGTGCAGGGAAGGAAGGAGGTAATTCCCTGAATCAACAGGGCTTTGGCAGCTGCTGGGAGTCCCTCAGTTTCCCCTTTTACATACAGGATTAGCTCCTCTGATTCAGTTCCACATCAAGCATGCTCTATCTCCTAACATTTCAGTAGATAGCTCTCACAAAGTTCCGGGGCGGAGGGGGGGTACAAGATTTGTAACTTAAAGTTTGGTTCCTGACCTTGAAGCCAATTAATACAAATTTAATAATGAGGACTGGGTTTTGAGAAAAAGAAAAAAGGAGTTTTATTGCTTGGCTAACAAAGGAGAAACACAGGGGACTCTGCCAAAGTTGTGACTCTCTTTATCTGGAGGGACAAGGGGTTTTAAAGGAGTTTCACTTGTTAACCTGGGAGATACTCAGTTCTTAGGTCCCCAGCAGGCATAGCCCTCTGCAATGGGTGTGCTCCAGGCAGCCAGCTAGGGGCTTCTATCATCCTGCTTTACAATGGGGAATAAAGTTCATTGCAGTTCCTTAAAACACAGTCCAAAGGGGTGTCAGGCTTAATCTCTTTATTTCTGATTTTCATGTCCAATATACTTAAGTTTTTACCACCAATATCACACAACAAAACGAACAAAAACAAACAAACAAAAAACCAAAAAATAGAACACAGAACACAAAAAAACAGAAACCCAGCGCCTAAACACAGAAACAGGGCAAGAGTGCAACATCTTGCTAAAGCTCCAGGGTAGGAGCGCATGCGTGCCCGTCGGCACCTCTCTACAGTTCCAGAGGAATTCCCTACAGAACAGAACAGAGGACAGAAAGATTCTCGTTACTGTCCTGGACAGAAGTATATGTGAGCCTCCCCGTGCCACATCTCTGTCATCAGAAGAGATCTCCCTTAACCAGATATCAGATGTTATAAAGGAGCCACTTACCTATGGAGGCGTCCTCCATCAGGTGCTTGCTAATAGTTTTAGTGCAGAGGTTCACTGCAGTGCTCCCTGGACTAAAGGCTCTCTTCCAAATATAAAGAAGATGGACCAAATCAGGCCTGTGTGGAGAGCGGTTCCTTGGTGCCTATGGTTGATATACCATTCTAATTTGTGAAAGTGCTACAGAAAATAGGGTAAGCCTCCTTCTCATGGTACGCTTGAAAGCAACTGTTTGGACAAAGTGGTTGCCAAGGCAGTGACCTCATTCAGTTCCTGAAGGATGTGACCTCACTTCAATCCCTTGGTAATGGAACTCTCTGAATTTGGGATCCAGGAAGCCAGGCACACAGAGTCAGTCTCAGTCCCAGTCCCAGTGTCTCACTTGCTTCGATTTAGCAAGGACAGAGTCAGTCTTTCTTGGTACCTACTGATGTGAGGATGGCCAAATGCCAGGAGTTCTCTGAAGAGGGGCCTTTCCTGAAAAAGTAGGTAGTGGCTCACAGCTGGCTCCTGACCACTTCACAGAGTTGGACAAGGAGACCAGATCTGAGACAGGAAACGCCATATCGGGGGAACATAGTATGGCCCAGCAGTAAGAGGATACTCTGGAGAGTGAGAGACCTACTTGGGGAAGGAGGTGCCTTTGTGGGTGTGGATGTGTGTTTGTGGTTTTGTCTCATGTTCTGAGAATAGGCAGGAAAGTCGGTTTGTTTGGTTTGGAGTGAACTGTTTCTAGTAAGTTGTTTCACAAGGCGAGTGTTTCTATGTCTGTGTATCCCACTGTGTCCGTGCTTGTAGACATTAGAAAAGAGAATGCATCAATGGATGTTTCCTGTCAAGTAGAAAGCTTCCCAGCATTCATCCTGCCCAATTTATGAATGCACTAGGGCTTGCCTTATCGATGGGCAACACCTGCTATTTTCCTAAGTTCCTGTTTTCTTCCTGAAATCTAGCCACTCTCCAGAATAGGTTCATGCATTTGCATCCACGATATGTACCACCTCCAAGCACTGTGACATGGACATGTACTGGATAGCTGAAGAGAATGGCAAGCATCTCAGAAAAGTCAGATATCACTGTGACCCAGAAAGTCTCAGTAGAGAAACCCTGCGAAGGGCCTTTTGATTACCTATTGTTCTGTTGCCCTGAATGTCAGGAAGGTCTTTGCCTCAGGCCACGCTTTTGTGAAGCCTGAAGAAAACAGTTTTCAAACGGAAATGAATGGGCATCACCTGTGGTTCTTTGCTTAAATGCATTGTAAAGGGATGTGTCTGAATCAGCCTCTTGGCTCTGTGTGAGCCTGTGGCTTAGATTATCAGCACCTGATGGATCTAAAGAAAGATCCCATGTGTGGATCCAAAATCAAAATGGCCAAAAAATCAGTCATTGTTGATGAAGTCTCTCGCATTCCTCTGTAAGGTTCCTGACCTCAATCAAGTGAGAAAAGGGATCCATTGGGTCAATTGAGTTCTTCAAAGCCTTGCAGATGCTAGCCCATAGGTTCTTGGGTTTTCTTATGAATCCAATTCAAATAAAGAATCTAAACCCCACCGTCAGTAGGCCTCAAATTGAAGAACAGAGCTGTATTAATTGCAGGCATATTTGATCACTCCTGGTTCACAGGAAGGGTGTCCAGGCCACTCTGACTTTTGGCAAATGAGGGGAAAGGGAGATTATTTGGGACACTGTCTTGTGCTGCGCCTCTCATGGAATCCTCCTGCCAGAAGTTATGATGAGTGTCTATTTGGAAGAAGATGAGTGCCATTTGGGAGTGTTTTGGTTTTAATTGTGGTCATTTGTGTGGTGGTTGGTAGAGATAATTGAGTCCATCTTGTCTTGAACTTTGGTGTGATTCCCCTTAGAGACTGTGTTTTGGAACTGACCTCTGAGAAGGTACAAGGTCCTGTGTCATTGTATATCCATATTTCTGGGACATCTCTACGGAACATAATTCAAAGCTAAGTATACCAATCAAGGGCCAAATGAACTTCTGGGCTTCAAATCTAACCTAGATTTCTGTTTTCATACTTATATTGAAAGGTTAATAAAATAGGTACTTGTCACTTCCTGTTTTTCTGTATGCTTAATAAAACACTGTTGAAATCTTGAGAACTGTTTGCTCTTCTTGTTCCCAGAATGTGCTGCCCCCAACTGCCAAACTGCAGAATGTACTCCATCAACCATTTGCACGCAAACCGCCCACTCGCCCTTACCCATCAATAAACTTCCCTCCCTGCCCTCTCCAAGGAAAATATATAAGCACTTCTTAAGCTGTTCTCAGGGCTCTCTGCTCTGTTCAAGCGAGCTCTGAGCCCTTGCATGCCGGACTCCCAATAAACCCTTTGCTGTTGCATTAGACAGTCTCTTGGTGGTCTCTTTCATCGATGCTCACCCGACCTTTACTTCTGGTGGCCCCAGCGAGATCCTGCAGCTGCAGATGAAAGACCCCCAACGGGATGCTCTGGGGGTAAATAAGGCCCCTCTTTCTGGTTTCAGGATTCAGGTTAGGGTTTGACAAAATGGCTATTGGTAAAGAGCGTGAGCTCTCTCCCACGGTGGCTGACACACATGTCACAGAGCCACAGGCCATGTCCCTGGGGGATGGACTCGGGAAATCAAGGAACCATAGTCTCCTCGACTCAGTGATATTTTCTTTCAGATTCGGAATTGCCAGCCCATCAGGTTTTGCCGGCTACTCAGTCCTGGTCTCAGTATTGGACGTCCATTGCCTGTCTTTATTGTCTTGTCTTGTCTGTGTCATGTGTTGTTGCTTTCACTGTCTGTGTATATTTCATTATGGGACAGAGCACTTCAATGCCTCTGTCCCTGACCCTTAATCACTGGACCAAAGTCTGCTTAAGGGCTCACAATCTTTCTTTTTCATTAAAACACCAGACCTGGCAGATTCTGTGTCTCAGAATAACCCACCTTTGTAGTCGGATGGCCTCTAGAAGGATGTTTCTACTTCGCACTAATTTGAAAAGTCTGAGATATTGTCTTTCAGCCGGGGCCACATAGACATCCAGATCAATAGCCATATATCTTAACTTGTCAGGACCTCTGCAAATCTCCTCCTCCATGGGTGAAGCCTTTCCTTGTCCCTGCACCCACTCCTACTCCTTCCCCTATGATTCTATCTCTCAAACTCTCTGTTCCTCAACCTCCACCCTCTGTTCTCCCTGAGTCTCAAGACTCTACTCGTCCTTATCCTCTGCCCTTGTCCCCCAACCCCCAAAACCCTGTAAGTAATTCCCCTGCTGCTGACTCAGCCTCTCCACCATTCGAGGAAGCCAGCGCCCTCCAGATGACTGTCCCATGACACACACAGCGCCTCCTTCCCTGGAGGAAGCTGGCCCGGCTAAAAAAACTCAGAGAACTCGCCAACGTTTTCACACCTGCCTACTTGGAATGACTGCCAACAACTCCTAGGGACTCTCTTCATGACAGAGGAATGAGAGAAAAACCTCCTGGAAGCTAGAAAAAAATATCCTCGGACCTGATGGGCGACCAACACAACTTCCCAACATAATAAAAGCTGCCTTCCCCTTTAACCAACCCAACTGGGACCCCAACACCTTTGAAGATAGGGAGCATCTGTCCAATTATTGCCAGGCTCTAATTGCGGGTATCCAAGGGGCTGCTAGGTGACCAACTAATTTGGCCATGGTAAGAGAAATTATTTAAAGGCCTGATGAATCTTCCTCTATGTTTCTAGAGAGAATTATGGAGGCATATAAGAGATATACTCCTTTCGATCCTCAGGCAGCAGATCAAAAGGCATCTGTCACGATGGCCTTAATTGATGAAGCTGCCATGGATATTAAAAAAAAAAAAAAGTTAAAAGAGAGATTTAGTCAGAGAAGCCGAAAAAGTATACTATAAGAGAGAAACAGGGAAAAAGAAAGGGAGCAGAGGGAGGATGAGAGAAGCAAAAGAAAGACTAAGGCATTGACTAAGATCCTGGTCACAACAAGAAAGAGGCCAGAAATTAAGACATAAGGTGACAGGAAGCGATACCTGGGCCCGTGCCACAGGCCACCCTGGCCTCAGATCAATGTGCCTACTGTAAAAAAAAAGGACACTGGGCCAAAGAGTGCCCTATAAAGAGACAGACATGCCAGCCAGCCATTCTGACTCTGGGGGATGACTAAGAAAGTTGGGGCTCAGATTCTTTCCCCTAGCTCAGGGTAAGATTTGAAGTGTAGGGGACCCCAGTAAACTTTGAAGTGAATACAGGAGCAGTATACTCAGCCCTTAAGGCCCCATTGGGCCGTCTATCAAATAAAAGGTCTGTAGTTCAAAGGGCTAACGGCAGTAAATATCGGGCTTAGATTTCTAAGAGGACCATGGACCTGGGGAAAGGAAAAATCCATCACTCCTTCCTAGTAATCCCAGAATGCCCGCACCCATTGATGGGCAGAGATCTGCTCACCAAGCTCTGGGCCAAAATAACTTTTAACCCTGAAGGCCCCCAAATGAAATTTCTAAATCCTTCAGTAAAAACTCCTATAGTCACGGCTTTCACTATATTAGTAGAAGATGAACGTCCACTCTTCACACCCCCCAAGACTGATCAAACAGGCAAGCTACCCCAGAAATGGATAACAGATTACCGAGATGCATGGGCAAAAACTGCTGTGTTAGGCCTGGCCGTGAAACAACCTCCAATAACAGTGGATTTAAAAACCTCAGCCTCCCCAATCAATGTCAAATAATATCTTCTAAGCATAAAAAGCTAAAGATGGGATAAGGCCCTATATTCAGAAATATCTGGCCTTAGGGGTCCTAAGGCCCTGTCAATTGGCCTGGAACACTCCCCTGCTATTAGAAGAAAAAGCCAGGAACCAGGGACTATCACCCTGTTAAAGACCTAAGAGAGATCAACAACAGAGTGCAGGACATTTACCCCACGGTACCTAATCTGTTCAATCTGCTTTGCACTCTGAACCCTGAGCAGAAATGGTATACTGTTCTGGACTTAAAACAAGCTTTCTTTTGCTTGCCTCTGCATAAAGATAGTCAGTTGCTGTTTGCTTTTGGGTGGGTAGACCCAGAAACCGGAAAGTCTAGTCAACTAACTTGGACTAGACTCACAGAGGGGTTCAAAAACTCCCCCACTCTCTTTGATGAAGCCCTTCACAGAGATCTCAACAATTTCAGAACTACACACCCCGAATTCACCCAGCTTCAATATGTGGATCACCTGCTACTGGCATCCAACACCAAGGAAAACTGAACTGGGACCCAAGCACTATTATCCGAGCTTGCTCAACTCGGGTATAGAGCTTCGGCCAAAATTGCCCAATTTGCCAGCAAGAAGTAATCTTCCTCGACTATTTCCTTAGGGGCGGTAAACGATGGCTCACTGAGCCCAGAAAACAAACCATTGAGCAGATACCAAGCCCATCTTACAGCAGACAACTAAGAGTTTCTTGGGATTGCTGGGTTTTGCAGGTTATGGATAAATGGGTTTGAGTCCTTAGCTGCTCCTTTATACCCGCTGTTAAAGGGAGATGCCCAATTCCAATGGACCCCTAAGTACCAGGAAGTTTTAGATAACATCTAAGGACACTGACATTGAACGCCTCAACTTTACTGAGCTCAGCCTGCAATTACAGAATGCCCTACACTACGTTAAAAATGTACATCAACTCACTCACCTTGGTTCAAAGAAACTGCAGGCATTCCTGTAGGATTAAGAACAGAGTTTTCCACTAACTGACGCACAGCGAAAGGAAATAATTGAACTGGTAACAAAAGCCTGTCGGGTCAGTCAATTGTTTAATGCTTACCCTTCCAAGTTTCTTAGACGAAAGCACCTACGAGGAACCAGACCAGGACAATTCTGGGAAGTGGACATTACTGAAATTAAGCCAGCAAGGTATGGACTTAAATATCTCCTAGTCTTTGTGGATACATTCTCAGGATGGATTGAAGCCTTACACACACACACACACACACACACACACACACACACACACACAGAAAAAAAAAAAAAAACGGCGCAAATGGTTCTCAAGAAGATCCTGGAAGATATTTTTCCAAGATACGGTCTGTCAAAGATAATAGGGTCTAATAATGGACTTGTGTTCATGGCCCAGGTAAGTCAGGTGTGGATTAATTGTAAGTTACATTATGCTTATATACCCCAGAGCTCAGGAGAGGTAGAAAAAATAAATAGAACCATTAAACAGACCTTAACAAAATTAAGCTTAGAGACCGGCATAAAAGATTGGACTATGCTCCTGCCTTATGCACTGTTTCATGCGAGAAATACTCCCTCAGTTTCTTTGTGTAACCTCACCCCCTATGAAATTCTCTATGATGCCCATCATCCAGTAAGGGACCTAATCCCCAACTCTAAGGCCTAACAATCCCTTCCACACCCCTTGCTTGACAGACTTAAAGCCATTGAAAGAACTCAGTGATAACTGTGGAAACAGCTGGCCACTGCCTACCAACCTGGGGACGAGGGGATTCCACATCAATATCAAGTAAGAGACTTCGTCAACATAAGACAACATCAGGTGTTATCCCTAGAACCCCGCTGGAAAGGAACATACCAGGTGCTACTTATAACACCTACAGGCATAAAAGTAGACAGAATCACTTTTTGGATCCATGCCTCTCATCTCAAGCCTTCGCTGTGTCCAGACTCTGGTTGGAAACTGGAAAAAACTGGTAACCATTTCAAATTGCGTATTCGCTATGTGGACAAGACTATAGACTCTCCCCTTGGCCACCAGTACTCCTAACCCTCATCAGCCTGTTCAGCAGTGAAGGCTGATCTGAAATCCTACTAGACAAGAAGTATGGTCTATCTCGCATACAGCCCCCTTAGGGACCTGGTGGCTATCTCTCCACCCAGACATTTTTCAGCTTGGTATAGGTCTTTCCTATTGAGATAACCCCAATGAAGAGGATCCCACTAAAGTTCCATTAAATCCCTTCCATACCATAGATAATTGAAACAAACATTATGGATGCACGGAAACGCGAGCCAGATTCAGGTTGGTTAGCCTAGATTACTATATATGCCCGACGGACTATCAAAGCCACAAACAGCCATGGCTGTGTGGGGGGAAAGCCAACTTCTTGTGTAATTCATGGGGATGTGAGCATACCGGGGCTGCCTGGTGGAACCCAAACTCCTCATCAAATTCAGTACACAGCATTGGCCATATAACCAATTAGACAACCAAAAACTATGGCCCCCAGAGGGTTCTCTAGATCCTCAAATTCTGCGTGACATTTTTAACTTTGGCAAGCGCTCAAAAGGGGAAAATTCCCCTATGTGGAATCCTTTTCCCTCCTTCACTCACATCCTGTACTATGCTTCTCCAATAGTTCCTCACCCTCAGCCTTCTGCTCTAGACTCTCTGCTGTCACTCCCACCTCAGCAACCTGATTTCTTCCCTCCAATTACTACATCAAAAACCCAAACGTCCGCCAGTTCTCAGACCATTGCCCCCTTGCTGAGGTAGCAGGTACCGAGGTATCCCTCCACTCACTCACTCCTCTCTTTTTCTGACTGTGCCTGCACTAGGTCCCACCAAGTCCTCTAAGAAGCTAAACCAAAGCTCAAACCAGCTGAGAAGAGCCCTCAGACCCCTATCCAAGATGTAATAAAAATAGCCTTTAAAGTTGCTTTGTCATCACTGAAAACAGGTTACTAAGAATTTAAAGTCCCTCACAGGGTTTTTGGAATACTCACTCCCATCTTCACCTCTGCTCTACCTGTTCTACTGCTCAAGTTTTGTTCTAGGAAAATCCCAAACCCCTTTTCCATTATTCTTTTACATCTCATCTTCCTCATTCTCAGATCCACGGAGCTGCTCTCAGCCTCGCCTTCCCCGTCTTCCCCCTCTGTACCAGGTCCATAGATATGTCTTAAATAACCTTCTCCAGAAGTCTTCACCGAGGCTTACATTAGGTCTTTCAGCAAAAGAGTCCCTCTGAAAGAGTTCAATGTAGATGAACTTCCACTTTTCGTGTTGCCCTGTTCTACTTGGCCACTCGCTGAAAAAATCACCACCCCTAAGCTTGACACCGCCTTACTAGATTTTCACAAAATATGTGAACAAGGCCTCTGGCCTTGAGCTGGGGATTCACAGAGATGGCTAGATTTCTAAGATAAAAAAGTTACCAATTGGGCTTCATGGTGACAGCTGGCAGGGAGAAAAAAAGAGACAAAAATCTCTCCCTTTCCAAGGTGTCTTTGAAAAGTTAACTTGCCCAGAACAGAGGAACAAAAACAAAAACAAAAACTGATTTCTGTGAATTTCTACAGACTGTGAACTTCTGAGCCACTTCCCTTACATGTTGGGTACAAATTCTAAAACTACCGAAACTTGGGCTTCAGGGGATTAATTGATTACAACAGAAGCAATGCCCTCTAAATCCGGATGCAACCAAATAAGACTTTTTTCCTGTGTTTGGTGCTATCTTGGGTCCCTTTCCTTGTCCGTCCCTACAACAGTATAATTCTATACACTTTAACATTATTTATGTTTTCATAAAATGGTCAATATATGTGATTAATTATGTAATGATGCAGATGTTTTCCAGAGTTCTCTATCATGACTTAGGTTCATTTAAAGATCAACTAGGGGGGCATACAACCCGGTTCCACTGGGAACCTGTATCCCTCACTTTAGCCATCCTATTAGAAATAATAGTTGCTGAAGGGGTGGGCTAGTCCATGAGACACAACAAAGACACAATTAGAAGCAGAAATATGCCAAAGTTTAAAGACATTAAAAACCGACATCACAGCTTTACAGGAATTTTAACCTCTCTCTTTCTGAAGTTGTTTTACAAAGCAGGCGAGTGTTGGACCTCCTCTTTATGAGAGAAAGGTGCCTTTTTGCTTGCATTGAGGGAAGAATGTTGTTTTTATGCCGACAATACTGGAGTTGTAAAAGAATCTATGAGTAAATTAAGAAAACGACTTGAAGAGCGTCAAAGAGAGACAGAGGCCCCAAAAGGGAGCTTTGAGTCTTGGTTCACATAGTGACCTGATTAACTACGCTTTTATCTGCCATGGCCGGTCCATTAAAAATCCTCATATTATTGCTAACGTTAGGACCCTGTTTGCTCAACCGTGTAGTTTCCTTTCTAAACCAAATCGAACCTGTTATTAATCCTAACCATACACTGTTCTCTCAATCTAATTTTACAGAAGAGCAGGGACAGAATTGGTATTAAAATACAGAATTATAGAGGATCTTCCACCTGATGAAAACCTCAAAGGTCCACGCAGAAATGATCCCTGGAGAAGATGTAGGCAAGTACGAAGGACCTGAGAGAGCAAAAGTCTTCCATGGCAAACAACCTGCTCAGGATGAAGGGATGTGTCTGAATCAGCCACTCTCTTCTTAATGTAGAGAAGGTGTACCAAAGCAGGCATGTGTTGAGAGCTGCTCCTGCATGCCTATGGTTGACATACCACTCTGACCTGTGAAAGTGTCACAGGAAGTAGGAGCAGCATCCTTCTCATGGTGACCTTGGAAGCAACTGTTAAGACAAAGTTGTTGCCAAGGCAGTGACCTCATTCAGTTCCAAAAGGAAGTGACCACACCTAACTTCCTTGGTGATGGAACTCTCTGAACTTGGAATCCAGGAAGCCAGGCACCCAGAGCCAGTCCCAGTCCCAGTCCCAGTGGTCAAACTTATTTTGATTTACCAAGGACAGACTCAGTCTTTCTTGGGACCTACTGATGTAAGGATGGCCAAATGCAAGGAAAGCTATGAAGAGGGGCCTTTCCTGAGAAAGCAGGCAGTGGCTCACCGCTGGCTCCTGACAACTTCACAGAGTTGGCCAAAAAGACCAGATCTGAGACAGAACAGGCTATTTCCAGGGAACATAGTAAGGCCCACCAGTCAGAGGACACTCCGGATAGTCACAGACCTACTTGGGGAAAGGAGCTGCCTTTGTTGTGTGGGTGTGGGTTTGTGGTTTTGTCTCATGTTCTGAGAATAGGTATGAAAGGCAGTTTGTTTTGTTTGGAGTGAACTGTTTCTTGTAAGTCGTTTGACAAGGCGAGAATTTCTATGTCTGTGTATCCCACTGTGTCCGTGGTTGTAGACATTAGAAAAGAGAATGCATCAATGAATATGTCCTGTCTAGTAGAAAGCTTCACAGCACTCATCCTGCCCTATTTATGAATGGACTGCAGCTTGCCTTATTGATGTGCAACACCTGCTATCTTCCTTAGTTCCTGTTTTATTCCTGAATTCTGGCCACTCTCCAGAATAGGTTCATGGTTTTCTGTTTAAGATATGTACAACCTCGAAGCTCTGTGACATGACCATGTACTGAAGGGAATGGTGAGCATCTCAGAAAACTCAGATATCAGTGTGACCAGGAAAGTCTCAGTGGAGAAACCCTGCTTGGGGCCTTTTGTTTACCTATTCTTCTGTTGCCCTGAATGTCAGGAAGGTCTTTTCCTCAGTCCACCACTTTTTGAAGCCTGAAGAAAACAGTTTTCAAATGGAAATGAATGGGCATTACCTGTGGCTCTTTGCTTAATTGCTTTGGAAAGGATGTGTCTGAATCAGCCTATTTACCCTGTGTGAGGCTGTGACTTAGATTCTCAGCTCCTGATGGATCTAAAGAAAGATCCCATGTTTACATCCAAAAACAAAATGGCCAAAAGAGCAGTCCTTGTGGATGAAGTCTCTCGCCTTCCTCTGTAACTTTCCTGACCTCCATCAAGTCAGATTAGGGATCCTTTGGGTCAAATGAGTTCTTCAAAGCCCTGCAGAGGCTAGCCCATATTTGCTTGGGTTTTCTCAAGACTCCAATTCACATAAAGAATCTAAACCCCACAGTCATTTGGCCTCAAATTGAAGAAGCAGAGCAGTATTAACGGGAGGCCTACTTAATCTCTCCTGGTTCACAAAAGGGTGTCCAGGCCACCCTGAATTTAGGCAAATTAGGTGTAAGAGAGCTTATTTTGTACACGGTCTTGGGGTGTGCCCCTCATGGAAGACTCCAGCCATAGGTTATTGTGAGTGTCTATATGGAAGAAGATGAGCGCCACGTTGGAGTGTTTTGGTTTAAATTGTGGTCATTTGGGTGGCGGTTGGAAGAGATGACTTGGTCCACATGTTCTTGAACTCTGGTGTGATTCCCTTAGAGTCTGAGTTCTGGAACTGACCTCAGAGAAGTATTGCCATAAATAGTGTTGAGATTTTAGGAAGCCAGGCATGAGCATTGCCCTTGGAAACTGAGTTCTAGGCCCAGGGTGGCTTTCCACAGAGCACTGAGCCTCTCAGCCAGGATACCACAAATTTTATTCTGAAAGACTTGGCACCCATAGTTGAGAGTCAAAACTCATATGGACCTCACATTGTAGACCTAAATGGGCATAACAACATATGATCTTTTGGCCACTCTTTGGGAAGCCTTACCTGTGAGTGTTCTCCAGAGATTTCATTGAAATGAGCTTCCTAACCATTTAATGGTTCCTGAAAGAATTGAAACTCACAGTGCCTCCAACTTCATCCTTGAAAAATGGCTAGATAAATACCATGAAATTTTTGAATTTCCCATCACCAGGTGGCACTGGAAAACCTTTTGATGTCCTGTTGCTGATCATGAATATACCAGACAGTGCCTTGATTGACTGGGTTTCATGTAAATGGTGTAGAACAGAGATGCCAGTAAGTTGGACTCTGTTGAGTAGTAGGTTAGAGCAGTGGTGGGCAGGTATGTGATAAAACATCTGTGGTGGGGCCATGTGTATCTTCCATTGGTTTCAAATGCCTTGTGACTGACATGGTGCAGCCAGCAGAACCTTCCATGTAAAGGCAAGTTGTTATTTGGAGAGGTTTCAGGACATTGTTCAGAATCAGGGTGCTATGGTCAAGGGGGCAAGATATGTAGGATAGGATCCTAGTTCTTGGATCCTCCTGCAAAACCTGACCAACCATACATGACAGAACTTCCTCTTGCACTGTGACCCAGTTGAACTCTTTGTATTTCGTGAAGCAAATACCAAACACCCAGTGCAGCAGGAAGAAACACCACGAAAATGGAAGATGACCATATGGCTTCACAGTGCACACTGGCACACATTTATTCCCCAGTGGCCACAGTTTACCTAAAAAGAGAATTCAGCACTGCTGCCTCATGTACATTGGGAAATAAGAAACCATGTCCTCCAGGTCTCATAGATCCAGACCAAGCTTTTATGGTCTCCCTAGAAAGGAAGCTAAAGCTCCTGACAACAACATATTTTTCAAGTGCCCAAACTCACAGGCAGTTTCTCTAGAAATCTCTAGGCCAGCAGACCTCCATGTTTGTGGAGTTTTTACCCTGTCCCATACTTTTGGAAACTACTCTACCACTTCAAAGGTTGTGAGCTCCTGAGCATATTGCATTCCACAAATTTATTCACAGATTTTCTAAATCTTCTCCTCTAATTGTGTCTTACTTGGGGTGAAGGAATTGTCAAGGCATTGTTCTGGATGAGAGTGGGAATAATTTTGTGTAGCACATATTTACATACACATTGGATTCATTGTTCAATTTTCCATTCGAAATGCTGAATCTTTGACACTAACCCATACCCTACTAGACTCTGACTACTAATTCTAATATGATGGAGAAAAGTAACCCAAACAGAATAGAAATACTAGCACTTCAGAGGAGGCATGGTGGATAGTTGGTTTGCCTTTTGCATGATATAGGGTAGGAGTTATAAATCTTGTCAATTTTTTGTTGAAATAGTTCTGCATGTGTTTTTAAAGTTAACACATATGTGAATTCCTGTCTCCATTTTTCTGTAGCCTATTCAGCACATGTATTTTTATATGCACATATAGAATCCTACCTGGTATCACACGTATATTCTTGAGAGGTGGCTAACTTGGCAGATACAAAGTGTGAGAAGAGATCACTCCTCATTAATGCTTTTGGAACTGAAAATTCAGACTATGAGTGAGCTTCTTAGTTGAAAAACATTATACATAAATCCATGTTCAGTAAAATTAATATTTTGGATCTGTGGATTATATATATTTCACAATGAATTTTAATTGGCATATATATTGCTACTATTTAATTTCTCTGTGTGTGTTTTGTGTGTGTGTGTGTGTGTGTATATATATATATATATATATATATATATATATATATATACTCTATAGATTTTTCAAAATATAAAATATATGTGTCCTATTATACACTCCCTAAATTCATTCTTGTTCATGTATGTGGTTTTATATTAAACTTTTCATAAGATTATTTTAAAAATATTCATCCACCTGAAATACATATTTGTTTTCTAGTACTAAAAAGTTACTTCAATGAATGGTGCAAACAAATCCTTATATTTTTACAGTAGCTGACCCACTTTAACATCAATGCAAGTAGATTCCTATGGAACATGATGTGTATTTTGACGTTCATTTTTATTAAACACTGGTACATTACTATTTCTGCAGTTTTTATACATTATAGAATATACATTTCATCCACAAGTTCACAAATTTAAAGAAATTTGTAACATATTCAATCACTTCCTGCTTCAGAACATATGTATTCCTCCTTGTTTTTGAGTGGTCATTTCATGAGATTTCTTTCCAAACACATTATTTTCGATTTCCATAATCAAATTTGAAGCAAAATTCACACACTCTTGGTGATAAACCACAACCGTAATATTACCATTAGATGTATTACTGGTTGGAATGAATATATGTATATCAATATATGATTCCTGTGTATTTTCAGATATCAATTCAATCCATTATTTAAAGTTGGAACAATTTATATTATTTATTCGCAGTATGGTCTATTCATGCATTATCTCTATATTCATACATACATGGTACACCTATATGTACCCCCAATACTAATTTATACCCCTTCAAAATGTTACTCCAAGAAATGGTGCAAGAAATACTCATGTCACCTGATCTACATATACGTTTTATCACAGTAATATTCTGGCCACAAAATGCAAAGTCACACTTACGATTGTACCAAAGCCTAAATGGAATGTGAGTATGGATTATGAAAATAACCCATGTCCAGGTTGCCTAATGCTCTCAAATGTCAATCCTATTGGTGACTACATATTTGTTACTTCCTAAGATTATATATTCAATCTCAAGCCTGTTGAAAATGTCTTTTGCTATCACTCACTTTATACTTTGCCTGATTTCCTAATGTCTCTATTGATATCTGCTTTCCTACATATTTTCCCCAGTTCATCACTGTGACTGACTCTTCACATATGCTGACATTTACATTTTCTGTCTACCTGAAAACCTATTGCTAAAGAACTATTTGTCCAAATGCTATACTCACACTTTTTTATAATCCTACCAACTATCTTCCTAATCCTACCGACTCTCCCTCTTTGAATGGTTCAATCATCCAAGGTATCAGATCTTATGCCATTGTGTATAGATTTATCTGAGACATCTGTGCAGAACATAATTAAAAGCTAAGTATCCCAATCAAGGACCCAATGCCCTTCTGGGCTTCAAATGTTACCGAGATTTCTGTTTTCATTCATATATTTCACCTATATAATCTTATAAATATTGCAGGTTCCCAATACCATTATTCATCCAGCAGAATGATCCTAACCCAAATCAAACATGTTATTAACTGTAACCAAACACTGTTCCCTCAATCTAACTTTACAGAAGAGCAGGGACAGAGTTGGTCTTACAATACAGGAATGTAGGAGATCTTCAACTTCCGGAGAACTTCAAAGGTCCATGCAGAAATGATCCCTAAAGAAGATGTAGGCAGCTATGATGGACCTGAGAGTGCGAAAGTCATCTTTCATGACAAAAAAAAAACAAACAGGTCAGGATGAAGGGGTGTGTCTGAAGCAGTCTCTCTCTTGTTAATGTAGAGAAGATGGACCAAACCAGGCTTGTGTGGAGAGCTGTTCCCGGGTGCCTATGGTTGATATTCCATTCTAACTTGTGAAAGTGTCATAGGAAGTAGGGGCAGGATCCATCTCATGGACCCTTGGAAGCAACTGTTAGGACAAAGTGGTTGCCAAGGCAGTGACCTCATTCAGTTCTAGACGAAGTGACCCATGTCACTTTCTTGTTGATGGAACACTCTGAACTTGGAATCCAGGAAGCCAGGCACCCTGAAGCAGTCCCAGTCTAAGTCCCAGTGGTCTCAAATTTTTGGATTTAAGAAGGATAGAGTAAGTCTTTCTTGGCAACTACTAAATTGAAGATGGACAAATGCCAGGAAAGCTCTGAATAGGGGCTTTACCTGAGAAAACAGGCAGTGGCTCACCGCTGGCTCCTGATAACTTCACAGTTTTGGCCAAGAAGACCAGATCTGACATAGGACAGCCCATTTCGGGGAAACATAGTATGGCCCACCAGTCAGAGGACGCTCCGGATAGTCACAGACCTATTTGGGGAAAGAAGGTGCCTTTGTGGGTGTGTGTGTGTGTGTTTGTGTGTTTGTGATTTTTGTCTCAAGTTTTGAGAAAATGTAGGAAAGTCGGTTTGTTTGGTTTGGAGTGGACTGTTTCTAGTAAGTCCTTTGAGAAGGTGAGTGTTTCTATGTCTGGGTATCCCACTGTATTTGTGGTTGTAGACAATAGAAAAGAGAATGCATCAATAGATGTGTCCTGTCTAGTAGAATTCTTTGCAGAATTCATCCTGTCCAATTTATGAATGGACTGCAGGTTACCTTATGGATGGGCAACACCTATTACCTTCGTACATTCCTGATATCTTCCTGAATCTGGTCACTCTCCCATAGGCTCATGGTTTTGTGTTCAAGATATGTATCTCCTCCACAATCTGGGACATGGCCATGTACTGGATAGCTGAAGAGAATGGTGAATATCTCAGAAAACTCAGATATCAGTGTTACCAGGAAAGTCTCAGTGGAGAAAATCTGCTTTGGTATTTTGCTTACCTATTGTTCTGTTGCCCTGAATGAAAGGAAGGACTTTGCCTAAAGCCACACATTTCCAAAGCCTGAAAAAAACAGTTTTCAAATGGAAATAAATGGGCATCACCTGTGGCTCCTGGCTTAATTGCTTTGCAAAGGGATATGTCTGAATCAGCCTCTTAGTGCAGTGTGAGATTATCGCTTAGATTCTCAGCACCTGATGGATCTAAAGAAAGATCCCATGTGTGCATCCAAATCCAAAATGGCCAAAAGAGAAGTCATTGTGATGAAGTCTCTTGCCTTCCTCTGTAAGGTTCCTGATCTCCATCAAGTGATAACAGGGATCTTTGGGTCAACTGAGTTCTTCAAGCCATGCAGAGGCTAGCCCATAGGTGCTTGGGTTTTCTCATGACTGCAAATCACATAAAGAAACTATACCCGACAGTCTGTATGCCTCAAATTGGAAAAGCAGAACAGTATTAATGGCAGACCTCTTTGATCAGTCCTGGTTCACAGGAAAGTTGTCCAGGAAACACTGACTTTAGACAAATGAAGGGCAAGGGAACTTATTTTGACTTTGTCTTCGGCTGTGTGCCTCATAAAAACTTCCAGCCAAGGTTATGATGAGTGTCTATATGGAAGAAAATGAGGGCCATGTGGGAGTGTTTTGGTTTTAATTCTGGTCATTGGTGTGGCGGTTGAAAGAGATGACTGGGTCAACTGGGCTTGAACTCTGGTGTGTTTCCACTTAGAGACTGAGATCTGAAACTGATCTCAGAGAAGAATTGCCATGAATTGTGTTGGGATTTTAGGAGGCCACACATGAGAGTCGCCCTTGGAACCTGAGATCTAGGACCAGGGTGGCTTTCCACAAAGAACTGGGAATCTCAGCCTGGATATCACATGATTTTATTCTGAAAGACTTGGCAGCCATATTTGAGAGTCAAAAGACATAGGACCTCACATTGTAGATCTCAATGGTCCTGGCTTCAAGTGACCTTTTGTCCACTCTTTGGAAAGCCTTGCCTGTGAGAGTTCTCTAGAATTTTCTTTGAAATGAACTTTCTCAACATTTAATGGTTCCTGAATAATTGTGCATCCAAAGTCATCCTTGAAAAATGGCTAGATAAATACCACGAAATTTTTGAATTTTCCATGACCAGGTGGAACTGCAGAAACTTTCGATGTCCTGTTGCTTACCATGAGTGTACCAGACAGTGCCTTGATTGACAGGGTTTCATGAAAATTGTTTAGAACAGAGATGCCAGTATTTTGGAGCCTGCTGAGTAGTGGGCCTAGAGCAGTGGTGGACAGGTGTGTGATAAAACATCATGGTGGGGCCATTTGGATCTGCCATTGGCTTCCAAATGGCTTGTAACTGACAGAGTGCAGACATCAGACCCTTATATGTAAAGGCATCTTGTTATATGGCGTAGTTTCAGGGCAATGTTCAGAATCAGGTTGCTATGGACAAGGGGGCAATCTTTGAGAGATAGAAGCCTGGTTGGTGAATTTTCTTGCAGACCCTGACCCACCACACGTGACAGAAATACCTCAAGCACTGTTTCCCAGTTGAACTCCTTGTATTTTGTGAAGCATGAACCAAACTCCAAGTGCAGCAGCAAGAAACACCACGAAAAGTGGAGGATGACCAAATTGTTTCACAGTCCACACAGGGAGACACAGTTTACCTACAAAGAGAGAATTGAGCACTGCTGCCTCGTGTTCATTGGAAAATAGGAAACGATGTCCTCCAGGTCACATAGATGAAGACCCAGCTTTGAGGGTCTCACTACAAAGGAAGCTTAACTCCTGACAACAACCTATATTTCAGTGCCCAACTTCACTGGCAGTTTCTCAAAAAGTTTTAGGCAAGCAGAGCTTCATGTTTGTGGAGTGTGTACCCTGTCCTTACTTTTGGAAACTCCTATACCACCTCCAAGTTTGTGCACTCCTGAGCATTTTCGATTCCAGAAATGTAATCACAGATTTTGTAACTCTTCTACTCTAATTGTGTCTTCCTTGGGGCGAAGGTAATGACAAGGCATTGTTCTGAATGAGAGTTGGAAGATTAATTTTCCTTTTTTCCATTTGAAATTCTGAATCCCTGACACTAACCCATATTCTACTAGACTCTGACTACAAATCCTAATATGATGGAAGAAAGTAACCCAAACAGTACATAAATACTTGCAGTTCAGAGTTGGACTTGCCTTTTGCATGATAAAGGGTAGGTGTTATAAATCTATTCAATATTTAATTGAAATAGTTCTCGATGTGTTTTAAAGTTAACAAATATGTGAATTACGGTCTCCCATTCTCTGGAGCCTATTCAGCACATGTATTTTTATATGCACAAATAGAATCCTACAAGGTATCACACGTACATCCTTGTAAGATATATGACTTAGCAGATACAAACTGTGAGAAGTGATCACTCCTCCTAAACGCTGTTGGAACTGAAAATTCAACCTATGGGTGAGCTTCCCAGTGGAACAACATTATACATAAACCCATGTTCACTAAAATGAATGTTTTTGCATCTTTATGATATATATTTCATGATGAATTTTGATTGGCATATATATTGCTACTTTTTAATGTCTGTGTTTGTGTGTGTGTGTGTGTGTGTGTATATATATATATATATATATATATATATATATATATATATATATACTCTCCATATTTTTAAAAATATGAAATATATGTGTCTTATATACACTCCCTAAATTCATTCATGTTCATGTATGTGGATTAATAATCAACTTTTCACAAGATTATTCTTAGAAATATTCATCCACCCGAAATACATATTTGTTTCCTAGTACTGAAAACTAACTTCAGTAAAAGGTGCATACAAATCCTAATATGTGTACATTAACTGACCCAGTTTAACATTAATGCATGTAGGTTCCTATGGGACATGATGTGTATTTTGACGTTAATTTTTATTCCACACTGGTACATTACTATTTCATCAGTTTATGCACATCATAGTATATATATTTTATTCACTAGTTAGCAAATTTATAGGCATTTGTTTCACTTTCAATCACTTCCTGCTCCAGAACACATGTATTCCTCTATGTCTCTTGACTGGTCTATTCATGAGACTTTTTTCCAAATATATTATTTTCTATTTCCATAATCAATTTTGAACCAAAACTCACACACCCTTCATGATAAACCGTAACCCTAAGATGATCGTTAGATATATAACTGGTTGGAATGAATGATTGCATATCAATATAAAATTTCTTATAAATTTTCAGATATTTATTCAATTCATTATTTAAAGTGGATCCAGTTATATTATTTATTCACAGTATGGTCTATTCATGCATTATGTCTATATTCATAGAAACAGGGTACACCTATTTGTACCCCCATACTAATTTGTAAATCTTCAAAATATTGCTCCCAGAATTGGTGGAAGAAATACGATTGTCACCTGATCTACATACACATTTTATTACAGAAATATTCTGGACACAAAAAGCATAGGTCACACTTACAATTGTACCAAAGCGTAAATGGAAAGTGAGCATGGATTACTAAAAACATCCATGTCCAGGTTGCCTAATGCTCTCAAATATCAATTCTATTTTTGACTACATATTTGTTTCTTCCTAAGATTATATATTCAACTTCAAACCTGTTGAAAATGTCTAACCCTATCACACAATTTATACTTTGCTTGATTTCCTAATGTCTCTATTGATATCTGATTTCCTATATTTTTCCCCAGTTCATCATTGTGACTGACTCTTCACATGTGCTTACATTTACATACACTCTCTACACTAAATTCTATTGCTAAAGAACTTTTGGTCCAAATCCTATACTCACTCTTTTTTCTAAACCTACCAACTACCTTCCTAATCCTGCCGACTATCGGTTTTTGACTGGATGTTCTCTTCAACATTCAATATCCAAGGTACAAGGTACGATGCCAGTGTATATTGATTTATCTGAGACATCTGTGCTGCACATTACTCAAAGCTAAGTATCCCACTCAAGTCCCCAATGCCCTTCTGGGCTTCAAATCTTACCTAGATTTCTGCTTTCATACTTATGTTTCACATATATACTCTTGTAAACATCGCATTTTGCCAATACCATTATTCATCCCGCAGAATTATTTGTAACCCAAATTGAACAAGTTATTAACCCTAACCATACACTGTTCCCTCAGTATAACTTACTTAAGAGCAGGGACAGTGTGGGTCTTACAATATAGGAATGTAGATGATCTTCCACCTGCTGAGAACATCAAAGATCCATGGAGAAATGATCCTTGCAGAAGATATAGGCAGCTATGTAGGACCTGAGAGAGCAATAGTCATCTTCCATGGCAAACAACCTGGTCAGGATTAATTGATGGTCTGAATCAGCCTCTCTCTTCTTAATAAAGAGAAGATGGACTGAACCAGGCCTCTGTGGAGAGCTGTTCCCTGGTGCCTATGGTTGATATACCATTCTAACTTCTGAATGTGTCACAGGATGTTGGGGCAGCCTCCATCTCATGAGAACCTTGGAAGCAACTGTTAGCACAAAGTGGTTACCAAGGCAGTGAGCATATTCTGTTCCTGAAAGAAGTGACCTCACTTCACTTCCTTGGTGATGGAATTCTCTGAACCTGGGATCCAGGAAGGAAGGCACGCAGAGCCAGTCCCACTCCCAGTTCCAGTGGGCTAACTTGTTTGCTTTTCCCAAAGACATAGTCAGTCTTTCTTGGTACCCACTGATGTGAGGATGGCCAAATGCCAGCAGAGCTCTGAAGAGGGGCCTTTCCTGAGTAAGCAGGTAGTGGCTCACCGTTGGCTCCTGACAACTTCACAGAGTTGGCCAAGGAGACCAGATCTGAAACAGGACAGGCCATTTTGGGGGAACATAATATGGCCCACCAGTCAGAAGACACTCCGGATAGTCAAAGACCTATTTGGGGGAAGGAAGTGCCTTTGCCGTTGTAGGTGTGAGTTTGTGGTTTTTTCTCATGTTCTGAGAATAGGTAGGAAAGGTGGTTTGTTTGGTTTGGAGTGGACTGTTTCTAGTAAGTCGTTTGACATGGTGAGTGTTTCTAAGTCTGTGTATCCCACTGTATCCGTGGTTGTAGATATTAGAAAAGAGAATTCATCAATGGATGTGTTGTCTCTAGTTGAAAGCTTCCCCGCATTCATACTGCCCAATTAATGAATGGACTGCAGCTTGCCTTATGGATGGGCAACATCTATTATCTTCTAAAGTTCCTGTTTTCTTCGTGAATTCTGGCCACTCTCCAGAATAGACTCATGGTTTTGTTTCCCAAATATGTAACACCACAAGGTTCTGTGACATGGCCATGTACTGGATAGCTGAAGGGAATGGGAGCATCTAAGAAAACTCAGATTTCAGTGTGACCAGTAAAGTCTCAGTGGAGAAACCCTTCTTTGGGCCATTTGCTTACTTCTATTTCTATTACCCTGAATGTCAGGAAGGTCTTTGCCTCAGGCCACCCCTTTGTGTAGCCTGAAGAAAACTGTTTTCATATGGAAATGTATGGACATCACCAGTGGCTCTTTGCTTAATTGATTTGGATTGGGATGTGTCTGAATCAGCCTCTTGTCCTTGTATGAGGTTGTGACTTAGATTCTCAGCACCTGATGGATCTAAAGAAAGATCCCATGTGTTTCCAAAACTAAAATGGCCAAAAGAGCAGTCATTGTGGGTGAATATTTTTGCCCTCTTGTTTTAGGTTCCTGACCTCCATCAAGTGAGAATAGGGATCCTTTGGGTCAAATGAGTTCTTGAAATCCCTGCAGAGGCTAGCCCATATTTGCTTGGGTTTTCTCATGACTCCAAATCACATAAAGAATCTATACCCTACAGCCAGTAGGCCTCAAATTGGAGAAGTGGAACACTTTAACAGCAGGAATATTTGATCATTCCTGGTTCACAGGAAGAGTGTCCAGGCCATCATGATTTTAGGCAAATGAGCGGCAAGTGAGCTTATTCGGACACTACCTTGGGCTCATAGAAACCTCCAGCTAGAGGTTATGATGAGTGTCTACATGGAAGAAGATGATGGCCCTGTGGTAGTGTTTTGATTTTAATTGTGGTCATTTTTTGGTGGATGGAAGGGATGATGGGGCCACCTGGGCTTGAACTCTGGTGTGATTCCCCTTAGAGACTGAGTTCTGAAACTGACCTCAGAGAAGTATTGCCATGAATTGTGTTGGGATTTTAGGACGCCACGCATGAGACTCACTCTTGGAAACTGAGATCTAGGCCCAGGGTGGTTTCCACAGAGGCCTGAGAATCTCAGCCAGGATATCACATGATTTTATTCTGAAAGACTTAGCAGCCATATTTGAGAGTCAAAACACACATGGACCTCACATTGTAGATGTCAATTGGCCTGGCTTTAGGAGACCTTTTGGCAACTGTTTGAGAAGCATTGACTGTGAGAGTTCTCCAGAGCTTTCATTGAAATGAACTTTCTCAACTCTTAATGGTTCCTGAATGAATTGAAACCCACAGTGCCTCTAACTTCACCCTTGAAAAATTGCTAGATAAATACCATGAAATTTTTGAAATTCCCATCACCAGGTGGCACTGCAGAAACTTTTGATGTCCTGTTGCTGATCATGTGTATACCAGACAGTGCCTTGTTTTTGACTGGGTTTCATTAAAATGGTGTAGGACAAGAGAAGCCAGTAATTTGGAGCCTGCTGAGTAGGGGGGCTAGAGCAGTGGTGGGCAGGTGTGTGATAAAACATCATGTTGGGGCCATGTGAATCTGCCATTGGCTTCCAAATTTTTTGTGACTGATATAGTGCAGACATCAGACCCTTATATGTAAAGGCATCTTGTTAAATGGAGAGTTTTCAGGGCAATATTCAGAATCAGGTTGCTATGGTTATTGGTGCAAGCTATGTGGGATAGAAGCCTGGTTGGTGCATTCTCCTGCAGACCCTGACCCACCACACGTGACAGAACTCCCTCCAGCACTGTATCCCAGATGAACTTTTTATGTTTTGTGAAGCAAATACCAAATTCCCAGTGCAGAAGCAAGAAATACCACGAAAAGTGGAGGATGACCAAATGTCTTCACAGTCCCCACCGGGAGACACTTAGCTTCCAATGGACACAGTTTAGCTACAAAGAGAGAATTGAGCACTGCTGCCTCATGTTCATTGGAATATAAGAAACCATGTCTTTCGGTCACATAGATGCAGACCCAGCTTTGATGGTCTCACTACAAAGTAAGCTAAAGCTCATGACAACAACATATATTTCAAGTGCCCAACCTCAGAAGCCGTTTCCCAAGAATTCTTAGGCCAGCAGAGTTCCTTGTTTGTGGAGTGTTTACCCTGTCCTTTACTTTTGGAAACTCCTCTAGCACCTCCAAGGTTGTGAACTCCCGAGAATATTCCATTCCATATTTGTATTCATAGATTTTCACACTTTTCTACTCTAATTGTGTTTTACTTGGGGCGTAGGTAATGTCAAGGCATTGTTCTGGATGTGAGTGGGAAGATTTTTGTGTAGCACATATTTACATACACATTGGATTCATTTTTCAATTTCCATTTGAAATACTGAATCCCTGACACTATAACCCATACCCTACTAGTCTCTGACTAATAATCCTAATATGATGGTGAAAAATAAGCCAAAAAGAGAAGAAACACAAGCAGTTCAAAGGACGCATGGTGTATAGTTGGAATTGCCTTTTGCATTATATAATGTAGGAGTTATAAGTCTAGTCAATTTTTTGTTGAAATAGTTCTACATGTGTTTTCAAAATTAGCAAATATGTGAATCCCTATCTCCCTTTCTCTGTAGCCTATTCAGCACATGTATGTTTATATGCACATATAGAATTCTACCTGATATCACTCGTATACACTTGTGAGGTGGCTGAATTGGTAGATGCAAATTGAGAGAAGAGATCACTCCTCCTAAACGCTGTTGGAACTGAAAATTCAACCTATGGGTGAGCTTCCTTGTTGAAAAACATTATACATGAATCCATGTTCAGTAAAATGAATATTTTTCGATCTGTGGATTATATACATTTCATGATGAATTTCTATTGGCATATATATTGCTACTTTTTTTTTCTTTTATTGGTTGCTCAAAACATTACAAAGCTCTTGACATATCATATTTCATACATTAGATTCAAGTGGGTTATGAACTCCCATTTTTACTCCAAATACAGATTGCAGAATCACATTAGTTACACATCCATATTTTTACATAATGCCCTATTAGTTACTGTTGTATTCTGCTACCTTTCCTAACTCTACTATCCCCACTCCCCTATCTTCCCATCTTCTCTCTCTACCATACCTACTCTAAATCATTTCTCTCCTTGTTTATTTTCCCACAACCTCTTATATGTAATTTTGTGTAACAATAAGTGTCTCTCTCCATTACCATGCAATTTCCCTCTTCTCTCCCTTTCCCTCCCACCTCATGTTTCTGCTTAATGTTAATCTTTTCTTCATGCTCTTCCTCCCTGCTCTGTTCTTAGGTGCTCTCATTATATCAAACAAGACATTTGGCATTTGTTTTTTAGGGATTGGCTAGCTTCACTAACCATAATCTGCTCAGTGCCATGCATTTCCCTGCAAATTCCAAGATTTGGTCATTTTTTAGTGCTGCGTAATTCTCCATAGTATATAAAAGTCACATTTTTTTATCCATTCATCTATTGAAGGGCATCTGGGTTGGTTCCACAGTGTAGCAATTGTGAATTGTGCTGCTATGAAAATCGATGTGGCAGTATCCCTGTAGTACGCTCTTTTAAGGTCTTCAGGGAATAGTCCGAGAAGGGCAATAGCTGGATCAAATGGTGCTTCCATTCCCAGATTTCCCAGAAATCTCCATACTGCTTTCCAAATTGGCCACACCAGTTTTCAGTCCCACCAGCAATGTACAAGAGTACCCTTTTCCCCACATCCTCGCCAGCACTTGTTGTTGTTTGACTTCCTTATGGCTGCCAATCTCACTGGATTGAGATGGTATTTTAGGGTGGTTTTTATTTGCATTTCTCTTACTGCTAGAAATGGAGAGCATTTTTTCATGTACTTGTTAATTGATTCTATGTCCTCCTCTGAGAAGTTTCTGTTCAGGTCCTTGGCCCATTGGGTTATTGGTTATCTTATTGTCTAATTTTCTGAGTTCTTTGTATACTTTGTATACTCTGGATATTAGGGCTCCATGTGAAGGGTGAGGACTAAAAATTTGTTCCCATGATGTAGGCTTCATATTTACCTCTCTTATTGTTTCTCTCTTTAAGAAAAAAAAATCAGTTTAAGTAAGTCCCATTTGTTGATTCTTATTATTAACTCTTATTCTATGGGTGTCCTATTAAGGAATTTGGAGCCTGACCACACAATATGTAGATAGGAGCCAACTTTTTATTCTATCAGACGCAGAGACTCTGATTTGAATCTAGCTCCTTGATCCACATTGAGTTAACTTTTGTGCATGGCGAGAGGAGGGGATTCAGTTTCATTTTGTTGCATATGGATTTCCAGTTTACCCAACTCTATTTGATGAAGATGCTATCCTTCCTCCATTGCAGGCCATTAGCTCCTTTATCAAATATAAGACAGTTGTAGATTTTTGGATTAGTCTCTGTGTCCTCCATTCTGTACCATTGGTCCACCCGCCTGTTTTGGTACCAGTACCATGCTGTTTTTGTTATGAATGCTCTGTAATATAGTTTGAAATTTGGTATCACTATACTGCCTGATTCACACTTCCTGCTTAGAATTGCTTTTGCTATTCTGGGTCTTTTATTTTTCCATTTGAATTTCATGATTGCTTTATCTATTTCTACAAAAAAAAATCCTTTGGGATTTTGATTGGCATTGTATTAAACCTATAGAGAACTTTTGGTAATATAGCAATTTTGATGATGTTAGTTCTGCCTATCCATGAACAGGGTATATTTTTCCATCTTCTAAGATCTTATTCTATTTCTCTTTTTAGGGTTCTGTAGTTTGCATTATATAAATCTTTCACCTCTTTTGTTAGGTTGATTCCCAAGTATTTAATTATTTTGAGGAAATTGGGAATGCAGTGTTTTGACTCATTTTTGTTTCAGAAGTTTTGTCGCTGATATACAGAAATGCCTTTGATTTATGCATGTTGATTTTATATCCTGCCACATTGCTGCATTCATTTATTAGTTCTAGTAGTTTTTTCTGTAGACCCTTTGGGTCTTCTATGTATAGAATCATGTCATCTACAAATAGTGATAATTTAAGTTCTTCTTTTCCTATTTTTATGCTTTTAATGTCTTTCATCTCTCTAATTGCTCTGGCCAGTTTTTCGAGAACTATATTGAATAGAAGTGGTGATAGAGGATATCTCTGCCTTGTTCCAGATTTTAAAGTGAATGCCTTCAATTTTTCTCCATTCAGAATGATGCTAGCCTGAGGCTTAACATAGTTATCTTTTACAATGTCGAGGTAAGTTCCTGTTATCCCTAGTTTTTAAAATGTTTTGAACATAAAGGAATGCTCTACTTTGTTGAATGGTTTTTCTGCATCTATCAAGATGATCATATGGTTCTTATCTTTAAGTCTATTGATGTTGTGAATAACATTTATTGATTTCCATATATTGAAGCCTCCTTGCATCCCAGGGATGAATTCAAGTTGATCATGGTGCACAATTTTTTTGATGTGCCTTTGTATCCAATTCGCCAGAATTTTAATGAGGATTTTTGCATCTAGGTTCATCAGAGATATTGGTCTGTAGTTTTCTTTCTTTGAGGTGTCTTTGTCTGGTTTCAGAATCTGGGTGATGTTGGCCTCATAGAATGAATTTGGCAGAGCTTCCAGTTTTTCTATTTCCTGAATAACTTGAAAAGTATTGGTATTAATTCTTCTTTAAAGGTTTTGTAAAACTCTGCTGTATACCCATCCGTTCCTGGGCTTTTCTTGGTTGGTAGTCTTTTGATTGCTTCTTCTACTTCATCCATTGATATTGGTCAGTTTAAATTGTGTGTTTCCTCCTGACTCAGTCTGGTCAAATCATATGACTTAAGAAATTTATCGATGTCTTCACTATTTTCTATTTTATTGGAATACAGTTTTTCAAAATAATTTCTAATTTTCTTCTGTATTTATGTAGCATCTGTTGTGATATTGCCTTTTTCATCCCGTATGTTAGTAATTTGAGTTCTCTCTCTTCTTCTCTTCGTTAGCATGGCTAAGGGTCTGTCGATCTTATTTATCTTTTTGAAGAAGCACCTTTTAGTTTTGTTAATTTTTTCAATAGTTTCTTTTGTTTCAATTTCGCTATGATTTTAATTATTTCTTTCCTTCTGCTACATTTTCTGTTGTTTTGCTCTTCTTCTTCTAGGGCTTTGAGATGAAGTGTGAGCTCATTTGTTTGTTTGTTTGTTTTTCTATTTTGAGGAATGACCTCCAGGCGATGAATTTACCTCTTAAAACTTCTTTTCATTGTGTCCTATAGAATCTGATATGTTGTGTCTGTATTTTCATTTATCTCTAAGAATTTTTTGATTTCCTCCTTTATGTCTTCTGTAACCCATTGATCATTCAGTAACATATTCTTCATTTTGCATGTGATGTATGATTTTTTCTTCCTTCTTTATCATTGGTTTCCAGGTTCATTCCATTATGATCACAAAAAATTCATGGTATTATCTCCACCCCTTTATATTTACTGAGGGTTGCCCTATGGCATACCATATGGTCTATTTTTGAGAAGGATCCATGTGCTGGTGAGAAAAAAGTATATCCACTTGATGATGGTTGATATATTCTATATATGTCAGTTAAGTATAGGGTATTGATTGTGATATTGAGTTCTATAGTTTCTTTATTCAACTTTTGTTTGGAGGATCTGTCCAATGGTGAGAGAGGTGAGTTGAAGTCACCCATAATTATTGTATTGTGGTCTATTTGATTCTTGAACTTGAGGATAAATTGTTTTATGAACGTCGCAGCACCATTATTTGCTGCGTGAATATTGATAATTGTTATGTCTTGTCGGTGAATGGTTTCTTTTAACAGTATATAAAGTCCTTCCTTATCCCTTTGATTAAATTAGTCTTGAGGTCGATTTTATTCGATAGGAGGATGGCCACCCCTGCTTGCTTTCGAGGACCGTGTGCATGGTATAAATTTTCCCAATCTTTCACCTTCAGCCTGTGTATATCTTTTCCATTCAGATGTGTCCCTTGGAGGCAACATATTGTTGGATTTTTTTTTTATTTCAAGTTACAAGCCAATGTCACTTTATTCGAGAGTTTAAGCCATTATCATTTAGAGTTACTATTGATATATGGTTTGTACTGCCACCCATGTTTTTATATATATATTTTTTAATTAGTTTGATTCTCCATGATTTGCTTTTCCCCTTCCCTCTGTCATTACTGAGGCACTTCTCACTGATGGTTTTCGTTGTTGATTTTCATTTCTTCCTCGTGTATTGTTTTGCTCAAGATGCTTTGCAATGCTGGTTATCTGGCTGAAATTCTTTTAGCTTTTGTTTATCATGAAATATTTTTATCTCATTGTCTTATCTTAAGCTTAATTTTGCTGGATACATAATTCTTGGTTGGCATCCATTGTCTTTCAGTGTTTGAAGTACGTTGTTCCAGGATCTTCTCACTTCCAGCGTCTATGATGAAAAATCCATTGTTAAACTTTTTGGTTTACCCCTGATTGTAATGATTGTAATCTGCCTCCTTTCTCTGGTAGCTTTTAATATTTTCTCTTTGTTCTGTATATTGGATATCTTTATAACAATGTGTCTTGGCATTGGTCTACTGTGATTTTGTGTGCTCGGTGTCCTGTAAGCATCTACAATTTGTTTATCCGTTTCCATTTTTATTTCTGGAAAGTTTTCTGTAATTATTTAATTCACCAGGTTTCTCATTCCCTTGGTTTTAATCTCTGTACCTTCCGCTATCCATATGACTCATTAGTTTGTTTTTTTTTATGTTATCCCATATCTCTTGAATGTTTTCTCATAATTTTTTACAGCATTTCTTTGTTGGCTAGACTTTTTTCAAGATGATATATTTTGTCTTCATTATCTGACATTCTGTCTTCTACTTGCTCTACTCTGTTAGTGATACTCTCAATTGAGTTTTTAATTTGGTTTATCATTTCCTTGATTTCTAGAATTATTGTTTGATTTTTCTAATAATCTCTATCTCCTGATAAAGATGCTTAATTTCTCATTTTATCTGTTTATGTAATTCATTTTCAATGCGTTTTATCACTGTTTGTTTTTGCTGTCTCGTATCCTCTTTAAGGTTCCATTCCATCTGTCTAAGGTATTACTTGAGTTCTTTATATGACCATTTTTCTGATGACTCTAGGTGCTCTTGAATATTTAGGCTGTCCTTCATTGTTCGTAATCCTTTTCTTCTTTGTTTTTATATGCTGCTCATGTTACTTCTTCTTCTGTTTGACTACTGAGTTACTGCTTACTCTTATAAATTTATTTGATGCTTGGGAGGAAAGATATTAGAAGGGAAGGGAGAAGTCACTAAAGAGAATGAGAGTAGGCAGGTAGAATTCAAGGAAGGGGGAATAAGAAAAATGAAAAGAAATGAAAAGACAAAAGAAAAAAATAGAAAATAAAGAAAGAAAGTTTTAAGTAATGATGATGATTAAAAAATTGAAAATTAAAATTTAAAATAATAATAATAATAATAAAATAAAAAAAATTAAAAAATAAAAACATTTAAAAAAGTTAAAGAACAACAATAACAAAAATGAAAATGAAAGAAAAAAAAACAAATAAAAAAATAATAATAATACATGCAGTCCTAGAGTTCAAATAACTTCTCTTCCAGTAGGTGGAGCTGTGCGCACTGGGCCAAGCTTCTCCTCTCAAAAAGTGAGAACCAATCACTGTGCAGCAGCTCTTCCTCCCAGACTGGGCGGGTCTCCAATTCTGAGTGCCTAGGGCTTTCTCTTGTGCTTCCTCAAGCCAGGCCCCACTAACCTGTGATGCTCACCACAATACTGGTTACAAACCAGGCCTCTGCTCCTGGTAGCCCTGTTTCCATGAACACCTGGGCACACTCTCCTTGTTTGCCTTCCTCAGACAATAAGTTTGTAGAGCTTGGGGCTGAGAACCTCCAGCGAATTTGCTTGCCCTTCAGGAGCCATGGCCCCGGTAGGTGGTGTAAGAGACCTCAATTGTCAGCACTGGTGGGAGCGGTAGCAGGGAATTCCACGCCGCGAGTCCCGAGCCAATCTTGATTCCCTAGGTCTGGGTATCGCGCTCCTTGGAGAGCTGGGAGGGGCCATTACGGCAGAGGTGGGAAGGGCCCTTGAGGTTTCCCTGCGTTGTTGAGAGATATGGCAATGGGATTACACACTTGTCGCGCTGGTTTCAATGAAGTTATCTCCTCTGCCTGTGACGTCAGTACTCTGCCATGGTGGTATCCCATTCAAATGGTGACCGTTCGTTCCCTTTGCTGGGTGACCAATGCAACAGGTGGGTCCTGACTATCTCTCCCAAGCCCCATTTCAATCCTGTGGCCACTGCCTATGAAGGCTCAGTTGGCTTTTAACTCTCAATTCAGAAAGCCCGACCAGTTATTTCAGCGGGAATGTTAGTGCTGAGTCACAAAAACCAGACGAATCTAAGCTTGAATGCAGCCAATCCGGGCTTTGTGTGTGTTCTGAGGGGCCCAGACTGTTCACCCCAGATTCACAACAGGTCAATATTGCCTAGTGATTCTGAGCAAACAACATTTAGACAGTTTACGACTCCCTATGCCCGCGCAGCTGAAGAGATCAGAGACTTGATTTCTCCATGCCTGCCTTCATAATGGATCTCCTGTATTGCTACTTTTTAATATCTGTGCTTTTGCGTGTGTGTGTATATATATATGTATATGTGTATATATATATATATATATATATATATATATATATATATACTCTTTAGATTTTTCAAAATATGAAATATATGTGTCTTATTATGCACTCCCTAAATTCATTCATATTCATATCTGTGGATTTATAATCAACTTTCCACAAGATTATTTTCAGAAATAATCATCCACCTGAAATACATATTGTTTCCTAGTACTGAAAACTAAATTCAGTGAATGGTGCATACAAACCCTAATATTTCTACAGTTACTTAGCTAGTTTAAAATCAATGCAAGTTGATTTCTAGGGGACATGATGTGTATTTTGACTTTCATTTTTATTCAACACTTGTAGGTTACTATGTCTTCAGTTTATGCAAATCATGGGATATATATTTCTGTCACAAATTAGAAAATTTATAGGCATTTGTTTCACGATCAATCACTTCCTGATTCAGAACACATGTATCCCTCCATGTTTCTTGACTGGTCTTTTCATGAGACTTCTTTCCAAACACATTATGTTTGTTTAACATCATCACGTATAAAGCAAAACTCAAACACCATTCTTCATAAACCATAATCCTAATATTACCATTAGATATATAACTGGTTGGAATGAATGATTGTATATCAATATAAGATTTCTTATATATTTTCACATATCAATTCAATCCATTATTTAAAGTGGAATCAGTTTCGTTATTTATTCATAGTATGGTCTATTCATGCATTATCTCTATATTAATAGACACAGGGTACACCTCTTTGTACCCCTAATACTAATGTATACGTCTTCAAAATATTGCCCCCAAAAATGGTGAAAGAAATACTCATGTCACCTGATCCACATATACATTTTATCACAGTAATATTCTGAACAAAAAAAAACATAAAAATGTAACACTTATGATTGTACAAAAGTCTAAAAGGAAAGTGAACGTGGATAACTAATAACATCCATGTCCAGGTTGCCTAATGCTCTCAAATGTCATTCCCATTCGTGACGACATATTTGTTTTTTCCTATGATTATGTATTCAAACTCAACCCTGTTGAAAATGTCTAATCCTATGACTCACTTTATACTTTGCCTGATTTCGTAATGTCTCTATTGACACCTGCTTTCCTACACATTTTCCCCAGTTCATCATTGTGACTAACTCTTCACATGTGCTGACATTTACATTCACTCTCCCAATGAAACCCTATTGCTAAAGAAGCTTTTTATTCCAAATCATATACTCACTCTTCTTCCTAAACCTACTGACTATCTTCCTAATCCTACTGACTATTCCTTTTTGACTGGATGTTCTCTTCTACATTCAATCATCCAAGGTACAAGGTCCTATGCCACTGTATTTCGATTTAACTGAGACAATTGTACAGAACATAATTCAACACTAAGTATCCAAATCAAGGGCTCAATGCCCTTCTGGGCTTCAAATCCTTCTTAGATTCCCGTTTTCATACATATATTTCACCTATATATTCTTATAAATATCGCAGGTTCCCAATCTCATTATTCATCCTGCAGAATAATTCCTAACCCAAATCGAACATATTATTAACCCTAACCATACACTAACTTTGCAGGAGAGCAGGAACAGTGTGTGTATTAAACTACAGGAATCTAGGGGATGTTCACCTGCTGAGAAACTCAAATGTTCATGCAGAAGTGATCCCTGGTGAAGATGAAGGCAGCTATGAATTACCTCAGAAAGCAAAAGTCATCTTCCATGGCAATCATCCTGGTCAGGATGAAGGGTTGTGTCTGAATCAATCTCTCTCTTCTTAATGTATAGAACATGGACCAAACCAGTCCTGTGTGGAAGCTGTTCCCGGGTGCTTACGGTTGATATAACATTCTAACTAGAGAAAGTGTCCCATGAAAATCAGGGCAGCCTCCACCTCATAGTATTTTAAAAGCAACTGTTAGGACAAAGTGGTTGCCAAGGCAGTGACATAATTCAGATCCTGAAGGAAGTGATCTCACCTCACTTCCTTGGTGATGGAACTCTCTGAACTTGAAATCCAGGAATCCAGGCACCCAGAGACAGTCTCTGTCCTAGTCCCAGTGGTCTGACATGTTTGGATTTACCAAGGACAGAGTCAGTCTTTCTTGGTACCTACAGATGTGAGGAAGGCCAAATGCCAGGAAACCTCTGAAGAGGGGCTTTTCCTGAGAAGGCAGGTAGTGCCTCACCGCTGGCTCTTGAGAACTTCACAGAGTTGACCAAGCAGACATGATCTGAGACAGGAGAGGTCATTTTGGAGGAACATAGTATGGCTCACTAGTCAGAGGATACTCCGGGGAGTCACAGACCTACTAGGGGGAAGGAGGTGCCTTTGTCGGTGTGGGTGTGAGTTTTTGGTTTTGTCTCATGTTCTGAGGATAGGTAGGAAAGGCGGTTTGTTTGGTATGGAGTGGAATATTTGTATTAAGTCCTTTGACAAGGCGAGTGTTCCTATGTGTGTGTGTATCCCACTGAGTCCATTGTTGTAGACATTAGAAAAGACAATGCATCAATGGATGTGTTCTGTCTAGTAGAAAGCTTCCCAGCATTCATCCTGCCCAATTCATGAGTGGACTCTGGCTTGCCTTATGGATGGGCAACACCTACAAGCTTCCTAATTTCCTGTTTTCTCTCTCAATTCTGGCGACTCTCCAGAATAGTATCATGGTTTTGTGTTCAAGATTTGTACCGCCTCCAAGATCTGTGACATTGTTATGTACTGGAAGCTGAAGGAAATGGCTAGCATCTCAGAAATCTCAGATATCTGTTGACCAGGAAAGTCTCAGTGGAGAAACCCTGCTTTGGTCCTTCTGCTTACCTATTGTTCTGTTGAATGTCAGGAAGTTTTTTGCCTCAGGCCACCACTTTGTGAAGCCTGAAGAAAAGAGTTTTCAAATGGAAATGAAAGGGCATCACCTGTGGCTCTTTGCTAAATTGCTTAGGATTGGGATATGTCTGAATCAGCCTGTTGGCCCTGTGTGAGGCTGTGGCTTAGATTCTCAGCACCTGATGGATCTAAAGATAGATCCCATGCGTGCATCCAAAACCAAAATGGCAAAAAGATCAGATATTGTTGATGAACTCTCTTGCCTTCCTCTGGTAGGTTCCTGATATTCATCAAGTGAGAATAGGGATCCTTTGGGTCAAATGAGTTCTTCAAAGCCCTGCAGAGGCTAGGCCATAGGTGCTTGATTTTTATGACTCCAATTCACTTAAAGAATCTAAACCCCAAAGCTAGAAGGCCTCAAGTTGGAGAAGCCAAGCAATATTAAAGGCAGGCCTATTTGATCACTACTGGTTCACAGGAAGAGAGTCCAGGCCACCCTGACTTTAGGCAAATGAGGGGCAGGGAGCTTATTTTAGACACTGTCGTGGGCTGCGTCCCTTATGGAAACCTCCAGCCAGAGGATGTGATGAGTGTCTATATGGAAGAAGATGAGGGCCATGTGAGAGTGTTTGGTTTTAATTGTGGACATATGTCTGGCGGTTGGAAGAGATCACTGGGTCCACCTAGGCTTGCACTCTGGTGTGATTCCCCTTAGAGACTGAGTTCTTTTACTGATCTCAGAGAATTATTGCCAGGAATTGTGTTGGAATTTTAGATGGCCATGCATGAGAGTTGTCCTTGGAAAGTGACATCTAGGCCCAAGGTGACTTTCCACAGAGCACAGGGAATCTCAGCCAGGATATCACATGATATTATTCTTAAAGACTTGGCAGCCATATTTGAGAGTCAAAACACACATGGAACATACATTGTAGACCTCAATGGGCCTGGCTTAATCTGACTTTTGGGCACTTTTGGAAGCCTTGCCTGTAAGAATTCTCCAGAGTTTTCATTGAAATGAGCTTCCTCACCATTTAATGGTTTCTGAGTGAATTGAAATCCACAGTGCCTCCAACTTCATCCTTGAAAATTGGCTAGATCAATACCATGAAATTTTTGAAATTCCCATCACCGGGTAGCTCTGGAGAACATTTGAATGTCCTGTTGCTGATCATGAGTATACAAGACAGTGCCTTGATTGACTGGGTTTTATGAAAATGGTGTTTAACAGAGATGCCAGTAAGTTGGATCCTGCTGAGTAGTTGTACTAGAGTAGTGGATGGCAGGTGTGTAATAAAACATCTGTGGTGGGGGCATGTGAATCTGCCATTGGCTTCCAAATGGATTGTGACTGACATTTTGCAGCCAGTAGACCCTTATATGTAAAAGCATATTGTTATATGGAGAGGTTTTAGGGCAATGTTCAGAATCAGGTTGCTATGGAAAATGGGGCAAGCTATGTGGGATAGAAGCCTGGTTGGTGCATTCTCCTGACGAACCTGACCCACCACACTTGACAGAACTCACTTCAGCACTGTGTCCCAGTTGAACTCCTTGTATTTCATGAAGCAAATACCAAACTCCCAGTGCAGCAGCAAGAAATACCACGAATAGTGGAGGATGACCAAATGGAATTACAGTCCACAAGGGGAGACATTTAGACCCCAGTGGCCACAGGTTACCTACAAATAGAAAATTCAGCACTGCTGCCTCATGTTCATTGGAAAATAAGAATCCATGTCATCCAGATCACATAGATGAAGACTCAGCTATGATGGTCTCACAACAAATGAAACTAATGCTCCTGACAACAGCATATATTTCATTGCCCAACCTCAGAGGCAGTTTCTCCAGATGTTAGGCTGGCAGAACTTCATGTTTGTGGAGTTTTTACCCTGTCCCTTACTTTTGGAAACTCCTCTACCACCTGCAAATTTGTGAACTCCTGAGCATTTTTCATTCCACATATGTATTCACAGATTTTCTAACTCTTCTCCTCTAATTGTGTCTTATGTGGGGCGAAGGTAATGTCAAGGCATTGTGCTGAATGAGAGTGGGAATTTTTTGTGTAGCACATATTTGCATACACATTGGATATATTTTCCAATTTTCCATTCAAAATACTGAATCCCTGACACTAACACATACCCTACTAGACTTTGACTTCTAATCCTAATATGGTGGAGAAAAATAACCCAAACAGAATAGAAATACAAGAGGTTCACAGGAGGCATGGTGTATAGTTGGACTTGCCTTTCGTATGATAAATGGTAGGTGTTATAAATCTAGCGAATTTTAATTGAAATAGTTCTCCATGTGTTTTAAAAGTTAACAAATATGTGAATAACTGTCTCCCTTTCTCTGTAGCCTATTCATCACATGTATTTTCATATGCACATTTAGAATTCTACCTGGTATCACTCGTACATTTTGTGAGGTGGCTGGCTTGGCAGCTGCAAATTGTGAGAAGAGATCACTCCTACTAAACGCTGTTGGAACTGAAAATACAACATATGAGTGAGCTTCTTAGTTGAACAACATAAATCCATGTTCATTAAAATGAATATTTTTGGATCTGTGGATGATATATTATTTCATGTGAATTTCGATTGGCATACATAATGCTACTTTTTAATGTCTGTGAGTGTATATATATATATATATATATATATATATATATATATATTCACTCTCCAGATTTTTCAAAATATGAAGTATATTTTTCTTATTATACACTCCCTAAATTCATTCATATTCATGTATGTGCATTTATAATCATGTTTTCACAAGAATATTCTCAGAAATATTCATCCACCTGAAATACATATTTGTTTCTTAGTACTGAAAACTACTTCGGGGGATCATATGATGGTGGTGAAGGGAGTGCATCACCCCCATGTACCGCATCACTGTGCGGGAGAATGACGAGTTATAACGGCTAAAATATATCTTGTTAGAAATTTCCAGCAAAATTGGGGTGCTCCAAAACCTAGTGGACATATTTCCATCTCACGAGGATCAGCTACGCGAGCTCAAACACGAGTGATTTGTCCGCATGGAGCGTCATGCTGCTTATTCAGGAAATCGGTCTGTGGCTAGAGTCTGCGGCGCGCACTGGGAAACGAAGAGATAGCAATGCAAATATACAGCGGTGTGGATTCTGTGGGCTCCTGCCAGGTATGCAATCACTGTGCTAAGTGCTGAATTCTTTGTTTGAGATGGGTAAGGATGCGGTCCAATTCGGTTCTCCACACCGGTCAGACCACAGAGGAAGCCAGCGGCCACTATCTTGGAGAGCTGATGTCACCATCCCTGTTTTTGACTGATCGAAGCTCATTCAGCTATAGAACAGGTAATTTCAGGATGCCATTCACCTTTGTGTTGCAGACAAATTACTCAGGCTATTTCAGAAAATTGAAAAAGAGGGAGATCTTCCAAATTCATTCTACGAGGCCAATATCACCCTGATTCCTACACCAGATAGACACTTCAAAGAAAGAAGACTAAAGACCGATATCTCTAATGAACCTAAATGCAAAAATCTTAAATTAAATTCTGGCAAATCAGATACAAAAACATATCAAAAAAATGTGCACCATGATCAAGTAGGGTTCATCCCTGGGATGCAAGGAGGGTTCAATACACGAAAATCAATAAGTGTTATTCACCACATCAATAGACTTAAAAATAAAAACCATATTATCATCTAGATAGATGCAGAAAAAGCATTCGACAAAGTACAGCATCCCTTTATGTTCAAAACTCTCGAAAAACTAGGAATAACAGGAACATTCCTCAATATTGTAAAAACAATCTATGCTAAACCGCAGGCTAGCGTCATTCTGAATGGAGAAAAATTGAAGACATTCCCTCTAAAATCTGGAACAAGACAGGGATGCCTGCTCTCACCACTTTTGTTCAATATAGTTATCAAAAGACTGGCCAGAGCAATTAGACAGATGAAAGAAATTAAAGGCATATAAATAGGAAAAGAATAACTTAAATTATCACTATTGCAGATGACATGATTCTATACCTAGCAGACCCAAAAGGTTCTACAAAGAAACTAATAGAGCTAATAAATGAATTCAGCAAAGTGGCAGGATATAAAATCAACACGCATAAATCAAAGGCATTCCTGTATATCAGTGACAAATCCTCTGAAATGGAAATGAGGACAACCACTCCATTCACAATATCCTAAAAAAAAAAATGGGAATCAACCTAACAAAAGAGGTGACAGTCTTATACAATGAAAACTACAGAACCCTAAAGAGAGAAATAGAAGATCTTAGAAGATGTAAAAATATACCCTGTTCATGGATAGGCAGAACTAACATCATCAAAATGGCGATATTACCAAAAGTTCTCTATAGGTTTAATCCAATGCCAATCAAAATCCCAAAGGCATTTCTTGTAGAAATAGAGAAAGCAATCATGAAATTCATATGAAAAAATAAAAGACCCAGAATTGCAAAACAATGCTAAGCAGGAAGTGTGAATCAGGCGGTATAGCGATACCAGACTTCAAACTATACTACAGAGCAATAGTAACAAAAATAGCATGGTACTGGTACCAAAACAGGCAGGTGGACCAATGGTACAGAATAGAGGACACAGAAACCAATCAACAAAACTACAACTATCTTATATTTGATAAAGGAGCTAAAAGCATGCAATGGAGGAAGGATAGCATCTTCAACAAATGGTGTTGGTAAAACTGAATATCCATATATAACAAAATGAAACTGAATCCCTTTTTCTCACCATGCACAAAAGTTAACTCAAAATGAATCAAGGACCTTGATATCAAATCAGAGACACACTGTCTGATAGAAGAAAAATTTGGTTACGATGTACATACTGTGGGGTTGGGCTCCAAATTCCTCAATAGGACACCTATAGTACAAGAGTTAATAACTAGAATCAAAAAATGGGACTTACTCAACTAAAAAAGTTTTTTCTCAGCAAAAGAAACAATAAGAGGTAAATAGGGAGCCTACATACTGGAAAGAAATCTTTACTACTCACACTTCAGATAGAGTCCTAATATCCAGAGTATACAAAGAACTCAAAAAATTAGACAATAAGATAACAAATAACCCAATCAACAAATGGGCCAAGGACCTCAACAGACACTTCTCAGATGAGGACATACAATCAATCAACAAGTACATGAAAAAATGCTCACCATCTCCAGCAGTCAGAGAAATGCAAATCAAAACCACCCTAAGATACCATCTCACTCCAGTAAGTTAGCAGCCATTATGAAGTCAAACAACAAGAAGTGCTGGCAAGGATGTGGGAAAAGAGGTACACTTGTACATTGCTGGTGGGACTGCAAATTGGTGCAGCCAATTTGGAAAGCAGTATGGAGATTTCTTGGAAAGCTTGGAATGGAACCACCATTTGACCCAGCTATTGCCCTTCTTGGTCTATTCACTAAAGACCTAAAAAGAGCATGCTACAGGGACACTGCTACATCGATGTTCATAGCAGCACAATTCACAACAGCAAGACTGTAGAACCAACTTAGATGCCCTTCAATAGAAAAATGGATAAAAGAAATGTGGCATTTATACACAATGGATTATTACTTTGCATTGAAAAATTAAAAAAATCATAGAATTTGCAGGGAAATGGATTGCATTAGACTAGATTATGCTAAGTGAAGCTACACAATTCCTATAAAACAAATGCCAAAATGTCATCTTTGATATAAGGAGAGTAACTAAGAACAGATAGGGATGAAGAGCATGACAAGATGATTAACATTAAACAGGGATGAGAGGAGGAAGGGAGGGAGAAGGGAAATTGCATGGAATTGGAAGGAGACCTCTGGGTTATACAAAATTACATACAAGAGGAATTGAGGGGAAAGGGAAAAATAATACAAGGGGGGAGAAATTTATTACAGTAGAGGGAGTAGAGAGAGAAGTGGGGGAGGGGCGGGGAGGCCAGGGGGAATAGTAGAGGATACGAAAGGCAGCAGAATACAACAGACACTAGTATGGCAATATGTGAATCAGTGGATGTGTAACTGATGTGATTCTGCAATCTGTATACAGGGTAAAAATGGGAGTTCATAACCCACTTGAATCAAAGTGTAAAATATGATATATCAAGAACTATGTAATGTTTTGAACAACCATAAATAAAAATAAAAAAAAAAACTCTCTTTGGTGAATAATGCATGCAATTCTAATATTTCTACAGTAACTGACCCAGTTTAACATCAATGCAAGTAGATTCCTATTGGACATGATGTGTATTTTGACGTTCACTTTTATTCAACACTGGTACATTACTATTTCATCAGTTTATGCACATAACAGGATATATATTTCATTCACAATTTAGAAAATTTATAGGCACTTGTTTCACTTTCAATCACTTCCTGCTTCAGAACACATGAATTCTCCATATTTCTTGATTGGTCTTTTTATGAGACTTTTTTCCAAACATATTATTTTCGATTTCCATGATCACTTTTGAAACAAAACTCACACACACTTCATGATAAACAATAACCCTAAGATAACCATTAGATATATAACTGGTTGGAGTGAATGATTGTATGTCAATATATGATTTCCTATATATTTTCATATATCAATTCAATCCATTATTTAAAGTGGAACCAGTTATAATATTTATTCACAGTATGGTCTATTCATGCATTATCTCTATATTCAAAGACACAGGGTACACCACTTTGTACCCCCAATACTAATTTATATGTCTTCAAATATTGCTCCCAGTAATGGTGGAAGAAATACTCATGTCATATGATCTACATACACATTTGATCACAATATTTTTCTGGGCACAAAATGCAAAGATCACACTTATGATTGTACCAAATCCTAAATGGAAAGTGAACATGGATTACTAAAACGATAAATGTCCAGGTTGCCTAATGCTTTCAAATGTCATTCCTATTGGTGACGACATATTTGTTTCTTCCTAAGATTATGTATTCAATCTCAACCCTATTGAAAATGTCTAATCCTATCACTCACTGTATAATTGCCTCATTTCATAATGTCTGTATTGATATTTTCCTTTTTACATATTTTCCCCAGTTCATCATGTGACTGACTCTTCACATGTGCTGAAATTTACATTCACTCTATAACAAAAACCCTATGCTACAGAACTTTTGCCCCAAATCCTATACTCACTCTATTTCCTAAAGATACTGACTACCTTCCTAATCCCACCGACTATCTCAATTTGAGTGGATGTTCTCTTCTAAAATCAATCATCCAAGGTGTAAGGTCCTATGCCATTGATTATCGATTTATCTGAGACATCTGTGCAGAACGTAATTAATAAGCTAAGTATCCCAATCAAGGGCCTAATGCCCTTCTGGGCTTCAAATCTTACCTAGATTTCTGTTTCCATACTTATATTTCACCTCTATAATCTTATAAATATCGCAGGTTCCCAATACTATTAATCATCCTTCGCAATGATTCGTAACCCAAATCGAACATGTTATTAACCCTAACCATACACTCTTACCTTAATCTAACTTTGCAGAAGAGCAGGGACAGAGTTCGTCTTATAATACAGGAATGTAGGGTATCTTCCTCCTGCTGAGAACCTCAAATGTCCATGCAGACTTGATCCCTGGAGAAGATGTAGGCAGCTATGAAGGACCTGAGAGAGCAAATGTCATCTTCCATCGCAAACAACCTTCCCAGGCTGAAGGGTTGTGTCTGAATAAGCCTCTCTCTTGTTAATGTAGAGAAGATAGACCAAACCAGGCATGTGTGGAGAGCTATTCCGGGGTCCCTATGGTTGATATACCATTCTAACTTGTAAAAGTGTCACAGGAAGAAAGGGCAGCCTCCATCTCATAGGAGTATTGTAAGCAACAGTTAGGACAAAGTGGTTGCCAAGGCAATGACCTCAAAGAATTCCTGAAGGAAGTAATCTCACCTCACTTCCTTGGTGATGGAACTCTCTGAACTTGGAATCCGGGAAGCCAGGCACCCAGAGCCAGTCTCAGTCCCAGTCACAGTGGTCGTATTTTTTGGATTTACCAAGGACAGAGTCAGTCTTTCTTGGTACCTACTGAGGTGAGGATGAACAAATGTCAGGAAATCTCTAAAGAGGGGCCTTTCCTGAGAAAGCAGGTAGTGGCTCACCGCTGGCTAGTGACAACTTCACAGATTTGGCCAAGGAGACCATATGTGACACAGGACAGGCGATTTCATCAGAACATAGTTTGGCCCACCAGTCAGAGGACACTCCCAATAGTCACAGACCTACTTGGGGGAAGGAGCTTCCTTTGTGTGTGTGGGTGTGGGTTTGAGATTTTGTCTCATGTTCTGAGAATAGGTAGGAAAGGCGGTTTGTTTGGTTTGTGCCGCAGTCTTTTGCTGGGCACAAATCACGAGTCTCCACACAGCTTGTAGATTCAAACAGCAATTCTTTATTCCCGAACTCACACCGGCCGTCTACAAACACGCTCTGGGGGAATCCACGTTCTCTGCCCAAATCCACTTCTCCCAAATCCACTCCTGCCTAAATCCACCCGCATGGGCTTCTGTCTCCCAAAATATACTGTCTGACCCTAAGCACTCAAGAGGAACTCAGCAGCAGGATACGCCCTATTCTAAAGGGGGAACACCCTACTCTCCTATTATGCTAAACTTCCCTATTCTAAAGGGGGAACACCCTAATCTCCTATTATGCTAAACCGCCCTATTCTAAAGGGGGAACACCCTAAACACGGATCCTGCCCTGGTCCTTGAGCAAGGTCACCTTTCAGAAGTCCTTCCACAGACAGCATGGAAGTAAGCTGGCAAGGAGATTGTCATACCTACTTGGCTGATGGCTCCCAGCAGGTTTGGAGTGAACTGTTTCTGGTAAGTCGTTTGACAAGGCCAGTGTTTCTTTGTCTGTGTATCCCACTGTGTCCGTGGTTTTAGATATTAGAAAAGAGAATGAATCATTGGATGTGTCCTGTCTAGACTCAACTTGCCCAATTTATGAATGGACTGCGGCTTGACTTATGGGTGGACAACTCCAACAATCTTCCTAAGTTCCTGTTTTCTTCCTGAATTCTGCCCAATTTATGAATGGACTGCGGCTTGACTTATGGGTGGACAACTCCAACAATCTTCCTAAGTTCCGGTTTTCTTCCTGAATTCTGGCCACTCTCCAGAATAGGCTCATGGTTTTGTGTCCAAAATATGTACCACCTCCAAGCTCTGTGACATGGCCATGTACTGGATAGCTGAAAGAAATGGGAGCATCTCAGAAAACTCAGATATCAGTTTGACCAGGAAATTCTAAGTGAAGAAACCCTGCTTTGGGCCTTTTGCTCATCAATTGTTCTGTTGCCCTGAATGTCAGGAAGGCCTTTGCCTCAGGCCACACCATTGTAGAGCCTAAAGAAACAGTTTTCAAATGGAAATGAAAGGGCATCACCTGTGGCTCTTTGCTTAATTGCTTTGGAAAGGGATGTGTCTGAATCAGTCTTTTGGCCCTGTGTGAGACTGTGGCTTAGATTCTCAGCACCTGATGGATCTAAAGAAGGATCCCATGTGTGCATCCAAAACGAAAATGGACAAAAGAGCAGTCAGTGTGGATGAAGTCTCTCGCATTCCTCTGTAAGTGTCCTGTTCTCCATCATGTGAGAACAGTGATCATTTGGTTCAAATGTGTTCCTCAAAACCCTGCAGAGGCTAGCCCATAAGTGCTTGGTTTTTCTCGAGACTCCAATTCACATAAAGAATCTAAAACACACAGTCAGTAGGCCTCAAATTGGAGAAGCAGTGCCATATTAATGGCAGGCCTATTTGATCACTCTTGGTTCACTGGAAGGATGTCCTGGCCACCCTGATTTTAGGCAAAAGAGGGACAAGGGAGGTTATATTGGACACTGTCTTGGGCTGCACCCCTCATGGAAACCTCCAGCCAGAGGTTATGATGATCGTGTAAATGGAAGAAGATGAGTGCCATGTGGAAGTGTTTTGGATTTAATTGTGGATATTTGTGTGACAGTTGGAAGACATAACAAGGTCTACCTGGGCTTGAACTCTGGTGTGATTCCCCTTATAGACTGAGTTCAGGAACTGATCTCAGAGAAGTATTGCCATGTATTGTGTTGTGATTTAAGAGGCGATGTATGAGAGTCACCCTTGGAAACTGAGATCTAGCCCCAGAGTGGCTTTCCACAGAGCTCTGGGAATTTCAGCCAAGATATCACATGATTTCATTCGAAAGACTTGGCAGCCATAGTTGAGAGTGAAAACACACATGGACCTCATATTGTAGACCTCAATGGGCCTGGCTTAATGTGACCTTTTGGCCATTCTTTGGGAAGCCTTGCCTGTGAGGGTTCTCCAGAGCTTTCATTGAAATAATCTTGCTCACCATTTACTGGTTCCTGAATGAATTGAAACCCACAGTGCCTCCAACTTCATCCTTGAAAAATGTCTAAATAAATACCATGAAATTTTTGAAATTCCCATGACCAGGTGGCACTGGAGAACCTTTGGATGTCCTGTTGCTGATCATGGATGTACCAGACAGTGCCTTGCTTGACTGGGTTTTATGAAAATGGTGTAGAACAGAGGTGCCAGAAAGTTGCAGCCTGGTGAGAAGTGGGCCTAGAGCTTTGGTGGGCAGGAGTGTGATAAAACATCTCTGTTGGAGCAATGTGGATCTTCCATTGGCTTCCAAATGGCTTGTGGATTACATGAAGCAGCCAGCAGACCCTTGTAATTAAAGGCATCTTGTTATATGAAGAGGATTCAGGGCAATGTTCAGAATCAGGTTGCTATGGACAAGGATGCAATGTGGCAAGCTTTGAGGGATAGAAGCGTGGTTGGTGCGTTCTTCTGCAGACTCTTAACCACCGCACATGGCAGAACTCCCTCCAGCACTGTGTCTCAGTTGAACTCCTTGAATTTCATGAAGCAAATACCAAACTCCCAGTTCAGCAGCAAAAACCCCACAAAAAGTGGAGGAGGACCAAATGGCTTCACAGTCCAACGGGGAGACACTTAGTCCCCAGAGGCCACAGTTTACCTAAAAAGAAGAAAATCAACACTGCTACCTCATGTTCATTGGAAAATAAGATACCATGTCCTCCACGTCACATAGAGGCAGACCCAGCTTTGATGGTCTCACTACAAAGGAAGCCAATTCTCCTGACAACAACATAATTTTCACGTTCCCAAACTCAGAGGCAGTTGCTCTAAAAGTTTTTAGGCCAGCAGAGCTCCATGTTTGTGGAGTGTTTACCCTGTCCCTTACTTTTGGAAACTCCTCTACAACCTCCAAGGTTGTGAACTCCTGAGCATTTTCCATTCCAGATATGTATTCACTGATCTTCTATCTATTCTCCTCTAACTGTGTCTTACTTGGGGTGAAGGTAATTTCAAGGCATTGTTCTGGATGAGAGTGGGAGGATATTTGTGCAGCATATATTTGCATACAAATTGGATTCAATTTCCAAGTTTCCTTTTGAAATACTGAATCCCTGACACTAACCCATACCTACTAGACTCAGACAACTCATCCTAATATGATAGAGAAAAATAACACAAACCTATAGAAATACAAGCAGTTCATTGGAGGCATGTTGTATAGTTGGACTTGCATTTTGCATTATACAAGGTAGGAGTTATAAATCTGGTCAATGTTTAATAGAAAAAGATCTCCATGTGTTTTTAAAGTTAACAAATATGAGAATTCATGTTTCCATTTCTCTTTAGCCTATTCACACTTATATATTTATATGCATATATAGAATCCTACCAGGTATCACACGTACATCTTTGTGAGGTGGCTGACTTGCCAGATACAAATTGTGAGAAGAGATCACTCCTCCTAAACGCTGTTGGAACTGAAAATTCAAACTATAGGGAGCGTCCTAGTAGAACAACATTATACATAAACTCATGTTCAGTAAAATAAACATTTTTGCATCTGTGGATGATATATATTTACTGATGAATTTCGATTAGCATTTATATTGCTACTTTTTAATGTCTGTGAGTGTTTTTTATTTGTGTGTGTGTGTGTGTATACACTCTCCAGATTTTTCAAAATATGAAATATATGTGTCTAATATACACTCTCTAAATTCATTCATGTTCATGTATGTAGATTTTTAATCAACATTTCACAAGATTATTCTCAGAAATATTCATCCACCTGAAATACATATTTGTTTCCTAGTACTGAAAACTAACTTCAGGGAATGATGCATACAAATCCTAATTATTCTACAGTAACTGACCCAGTCTAACATCAATGCAAGTAGATTCCTATGGGACATGATATGTAATTCTTTATTCATTTGTATTCGACACTGGTACATTATTATTTCTTCAGTTTTTGCACATCATAGGATATACATTTCATCCACAAGTTCACAAATTAATATGCATTTGTTTCAACTTTCACCACTTCTTGCTTCAGAACACATGTATTGTCAGGGTTTCTTGACTGGTCTTTTCATGAGACTTCTTTCCAAACACATTATTTTGAATTTCCATAATCATTTTGAAGCAAAACTCACACACTCTTCATGATAAACCAAAACACAAATATTTCCATTACATATATACCTGGTTGGAATGAATGATTGTATATCAATATACGATTTCCTTTAATTTTTCAGATATTAGATCAATTCATTTTTTAAAGTTGAAAAAAGTTATATTATTTATTCACATTAGGGTCTATTCATGCTTTATCTCTATATTCATAGACACAGGGTACACCTCTTTGTACCCCCGATTCTAATTTTACATCTTCAATATATTGCTCGCAGAAATGGTGGAAGACATACTCATGTCACCTGATGTACATATACATTTAATCAAAGTAATATTCTGGACAAAAAAATGTAAAGGTCACATTTATGATTGTACCAAAGCCTAAATGTAAAGTGTACATGGATTACTAAAAACATCCATGTCCAGGTTGCCTAATGCTGTCAATTGTCAATCCTATTGGTGACTACATATTTGTTTCTTCCTAATTTATATATTCAAACTCAACCCTGTTGAAAATGTCTAATCCTATCACTCACTTTATACTTTGCCTGATTTCATAATGTTTCTATTGATATCTGCTTTTTTACATATTTTCCCAAGTTGATCCTAGTGACTGACACTTCATATGTGCTGACATTTACATTCACTCTATAATCGAAACCCTATTGCTAAAGAACTTTTGGTCCAAATCCTTTAATCACTCTTCTTTCTAAACCTACCGACTATCTTCCTAATCCTACCGACTATCCCTTTTTGATTGGATGTTCTCTTCTACATTCAATCATCCAATGTAAAAGGTCCTATGCCATTGTATATCGAATTATCTGAGACAACTTTGCAGAGCATAATTCAAAGCTAAGTATCCCAATCAAGGGAAAAACCCTTCTGGGCTTCAAATCATACCTAGATTTCTGTTTTCATACTTATATTTCACCAGATCTTAGAAAAGACGGACCATTTCAGGGGAACATAGTATGGCCCACCTGTCAGAGGACAATCTGGATAGTCACAGACCTAATTGGGGGAAGGAGGTGCCTTTGTGGGAGTGGGTATGGGTTTATTGTTTTGTCTCATGTTCTGAGAATAGATGGGAAAGGCGGTTAGTTTGGTTTGGAGTGGACAGTTTCTAGTAAGTCATTTGACAAGGCAAGTGTTTCTATGTCTGTGTATCCCACTGTGTCCGTTGTTGTAGATATTGGAAAAGAGAATGCATTAATGGATGTGTACTGTCTAGTGTAAATCTTCCCATAATCCAACCTGCCCAATATATGAATGGAGTGCAGCTTGTCTTTTTGATGTGCAACACCTGCTATCTTTCTAAGTTGCTGTTTTCTTCCTGAATTCTGGCCACTATCCAGAATAGGCTCATGGATTTGTGTCCAAAATATGTACCACCTCCAAACTCTGTGACATGGCCATGTACTGGATAGCTGAAGAGAATGGCGAGCATCTCAGAAAATGCAGATATCAGTGTGACCAGGAAAGTCTCAGTGGAGAAACCCTGCTTTGGGCCTTTTGCTTACTTATTGTTGTTTTGCACTGAATGTCAGGAAGTTCTTTGCCTCAATCCACCACTTTGTGAAGCCTGAAGTAAACAGTTTTCAAATGGAAATGAATGTCATCACCTGTGGCTCTTTGCTTAATTGCTTTGGGAAGGTATGTGTCTGAATTAGTCTCTTGGCCATGTTTGTGTCTATGACTTAGATTCTCAGCACCTGATGGATCTAAAGAATGGTCCCATGTGTGCGTCCAAAACCATAATGGCAAAAAAAAAATCATTCATTATGGATGAAGTCTCTTGCCTTCCTCTGTTAATTTCCTGAACTCCATCAAGTGAGAATAGGGATTCTTTGGGTCAAATGAGTTCTTCAATTCCCTGCAGAGGTGCTTGGGTTTTCGCATAACTCCAAATCACATAAAGAATTGATACCTGAAATCAGTAGGCGTCAAATTGGAGAAACACAGAAGTATTAACGGCAGGCTTATTTGATCACTCCTCGTTCACAGAAACGGTGTCCAGGCCACCCTGACTTTAGGCAAATGAGGGGCAAGCGAGCTGATTTTGGACACTGTCTTGGCTTTTCTCATGACTCCAATTCACATAAAGAATCTAGACCCCACAGTCAGAGAGCCTCAAATTGGATAAGCGGAGCAGTATTAAGGGCAGGCCTATTTGATCACTCCTGATTCACAGGAAGGGTGCCCAGGCCACCCTGAAGTTAGGCAAAAGAGGTGCAAGAAGCTTATTTTGGACATTCTCTTGGGCTGCACAACTCATGGAAAACTCCAGGAAGAGGTTATGATTAGTGTCTATATGGAAGAAGAATAGGGCCATGAGGGAGTATTTTGGTTTTAATTGTTTTCATTTGAGTCGCGGTTGGAAGAGTTGTCTGGGTCCACCTGGACTTGAACTCTGGTGTGATTCTCCTTATAGACTGAGTTCTGGAACTGACCTGAGAGAAGTATTGCCATGAATTGTGTTGGGATTTTAGGAGGCCAGGCATGAAGTTGCCATTGGAACCTGAGATCTAGGCACAGGTTGGCTTTCCACAGAACACTGCGAATCTCAGCCAGGATATTACATGATTTTATTCTGAAAGACTTGGCATGCATTATTGAGATTCAAAACACACATGGACCTCGCTTTATAGACCTCAATTGGCCTCGCTTCATGTGACTTTTTGGCCACTCTTTGGGTAGCCTTGCCTGTGAGAGTGCTCCAGAGCTTTCCCTGAAATTAGCTTCCTAACCCTTTAATGGTTCCTGAATGAATTGCAAACCACAGTGCCTCCAACTTCATCCGTGAAAAATTGCTAGATAATTACCATGAAATTTTTAAAATTCCCATGACCAGATGTCACTGGAGGACCTTTGATGTCCTGTTGATGATCATGAATATACCAGACAGGGCCTTGATTGACTGGGTTTCAGGAAAATGGTGTAGAACAGAGATGCTGGTAAGTAGAAGCCTAGTGAGTAGTGGGCCTAGAGAAGTGTTACGCAAGTGAGTGATAAAACATCTGTGGTGGGTCCATGTGGATCTTCCACTGGCTTCCAAATGGCTTGAGACTGACATGGTGCAGCCATCAGACCCATATACGTAAAGGCATATTTTTATATGGAGAGGTTTTAGGGCAATGTTCAGAATCATGTTGCTATTGTCAAGGGGGCAAGCTACGTGGGATAGAACCCTGGTTGGTGCATTCTCCTGGAGACCCTGCACACCACAGCTGACAGAACTCCCTTCAGCACTGTTTCCCATTTGAACTCGTTTTATTTAATGAAGCAAATTCCAAACTCCCAGTGCAGCAGCAAGAAACACCACGATAATTGGAGGATGACCAAGTTGTTTCACAGTCCACACGGGGAGACACTTAGCCCTCAGTGGCCACAGTTTACCTACAAAGAGAGAATTCAGCACTGCTGCCTCATTTTTATTGAAAAATAAATAACCATGTCCTCCAGGTCACATAGATGCAGATCGAGCTTTGATTGTCTCACTACAAATAAAGCTAAAGCTCCTGAAAACAACATATATTTTAAGTGCCCAACCTTAAAGGCAGATTCTCAAAAAGTCTTTAGGCCAGCAGAGCTCCATATTTGTGGAGTGTTTACCCTGTCCCTTACTTTTGGAAACTCCTCTACCGCCTCCAAAGATGTGAAATCTGGAGCATTTTCCATTCCTGATAGGTATTCACAGATTTTCTAACTCTTCTCTTCTAATTGTGTCTTACTTGGGGCGAAGGTAATGTCAAGGCATTGTTCTGGAGGAGAGTGGGAAGAATTTTCTGTAGCATATATTTGCATAAACATTGGATTCAGTTTTTTATTTTCCATTCAAAATACTGAATCCCTGACTCTAACCCATACCCGACCAGACTCTGACTACTAATTCTAATATGATGGAGAAAAATAACCCAAACAGAATCGAAATACAAGCAGTTCAGAGTAGGCCTGGTGTATTGTTGTACTTTTCTTTTGCATGATACAGAGTTGGAGTTATGAATCTAGTCAATTTATTGTTGAAATAGTTGTCCATGTATTTTTAAGGTTAACAAATATGTGAATTCCTGTCTCCCTTTCTCTGTATTCTTATATGCACATATAGATTCCTCCCTGGTACCACACGTACATTCTTGTGAGGTGGCTGACTTGGCAGATACAAATTGTTAGAAGAGATCACTCCTACTAAACTTGTTGGAATTGGATATTCAACCTATGGTTGAGCTTGCTAGTTGAACAGAATTATACATAAATCCATGTTCAGTAAAATTAATATTTTTAGATCTGTGGATGATATATATTTTATAATGAATTTTGATTGACATATATTTTGCTACTTTTTTGTCTGTGTGTGTGTTTTGTATATATATATATATATATATATATATATATATATATATATATATATATACACTCTCCAGATTTTTCAAAATATGAAATATATGTGTCTTATATACACTCCCTAAATTCATTCATGTTTATTATGTGGATTTATAATCAACTATTCACAAGATTATTCTGAGAAATATTCATCCACCTGAAATTTGCCTAATGCTCTCAAATGTCAATCCTAATTGTGACTACATATTTGTTTCTTCCTAAGATTATATATTTAAACTCAACCCTGTTCAAAATATCTAATCCTATCACTCACTTTATACTTTGCCTGATTTTGTAATGTCTCTATTGATATCTGTTTTCCTACATATTTTCCCCAGTTCATCATTGTGACTGACTCTTCACCTGTGCTGACATTTACATTCACTCTCTAATCGAAACCCTATTGCTAAAGAAATTTTTTTCCAATTCCTATACTCACCCTTCTTCATAAAAGTACTGACTATCTTCCTAATGCTACAGACTATCGTTTTTGACTGAATGTTCTCTTCTACATTCAATCATCCAAGTAAATTTGGGGCGAGCTTCAGAGGAGGAGACCACCAACAGACTATCTCTTGCAACATCAAAGGGTTTTTTGGGTGTCCAGCATGCTGGGGCTCAGAGATCACTTGAATAGAGCAGATAGCCCTGAGAATAGCTTAAATAGAGCTTATATACTTTCCCTGGAGAGGGCAGGGAGGGAATTTTATTGATGGGTCAGGGTGAGAGGGTGGTTTGCATTCACCTGGGTGAGGGAGTACATTCTGCAGTTGGGCAGTTGGGGACAGAACATTCTGGGAACAAGATTTGCAAGCATTTCTCAAGATTTCAATAGTGTTTTGTTAAGCATACAGAAAAACAAGAAGTGACAAGTACCTATTTTATTAAACTTTAATTCCCCAATTCTTCTTCTGGCTACTTTTAATCATAAAAATGATCATTGGAGGGTGTCACATTCTATGTCTGCTAGTGGGGTATTACCATAAGTTTAACTCGTCCAATTTGAGCCTGGAGAAAAGAAATTACACGGTTGAGCAAACAGGATTTTATAGTTAGCAATAATATGAGGATTATTATTGGACCGGCCAGGGTTGATAAAAACGTAGTTAACCAGGAGGAGTGTGTGAACCAAGACTCAAGCCACCCTTTTTGGGCCTCTCTCTCTTGTTGATGCTCTTCAAGGTGTCTTTTAAATTTACTCATAGATTTTATTACAACTCCAGTATGGTCACCATAAAAACAACATCCTTCCCTCAATGCAGCACAAAGGCCCCCTTCTCTAATGAAGAGGAGGTCCAACCCTCAACTGTTCTTTAAAACAACTTCAGAGAGAGGTTAAAGATTCATGCAAAGCTCTGATGGAGGTTTCTAATATCTTAGTTTTGCTCTATTGCTTCTTCTAATTGGGTCATTTGTTGTGTCCCATGGACAATGGCAGTGGTTCCTGTGCCCACCCGTGCAGCAACTCCTATTCCTAATAGGATGGCTAAAGTGAGGGATACAAGTTCCCAGTGGAACCGGTTGTATGCCCCCCCTATTTGATCTTCAAACGAACCTGCGTCATGATAGAGCTTTCTGGGAAACATCTGCAACATTTCAAAATAATCACATCTGTTGACCATTTCATGAAAACATAAACAATGTTTAAGTATATAGAATTATGCTGTTGTAGGGACAGACAAGGCAAGGCACCTAAGATAGCACTGAAGACAGGGAAACAGTCCTATATTGTTGCAACTGGATTCAGAGGGCATTGCTTCTGTTGTAATCAATTAGTCCCCTGAAACTCAAGTTTAGGTAGTTTCAGAATTGTGTACCCAACATATAAGGGATGGGGCTCAGAAGTTTACAGTCTGCAGAAGTTCAAAAAAGCAGTATATGTTTCTGATTTTTCCTCTGTTCTGGGCAAGTTAAATTTTCAAGGACACCTGGGAGGAGGAGAGCTTTTTATTCCCTTTCTTATTTTCCCCCTGCCAGCTGTTACAACGGAGCCCAGTTGGTAATTTCTTTATCTTAGAAATGTGGCCATTTCTGTGAAGCCCCAGCTGAAGGCCAGAGGACTTGTTCACATATTTTGTGAAAAACTAGTTAGGGGTTGTCTAGCTTAGAAGTACTGAGTTTTTTAGCCAGTGGCCAAGTAGAACAGGGCAATACAAAAATAGAAAGTTTATCTACATTGAACTCTTTATAGAAACTCTATGCTGAAAGTTCTAAAGTCAGCCATGGTGAAGACTTCTGGAGAAGGACATTTAAGACTTTTCTGTGGGCCTGGTACAGAGGGGGAATACGAGGAAGGTGGGGCTGAGAGAAGCTCCGAGGATCTGAGAATGAGGAAAAAAAGAGATGTAAAAGAATAATTGGAAAGGTGTTTGGGAATTTCCTAGCAAAAAACTTGAGCAGTAGAACAGGTAGAGAAGAGCAGAAAACGGGAGTGAGTATCCCAAAATCCTGTGAGGGACTTTAAATTTTAGTAACCTGTTTTCAGTGATGACAAAGCAACTTTAATGGCCATTTATATTACATCTTGGATAAGGGTCTGAGAGCTCTCCTCAGCTCGTTTGAGCTTTGGGTTAGCTGGAAAGAGGACCTGGTGGGACCCGGTGTGGGCACTGACAGGAAGAGAGAGGAGTGAGTGGGTGGAGGGGTACCTCAGTACCTGCTACCTCACAAGCGGGCAATTGTCTGAGAACTGGTGGAGGTTTGGGATTCTGATCTAGTAATTTTAGGGGAGAAATCACGTTGCTGAGGTGGGAGTGACAGCAGAGAGTCTGGAGCAGAAGGCTGAGGATAAAAATCTATTGGAGAATCATAGTTCAGGATGTGAGTGAAGGAGGGAAAGGGCTTCCACATAGGGGAATCTCCTTTCACCCTTTTGAGCACTTGCAGAAGTTAAAAAGGTCACGCAAAATTTGAGGATCTAGAGACCCCTCTGGGGGCCATCCTTTTTCTGTTGTCTACTTGGTAATATGGCCAATGCTGTGTACTGAATTTGATGAAGTATTGGGTTCCATCAGGCAGCCTCTGTATGCTCACATCTCCATGACATACTGAAGAAGTCGGTTTTTCCCCCACACAGCCGTTACTGTTTGTGGCTTTGATAGTTTCCCGGGCAAACAAGTAATCTAGGATAGCCAACCTGCATCTGGCTCGCGTGTCCCTACATCCATAATGTTTGTTTCCATTATCTATGGTACACAGGGATTTAATGGTATTTTAGTGGGATTTTCTTCATCAGGGATATCCCAATAGAAAAAACCTATGGCCAGCTGACAAATGTCTGGGTGGAGAGATGGCCACCAGGTCCCTAAGGGGGATGTATGTGAGATCGATTATACACTTTTCCAGTAGGATTTGTGATCAGCCATCGCTGCTTAAAAGGCTGATGAGGGTTAGGACTACTTGTGGCCAAGGGGAGAGTATATAACCTTATCCACATGGCGAATACACAATTTGAAACTGTTACCAGTCTTTTCCAGTTTCCAGAAAGATTCTGGACAAGGAGCAGGCTTGAGATGAGAGGCATGGATCCAAGAAGTGATTCTGTATACCTTTACCACTGTAGGTGTTATAAGTAGCACCTGGTATGGTCCTTTACAGCTGGGTTCCAGGGATGACACCTGATGTCATCTTACATACATGAAGTCTCTTATTTGATATGGATGTGGAATCCCCTGGTACACAGTTTGTTACGCAGTGGGCAGCTATTTTCACAGGTATCACTGAGTTCTTTCAAGAGCTTTAAGTCTGTCAAGCAAGAGGGTGTGGAAAGGATCCTTAGGTCTTACAGTTGGGCTTAGGACCCTTACTGGACGAGGGCCACCATAGAGAACTTCTCAGGGGGTAAGGTTACTCAAAGAAACAGAAGGATTTTTTCTTGCATGAAACATTGCATAAGTCAGTAGCACAGTCCAATCTTTTATGCTGGTCTCTAAGCTTAATTTCGTTAAGGTCTCTTCAATGGTTCTATTCATTCTTTCTACTTGTCCTGAACTCTGGGGTCTATAAGCACAATATAACTTCCAATTAATCTCCAGGTTCCTGGCTAACCCCTGACTTACCTGGGCCATGAACATCGGTCCATTATCAGATCCTATTATCAGCTTAGCTTCCTCCAATGGTAGAGAGGCTTAGTCAGCAGCAGGGGAATCACTTAGAGTGTGTTGTGTGTTAGGGGACGAGGGCAGGGGATAAGGAGAGGAGGAAGAGTCCAGTAGAGTCAAATCTTGTGACTCAGGGAAAACAGAGGGTGGAGGAGGAGGAAGAGGTGAGGGTTTGAGAGATCATGTGGGAAGGAGTATGAGCAGAGGCATGGGCAAGGAAAGGCTTCACCCATGGAGGAGGAGATTTGCAGAGGTCCTGAAAAGTTAAGATATATGGCTGTTGATCAGGATGGCTATGTGGCCCTGGCTGAAAGACAATATCTCTGACTTTATAAATTAGTGGGAAGTAGAAAGATCTTTCTTGGGGCCATACGACTCCAAAGATGGGCCATTCTGAGGCACAGAGAGTCTGCCAGGTCCAGTGTTTTACTAAAAAAAGAAAGATTCTGAGCCCTTAAGCGGACTTTGGTTCAGTGATCAAGGGTCAGGGACAGAGGCATTGAAGTGCTCTGTCCCATAATGAAAGGTACACAAACAGTAAAAGCAAAGACATATGACACAGATAAGACAAGACCATAAAGACAGGCAATGGACATCCAACACTGAGACCAGGAATGCGTAGCCGGCAAAACCCGATAGGATGGCAATACCGAATCTAAAAGAAAATATCACTGAGTCGATGAAGCAATTGTTCCTTGATTCTCCGAGTCCTCTTTGGGGTCCCCCAGGGAGGTGCCCTATGTCTCTGTGACACGTCTCTCAGCCACCGTCGGAGAGACCCCAGGGTCTTCATCGCCAGCAATTTTGCCAAGCCCTAACATGACACCTGAAACCAGAAAGAGGCGCCTTACTTGCTCCGAGAGGAGCCCGTTGGGGTCTCTCATCCGCCACTGCCGGAACTCGGTGGAACCTCAATATGTAAAGGTCAGGTGAGTGTTGGAGGAAGAGACTACCAAGAGACTGTCTCATGCAACAGCAAAGGGTTATTTTGCGTCCAGCTTGCTGGGGCTCACAGCTAACTTAAATAGATCAGAGAGCTCTGAGAACAGCTTATGCAGAGCTTACATACATTCCTTGGAGATGGAAGGGAGGGAAGTTTACTGATGTGTAAGGGTGAGTGGGCGGTTCGTGTGACACCGAGTGAGGCAGTACATTCTGCAGTTTGGCAGTTGGGAACAGTACATTCTAGAACAAGATTAGCAAACATTTCTCAAGATTTCAACAGTGTTTTTTTAAGCATACAGAAAAACAGGAAATAGCAAGTACCTATTTTATTAACCTTTCACTACCGACTATCCTTTTTTGACTGGATGTTCCTTCTACATTAATTCATGCAAAGTACAAGGTCCTATGCCATTGTATATCGATTTATCTGAGACATCTCTGCAGAACGTAATTCAATGCTGCGTATCCCAATCAAGGGCCCAATGCCCTTCTGGCCTTCAAATCATACTTAGATTTCTTTTTTCATACATATATTACACCTATATATTCTTATACACATAGCAGGTTCCCAATACCATTATTCATGCAGCACAATGATTTCTAACCCAAATCAAACATGTTTTTAACCATAATCATACACTATTCCCTCAATCTAACTTTATAGAACAGCAGGGAAAGAGTTGATTTTACAATACAGAAATGTAGGGAAACTTCCACCTGCTGATAACCTCAAAGGCCCATGCAGAAATGATCCCTGGAGAAGATGTAGGCAGCTATGAAGGACCTGAGAGACCAAAAGTCATCTTCCATGGCAAACAACCCAGTCAGGATAAAAGGTTGTGTCTGAATCAGATTCTCTTCTTAATGTAGAGAACGTGGACCAAAACAGGCCTGTGTGGAGATCTATTCCTGGGTGCCTATGGTTGATATACCATTCTAACTTGTGAAAGTGTCACAGGAAGTAGGGGCAGCCTCAATCTCATGGGACCCTTGGAAGTAACAGTTAAGACAAAGTGGTTGCCAAGACAGGGACCTCATTCAGTTCAGGAAGGAAGTGACCTCACCTCACTTCCATGGTGATGGAACTCTCTGAACTTTGGATCCAGGAAGCCAGGCACCCATAGCCAGTCCAAGTCCCAGTCCCTATGGTCTCACTTGTTTGGATTTACTAAATGCAGTCAGTCTTTCTTGGTACCTTCAGACGTGAGAAGGCCAAATGCCAGGAAAGCTCGGAAGCGGGGCTTTTCTTGAGAAAGTCGTTAGTGGCTCACCGTTGGCTCCTGAGAAGTTCACAGAGTTTGCCAAGGAGACCAGATCTGAGACAGGACAGGCCATTTCGGGGGAACGTATTATGGCCTACAAGTCAGAGGACACTCCGGATAGTCAAAGACCTACTTAGGGGAAGGAGGTGCCTTTGTGGGTGTGGTTGTGGGTTTGTGGTTTTGTCTCATTTTCTGAGAATAGGTAGGACAGTCGGTTTGTTTCATTTGAAGTGGACTGTTTCTAGTAAGTCTTTTCACAGGGCGAGTGTTTCTATGTCTGTGTATTCCACTGTTTCCGTGGTTGTAGACATTAGAAAAGAGAATTCATCAATGGATGTGTCGTGTCTAGTAGAAAGCTTCTCAGCATTCATATTGCCCCGTTTATGAATGGACTGTAGCTTGCCTTATCGATGAGCAACACCTGCTACCTTCCTAAGTTTCTATTTTTGTCCTGAATTCCGGCCAATTTCAAGAATAGGCCCATGGTTTTGTGTCCAAGATATGTACCACCTCCAAGCTCTGTGACATAGCCATGTACTGGATAGCTGTAGGTGATGGCGAGCATCTCAGAAAACTCAGATATCAGTGTGACGAGGACAGTCTCAGAGGAGAAACCCTGCTTTGGGCCTTTTGCTTACCTATTGTTCTGTTGCCCTGAATGTCAGGAAGTTCTTTGCATCTGGCCACCCCTTTGTGAAGCCTGAAGAAAACAGTTTTCAAATGGAAATGATTGGGCATACCTGTGGCTCTTTTCTTAAGTGCTTTGAAAAGGGATGTAACTGAATCAGCCCCCTGGCCCTGTGTGTGGCTGAGGCTTAGATTCTCAGCACCTGTGGATCTAAAGAAAGTTCCCATGTTTGCATCCAAAGGAAAAATGGCAGAAAGAGCAGCCATTGGGATGAAGTCTCTCGACTTCCTCTGTAAGGTTCCTGAACTCCATCAAGTGAAAATAGGGATCCTTTGGGTCAAATGAGTTCTTCAAAACCTGCAGAGGCTAGCCCATAGGTGCTTGGTTATTTCATGACTAAAATTCACATAAAGAATCTAAACCAAACAGTCAGTAGGCCTCAAATTGGAGAATTGGAGCGGTATTAATGGCAGGCCTATTTGATCACTCCTGGTTCACAGGATGGGTGTCCAGGCCACCTTTACTATAGGCAAATGAGGGTCAAAGGAGCTTATTTTGAACACTGTCTTGGTCTGCTCCCCTCATGGAAACCTCCAGCAAAATTATGATGAGTGTCAATATGAAAGAAGATGAGGGCCATATGGGAGTGTTCTTGTTTTAATTGTGGTAATTTGTGTGGTAATTGGAAAAGATGACTCGGATCACCTGGGCTTGAACTCTGGTGTGATTCCCCTTAAAGAATGAGTTCTGGATCTGACCTCAGAGAAGTATTGTCGTGAGTTCTCTTGGGATTTTACTAGGCCACACGTGAGAATCGCCTTTGGAAATTGAGATCTAGGCCCAGGATGGCTTTCCACAGAGCTCGGGGATTCTGAGCCAGGATATAACATGATTTAATTCTGAAAGACTTGGCAGCCCTAGTTGAGAGTCCAAACACATATGGACCTCACATTGTACACCTCAATGTGTCTGGATTCATGTGACCTTTTGGCCAGTCTTTTGGAAGGCTTTTCTGTGAGTGTTCTCCAGAGCTTTCATTGAAATGAGCTTCCTCACCATTTAATGGTTCCTGAATTAATTGAAACCCACAGTGCCTCTAACTTCATTTTTGAAAAATGACTAGATTCATACCATAAAATTTTTGAAATTCCCATGACCAGGTGGCACTGGATAAACTTTGGATTTCCTGTTGCTGATCATGAGTGTACCAAAGAGTGCCTTGATTGACTGGTTTTCGTGAAAATGGTGTAGAACAGAGATGCCAGTAATTTGGAGCCTAATGAGTAGTGGGCCTAGAGAAGTGGACTGTAGGTGTGTAAATAAATATTTTTGGTAGGACCACCTGGATCTTCCATTGGCTTCGAAAGACTTGCGACTGACATGGTGCAGGCAGGAGACCTTTATATGTAAAGGCATCTTGTCATATGGAGAGGTTTCAGGGAAATGTTCAGAATCAGGTTGCTATAGTCAAGGTGAAAGGTATGTAGGATAGAAGCCTGGTTCGTACATTCTCTTTGCGTCCCTGACCAACCACACATGACAGAACTCCCTCCAGCATTTTGTCCCAGTTGAACTCCTTGTATTTCGTGAAGCAAATACCAAACTCCCAGTGCAGCAGTAAGAAACACCCTGGAAAGTGGAGGATCACCAAATGGCTTCACAGTCCACACGGAAAGACACTTAGCTCCCAGTGGCCACAGTTTACCTACAAAGAGAGAATTCAGAACTGCTCCCTCATGTTCATTAGAAAATAAGGACCATGTGCTCCAGGTCATAGAGATGCAGACCCAGATTTCATGGTGTCACTACAAACGAAGCTAAATCTCCTAACAATTACATATATTTCTTGTTCCCAACCTCAGAGGAAGTTTCTCAAGAAGTCTCAAGGCCAGCACAGCTCCATGTTTCTGGATTGTTTACCCTCTCCCTTACTTTTGGAAACTGTTCTACCACCTCCAGTGTTGTGAACTCCTGAGCATTTTCCATTCCACATATATATTCAGATTTTCTAACTCCTCTCCTCTAATTGTGTCTTACTTTTAGCGATGGTTATGTCAAGGCATTGTTCTGGATGAGAGAGGGAAGATTTTTGTGTATCACATTTTTGCATACACATTAGATTCATTTTCCTTTTTTCCATTTGAAATACTGAATCCCTGACACTAACCCATACCCTACTAGACTCTGACTACTAATCCTAATATCATGGAGAGAAAGAAACCTAACCGAATAGAAATACAGGCCTTTCATAGGAAGCATGGTGTATACTTCTATTTGCCTTCTGCATTATCAAGAGTATGTTTTTTAAATCTAGTCAACTTTTCATTGTAATATTTCTCCATGATTTTTTAAAATTATCACATATATAAATTCCTGTCTCCCTTTCTCTGTATCCTATTCAGCACATGTATTTTTTTATACATATATATATATATATATAATATCCTACCTGGTATCACACGGACAATCTTGTGAGCTCCCTGATTTTGGAATATAAAATTGTGAGAACAGATGACTCTCCCTAAATAATGATGGGACTGAAAATTCAACCTATGGGTGAGCTTCCTAGTGAAAAACACTATACATAAATCCATGTTCAGTAAAATGAATATTTTTGGATATGTGGATGAATTATATTTCATGATGAATTTCGATTGGCATATATATTGCTAAATATTAATGTGTGTGTGTGTGTGTATGTATTTTTTTTAAATCTGGAAAAAAATATATATGTGTATATATATACATATATATATATATTATATATGTATATATATGTATATATATTATATATATATATTATATATATATATATGTATATATATTCTCCAGATTTTAAAAAAATATGAAAAATATGTGTCTTATTATACACTCCCTAAATTCATTTATATTCATGTATGTGGGTTCAAAATCCACTTTTTACAAGATTATTTTCAGCAATATTTATACACCTGTAATACATATTGGTTTCCTACTACTGAATACTAAGTTCAGTAGGTGGTGCATACAAATCCTAATATTTCTACAGTACCTGACCCAGTTTAACATCAATGCAAGTAGATTGCTATGGGACATGATGTGTATTTTGAAGTTCATTTTTACTCAACACTGGTACATTACTATTTTTTCAGTATATGGACATCATAGGATATATTTTTTCACCCACAACTTCACAAAATTATAGGCATTTGGTTCACTCTCATTTACTTACTACTTCAGAACACATGTATTCCTCCATGTTTCTTTACTGGTCTTTTCACTAGACTTCTTTCTAAACACATTATTTTTGATTCCATAATCATTTTTGAAGCAATACTCACTCTTCACGATAAACCGTAACCCTAATATTACCATTACATATATAACTGGTTGGAATGATTGTATATATATCAATATAAGATTTCCAATACATTTTCAGATGCAAACTCAATCCATTATTTAAAGTTGGAACCAGTTATATACTTTATTCACAATCTGGTCTATTCATGCAACATCTCAATAATGATCAACACAAGGTACACCTATTTGTATCACCAGTACTAATTTATAAGTTTCCAGAATATTACTCCCCATAATGGTGGAAGAAATACTCATGTCACCTTATCAACATATAAATTTTATCACGGTAGTATTCTGGACACAAAATGCAAAGGTCACACATATGATTGTACCAAAGCCTAAATGGAAAGTGACCAACCATGGATTACTAAAAACATCCATGTCCAGGGTGCCTAATGCTCTCAAATGTCAATCCTATTGATTACTACATATTTGTTTTTTCCTAAGATTATATATTCAACCTCAAGCCTGTTGAAAATGTCTAATCCTATCACTCACTTTATACTTTGCCTGATTTCCTAATCTTTCTATTGATATCTGCTTTCCTACATATTTTTCCCTGTTCATCATTGTGACTTTCTCTTCAGATGTGCTGACATTTACATTCACTCTCTAACTGAAACCCTATTGCTAAAGAACTTTTGGTCCAACTCCTAGTCTCACTCTTCTTCCTAAACCTACTGACTATCTTCCTAATCCTACAGACTATCCCTTTTTGACTGGATGTTCTCTTCTACATTCAATCATCCGAGGTACACGGTCCTATGCCATTGTATATCGATTTATCTGAGACCTCGGTGCAGAACATAATTCAAGCTCAGTATACCAATCAAGGTTCTGTTGCCCTGAATGTCAGGAAGGTCTTTGCCTCAGGCCACCCCTTTGTGAAGCCTGAAGAAAAAAATTTCAAATGGAAATAAATGGGCATCACCTGTGGCTCTTTGCTTAATTGCTTTGGAAAGGGATTTGTCTGAATCTGCCTCTTGGCCCTGTGTGAGGCTGTGGCTTCGATTCTCTGCACCTGATGGATCTAAAGAAAGATCCCATGTGTGCATTCAAAACCAAAATGGCAAAAAGAGCAGTCATTGTGGATGAGGATTCTTGCCTTTCTCTGTTAGGTTCCTGACCCCCTTCAAGTGAGATTAGGGATCCTCTTTGTCAAATGAATTCTTGAATGCTCTCCAGATGTGCTTGGATTTTCTCATGACTCCAAATCACATAAAAAATCTATACCTGACATTCAGTAAGCCTCAAATTATAGAAACAAAGCGGAATTAATGGCAGGCCTTTTTGATCACTCCTGGTTCACAGGAAGGGTGTCCAGGCCACCCTGACTTTAGGGAAATTAGAGGCAAGGGAGCTTATTCTGAAAACTGTCTTTAGTTGCAACCCTCATGGAAACTTCCATCCAGAACTTTTGATGAGGGTCTTTATGGACGAAGATGAGGGCCATGTGGTAGTTTTTTTGTTTTAATTGTGGTCATTTGTGTGGGGGTTGGAAGACATGACTTGGTCCACCTGGGCTTGAACTCTGGTGTGATTCCCCTTAGAGCCTGAGTTCTGGAACGTACCTCATAGAAGTATTGATATGAATTGTGTTGGTTTTTAGGAGGCCACGCATGATTGTCACCCTTTCAAACTGAGATCTAGGCCCAAGGTGGCTTTCCACAGAGCAATGGGAATCTCAGCCAGGAAATCACATGATTTTATTCTGAAAGACTTCGCAGCCATTGTTGGCCCTCGGAAGCAAGAAGGAGTGGCCATACTCATATCGAATAAAATCAACTTAAAACCTAAGTTAATCAAAAGTGATAAAGAAGGACACTATATACTGTTAAGAGGCAACATTCACCAACAAGACATAACAATTATCAATTTGTATGCACCAAACAATGGTGGTGCCAAGTCATAAAACAAACTCTCCTCAAGTTCAAGAGTCATATAGGCTATAGCACAATAATTACGGGTGACTTCAGCACACAACCCTCGCCATTGGACAGATCCTCTAGAGAAAATCTGAATTAAGAAACTATAGAACTCAATAGCACAATCAATAACCTAGACTTAACCAACATATATAGAATATATCAAACATCATAAAGTGGATACATGTTCTTCTCAGCAGCACATTGGTCCTACTCAAATATAGACCATATATTATGCCATATGGAAACTCTTAGTAAATATAAAAGTATGGAGATAATACCATGCACCATATCTGATCATAATGGAATGAAACTTGAAATTAATGATTGAAGAAGGAAGGAAAAATTCTACATCACATGGAAAATGAACAATATGTTACTGAATAATCAATGGGTTACAGAAGACATAAAGGAGGAGATAAAAAAATCTCTTAGATACAAATGAAAATACAGACACAACATACCGGATTCTGTGGGAAACAATGAAAGCAGTTTTAAGAGGGAAATTCATTTCTTGGAATTCTTTCCTCAAAAAAAGAAAAAAACAACAAATAAATGATCTCACACTACATCTCAAAAACCTAGAAAAAAAAGAGCAAAACAACAAATGTAGTAGAAGACAAGAAATAATTAAAATTAGAGGAGAAATCAACAAAATTGAAACAAAAAAATTGAACAAATAAAAGTTGGTTCTTTGAAAATAAATTAAATCAACAGGCCCTTAGCCATGCTAATGAAGAGAAGCAGAGAGAGAACTCAAATTACTAACATATGGGATAAAAAAGGCAATATCATAACAGACACTACAGAAATACAGAAGATAATTCGAAAGTATTTTGAAACCCTATATTCCAATAAAACAGAAGATAATGAGGATATCGATAAATTTCTTATGTCATGTGATCTGCCCAGATTGAGTCCGGAAGACACACAAAATTTAAATAGACCAATAACAAAGGAAGAAATAGAAGAAACCTTCAAAAGACTACCTACCAAAAAAAACCCTGGACCAGATGGTTATACAGCAGAGTTCTACAAAACGTTCAAAGATGAATTAATACCAATACTTTTCAAGCTATTTCAAAAAATAGAAAAAGAAGGAGTTCTTCCAAATTCATTCTATGAGGCCAACATCACCCTGATCCCAAAACCAGACAAAGACACTTCAAAGAAAGAAAACTACAGACCAATATCTCTAATAAACTTGGATGCAAAAATTCTCAATAAAATCCTGGCAAATCAAATACAAAAGCACATAAAAAAATTGTGCATCATGATCAAGAGGGATTCATCCCAGGGATGCAAGGCTGGTTCAATATACGGAAATCAATAAATACTATTCACCACATCAATAGACTTAAAGAGAAGAACCATATGATCATCTCGATAGATGCAGAAAAAGCATTCTACAAAGTACAGCATCCCTTTATGTTTAAAACTCTATAAAAACTAGGAATAACAGGAACTTACCTCAACATTGTAAAAGCTGTATATGCTAAACCTCAGGCTAGCATCATTGTAAATGGAGAAAAACTGAAGGCATTCCCTTTAAAATCTGGAACAAGACAGGGATGCCATCTATCACCACTTCTATTCGATTTAGTTCTTGAAATACTAGCCAGAGCAATTAGACAGACAAAAGAAATTAAAGACTTAAAAATAGGAAAAGAAGAACTTAAATTATCGCTATTTTTGGATGACATGATAATATATTTAACAGACCCAAAAGGGTCTGCTAGAGTTAGTAAATGAATTCAGAAAAGTGGCAGGATATAAAATCAACACGCATAAATCTAAGGCATTCCTGTATATCAGCAACAAAACTTCTGAAATTTAAATGAGGAAAACCACTCCTTTTACAGTATACTCAAAGAAAATAAAAAACTTGGGAATCAACCTAACCAAAGAGGTGAAAGATTTATGCAATGAAATCTACAGAACCCTAAAGAGAGAGATAGAAGAAGATGTTAGAGGATGGAAAAGTATGCCCTGTACATGGATAGGCAGAAATAACATCATCAAAATGGCGATATTACCCAAAGTTCTCTACAGGTTTAATGCGATGCCAATAAAAAACCCAATGGCATTTCTTGTAGAAATAAATAAAGTAATCATGAATTTCATATGGAAAAACAAAAGACCCAGAATAGCGAAAGCAATTCTAAGCAGGAAGTGTGAATCCAGAGTTCAAACTGTACTACAAAGCAATAGTAACAAAAACAGTGTGGTACTGGTATCAAAACAGGCAGATGGACCAATGGTACAGAATAGAGGACACAGAGACAAATCCACAAAATTACAACTTTCTTATATTTGAAAAAGGGCCTAAAAGCATGCAATGGAAGAAGGATAGCATATTCAACAAATGGTGCAGGGACAACTGGAAATTCATATGCAACAAAATGAAACTGAATCCCTTTCTCTCACAATGCACAAAAGTTAACTCAAAATGGATCAAGGAGCCAGATATAAAATCAGAGACACTGCGTCTGATAGAAGAAAAAGTTGGCTACGATGTACATACTGTGGGGTTGGGCTCCAAATTCCTTAATAGGAAACCCATAGCCCAAGAGTTAATAAAAAGAATAAACAAATGGGACTTACTTAATCTAAAGAGATCTTTCTCAGCAAGAGAAAAAATAAGAGAGGTAAATAGAGAGCCTACATCCTGGGAACAAATTTTTACCCCTTACACTTCAGATAGAGCCCTAATATCTAGAATATACAAAGAACTCAAAAAAATTAAACAATGAGATAACAAATAACCCAATCAACAAATGGGCAAGGATCTTAACAGACACTTCACAGAGGAGGACATACAATCAATCAACAAGTACATGAAAAAATGCTCACCATCTCTAGCAGTCAGAGAAATGCAATCAAAACCACCCTAAGATACCATCTCACTCCAGTAAGATTGGCAGCCATTATGACGTCGAACAACAATAAGTGTTGGTGAGGATGTGGGGTAAAGGGTACACTTGTACACTGCTTGTGGGACTGCAAATTGGTGAGTACAATATGGAAAGCAGTATGGAGATTCATGGGAAAGCTGGGAATGGAACCACCATTTGACCGAGATATCGCCCTTCTCAGACTCTTCCCTGAGGATGTTAATAGAGAGCAGTATAAGGATACTGCCACATCGATGATCATAGCGGCACAATTCACAATAGCTAGACTTTGGAACCAACCTAGATGCCCTTCAATAGACGAATGGATAATAAAAATGTGGCATCTATACACAATTGAGTATTACACAGCACTGAAAAATGACAAAATCATAGAATTTGCAGGGAAATGAATGGCATTAGAATAGATTATGCTAAGCGAATCTATCCAATCCTTAAAAAACAAATGCCAAATGTTTCCTTTTATATAGAGAGAGCAAATAAGAAGAGAACAGGGAGGAAGAACATGAGAAAAATATTAAAACTAAACAGAGATGAGTGGGGGGAGAGAAAGGGAGAGAGAAGGAAAAGCATATGGAAATGGTAGGAGACTACTCAATGTTACACAAAATTACATATAAGAGGTTGTGAGGCTAAAGAGGGGAAAACAAGGGAGAGAATTAAACAACAGCAGATGAGGTAGAGAGGGAAGATGGGAGGGGAGGGGGAATAGTAGGGGATAGGAAAGGTAGCAGAATACAACAATAACTAGTATGCTATTATGTAAAAACGTGAGTGTGTAACTGATGTGATTCTGCGATTTGTATTTGGGGTAAAAATGGGAGTTCATAACCCAATTGAGTCAAATGTATGAAAGATGATATATCATGAGTTTTATAATGTTTTGAACAACCAAAAATAAAAAGAATTGAATTTCCAATATTTGAGTCATTTAACAACTTTATTTTTTAATAAAATTGTCTTTTATTTGTTATCTTACTTGCTGGTATCTGCCTTTCAGTTTTAAAAAACTATGAGCTGTAGCCATTCATCCATGTAGTATGTAAAAGAAAATTTTGAGTGTCTCCATGTTACCAGATTGGCAAGGCATCAAGGTTTCCTTCACAAACAAGGTGAAGGCTTTGCCATTAGAAATTTAACATTCTGCAAAACAATTTTTTTAACTTTCCAATTAAATTTCCAAAAAAATTTAGAAAAAGAAGAATATAATCCCCACAGTAAGAAGGCCTCAAAGTGGAGAAGTGGAGCATTTACGGCAGGCCTATTTGATCACTCCTGGTTCACAGGAAGCATGTCCAATCCACCCTGATGTTAGGCAAATGAGGGGCAAGGGAGCTTATTTTGGGCACTGGTTTGGCTGTGCCCCTCATGGAAAACTCCATCCACAGGTTATGATGTGTGTCTATATGGAAGAAGATGAGAACCATGTGGGAGTGTTTTGGTTTTAATTGTGGTCATTTGTGTGGTAGTTGGAAGAGATGACTGGGTCCACCTGGGCTTGAACTCTGATGTGATTCCCCTTAGAGAATGAGATTTGGAACTAACTTCAGAGAAGTATTGCCATGAATGTTGTTGGGATTTCAGGAGGCCACACATGAGAGTCGCCCTTGGAAACTGAGGTCTAGGCCCAGGGAGGCTTTCCAGAGAGCACTGGGAATCTCAGCTAGGATATCACAGGTTTTATTCTGAAAGACTTGGCAGCCATCGTTGAGAGTCAAAACACACATGACCTCACATTGTAGACATCAATGGGCCTGGCTTCATGTGACAATTTGGCCACTCTTTGGGAAGCCTTGCCTGTGAGAGATCTCCAGATCCTTCATTAAAATGAGCTTCCTCAACATTTAATGGATCCTGAATGAATTGAAACCCACAGTACCAACAATTTCATCTGTGAAAAATAGTTAGATAAATACCATAAAATTTTAGAAATTCTCATGACCAGGTGGCACTGGAGAACCATTGGATGTCCTGTTGCTGATCATGAGTATACCAGACAGTGCCTTGATTGACTAGGTATCATGAAAATCGTGTAGAACAGAGATGCCAGTAAGTTGGAGCCTGCTGAGTAGTGGGCCTAGAGCAGTGGTGTGCAGGTGTGTGATAAAACATCTCTGGTGGGGCCATGTGGATCTGCCATTGACTTTCAAATGCCTTGAGACAGACACGGTGCAGCCAGCAGACCCTTCTATATAAAGGCATCTTGTTATATGGAGATTTTTCACGGCAATGTTTAGAATCAGGTTGCTATGGTCAAGGGGCAAGCTATGTGGGATAGAAGCCTAGTTGGTGCATTCTCATGCAGACACTGACCCACCACACGTGACAGAACTCCCTCCAGCACTGTGTCCCACTTGAACTCCTTGTATTTCGTGAAGCAAATACCAAACTCCCACTGCAGCAGCAAGAAACAAAACGAAAAGTCGAGGATGACCAAATGGCTTCACAGTCCACATGGGGAGACACTTAGCCCCAGTGGCCACAATTTAGCTACAAAGAGAGAATTTAGCACTGCTGCCTCATGGTCATTGGAAAATAAGAAACCATGTCCTCCTGGTCACATAGATGCAGACCTAGCTTTGATGGTCTCACTACATCGGAAGTTAAAGCTCCTGAAAACAACATATATTGCAAGTGCCCAAGCTCAGAGGCAATTTCTCAAGAAGTGTTTAGGCCAGCAGATCTCCATGTTTGTGGAGTGTTTACCATGTCACTTACTTTTGGAAACTGCTCTATCAACTCCAAGGTTGTGAATTCCTGAGCATTTTCCATTCTAAATATATATTCACAGATTTTCTAACTCTTCTCCTCTAATTCTGACTTACTTGTGGCGAAGGGAATGTCAAGTCATTGTTCTGGATGAGAGAGAGAAGATTTTGTTTAGCACATATTTGCATAAACATTGGATTCATTTTACAATTTTCTGTTTGAAATACTGAATCCCTGACACTAACCCATACCCTACTAAACTCTGACTACTAATCCTAATATAATGGAGAAAAATAACCCAAACAGAATAGAAATACAAGAATTTCAGAGGAAGCATGGTGTATAGTTGGACTTACCTTTTGCATGATATAAGGTAGGAGTTATAAATCTAGTCAATTATTTGTTGAAATAATTCTCCATGTGTTTTTAAAGTTAAGAAATATGTGAATTCCTGTCTCCCTTTCTCTGTAGCCTATTAAGCAAATGTATTTTTATATGCACAAATAGAATCCTACCTGGTTTCACATGTACATTCTTGTGAGGTGGCTGAATTGGCAGATACAAATTGTGAGAAGAGATCACTCCTCCTAAACGCTGTTTTAACAGAAAATTCAACCCATGAGTGAGCTTCCTAGATGAACAACACTATACATATATTACTGTTCAGTAAAATGAATATTTTGGGATATGCGGATGAGTTATTTTTCATGATGAATTTCAGTTGGCATATATATTGCTACATTATAATGTGTGTGTGTTTGTGTGTCTATATATATATATATTCTCCAGATTTACCAAAATATGAAATATATGTGTCTTCTTATACACCGCCTGAATTCATTCATATTCATATATGTGGATTTATAATCAACTTTTAACAAGTTTATTCTCAGAAATATACATCCACTGAAATACATATTTGTTTCCTAGTACTGAAAACTAACTTCAGGGAAGGGTGCTTACAAATCGTAATATTTCTACAGTAACTGACCAAGTTTAACATCAATGCAAGTAGATTCCTATTGGTTGTGATATGTTTATTAAAGTTCATTTTTATTCAAACCTTGTACGTTATTATTTCTTCAGTTTATAGACATCATAAAATATATCCTTTCATTCACAAATTCACAAATTTATAAACATTTGGTTCACTTTCAATCACTTCCTCCTTCAGAACACTTATATTTCTCCATGTTTCTTGACTCGTCTTTTCACTAGACTTCTTTCTAAACACATTATTTTCGATTCCATAATCATTTTTGAAGCAAAACTCATTCACTATTCATGATAAACGGTAACCCTAAGATAACCATTAGATATGTAAGTGGTTGGAATGAATGTATGTATATCAATAAATGATTTCTTCTATTTTTTCAGATATCAATACAATCCATTATTTAAATTTGGAACCAGTCATATAATTTATTCACATTATGGTCTATTAATGCATCATCTCTATATTCATGAACACAGGGTAAGCCTATTAGTATCCCCAGTACTAATTTATATCTTTTCAAAATATTTCCCCCAGAAATGGTGGAAGAAATACTCATGTCACCTGACCTTCATATACATATTATCACAGTAATATTTTGGACACAAAATGCGAAGGTCACCCTTATGATTGTACCAAAGCCTCAATGGAATGTGAACATGGATTACTAAATATATCCATGTCCAGGTTGCCTAATGCTCTCAAATGTCAATCTTATTGGTGACTACAAATTTGTTTCTTCTTAAGATTATGTATTCAACCTCAACCCTGTTGAAAATCTCTAATCCTATCATGTTATACTTTGCCAGATTTCCTAATGTCTCTATTGATGTCTGCTTTCCTACATATTTTCCCCAGTTCATCATTGTGCCTGACTCTTCACATATGGTGTCATTTATATTCACTCTCTAACCAAAACCGTATTGCTAAAGAACATTTGGTCCAAATCCTAGACTCACTCTTCCTCCTAAACCTACTGACTATCTTCCTAATCCTACACACAATCCCTTTTTGACTGGATGTTCTCTTCTACATTTAATCATCTGAGGTACAGGGTCTTATGCCATTGTATATCAATTTAACTGAGACCTCGGTGCAAAACATAACTCAAGCTAAGGATCCCAATCAAGGGTCCAAATCCTTCTGGGCTTCAAATATTACCTAGATTTCTGTTTTCATACTTATGTTTTCCCTCTATATTCTTATAAATATCGCTGGTTCCCAATACAATTATTCATCCAGCAGAATGATTTCCAACCCAAATCGAACATGCTATTAACCCGGACCATACAATATTCCCTCAATCTCACTTTACAGAAGAGCAGGGACAAAGTTGGTATTACAATACAGGAAGTTAGGAGATCTTCCACCTGCTGAGTACCTCAAAATCCATGCAGAAATTATCCCTGGAGAAGATGCAGGCAGCTATGAAGGACCTGAGAGAACAAAAGTCATATTCCATGGCAAACAACATGGTCAGGATGAAAGGATGTGTCTGAGTCAGCCTCTCTATTCTTAATGTAGGGAAGATGGACCAAACTAGGCCTGTGTGGAGAGCTGTTCCCAGGTGACTATGGTTTCTATACCATTCTAACATGTGAAAGTATCACAGGAAGTAGGGCAGCCTCCATGTCAGGAGACAATAGGAAGAAACTGTTAGGACAAAGTGGTGGCCAAGACAGTGACCTCATTCATTTTCTGAAGGTAGTGACCTCACCTCACTTCCTTGGTGATGGAGGTCTCTGAATTTTGTGATCCAGGAAGCCAGGCACCCTGAGCCAGTCCCAGTCGCAGTCACAGTGGGCTCATTTCTTTGGATTTACCAAGGACAGAGTCAGTCTTTCTTGGTACCTACTGATGTAAGGGTTGCCAAATACCAAGAAAGCTCTGAAGAGGGGTCTTTCCTGAGAGCATAGGAATTGGCTCACCACTGCCTCCTTACAAATTCACAGATTTGACGAAGGAGACCAGATCTGAGACAGAAAGGCCATTTCTGGGTTACATCGTATGTCCTACCAGTCAGAGGACACTCCAGATAGTCACAGACCTACTTGGAAGAAGGAGGTGCATTTGTGGGTGTTGGTTTGTGTTTGTGGTTTTTTCTCATGATCTGAGAATAGGTAAAAAAGGAGGTTTGTTTGGTATGGAGTGGACTGTTTCTAGTAAGTCATTTGACAAGGAGACTGTTTCTGTGTCTGTGTATCCCACTGTGTTTTTCTTTGTAGATATTAGAAAAGAAAATAGCTCATTGGGTGTGTCCTGTCTAGTAGAAAACTTCCCAGTATGCATCCTTCCCAATTAATGAATGGACTGAGGCTTGCCTTATCCATGGGCAACACCTGCTATCTACCTATGTTCTCATTTTTTTCCTGAATTCTGGCCACTCTAAAGATTAGTATCATGTATTTTTGTACAAGATACGTACCACCTCCAAGCTCTGTGACATAGCCATGTACTGGATAGCTGAAGGGAATGCCGAGCATCTCAGAAAACTCACATATCAGAGTAACCAGGAAAGTCTCCTAGGAGAAACCCTGCTTGGGGGCTTTTGATTACCTATTGTTCTGTTGCTCTGAATGTCAGAAAGGTCTTTGCCTCAGGCCAAACCTTAGTGAAGCCTGAAGAAAAGAGTTTTCAAATGGAAATGAATGGGAATCACCTGTGGCTTTTTACTTCATTGCTTTGGAAAGGGATTTGTCTGAATCAGCCTCTTGGCCCTGTGTGAGCCTGTGGTTTAGATTTTCAGCACCTGATGTATCTAGAGAAAGATCCCATGAGGGCATCCAAAACCAAAATGGAAAAATAGATCAGTCATTGTACATGAAGCCTCTCGCCTTCCTCTGTAATATTAATGACCTCCATCAAGTGAGAATAGGGATCATTTGTGTCAAATGAGTTCTTCAAAGCCCTGCAGAGGCTGGACAATAGGTGCTTGCGTTTTCTCATGACTCCAATTCACACAAAGAATCTATACCCCACAGTCAGTAGGCCTCAAATTTGAGAAGTGGAGCAGTATTAACAGCAGTCCTATATGATCACTTCTGTTTCACAGGAATGTTGTCCAGGCCACCCTGACTTTAGGCAAATGAGGGGCAAGTGAGATTATTTTTGACACTGTCTTGGGCTGTGCCCCTCATGGAAACCTCCAGCTAGAGGTTATGATTAGTGTCTATATAAAAGAAGAAGAGGGCCCTGTGGGAGTGTTTTGGTTTTAATTGTCGTCATTTGTGTGGCAATTGGAAGAGATGCCTGGGTCCACCTGGGCTTGAACTCTGTTGTGATTCCCCTTAGAGACTGAGTTGTGGAACTGAGCTCAGAGAAGTATTGCCATGAATTGTGTTGAGATTTTTGGAGGCCAAGCATGAGATTCGCCATTGGAAACTGAGATCTAGGCCCAGGGTGACTTTCCACAGAGCACTGGGAATCTCAGCCAGGATATCACAAGATTTTATTTTGAAAGATTGTCAGCCATAGTTGAGAGTCAAAACACACATGGAATTCACATTGTAGACCTCAATGGGCCTGGCTTCATGTGACCTTTTGCCCACTCTTTGGGAAGCCTTGCCTGTGAGAGTTCTCCAGACCTTTCATTGAAATGAGATTCCTCACCTTTTAATGGTTCCTGTATAAATTGAATCCCACAGTGCCTCCAACTTCATTATTGAAAAATATCTAGATAAATACCATAAATTTTTTGAAATTACCATGACCAGGTTGCACTGGAGAACCTCTGGATGTCCTGTTGCTGATCATGACTGTACCAGACAGTGCCTTGATTGACTGGGTTTCATGGAAAAAGTGTAGAACATAGATGCCAGAAAGTTGGAGCCTGCAGACTAGTGGGCCTAGAGCAGTGGAGTGTAGGTGTGTGAAAAAAACATTTCTGGTGGGGCCACGTGGATCTGCCATTGGCTTAGAAATCACTTGTGACTGACATGGTACAGCCAGCAGACTGTATGTAAAGGCATCTTATTATATGGAGAGGATTCCTGCCAATGTCCAGAATCAGGTTGCTATTGTCAAGTTGAAAAGCTATGTGGGATTGAAGCCCCACTGGTGCATTTTAGTAACCCACCACACGTGAGAGTACATCCTCCAGCACTGTGTCCCAGTAGAACTCCTTGTATTTCGTGAAGCCAATACCAAACTCACAGTGCAGCAGTAAAAAACACCACGAAAGTGGATAATGACCAAATGGCTTTTCAGACAACACAGTTAGATACTTAGACCCCAGTGGCCAAAGTTTACCTACAAAGAGAGAATTCAGCACTGCTGCCTCATGTTCACTAGAAAATAAAAAACCATGTCATCCAGGTCACATAGATGGAGACCCAGAATTGATGGTCTCACTACAAAGGAAGCTAAAGCTCCTGACAACAACATATATTTTAACTGCCCAAGCTCAGAGGCAGTTTCTCAAAAAGGCTAGCAGAGCTCCATGTTTGTGGAGTGTTTACCCTCTCTCTTTTTGTAACCCGTTCTACCTCCTACAAGTTTGTGAACTCCTGAGCATTTTCCTTTCCACATATGTATTCACAGATTTTCTAACTTTTCTCCACTAATTGTTTCTTATTTGGGGCGAAGGTAATGTCAAAGCATTGTTCTGGATGAGAGTGGGAAGATTTTTGTGTAGCACATATTTGCATACACATTAGATTCATTTTCCTATTTTCCATTTGAAATACTGAATCCCTGACCCTACCCCATACCCTACTAGACTCTGACTACTAATCAAAATATGATGGAGAAAAAGAAACTTAACAGAATAGAAATACAGGCCTTTCATAGGAGTCATGGTGTATACTTGGACTTGCCTTCGGCTTTATCAATGGTATGTGTTATAAATCTAGTCAACTTTTCATTGTAATACTTCTCCATGAGTTTTTAAAATTAACACATATGTAAATTTCTGTCTCACTTTCTCTGTAGCCTATTCATCACATGTATTTTTTAATGCATCTTTAGAATTCTACCTGGTATCACATGTACATTCTTGTGAGCTTGATTATTTTGGAAGATACAAATTGTGAGAAGAGATCGCTCCCTCTAAATACTGATGGAACTGGAAATTCTACCTATGGGTGAATTTCCTAGATGAACAGTATTATGCATAAATAAATGTTCAGTAAAATGAATATTTTTGGATACGTGGATGATATCTATTTTATTATGATTTTCGAATGGCATATATTGCTACATTTTAATGTCTGTGTATGTGAGTATCTAATTATCTATCTATCTATCTATCTATATAGATATAGATATCTACTCTTTAGATTTTCCAAAATATGAAATATATGTGTCTTATTATACACTTTCTAAATTCACTCATGTGTGTGTATGTGGATTTATAATCAAATTTTTAGAAAATAATTCTTAGAAATATTCATCCACCTTAAATACATATTTATTTCCTAGTACTGAAAACTAAATTCAGTGAATGGTGCATACAAATCGTAATATTTCCACAGTGACTGACCCAGTTTCACATCAATGCAAGTAGACACCTATGGGACCATGATGTGTATTTTGAAGTTCATTTTTATTCCACACTGATACATTACTATTTCTGCAGTTTATGGACATTATAGGATATATCCTTTCATCCACAATTTCACAAATTTATAGGCATTTGGTTCACTTTCAATCACTTCCTACTTCAGAACACATGTATTCCTCCATGTTTCTTGACTGTTCTTTTCATAAGATTCTTTCCAAACACATTATTTTTGATTTCCATAATCATTTTTGAAGCAAAACTCAGACACTCTTCATGATAAACCATAATGCTAATATTACCATTAGATGTATAACTGGTTAGAATGAATTTATGTATATCAATATAAAATTTCCTATATATTTTCAGATATCAATTCAATCCATTATTTAAAGTTTGAACCAGTTATATTATTTATTCACAGTATGGTCTATTAAGGCATCATCTCTATATTCATAGACCGATGGTATACCTATTTGTATCCCAAATACTAATTTATAAGTCTTTAAAATATTGCTTTAAGAATTGGTGGAAGAAATACTCTAGTCACCTGATATACATACACATTTTATCACAGTAATATTCCTGACACAAAATGCAACGGACACACTTATGATTGTACCAAAGCCTATATTGAAAGTGAGCATGTATTACTAACAACATCCAAGTCCTGATTAACTAATGATCTCAAATATCATTCCTATTGGTGACTACATATTTGTTTTTTCCTAAGATTAAATATTGAATCTGAACCCTGTTAAAAATGTCTTATCCTATCACTCACTTTGTACTTTGCCTGATTTCCTAATGTCTCTATTGATATCTGATTTCCTACACATTTTCCCCAGTTCATCACTGTGACTGACTCTTCAAATATGCTGACATTTACTTTCACTCTTTAACAAAAACCCTATATCTAAAGAACATTTGGTCCAATTCCTCGACTCACTGAAATGGGTTCTTCAAAGCCCTGCAGAGGGTAGCCCATAGGTGCTTGATTTTCTCATGACCCCAATTCACATAAAGAATCTATGCCCCACAGAGAGTAGGCCTCAAATTGGAGAAGTAGAGCAGTATTAATGGCAGGCCTATTTTATCACATCTGGTTCACAGAAAGGGTTTCCAGGCCACACTGAGTTTAGGCAAATAAGGGGCAAGTGAGCTTATTTTGGACACTTCCTTAGGCTGCGCCCCTCATGGAAACCTCCAGCAAGAGGTTATGATGAGAGTTTATATTGAAGAAGATGAGGGCCATGTGGGAGTGTTTTGGTTTAATTGTGGTAATTTGTGTGGTGGTTGGAAGAGATGACTGGGTCTGCATGGACTTCAACTCTGGAGTGATTCCCCTTAGAGACTGAAATGAACTCAGAGAAGTATTGACATGAATTGTGTTGGGATTTTAGGAGGCCACACATAAGAGTTGCCCTTGGAGACTGAGATCTAGGCTCAGGATAGCTTTCCAAAGAGCACTGGGAATCTCAGGCAGGATATCACATGACTTTATTCAGAAAGACATGGCAGCCATTGTTGAGAGTCAAAACACACATGGACCTCAATTGTAGACCTCAATGGGCCTGGCTTAATGTGACCTTTTGGCCACTCTTTGGGAAACCTTGCCTCTGAGAGTTCTCCCGAGCTTTAATTGAAATAAGCTTCCTCACCATTTCATGGTTCCTGAATAAATTGAAAGCCACAGTGCCTCCAACTTCATCTTTGAAAATTGGCTAGATAAATACCAAGAATTTTTTAAATTTCCATGAACAGATGGCACTGGAGAACCTTTGGATATCTGTTGCTGATCATGAGTGTACCAGACATTGCATTGATTGACTGGGTTTCATGAAAATGGTGAGAACAGAGGTGCCAGAAAGTTGGAGCCTGCTGATTAGTGGGCCCAGAGCAGTGGTGGGCAGGTGTATGATAAAACATCTGTCGTGGGGACACGTGGTTCTGCCATTGGTTTCCGAATGACTTGTGACTGACATGTTGCAGCCAGCAGAACCTTACAAGTAAAGGGACCATGTTATATGGAGAGGTTTCAGGGCAATGTTCAGAATCAGGTTGCTATGGACATGGGTGCAAGCTTTTTGGGATAGAAGCCTGGTTGGTGCATTCTCCTGCAGACCCTCAACCACTACACGTGAGAGTACTCCCTCTAGCACTGTGTCCCAGTATTTCTCCTTGTATTACGTGAAGCCAATACCAAACTCCCAGTGCAGCAGTAAGAAACACCACGAAAAGTGGAGTATGACCAAATGGCTTCACAGATCACATGGTTAGACACTTAGACCCCAGTGTCCTCAGTTTACTAACAAAGGGAAAATTCAGAACTTCTTCCTCATGTTCAATAGCATATAAGGAACCATGTCATCCAGGTCACATAGATGCCAACCCAGGTTTGATGGTCTCAATACAAAGGAAGCTAAAGCTCCTGACAACAACAAATTTTTCAAGGGCCCAAACTCAGAGGCAGTTTCTCAAAAACTCATTAGGCCACCAGAGTTCCATGTTTGTGGAGTGTTTACCCTGTACCTTACTTTTGGAAATTCCTCTACCACCTCCAAGGTTGTGAACCTCTGAGCATTTTCTTTTCCAGATATATATTCACAGATTTTCAAACTCTTCTCCACTAATTGTGTATTACTTGTGGCGAAGGAAATATCAAGGCATTGTTTTGGAGGACAGTGGGAAGATTTTTGTCTAGCAAATATTTGCATACACATTAGATTCATTTTCCTATTTTCCATTAGAAATACTGAATCCCTGTCACTAACCCATACCCTACTAGACTCTGACTACTAATCTTAATATGATGTAGAAAAAGAAACCTAACAGAATAGAAATACAGGCCATACATAGGAGGCATGGTGTATACTAGGACTTGCCTTCTGCTTTATCAAGTGTATGTGTTATAAATCTAGTCAACTTTTTATTGTAATACTTCTCCATGAGTTTTTAAAGTTAACACATATGTACATTTCTGTCTCCCTTTCTCTGTAGCCTATTCATCTCATGAAATTTATTATGCATATTTAGTATCCTACCTGGTATCACACGTACATTCTTGTGAGCTTGCTGTTTTAGGATGATACAGATTGTGAGAAGAGATCACTCCCCCTAAATACTGATGGAACTGAAAAGTCAACGTATTGGTGAATTTCCTAGATGAACAGCATTATACATAAATCCATGCTCAGTAAAAAGAATATTTTTGGATATGAGGATGATATATATTTCATAATGAATTTTGATTGGCATACATATTACTACATTTTAATGTCTGTGTTTGTATCTATATATATATATTTTTTTCTCCAGATTATTCAAAATATGAAATATATGTGTCTTATTATACACTCATTAATTTAACTCATGTTCCTATATGTGGATTTATAATCAAATTTTCACAAGATTATTCTCAGAAATATTCATCCACATGAAATACATATTTATTTCCCAGTACTGAAAACTAACTTTGGTGAATGGTGCTTACAAATACTAATATTTGTACAGTAACTGACCCAGTTTAACATCAATGCAAGTAAAATCCTATGGGACATGATGTGTATTTTGAAGTTCATTTTTATTCAACACTGGTACATTACAATTTCTTCAGTTTATGGACATCATAGGATAATACTTTTCATCCACAAGTTCACAAATCTGTACACATTTGGTTCACTTGCAATTACTTGCTGCTTCAGAACATATGTATTCCTCCATGTTTCTTGAGTGTTCTTTGCATGAGATTATTTCCAAACATATTATTTTCGATTTCCATAATCATTTTTGAAGCAAAACTCCCACACTCTTCATCATAAACCATAATGCTAAAATTACCATTAGATGTATAACTGGTTAGAATGAACTTATGTATATCAATATAAGATTTCCTATATATTTTCAGATATCAATTCAATCAATTATTTAAAGTTTGATCCAGTTATATTATTTATTTACAGTATGGTCTATTAAGGCATCATCTTTATAATCATAGGCACAGGGTACACGTACTTGTGTCCCCAATACTAACTTATCAGTCTTAAAATGTTGCTTTCAGAAATAGTTGAAGAAATACTGTAGTCACCTGATATACATTTACATTTCAACACAGTAATATTCCTGACAAAAAATGCAAAGGACACCCTTATGATTGTACCAAAGCCTAAATTTAATGTGAGCATGTATTACTAACAACATCCATGTCCTGATTAACTAATGATCTCAAATATCATTCCTATTGGTGACTACATATTTGTTTCTTCCTAAGATTATATATTCAAACTCAACCATGTTAAAAACATGTTATCCTATCACTCACTTTGTACTTTCCCTGATTTCCTAATGTCTCTATTGATATCTGCTTTCCTACACATTTTCCGCAGTTCATCACTGTGACTGACTCTTCACATATGCTGACATTTACATTCACTCTCTAACCAAAACCCTATATCTAAATAACTTTTCGAACTATCTCTTTTTGTCTGGACGATCTCTTCCTCATTCAGTCATCCAAGGTACAAGGTCCTATACCATTGTATATCAATTTATCTGAGACAACTTTGCGGAAATAATTCAAAGCTAAGTATCCCAATCAAGGGCCCAATGTTCATCTGGGTTTGAAATCTTTCCTAGATTTCTGTTTTCATACTTATATTACACCTATATATGCTTGTAATATCGGAGGTTCCCAATACCATTATTCATCTCACAGAATGATTCCTAACCCAAATCGAACATGCTATTAACCCTAACCATGCACTGTTCCCTCAATTTAACTTTACGAAGAGCAGGGACAGAGTTGGTGTTATAATACAGGTAGATAGGGGATCTTCCACCTGTTGAGAACCTCAAGTTCCATGCAGAAATAAACCCTGGAGAAGATGTAGGCAGCTATGAAGAACCTGAGAGAGCAACAGATATCTTCCTTGGTAAAATACCTGGTCAGGATGAAGCGATGTGTCTGAATAAGCCTCTCTCTTCTTAATGTAGAGAAGATGGACCAAACCAGGTCTGTGTGGAGAGCTGTTAACATGTGCCTATGGTTGATATACCATTCTATCTTGTGAATGTGACACAGGAAGTAGGGGCAGCCTCTCTCTCATGGGACCCTTGGAAGCAAATTTAGGATAAAGTGGTTGCCAAGATAGTGACCTCATTCGGTTCCTGAAGGAAGTGACCTACCTCACTTCCTTGGTGATGGAACTCTCTGAACTTGGGATCCAGGAAGCCAGGCACTCAGAGCCAGTCCCAGTCCCAGTCCCAGTGGGTTCACTTGTTTGGATTTACCAAGGACAAAGTCGGTCTTTCTTGGTACATACTGATGTGTGGATGGCTAAATGCCAGGAAAGCTCTGAAGAGGGGCCTTTCCTGAGAAAGCAGGTAGTGACTCACTGATTGATGCTGACAACTTTACAGAGTTGGTAAAGGAGACCTGATCTGAGACAGGAAAGTCCATTTCGAGGGAGCAGAGTAAGGCCCACCAGTCTGAGGACACTCTGGATAGTCACAGACCTACTTGGGTAATGGAGGTGCCTTTGTGGGTGTGGGTGTGAATTTGTAGTTTTGTATCATGTTCTGAGAATAGGTAGGAAAGGCAGTATGTTTGGTTTGGAGTGGACTGTTTTTGGTAAGTCATTTGACATGGCGAGTGTTTCTATGTTTGTGTTTCCCACTTTTTCCGTGGTTGTAGATATTAGAAAAGTGAATGCATCAATGGATGTGTGCTGTCTAGTAGAAAGCATCTCAGCACACATCCTGCCCAATTTATGAATGGACTGTGTCTTGCCTTATATGGGCAACACCTACTTCTTTCCTTAGTTCCTGTTTTCTTCCTGAATTCTGGCCACTCTCCAGAATAGGCTCATGTTTTTTTGTCCAAGATATGGACCTCTGTCGAGTTCTGTGACATGGCCATGTACAGGATAGATAAAGGGAATTGGGAGCATCTCAGAAAACTCGGATATCAGTGTGACCAGTAAAGTCTCAGTAGAGAAACCCTGCTTTGTGCCTTTTGCTAACCTACTGTTCTGTTGACCTGAATGTCAGGAAGGTCTTTTCCTCAGGCCACCATTTTGTGAAGCCTGAAAAAAACTGCTTTCAATTGGAAATGAATGAGCATCACCTGTGGCTCTTTGCTTAATTGCTTTGGAAAGGGATGTGTCTGAATCATCCTTTCGGCTCTGAGAGAGGCTGTGGCTTTGATTTTCAGCACCTGATGGATCTAAAGAAAGATCCCATGTGTGCATCCAAAACCAAAATGGCAAAAAGATCAGTCATTGTGGATGAAGTCTCTTGCTTCCTCTGTTAGGTTCCTGACCTCCATCAAGTAAGTAGAGGGATCCTTTGAGACAAATGAGTTCTTCAAAGCCCTGCAGCAGTGCTTGGGTTCTCACATGACTCCAAATCACATAAAGAATCTATACCTCACAGTCAGTAGGCCTCAAAATGAAGAAACAGAGCAGTATTACTGGCAGGCCTATTTGATCAATCCTGGTTTACAGGAAGGGTGTCCAGGAAACCCTGACTTTAGAAAAATGAGGGGAAAGGGAACTTATTTTGGACACTGTCTTGGGCTGCGCCCCTTATGGAAACCTCCAGCCAGAGGTTATGATGAATGTCTACATGGAAGAAAATGAGGGCCATGTGGGAGTATTTTGGTTTTAATTGAACATATTATTAACCATAACCATACACTGTTCCCTCAATCTAAGTGTTCAGAAAAGCAGGGAAAGGTTTGGTCTTACAATACAGGAATGCAGGGGATCTTCCACCTGCTGAAAACTTCAAAGTTCCATGCAGAAATGATCCCTGGAGAAGATGTAGGCAGCTATGAAGGACATGATAGAGCAAAAGGCATCTTCCATGGCAAACAACCTGGTCAGGATGAAGGGTTGTGTCTGAATCAGATTCTCTCTTCTTAAGGTAGAGGAGATGAACCAAACTAGGCCTTTGTGGAGAGCTGTTCCCAGGTGACTATGGTTTCTATACTATTCTAACTTGTGAAAGTGTCACAGGTAGTAGGGACATCCTCCATGTTATGAGACCTTAGGAAGCAAATGTTAGGACAAATTGGTTGCCAAGGCAGTGACCTCATTCAGTTACTAAAGGAAGTGACCTCACCTCACATCCTTGTTGATGGAACTCTCCAAATTTGGGTTCCAGGAAGCCAGGCACCAAGACCCAGTCCCAGCCCCAGTTCCAGTGTTCTCACTTGTTTGGATTTTCCGAGGACAGAGTCAGTCTTTTGTGGTACCTACTTATGTGAGAATGGCCAAATTCCAGAAAAATTCTGAAGAGCGGCCCTTCCGGAGAAAACAGGTAGAGGCTCACTGCTGGCTCCTGAAAACTTCACAGAGTTGACCAAGGAGCCCAGATCTGAGACAGGACAGACAATTTCTGGGGAACATAGTATGGCCCTCCGGTCAGAGGACACTCTGGATAGTTCCAGACCTACTTGGGGGAAGGAGGTGCCTTTGTGGTTGTGGGTATGGGTTTGTGGTTTTTTCTTTTGTTCTGAGAATAGTTAGGAAAGGGGGTGTGTTTGGTTTGGAGTGGAGTGTTTCTAGTTAGTCCTTTGACAAGGCGAGTGTTTTTAGGTCTGTGTATCCCACTGTGTCCGTGGTTGTAGACATTAGAAAAGAGAATGCCTCAATGGGTGTATCCTCTCAAGGAGCAAACTTCCCAGCATTCATCCGGCACAATTTATAAATGGAGTGTGGCTTGCCTTATCAATGGGCAACACCAACTATCTTCCTACGTTCCTGTTTTCTTCCTGAATTCTGGCCACTCTCCAGAATAGGCTCATGATTTTGTGTCCAATATATGAACCACTTCCAAGATCTGTGACATGGCCATATACTGGATAGCTGAAGGGAATGGCAAGCATCTCAGAAAACTCAGATATCAGTGTAGCCAGTAAAGTCTCAGTGGAGAAACCCTGCTTTGGGCCTTTTGATTACCTATTGTTATGTTGCCCTGAATATCAGGAAAGTCTTTGTCTCAGTACACCCCTTTGTGAAGCCTGAAGAAAACAGTTTTCACATGGAAATGAATGGGTATTACCTTTGTGTTTACAATAAAACCTTCACAGATTTGGCTCTCATTAAGTTAAAAATACTTTTAAATTGCATCTCAGTGAAAAAAGTAACATGGAACTGTACATATCTTATTGATAACAAGTCCAATTATAGAACACAAATGATATACATAAATCTCCAACATGTTTTTCTTTTAAGCCTAGAATTACCATACAACCTTAGAACACCAGCTTGATACAATGGTCTTTGCAAGCTTCTACCTTACAGACTTGTATACCTGGAAGATATGAACACATTAACACCACAATTACATTGATGTTTTTGTATTAAACAAGTTTAGATTTTAAAGAAATAACATGGCACAATTTTATAAAAACAGTACTTGTTTTACCAGCTGTTTATTTTTTTAAGATTACTTGCTCAAAACTTACACATATAACCAAGTTACACAAACCTTTTTTTATTATTTACTTAAACCCCTTTAATTACTTAATCATATAGACTCTCTTATCCAGAAACACATTTTTCCTCTATTAGATCTATATCTGGAACCTTTTAGTTTCTCTTTTTCATCTACTAACCTCTTTCTGTTCACATTTCAATACAATACTTGTAAATTTCTGAATTTAGGCAGATTATTTTATAGACATCTACATTTTATTAGGGCCTTTTTGAAAACCTAGAGAACTTATTGGCCTAATTTTAAAGACATCTTTATTTTTATCTGTTTACCCAATTTGAATTAAAACATATGAATCACGTGAATCAAAGACATTTGGATACATTCTTAAATTTTTCATGAGTGCTCCTCATCTGTCAATTGTCATATCACTGCATGATATATGGACATACACACATACAGACATACCAACATACAACACGTAACACAAATGTAACACATAACACAATAATAAAAGCCTTGTAGCTTTTTCAGGTGAAATCTCCATTGAAATGCTAAAAACTCCAGAGTCGATCAAAAATAGAACTGATCAGAAAACATTAACCCATCAGCAGAATCAAGATCATGAGTTCAAAAAAAAAATACAGAATCTAAGAAAAGCAAGAGTCCTAAAAAAGATGACTGGCCAGTAATTAGTAAATACCGTATAATATAATTTTTTGGTTAGGTCTAGTTTGAGTTCAGGTAAAAAGACACATTTACTCTTTTTTATCTGTCTCCTGCTGAGTGCTGCAGGCTTCTTTTATTTGCATATCAACTTAAGTCCTTGCTGAGGTCTGGAAAACTGAAAAGACTGGAATTCGTAGCAGAAACCTCAGGCCTAAGGCATTTTAGCTATAAGTCATAATTTCCAGGTTTGGATGTTGAAAATTTTGATGCAAGTTTAAGATGTAATTCTCAAAATTTTATATCTTTAGATTTTTCTACACTAGAAAAACTTGCTCACACAAAACTGAAAATAGGATCATTTTTTGATAATATTAAAGCCACCATCAGAAGAAGTTTCTATAGGATCGTTAAGCCCCTTTCTTTCTTATGAAGTTTCTAATAGTATTAAGTTACATTAAATTGGCTGAAAATTTTTTAAAAAGAACCACACACTACCATGTGTATCCGAAATTAAGCTTTAAAAATTTCCAAGACTGTTGCTAATTAATGTCATTTCAATAAGCCAGACCAACGTTTTAATTTAGTACCATTTTTTAAAATCTTACACACTAATGGGAATAGATACCATATCATAATTTATTATCTCTTCCCAAGTTAATGCACTGGTATATCTAGTGAAATTTTTTCAGGCTGCCTAGTTCAAAATTAAAACTCTTTAATTATTTTTTATCCTAAGTATTTAAGTTTCCTAGCATGAACTACCTGAAATCAAACTAAACAATTGTTTAAACCCAACTTTTAACTGTAACATAGTGCAATGCTTTAGAAACCCATTTAGATACGAGATGGTTAAAATAAAAAAAAAATCATTTTTAGATACACATTCACCCTAGATCATCCCCAAGAAAAAATCTATAATATCAACATATTAATGCATTCATTGTCCCTTTTGTTAAGTAAACAGAGGTGGAGAAATCCTTAAAGTGCACGTAAGGAATAAGGGAGTTCCCCACAGCAAAATGGCTCTGTCAGCTGCTGGGAGTCCCTTAGCCTCACCATTTACTTACAGGATTAGTTCCTCTGGTTTGCTTTGACCCCAGGCACCAGGCATATTCTATGTCTCCCAACTTTGCAGTAGTCAGCTCCCAAAAATTTCATCCTCTGCTTGCAGTTGTTTTGAGTGCTAGGCTTCCCCAAGGGGGCAAAGTGGGGTTTATTTAAAGTCCCCTCTGGGGTGTCAAAATTTATGACTGAAGGCTTGGTTCCCATCCCAAAGCCAATTAATGCCAATTTAATAATGAGGACAGGGTTTTGAGAAAAGTTTAAGCGAGATATCAAAGTTCTTTGACCCCAGACATTTCCCTCTGCAGTGGGCATGCTCAAGCCAACTACGGGAAGAAAAAAATCACTGCTTCCGTAATCTTGCTTAACAAAGAGGAGTAAAGTTTATCAAAGTTCTTTAAAACACAGCTAAGAGAGGTGCAAAAGGTGAGAACAGAAAAACTGGCGGTTCTATTGACTTTTGGTCCCTCACAGGAGAAGCATTAGTTTAAAATTTAGCTAAAGTAACTTCCACATATGTAAGGCAGGTTGGAACTCGGGACTCTGCATCGGTCCAAACAATGCCATCACATTTAACAGAAACTCAGATAAAAAGACACACAAAGACCATCATGCAGCTCCCGTTTGTTCACAACCCCAAGATCTACAATCTTGTGACTCAGGGAGAATGGAGGGAAGAGGGGAAGGAGTAGAAGGTTTGAGTGATAGGATCCTGGGTGACGGTGTCGAATTGGAGGCAGGGACCAGGAAAGGCTTCAAGGACAGAGGCATGGAATGGCTTTGTCCCATAATGAGAGTTTCTCAAACAGAGACAAGGACAATACAAACGTGACACAAACATGTACACACAGGTAACATTTAACACGAGTTCAGAAGTAAAGATTAGAACCTAGTAACTGGCAAAACCTGATGGGTTAGACCACAAAGACAGACAGTGAATTCAACCTGAGAGAAAAAAGTAGCCAGCAAGATATGATGGGTTGGCAGCAGAGTCACCTAATGTGGGCTCATCCGTCCCTCCTCACCCAATGAGGGCACATCCATCACTCCCTGAGTCCTCCAAGGCATCCCTTGCGAGGACGTGGTCTGTGGCTTTAGGACACGTTTGTCCACCACTGACAGGGGGAACTTACGTTCTCCGCTGGCAGCCACTCTGCCAACCCAAACCAAAAACGGAAAAACGGAACCTGAACAAAAAGCTCTGAGCGATCGCAAGGAAAAATGGAAAGAAGCGCCTTACTTACCCCCAGAGGGGTCTGTTGGGGTGTCCTTGTCCTATGCTGCGTGATTCCCGGCCAACGCACCAAATGTAAGGATCCGGTGAACGTCGGAGGAAGAGACCACCAAGAGACCACAGCTCATGCAACAGAAAAAGGCGTTCATTGAGGATCCAATCCAGCATGCTGGGCCTACGTGCTCACTCAAGAAGGGAGAGCAGCCCAGAGCCCCGAGCAGGGGTTGAGTAGTGCTTAAGTACACTTTTTGGGGAGGGCGGGACTTTACATATATCACAGTCTCCTTTAAGAAATCAACATACACCGCAGAAAAATCAAACAACAATTCCTAAACATGATTAGTTCACTCATTGGCAGGAACAGGTGAGGCAGGAGTGATAGGTCAGTTCTAAAGCGAGGTACACATTCAAACAGATTGCTTTAGGCCTTGCAATGCCTATGTGCCAGGCCACACAGGGTCCTAGGTTATTAAATAACCAGGCGGTCAGGGGGAATATTTACTGGGCAGTCGGGAATTGTACTACAAGCTACAGGAATTTCAGGTTTTGCATGTAGCATAGGAACTTAACAATACCTGGTCCTTTACATTTTAACTCAGGCCTTGCAGCTTAGAAACTTTACAAAACCCAGTCTTTTACACTTCAACTTTTACACTTTAATTTCAATTTATTTTACCCTTTCAGATCACTCCTGGTGGACAAGAAGGGTGTCCAAGCCACCCTGAATTTAGGCAAATGAGTGGCAAGGGAGCTTATTTGGGACACTGTCTTGGGCTGTGCCCCTCATGGAAACCTCCAGCCAGATGTTATGATGAGTGCCTTTATAGAAGAAGAGGAGGGCCATGTGAGAGTGTTTTGGTATTAATTGTGGTCATTTGTGTGACGGTTGGAAGAGATGAGTGGGTCCACCTGGGCTTGAATTCTTGTGGGATTCCCCTTAGAGACTGACTTCTGGAACTGAACTCAGAGAAGTATTGCCATGAATTGTGGTGATATTTTAGGAGGCCAAGCATGAGAGTCCCCCTTGGAAACTAAGATCAAGGACGAGGGTGGATTTCCACAGAGCACTGAGAATTTCAGCCAAGATATCCCATGATTTTATTCTTAAAGACTTGGTAGCCATAGTTGAGAGTCAAAACACACATGGACCTCACATTGTAGACCTCAATGGGCCTGGCTATATCTAACCTTTTGGTCACTCTTTGGGAAGCCTTGCCTATGAGAGTTCTCCAGAGTTTCATTCAAATGAGCTTCCTCAACATTTAATGGTTCTTGAAACCCACAGTGCATACAAACACAATAGAAATACAAGCAGTTCAGAAGAGGCATGGTGTATAGTTGGACTTGCCTTTTGCATTATGTAGGGTAGGTGTTATAAATCTAGTTAATTTTTAATTGAAATAGTTCTCCTTGTGTTTTTTAAGTTAATAAATATGTGAATTCCTCTATCCCTTTCTCTGTAGCCTATTCATCACATGTATTTTTATATAAACATATAGAATCCTACCTGGTATCACATATACATTCTTGTGAGGTGGTTGACATGGCAGATACAAATTATGACAAGAGATCACTCCTCCTAAATGCTATTGGATCTTAAAATTCAACCTAAGGGTAACCTTTCTAGTTTAACAACATTATTCATAAATCCATGTTCAGTAAAATTAATATTTTTGGATCTGTGGACGATATATATTTCATCATGAATTTCAATTGGCATATATATTGCCACTTTATAATGTCTGTGTGTGTTTTGCTCTTTGCTTAATTGCTTTGGAAAGGGATGTGTCTGAATCAGCCTCTTGGCCCTGTGTGAGGCTGTGGCTTAGATTTTCAGCACCTGATGGATCTAAAGAAAGATCCCATGGGTGCATCCAAAACCAAAATGGCCAAAAGAGCAGTTATTGTGGATGAAGACTCTCACCTTCTTCTCTAAGATTCCTGACATCCATCAAGTGAAAATAGGGATCCTTTGGGTCAAATGAGTTCTTTAAAGCCCTGCAGAGTTTAGCCCATAGGTGCTTGGGTTTTCTCATGAATCCAGTTTACATAAAGATTCTAAACCCCACAGTCAGTAGGCATCAAATTGGAGAAGCCAAGGAGTATTAACGGCAGGCGTATTTGATCACTCCTGGTTCACAGTCAGGATTTCCAGGCCACACTGACTTTAGGCAAATGAGGGGCAAGAAAGGTTATTTTGGACACTGTCTTGTGCTGTGCCCCTCATGGAAACCTCCATCCAGATGTTATGATGAGTGTCTACATGAAATAAGATAAGGGGCATGTGGGAGCATTTTGTTTTGAATTGTGGTAATTTGTTTGGTGCTTGGAACAGATGACTGGGTCCACCTGGGCTTGAACTCTGGTATGATTCCCCTGAGAGACTGAATTCTGGAAGTGACATAAGAGAAGTATTGTCATGAATTGTGTTTGGATTTTACTAGGCCATGCAACCAACATCTCAGGTATTAATTTTGGTGCAGGGAGATCTAGGTGCAGGGTGGCTTTGCCCACAGCACTGGGAATCTCAGCCTGGATATCACATGATTTTATTCTGAAATTCTTTAAAGCCACACTTGAGAGTCAAAACACATATGGACCTCACATTGTATACCTCAATGGGCCTGACTTCATGTTACCTTTTGGCCACTCTTTGGGAAGCCTTGCCTGTGAGTGTTCTCAAGATCTTTCATTGATATGAGCTTCTTCAACATTTAATGGTTCCTGAATGAATTGAAACCCACAGAGCCTCCAACTTTATCCTCGAAAAATGGCTTGATAAATACCATGAAATTTTTGAAATTCCCATCACCAGGTGGCACTGGAAAACTTTTGGATGTCCTGTTGCTGATCATGAGTGTATCAGACAGTGCCTTGACTGACTGGGTTTCATGAAAATTGTGTAGAACAGTGATGCCAGTAAGTTGGAGCCTGTTCATTAGTGGGCCTAGAGCAGTGGTGTGAAGGTGTGTAAAAAAACATGTGTGTTGGGGCATGTGGATCTGCCATTGGCTTCCAATTGCCTTGTGATTGACAGGGTACAGCCAGCAGACCCTTATATGTAAAGGCATCTTGTTATATGGATAGGTTTCTGGGAAATGTTCAGAATCAGGTTGCTATGGACAAAGGGGCAACCTATGTGGGACAGAATCCTGGTTGGTGCATTCTCATGCAGACCGTGTCCCTCCACACGTGACAGAACTCCCTCCAGCACTGTGTCCCAGTTGAACTCCTTGTATTTCATGAAGCAAATACCAAACTCCCAGTGCACCAGCAAGAAACACCACGAAAATTGGAGGATGACCAAATGGCTTCACAGTCAACCCGGGGAGACACTTACACCCCAGTGGCCATATTTTAACTACAAAAAGAGTATTCAGCACTGCTGCCTCATTTTCATTGGAAAATTAGAAACAATGTCCTTCAGGTCACATATTTGCACACCCAGATTTGATGGTCACACAACAAAGGAAGCTAAAGCTCCTGACAACAACATGTATTTTAAGAGCCCAACCTCAGAGAGTTTCTCAAGAAGTCTTTACACAAGCAGAGCTCAATGTTTGTGGAGTGTTTACCCTGTCCCTTACTATTGGAAACTCCTCTACCACCTACAAGTTTGTGAACTCCTGAGCATTTTTTATTCCTGATATGTATTTACAGATTTTCTAACTTTTCTCCTTTATTGTATCTTACTTGGAACTAAGGTAATGCCAAGGCAATCTTCTGGATGAGAGTGTGAACATTTTTGTGTAGCACATATTTGCATACCCTTTAGAGTCATTTTCCAATTTTCCATTCGAAATACTGAATCCCTGACACTAACGCATACCATAATAAACTCTGACTACTACTCCTAATATGATGGAGAAAAATAACACAAACAGAATAGGAATACTAGCAGTTCAGAGGAATCATGGTGTATAGTTGGACTTGTTTTTTGCATGATTAATTGTAGGTGTTATAAATCTAGTCAATTTTTAATTGAAATAGTTCTCCATGTGTTTTTAATGTTAACAAATATGTGAATTCCTCTCTCCCTTTCTCTGTAGCCTATTCAGCACATGTATTTTTAAATGCACATATAGAACACTACCTGGTATCACACCTACATTCTTGTGAGGAGGCTAATTTGGCAAATACAATTTGTGAGAAATGATCACTCCTGTTAAACTCTGTTGGAACTGAAAATTTAATCTAGGGGTGTGTTTCCTAGAAGAACAACGTTATACATAAATCCGTGTTCTAAAAGAAATAATTTTGCATCTGTGGAAGATATATATTTCATGATAAATTTCGATTGCTAATTTATTGTCTGTGTGTGTTTTTTTTGTATATATATATATACACTCTCCAGATTTTTCAAAATATGAAATATATGTGTCTTATATACACTCACTAAATTCATTCATGTTCATGTATATGGATTTATAATCAACTTTTCACAAGATCATTCTCAGAAATATTCATCCACCTGAAATACATATTGTTTGCAGTACTAAAAACTAACTTCAGTTAATGTTGCATACAAATACTAATACTTCTACAGTAACTGACCCAGTTTAACATCAATGCAAGTACATTCCTATGTGACATGATGTGTATTTTGAAATTTATTTTAATTCAACACTGGTACATTACTATTTCTTCAATTTATGCACATCATAGGATACATATTTCATCCACAAGTTAGCAAACTTATAGGCATTTGTTTCACTTTCAATCACTTCCTGCTTCAGAACACATGGATTCTTCCAGGTTTCTTGACTGGTCTTATCATGAGACTTCTTTCCAAATACATTATTTTTGATTTCCTTTATCACTTTTGAAGCAAAACTGACACTCACTTCATGATAAACCATAACTATAATATCACCATTAGATGTATAACTGGTTGGAAGGAATGATTTCATATCAATATAGTATTTCTTATATATATTCTGATATCAGTTTAATCCATTATTTTAAGTGGAACCAGTTATATTATTTATTCACTATATGGTCTATTCATGCATTATCTCTATATTCATAGACACAGGGTACACCTCTTAGTATGCCCAATACTAATTTATTCTTCTTCTAAATATTGCTCCCAGAAATGGTGGAAGAAATACTCATGTCACCTGATCTACATATGCATGTTACCACAGTAATATTCTGGACACAAAATGCAAAAGTCACACGTATGATTGTACCAAAGCCTAAATGGAAACTGAAGATGGATTACTAAAAACATCCATATCCAGGTTGCCTAATGCTCTCAAATGTCAATCCTATTGGTGACCACATTTTTGTTTCTTCCTAAGATTATATATTCAACCTCAAAACTGTTGGAAATGTCTAGTTTTTTCACTCACTTTATACTTTGCCTGATTTCCTAATGTCTCTATTGATATCTACTTTCCTACATATTTTTCCCAGTTCAACATTGTGACTGACCCTTCACATGTGATGACATTGACATTCACTCTCTAACCAAAACCCTATTGCTAATGAACTTTGGTCCAAATCCTATACTCTATCTTCTTCCGAAACATACTGACTATCTTCCTGATCCTATCGACTATCCCTTTTTGAGTGGATGTACTCTACTACATTCAATCATCCGAGGTACAAGGTCCTATGCCATTGTATATCGATTTTTCTGAAATATGTATGCAGAACGTAATTCAAAGCTACGTGTCCCAATCTATTGCCCAATGCACTTCTGAGCTTCAAATCTTACCTAGATTTCTGTTTCCATACTTATATTTAACCACTATATTTCTATATATTGCAGGTTCCCAATACCATTATTCATCCCGCAGAATGATTCCTAACCCAAATCGAACCTGTTATTAACCCTAACCATACACTGTTGCCTCAATCTAACATTACAAAAGAGCAGGGACAGGGCTATTCTTTCAATAAGGGATGTAGGTGATCTTCCAACTGCTGAGAACCTCAAAGTTCGATGTAGAAATTATCCCTGGAGAAGATGTAGGCAGCTATGAAGGACCTGAATGAGCAAAAGCCATCTTCCATGGCAAACAACCTGCACAGGACGAAGGGATGTGTATGCATCAGACTCTCTCTTCTTAATGTAGAGAAGATGGACCTAACCAGGCCTTCGTGGAGAGATGTTCCATGGTGTCTATTTTGATATACCATTCTAACTAGTCAAATTGTCACAGGAAGTAGGGGCACCCTCCAACTCATGGGACCATTGTAAGCAAGTGTTAGGACAAAGTTGTTGCCAAGGCAGTGGCCTCATTCAGTTCCAAAGAAAGTGACATACCTCATTTTCTTGGTGATGGAACTCTCTGAAATTGGGATGCAAGAAGCCAGGCACCAAGAGCCAGTCCCAGTCCCAGTCCCAGTGGGCTCACTTGTTTGGATTTACCAAGTACAGAGTCAGACCTTCTTGGTACCTACTGATGTGAGGATGGCCAAATGCCAGTAGAGCTCTGAAGAGGGGCCTTTCTTGAGACAGCAGGTTGTGGCTAACCACTGGCTCCTCCCAGAATAACAGAGTTGGCCAAGGAGACAAGATCTGAGACCAGACAGGCCATTTCGAGTGGAACATAGTATGGCCCACCAGTCAGAGGACACTCCAGATAGTTAAAGACCTATTTTTGGGAAGGAGGTGCCTTTTTGGTTGTGGGTGTGAGTTTGTGGTTTTGTTTCATGTTCTGAGAATAGGTAGGAAAGGTGGTTGGTTTGGTTTGGAGTCGACTTTTTCTAGTAAGTCTTTAGACAAGGCGAGTATTTCTATGTCTGTGTAGCCACTGTGTCCGTGGTTTTAGACATTAGAAACGAGAATGCATCAATGGAGGTGTCCTGTCTAGTAGAAAGATTCACAGCATTCATCCTGCACAATTGATTAATGGACTGTTGCTTGCCTTATGGATGGGAAACACCTACTAACTTCCTAAGTTGCTGTTTTCTTCCTGAATTCTGGCCACTCTCCAGAATAGTATCATGGTTTATTGTTCAAGATATGTACCACCTCCAAACTCTGTGACATGGCCATGTCCTTGATAGCTGAAGGGAATGGGAACATCTCAGAAAACTCAGATACCAGTGTGACCAGTAAAGTCTCAGTGGAGAAACCCTGCTTGGCTCCATTTGCTTATCTATGTTTCTGTTGCCTTGAATGTCAGGAAGGTCTTTGCCTCAGGCCACCCCTTTGTGAAGCCTGAAGAAATAGTTTTCAAATGGAAATGAATGGGCATCACCTGTGGCTCTTTGCTTAATTGCTCTGGAAAGGGATGTGTCTTAATCAGACACTAGGCCCTGTTTGAGGCTGTGGCTAAAATTCTCAGCTCCTGATAGATCTAAAGAAGATCCCACGTGTGCATCCAAACCAAAATGGCAAAAAATCTGTCATTGTGGATGAAGTCTCTTGCCTTCTTCTGTTTGGTTCCTGACCTCCATCAAGTGAGAATTGGGATCCTTTGGATCAAATGAGTTCTTCAAATTCCTGCGGAACTGCTTGGGTTGTCTCATGATGCCAAATCACATAAAGAATCTATACCTGACAATCAGTAGGCCTCAAATTGGAGAAGCGGAGCAGTATTTATGGCAGGCCTATTTGATCACTCCTGGTTCATAAGAAGGGTGAACAGGCCACCCTTACTTTGGACATATCAGGGGCAAGGGTGCATTATTTGGACACTGTCTTGGGCTGCGCCACTCTTGGAAACCTGCAGCCAGAGTTAATGATGAGTGTTTATATGGTTAAAGATAAGGGCAATGTGGGAATGTTTTGGTTTTAAATGTGGTCATTTTTGTGGCGTTTGGAATAGATGACTGGGTCCACATGGGCTTGAACTCTGGTGTGATTCCCCTTAGAAACTGAGTTCTGAAACTGACCTCAGAGAAGTATTGCCATGAGTTGTGTTGGGATTGTAGGAGGCCATGCATAAGAGTCGCCCTTGAAACCTGAGATCTAGGCCCAGGAAAGCTTTCAACAGAGCACTGAGAATCTCAGCAAGGATATCACATGATTTTATTCTGAAAGACTTGGCAGCCACAGTTAAGAGTCAAAACACACAAGGACCTCACATTATAGACCTTAAAGGGCCTGGCTTCATGTGACCTTTTGGGCACACTCTGAGAAGCCTTGCCTGTGAGAGTTCCTCAGAGCTTTCATTGAAATGAGCTTCCTCACCATTTAATGGTTCTGGGATGAATGGAAACCCCAAAGTGCCTTCAACTTCATTCTTGAAAAATGGATAGATAAATATCATAAAATTTTTGAAATTCCCAATGACCAGGTGGCACTGGATAACCATTGGATGTCCCATTGCTGATCATGAGTGTACCAGACATTGCCTTGATTTACTGGGTTTCTTGAAAATGGTGTAGAACAGAGATGCCAGTAAGTTAGAGCGTGCTGAGTAGTGGGCCTAGAGCAGTGGTGTGCAGGTGTGTGATAATACATCTGTGGTGTGGCCATGTGGATATTACATTGGCTTCCAAATTGCTTGTGACTGACTTCGTGCAGCCATCAGACCATTATATGAAATGGCATCTTGTAATATGGAGAGGTTTCAGGGCAATGTTCAGAATCAGGTTGGTATGGTCGAGGGGGCAAGCAATGTGGGATAGAAGCCAAGTTGGGGCATTCTCCTGCAGACCCTGACCCACCACATGTTACAGGACTCCCTCCAGCACTGTTTCCCAGTTGAATTCCTTGTATGTCGTGAAGCAAATACAAAACACCCAGTGCAGCAGCAAGAAACACCAGGAAAAGTGGAGGATGACCAAATGGCTTCAAAGTCCACATGGGGAGACACTTAGCCCCCAGTGACCACAGTTTAGCTACAAAGAGTGAATTCAGCACTGCAGCCTCATGTTCATTGGAAAATAAGAAACCATGTCCTCCAGGTCACATAGATGCAGACCAAACTTTGATGGTCTCACTACAAAGGAAGTTAAGCTCCTGACAACAACATATATTTCAACTACCCAAACTCAGAGGCAGTTTCTCAAGAAGTCTTTAGGCCAGCATAGCTCCATGTTTGTGGAGGGTTTACACTGTCCTTTACTTTTGGAAACTGTTCTACCACCTCCATAGTTGTGTAATGCTGAGCATTTTCCAGTCCAGATATGTATTCACATATTTTCTAACTCTTCTCCTCTAATTGTGTCATACTATGGGCGAAGATAATTTCAAGGCATTCTTCTGGATGAGAGTGGGAGTATTTTTTGTAGCACATATTTTCATGCTTATTAGATTCATTTTCCTATTTTCTACTTGAAATACTGAATCCCTGACACTAACCCATAACCTACTATACTCTGACTACTAATCCTAATATGATGGAGAAAAATAACTCAAACAGAATAGAAATACAAGCATATCAGAGGAGGCATAGTGTATAGTTGGACACGGCTTTTGCGTGACAAAGTGTTGGTGTTATAAATCTAGTCAATTTGTAATTGATATAGTTCTCCATGTGTTTTTAAAGTTAACAAATATGTGAATTCCTCTCTCCCATTCTATGTAGCCTATTCAGCACTTCTATTTTTATATGCATATATAGAATCCTACCTGGTATCACACATACATTCTTGTCAGGTGTCTGACTTGGCAGATACAAATTGTGAGAAGTGATCACTCCTCCTAAACACTGTGGGATCTGAAAATTCATCCTCTGTGTGAGCATCCTAGTTGAACAATATTATACATAATTCCATGTTCAGGAAAATGAATATTTTTCGATCTGTGGATGATATATATTTCATGATGAATTTCGATTGGCATATATACTACTACTTTTTAATGTGTATGTGTGTGTGTGTGTGTATACACACTCCAGATGTTTTAAAATATTAAATATATGTGTCTTATTATACACTCCTTAATTTCATTCTAGTTCATGTATGAGGATTTATAGTCAACATTTCACAAGATTATTCTCGGAAATATTCAACCACCTGAAATACTATTTGTTTCCTATTACTGAAAATTAACTACAGTGAATCATGAATACAAATCCTAATATTTCTACAATAATTGACCCAGTTTCTCATTAATGCAAGTAGATTCCTATGGGACATGATGTGTATTTTTATGTTCATTCTTATTCACCACTGGTATTTTACTATTTCTTCAGTTTATGCACATTATAAGATATATATTTCATCCACAAGTTACAAAATTATAGGCATTTGTTTCACTTTCAATCATTTTCTGCTTCGAAACACATGTATTCCTCCATGTTTCTTGACTGGTCTTCTCATGAGACTTCTTTCCAAATACATTATTTTCGATTTCCATAATCACTTTTGAAGCAAAACTCACACACCCTTCATGATAATCCACAACCCCAATATTACCATTAGATGTATACCTGGTTGGAATGAATGATTTTGTATCAATATAATATTTCTTATATATTTTCAGATATCAATTCAATCCATGATTTAAAGTGAAACCAGTTATATTATTTATTCACTGTACAGTCTATTCATGCTTTTTCTTTATATTCATAGACACAGGGTACACCTCTTTGTAAACCCAATACTAATTTATACGTCTTCAAATTATTGGTCTCAGAAATGATGGAAGAAATACTCATGTCACCTTATCTACATATACATTTTATCACAGTAATATTTGGACACAAAAAGAAAAGGTCACACTTATGTTTGTACCAAAGCCTAAATGTAAAGTGAATATGGATTACTAAAAACATCCATGTCCAAGTTGCCTAATGCTCTCAAAAATCAATCCTATTTGTGACAATATATTTGTTTCTTCCTAAGATTATATATTCAAATTCAACCCTGTTGAAAACATCTAATCCTTTCTCTCACTTTATACTTTTCCTGATTTCATAATGTCTCTATTGATTGCTTTCCTACATATTTTCCCCAGTTCATCATTGTGACTGACTCTTCACATGTGCTGACATTTCCATTCACACTCTAATCGAAACCCTATTGCTAAGAAACTTTTGTTCCAAATCCTATAATCACTCTTCCTCCTAAACCTACTGACTATCTTCCTAATCCTACCTATTAACGCTTTCTGACTGGATGTTCTCTTCTACATTCAATAATCCAAGGTACAGGGTCTTATGCCATTGTATATCGATCTCTCTGAGACATCTCTGCAGAACATAATTCAATGCTAAGTATCACAATCCCTTGATCGCAATGCTAAGTATCACAATCCCTTGAAGCCCAATCCCCTTCTGGGCTTCAAATTTTACTTAGATTTCTGTTTTCCTACATACATTTCACCTCATTATTCTTGTACAATTATTCATCCAGCAGAATAATTTCTAACCCAAATCGAACATGTTATTAACCCTAACCATACACTGTTCCCTCAATCTAACTTTACTTAGGAGCAGGGACAAAGTTGGTCTTACAATATAGGAATGTAGGGGATCTTCCACCTGCTGAGAACCACAAAATTCCATGCAGAAATGATCACTGGAGAAGATGTAGGCAGCTATGAAGGACCTGAGAGAGCAAAAGTCATCTTCCCTGGCAAACAACATGGTCAGAATGAAGGGTTGTTTCTGAATCAGCCTTTCTCTTTTTAATGTAGAGAAGATGGACCAAACCAGGCCTGTGTGGAGAGCTGCTCCCGGGTGCCTATGGTTGATATAGCATTCTAACTTGTGAAAGTGTCACAGGAAGTAGGGGCAGCCTCTTTCTCATGGTAGCCTTGGAAGCAACTGTTAGGACAAAGAGGTTGCCAAGGCAGTGATCTGATTCAGTTCCTGAAGGAAGTGACCTCACATCACTTCTTTGGTGTTGGAACTCTCTGAACTTGGGATCCAGGAAGACAGGAACCCATAGCCAGTCCAGTCCCAGTCCCAGTGGTCTCCTTGTTTGGATTTACCAAGGACACAGACATTCATTTTTGGTACCTACTGATGTGAGGATGTCCAAAACGCAGGAAAGCTCTGAATAGGGTTTTTCCTGAGAAAGCAGGTAGTGGCACACTGCTGGCTCCTGACAAATTCACAGAGTTGCACAAGGAAAGCAGGTCTGAGACAGGAAGGCCATTTATTTGGAACATACTATGGCCCACGAGTCAGTGGAAACTCCAGATAGTCACAGACCTACTTGGGGGAAGGAGGTGTCTTTGTGGGTGTGGGTGAGGATTTGTGAATTTGTCTCATGTTCTGAGAATAGGTAGGAATGGCGGTCTGTTTGTTTTGGCGGGACCTGTTTGTAGTAAGTCGTTTGACAAGGCATGTGTTTGGATATCAGTGTATCCCACTGTGCCCCTGGTTGTAGACATTAGAAAAGAAAATGCATCAATGGATGAGTCCTGTCTAGTTGAAATCTTCTCAGCATTCATCCTGCCCGATTTATGAATGGACTGTGGCTTGTCTTATAGATGGGCAACACCTACTATTTCCTAAGTTCCTGTTTTCTTCCTGAATTGTGGGCACTCTCCAGAATAGACTGATGGTTTTGTGTCCAAAATATGTACCACCTCCAAGCTCTGTGACATGGCCATGTACTACATAGCTGAAGGGAATGGTGAGCATCTCAGAAAACTCAGATATCAGTGTGACCAGGAAAGTCTCAGTGGAGAAACCCTGCTTTGGGAATTTTGCTTACCTATTGTTCTGTTGCACTGAATGTCAGGAACATCTTTGCCTCAGGCCACCCCTTTGTGAAGCATGAAGAAAACAGTTTTCAAATGGAAATAAATGGGCATCACCTGTGGCTCTTTGCTTAATTGCTTTGGAATGGGATGTGTCTGATTCAGGCTCTTGGCCCCCTGTGAGGCTGTGGCCTAGATTCTCAGAACCTGAGGGATCTAAAGAAAGATCTCTTGTGTATCCAAAACCAAAATGGCCAAAAGAGCAGTCATTGTGGATGAAGTCTCTCGAATTCTTCTAAGGATCCTGACCTCCATCAAGTGAGAATCAAGATCTTTTTGGTCAAATGAGTTTTTCAAAGCCCTGAAGAGGCTAGCCCAGAGGTGCTTGGTTTTTCTCATGACTCCATTTAACATTAAGAATCTAAACCGAAGAGTCAGTAGGCCTAAAATTGGAAAATCGAAGCAGTATTAACAGCAAGCCTTTTTGATCACTCATGGTTCACCGGAAGGGTGTCCAGGCCACCATGACTTTAGGCAAATGAGGGGCAAGGGAGCTTATTTTGGATACTGTCTTAGGCTGCGCAACTCATGAAAACCACCAGCCAGTGGTTATGATGTGTGTCTATATGGAAGAAGATGAGGGCCATGTGGGAGTGTTTTGGTTTTAATTGTGGTCATTTGTGTGGCGTTTGGAAGAGATGACTGGGTCCACCTGGGATTGAACTCAGGTGTGATTTACCTTAGAGACTGAGTTCTGGAACTGACCTAAGAGAAGTATTGCCATGAATTGTGTTGGGATTTTAGCAGGCCATGCATGAGAGTCACCCTTGGAAACTGAGATCTAAGCCCAGGGTTCCTTTCCACAGAGCACTGAGAATCTCAGCAAGGATATCACATGATTTTATTTTGAAAGACTTGACAGCCATAGTTGAGAGTCAAAACACACATGGACCTCACATTGTAGACCTCAATGGGCCTGGCTTCATGTGACCTTGGGCCACTCTTTGGGAAGCCTTTCCTGTGAGAGTTCTCCAGAGCTTTCATTGAAATGAGCTTACTCAATATTTAATGGCTCCTGAATGAATTTAAACCCACAGTGCCTCCAACTTCATCCTTCAAAAATGGCTAGATAACTACCACCAAATTTTGAAATTCCCATGACCAGGTGGCACTGGAGAACCTTTGGATGTCCTGTTGCTGATCATGAGTGTACCAGAAAATGCCTTCATTGACTGTGTTTCATGAAAATGGTGTAGAACAGAGATGCCAGTAAGTTGGAGCCTGCTGAGTAGTGGGCCTAGAGCAGTTGTGTGCAGGTATGTGACAATACATCTGTGGTGGGGTCATGTGGATCTTACATTGGCTTTCAAATGGCTTGTGACTGACATGGTGCAGCTAGCAGAACTTTGTATGTAAAGGCATCATGTTACATGGAGAGTTTTCAGGGCAATATTCAGAATCAAGTTCCTATGGTAAAGGGGGCAAGCAATGGGGGATAGAAGCCTGGTTGGTGCATTCTCCTGCAGACCTTGACACACCATACGTTACAGGACTCCCTCCAGCATTGTGTCCCAGTTTAACTCTTTGTATGTCATGAACCAAATACAAAACACCCACTGCAGCAGCAAGAAACACCACGAAAAGTGGAGCATGACCAAATGATTTCAAATTCCAGACGGGGAGACACTTATCCCCCAGTGGCCACAGTTTAGCTACAAAGAGTGAATTCAGCACTGCTGCCTCATGTTCATTGGACAATAAGAATTCATGTCCTCCAGGTCACAAAAATGCAGACCCAAGTTTGATGGTCTCACTACAAAGGAAGCTAAAGGTTCTGACAACAACATATATTTCAAGTACCCAACCTCATTGTCAGTATCTCCAGAAGTGTTTAGGCCAGCAGAGTTCCATGTTTGTGGAGTTTTACCCTGTCCCTAAGGTTTGGAAACGTCTTTTTCCACCTCAAAGGTTGTGAACTACTGAGCATTTTCCATTCTACGTATGTATTCACAGATTTTCTAACTCTTCTCCTCTAATTGTTTCTTACATGGGGCGTGGTTATTTCAGGCCATTGTTCTGAATGAGAGTGGGAATTTTTTGTGTGTAGCACATATTTGCATACACATTGGATTCATTTTCCAATTTTCCATTCGAAATACTGAATCCCTGACACGAACCCATACCCTACTAGACTCTGACTACTAATTCTAATATGATGCAGAAAAGTAACACAAACAGAATTGAAATACAAGCAGTTCAGACAAGGCATGGTGTATAGTTGATCTTGCCTTTTTCATGATAAATGTTAGGTGTTATTAATCCAGTCTATTTTTAATTGAAATAGATCTCCATGTGTTTTTAAAGTTAACAAATATGTGAATTCCTGTCTCCCTTTGTCTGTAGCCTATTCAGCAATGTATTTTTATATGCACATATCAAATTCTACCTGGTGACACACCTACATTCTTGTGAGGTGACTGACTTGGGAGATACAATTTGTGAGAAGACATCACTCCTCCTAAACGCTGTTGGAACTGAAAATTCAAATAATGGGTGAGCTTCCTAGTAGAACAACATTATACATAAATCCCTGTTAAGAAAATTGAATATTTTTGGATCTGTGATTGATGTATATTTCATGGTGAATTTCGATTTGCATATATGTTGCTACATTTTAATATCTGTGTGTGTGTGTGTGTGTATACACACACACACCCACACACTCTCCAGATTTTTCAAAATATGAAATATATGTATCTTATTTACACTCCCTAAATTCATTTATGTTCAAGTATGTGGATTTAAAATCAACTTTTCACAAGATTTTTCGCAGAAATATTTATCCACCTGAAATACATATTTGTTTCCTAGTACTGAAAACTAACTTCAGTGAATGGTACATACAAATCCTGTTGATAGCCACAGCCAAGGTTCTCCAGTAAGGACCATATGTAGTTTTGAACAACCAAAGGCAGGCATGGTCCCTAAGCCACATGCTTGTTGTTTAAACAGAGAGGGGGAGATGTTGAGAGCCACAGCCAAAGGGGCCCCAGGAAACCTCCAACTGCCAGCAAACTTCCAGCTGCCGGCTGATGATTGGCTCACAGCGGCCCCAGCAACATCTAGCTCATTGGCTCCTCTGTGGTGATGCTCACAGCAGATGCTCATTGAGCTGTTTCCCCGCCCATTCAGACTGCCAGTGGATGATTGGCTCACAGAGGCCCCAGCAACATCTAGCTGATTGGCTCCTCTGTGGTGATGCTCAATGGGATGTTTCCTTGCCCTTTCAGACAACGGAGCTGCTCATTGGTGGACTTTTTTGGCTCCGCCCATGTGACCCAGCCAATCGGCCTCAAAAGGAGGAGGCTTGTGGTTGAGGGAGAGGCTTGTGGGAAGACTGTGGTGGCAGTTGGGCTCTGAGGGTTTTTCCTGAGAAGCTGTTTTGTTTGGTTTGTGTGGTTCTAAAAATAAAGTTCGTTTCTTTTGACAGTTGGCTCCTGAATTGCGCCCAGCCAGACTGATGATAATCATGTAAAATGTTGATTTTAAATCCACATACATGAACTTGAATGAATTTAGGGAGTGTATAATAAGACACATTTATTTCATATTTTGGAAAATCTGGAAAATCTCGTGAATATATATATATATATATATATATATATATATATATATATATATACATATATATACATATATATACATATACACACACACACAACAATAAAATGTAGCAATATATATGCCAATCAAAATTTATCATGAAATATATATCATCCACATATCTAAAAATATTCATTTTACTGAACATGGATTTATGTATGATGTTGTTCACTAGGAAGCTCACCCATAGGTTGAATTTTCAGTTCCATCAGTATTTAGGGGAAGTTATCTATTCTCATAATTTGTATATTCCAAAGTCAGTGAGCTCACAAGAATGTACGTGTGTTACCAGGTAGGAGTCTATATATGCATAAAAATATACATGTTCTAAAGAGGCTACAGAGAAAAGGAGACAGGAATTTACATATGTGTTAACTTTGAAAACTCATGGAGAAATTTTACAATGAAAAGTTGACTAGATTCATAACACATATCCTTGATAAAGGAGAAGGAAAATCCAGGTATACACCATGCCTCCTACAAAAGGCCTGTATTTCTATTCTGTTAGGTTTCTTTTTCTCCATCATTTTAGGATAAGTAGTCAGAGTCTAGTAGGGTATGGGTTAGTGTCGGGAATTCAGTATTTCAAATGGAAAATAGGATAATGTATCCAATGTGTATGCAAATATGTGCTACGCAATAATCTTCCCACTCTCACCTAGAACAATGCCTTGACATTACCTTTGCCCCAAGTGAGACACAATTAGAGGAGAAGAGTAAGAAAATCTGTGAATACATATCTGGAATGGAAAATTCTCAGGAGTTCTCAACCTGGGAGCAGGTAGAGGAGTTTCCAGAAGTAAGGAACTGGGTAAACACTCTACAACCATGGAGGTCTGCTGGAAAAAAGACTTCTGGAGAAACTGCCTCTGAGGTGTGGCACTTGAAATATATGTTGTTGTCAGTAGCTTTGTCTTCATTTGTAGTGAAACCATCAAAGCTGGGTCTGAATCTATGTGACCTGGAGAACATGGTTTCTTATTTTCCAATGAACCTGAGGCAGCAGTGCTGATTTTTCTCTTTGTAGGTAAACAGAGGCCACTGGGCCAAAGTGTCTAACTGTGTGGACGATGAAGCCATTTAGTCATCCTTCAATTTTCATGGTGTTTCTTGGTGCTGAACTGGGAGTTTGGTATTTGCTTCAAGAAATACAAGGAGTTCAACTGGGACATAGTGTTGGAGGGAGTTCTGTGACATGTGGTGGGTCAGAGTCTCCAGGAGAACGCACCAATCCGGCTTCTATCCCACATAGCTTGCCCCCTTGACCATAGCAACCTGATTCTGAACATTGCCCTGAAACCTCTCCATATAACAAGATGCCTTTGCATATAAGGGTCTGCTGGGTGCACCATGTCAGCTAAAAGCCATTTGGAAATCAATGGCAGATCCACATGGCACCACCATAAATATTTTATCACACACCTGCACACCACAGTTCTGGGCCAAATACTCCGCAGTCTCCATCTAACCGGCATGTCTGTTCTACACCACTTTCATTATACCCAATCAATCAAGGCACTGTCTGGTACACTAATGATGAGCAACAGAACATCAAAGGTTCTCCAGTGCCACCTCATCATGCGAATTTCAAAAATTTCATGGTATTTATCTAGCCATTTTACAAGGATGAAGTTGGAGGCATTATTTGTTTCAATTCTTTCAGGAATTATTCAATGTTGAGGAAGCTCATTTCAAGGAATGTTCTGGAGAACTCTCACAGGCAAGGCTTTCCAAAGAGTGGCCAAATAGTCACATGAAGCCAGGCCAATTGAGGTCTACAATGTGAGGTCCATGTGTGTTTTGACTCTCAACTATGTCTGGCAAGTATTTCAAAATAATATCATATGATATTCTGTCTGAGATTCCCAGTGCTCTGTGGAAAGCCACCCCGGGCCTAGATCTCAGTTTCAACGGGCGACTCTCATGGGTGGCCGCCTAAAATCCCAACACAAATCATGGCAATACTTCTCTGAGGTAAGTTCCAGAACTCAGTCTCTAAGGGGAATCACACCAGAGTTCAAGCCCTGGTGGACCCAGTCATCTCTTCCGACTGCCACATAAATGACCACAAGGAAAACCAAAAAACTCCCAAATGGCCCTCATCTTCTTCCATATAGACGCTCATCATAACCTCTGGCTTGACGTTTCCTTGAGGGGCACAGCCCAAGACAGTGTCCAAAATAATCTCCCTTTCCTCTCATTTGCCTAAAGTCAAGATGGCCTGGAGACCCATTCTGTGAATCAGGAGTGATCAAATAACCCTGACTTTAGTACTGCTCTGCTTCTCTAATTTGAGGCCTACTGTCTGTGGAGTATTGATTCTTGATGTGAATTGGAGTAATGAAAAAACCCAATAACCCATTGGCTACCCTCTGCAGGGTTTTGAAGAACTCATTTGACCCAATAAATCCCTATTCTCATTTTATGGAGGTCAGGAACCTTACAGAGGAAGGTGAGAGACTTCATCCTCAATGAATGCTTTTTGGGCCATTTTGGTTTTTGATGTGCCTTCTGGAATGTTACTTTTTTTTTTTTTTTTTTTTGGTTTTAGTGCCTTCTGGAATGTTACATAATTTTTTTCTTTAGACATTATTGCCAGAGTTCCTATCTTCATCCCAGTGCAGGTGAAATCAAAGATAATTCCAATCTACAGCTTCTGCAATAGCCATCCCTGTACTGCTTGCAGAACTTGCCTGGACACATGTGAACTCACCTAAATGCATTGTGAACTATCTGTTGGTGCAGCGACTTGTCGTAGTGTTGGGGTATATTTGCTGATGATGTCATCGGTGGTACAATTTTTCCAAAAGGAGCCGTCAATTGGCTTGGTGTATCTTCCTCCCTTCTGCGTGTCATGATCGTCCAGCTAAAATTTGGGGGGGCCAACAGAGGTGAGGCAAAGAACCTCACCCACCCCCGCTGGTACAAAGACCTCTCCACAGGTGTGGCTCTATACTGGACGGGTAGTCAGTGACGGGTAAGATCCAATTGCAATGGTACCAACTTAACGGGTAAAGACCATATGTACTATTGGACAACCTAAGGCAGGCACGGTCCCTAAGCCACATGCGTGTTGTTTAAACAGAGAGGGGAAGATGTTGAGAGCCACAGCCGAAGGGGCCCCAGCAAAATTCCTGCTGCCAGCAAACTTCCAGCTGCCGGCTGATGATTGGCTCACAGCGGCCCCAGCAACAACTAGCTGATTGGCTCCTCTGCGGTGATGCTCAATGGGCTGTTTCCCTGCCCTTTCAGACCACAAAACTGCTCATTGGGGGACTTTTTTTGACTTTGCCCACATGACCCAGCCAATCGGCCTCAAGAGCAGGAGGATTGTGGGAGGCGGAGAGAGGCTCATGTGGGAGGGAGAGGTTTTGGGAAGCCAGTGGTGGCAGTTGGGGCTCTGAAGGTTTTTCCTGAGAGGCTGTTTTGTTTGGCGTGTGTGGTTCTAAAAATAAAGTTCGTTTCTTTTGGCAAGTGGCTCCTGATTGTGCCCAGCAAGACTGCGGCATTATCCTAATATTTCTACAATAACTGACCCAGTTTAACATCAATGCAAGTAGATTCCTGTGGGAGAGGACATGATGTGTATTTTGACGTTCATTTTTATGTAACAGTGGTACATTACTATTTCTTCAGTTTATGCACATCATAGGATATATATTTGATCCACAAGTTCACAAATATATAGGCATTTGTTTCACTTTCAATCACTTTCTGCTTCAAAACACATGTATTCCTTCAGGTTTCTTGACTGGTCTTTTCATGAGACTTCTTTCCAAACACATTATTTCTGATTTCCATAATCACTTTTGAAGCAAAACTCACACATTCTTCATGAAAAACCATAATGCTGATATAACCATTAGATATATTACTGGTTGGAATGAAGGATTGTATATCAATGTAAGATTTTCTGTATATTTTCAGATATCAATTCAATCCATTATTTAAAGTTAGAACCAGTTATAATATTTATTTACAGTATGGTCTATTCATGCATTATTTCTATAATTATAGACACAGTGTACACCATTTTTACCTCCAAAAATAATTTATACGTCTTCAAAATATTGCTCCCAGAAATGGTGGAAGAAATACTCATGTCACCTGATCTACATATACATTTTACCACAGTAGTATTCTGCACACAGAAAGAAGAGGTCAAACTTATGTTTGTACCAAAGCCTAAATGAAAAGTGAGCATGGATTACGGAAAACATCCATGTCCATGTTGCCTAATGCTCTCAAAAGTTCATCCTATTGGTGACTACATGTTTGTTTCTTCCTAAGATTATATATTCAAACTCAAGCCTGTTGAAAATGTATAATTCTATCACTCACTTTATACTTTGCCTGATATCCTAATGTCAATTGATATCTGCATTCCTACTTTTTTCCCCAGTTCATCTTTTGACAGACTCTCCACATGTGCTGACAATTACATTCACTCTATCCGAAACCCTACAGCTAAAGATCTTTTTATCCAAATCCTATACTCACTCTTCTTTCAAAACCTACCAACTATCTTACTAATCCTACAAATTATCCCTTTTTGACTGGATGTTCTCTTCAACATTCAATAAACCAAGGTACAAGTAATTATGCCATTGTATATCGATTTATCTGAGACATCTGTGCAGAATATAATTCAAAGCTAAGAATCCCAGCTAAGGGTCCAATGCAATTCTGGGCTTCAAATATTACCTAGATGTCTGTTTTCATACTTATAATTCACTTATATTCTTATAAATATCGCACGTTCCCAATACTATAATTCATCCCGCAGAATGATTCCTAACCCAAATGGAACATGTTATTAACCCTGACCATACACTGTTCTCTCAATCTAACTTTACTGAAGAGCAGGGACAGAGTTGGTCTTTCAATACAGAAATTAGGGGATCTTCCACTTGCTGAGAACCTCCAAGGTCATTAAAGAAATGATCCCAGGATTAAATGTAGGCAGCTATGAATGACGTCAGAGAGCAAAAGTCATCTTCCATGACAAACAACCTGGTTAGCATGAAGGGATGTGTCTGAATCAACATTTCTTTTCTTAATGTATAGAAGATGGACCAAACCACGCCTATCTGGAGAGCTTTTTTTGGGTGCCTATGGTTGATATACCATGCAAAATTGTGAAAGTTTCACTGGAAGTAGGGGCAGCCTCCAACTCATTGGACTCTTGGAAGCAACTGTTAGGACAAATTGGTTGCCAAGGCAGTAACCTGATTCAGTTCCTGAAGGAAGTGACCTACGTCACTTTCTTGGTGAAGGAATTCTCTGAACTTGGGATCCATGAAGACAGGCACCCAGAGCCAGTCCCAGTCCCAGTCCCAGTGGGCTCACTTGTTCGGTTTTACCAAGGACAGGGTCAGTCTTTCTTGGTACCTACCTATGTGAGGATAGCCAAAGGCCAGGAGAGCTCTGAAGAGGGACCTTTTCTGAGAAAGCAGGTAGTGGCTCACCGCTGGCTCCTGACAACTTCACAGAGTTGGCCAAGGAGACCAGATCTGAGTCAGGACAGGACATTTCGGGAGAACATTGTATGGCCCACCAGTCAGAGGACACTCTGGATACTCACAGACCTACTTGGGGGAAGGAGGTGCCTTTGTGGGAGTGGTTGTGGTTTTGTGGTTTTGTCACATGTTCTGAGAATAGGTAGAAAATGCGGTTTGTTTGGTTTGGATTGCACTGTTTCTAGTAAGTCGTTTGACATGTGAGTGTTTCTATGTCTGTGTATCCCACTGTGTCTGTGGTTGTAGACATTAGAAAAGAGAATGAATTAATGGATGTGTCCTGTCTAGTAGAAAGCTTCCTGGCATTCATCCTGCCCAATTGATGAATGGACCGCGGCTTGCCTTCTGGATGGGCAAAACCTACTATCTTCCTAAGATCCTGTTTTCTTCCTGAATTCTGGCCACTCTCCAGAATAGGCTCATGGTTTTGTGTCCAAGATATATACAACCTCCAAGCTCTGTGACATGACCATGTACTTGATAGCTAAAGTGAATGGGGAGCATCTCAGAAAACTCAGATATCAGTGTGACCAGGAAAGTCTCAGTGGAGAAACACTGCTTTGGGTCTTTTGCTTACCTGTTTTTCTGTTGCCCTAAATGTCAGGAAGGTCTTTGCCTCTGGCCACCCCTTTGTGAAGCCTGAAGAAAACAGTTTTCAAATGAAAATGAATGGGCATCACCTGTTGCTCTTTGCTTAATTGCTTTGTAAAAGGATGTGTCTGAATCAGCCTCTTGGTTCTGTGTGAGGTTGTGGCTTAGATTCTCAGCACCTGATGCATCTAAAGATAGATTCCATGTGTGCACTCAAAACAGAAATGGCAAATGAGTCTCTTGCCTTCCTCTATTAGATTCCTGACCTTCATCAAGTAAGAATCAGGATCCTTTAGTTCAAATGAGTTCTTTGAACCCCTGCAGAAGTGCTTGGGTTTGCTGATGACTCCAAATCACATAAAGAATCTATACCTGACAGTCAGTAGGCCTCAAATTGGAAAAGCAGAACAGTATTAACTACATCCCTATTTGATCAGTTCTGGTTCACAGGAAGGGTGTGTAGGCCACCCTGACTTTCGGCAAATGAGGGGCAAGGGAGCTTATTTTGGACGGTGTCTTGGTCTGCGCCCCTCATGGAAACCTCCAGCGAGAGGTTATGATGAGTGTCTATATGGAAAAACATGAGGGCCATGTGGGAGTGTTTTGGTTTCAATTGTGGTCATTTGTGTGGCAGTTGGAAAAGATGACTGTGTCCACCTGGGTTTCAACTCTTGTGGGATTCCCCTTGGAGACTGAGTTCTGGAACTGACCTTAGAGAAGTATTGCCATGAATTGTGTTGGGATTTTCGGAGGCCACACATGAGAGTCACCCTTGGAAACTGAGATCTAGGCCCAGGGTGGCTTTCCACAGAGCACTGGGAATCTCAGCGAGGATATCACTTGATTATATTCTGAAAAACTTGGAAGCAATAGTTGAGAGTCAAAACACACATGGACCTCACATTGTAGACCTCAATGTGGCTGGTTTATGTGACATTGGGCCACTCTTTCGGAGGACTTGCCTGTGAGAGTTCTCTAGAGCTTCCATTGAAATGAGCTTCCTCAACATTTAATGGTTCCTGAATGAATTGAAACCCACAGTACCTCCAACTTCATCCTTGAAAAATGGCTAGAAAATACCATGAAATTTTTGAAATTTCCATGACCAGCTGGCACTGGAAATCCATTTGATGTCCTGGTGCTTATCATGAGTATACAAGACAGTGTCTGGTTTGACTGAGTTTCATGATAATGGTGTAGAAAAGAGATGCCAGTAAGTTGGAGCCTGCTGAGTAGTGGGCCAAGAGCAGTAGAGTGTAGGTGTGTGAAAAAACATCTGTGGTGCGGCCACGTGGATCTGCCATTGGCTTAGAAATGGTTTGTGACTGACATGTGCAGCTAGCAGACCTTTGGATGTAAAGGCATCTTGTTGAATGGAGAGGTTTCAGGGCAATGTTCAGAATCATATTGCTATGGTCAAGGGGGCAACTATGTGTGATAGAAGCCTGCTTGGTACATTCTCCTGCCGATCCTGACCACAACATGTGACAGAACTCCCTGCAGCACTGTATCGCAGTTAAACTCCTTTATTTCGTAAAGTAAATACCAAACTTTCAGTGCAGCATCAAATAACATGACGAAATGTGAAGGATGATCAAATGGCTTCACAGTCCACACGGGGAGACACATAGACCCCAGTAGCCCCAGTTTGCCTACAAAGAGAGAATTCAGCACTGCTGCCTAGTGTTTATAGGAAAATAAAAAACCATGTTCTTCAGGTCACATAGATGCAGACTCAGCTTTGATGGTCTCACTACAAAGGAAGCTAAAGCTCCTTACAACAACATATATTTCAAGTGCCCAACCTCAGAGGCATTTTCTCAAGAAGTCTTAAGGCCGACACAGCTCCATGTTTGTGGTATTTACCCTGTCCCTTACTTTTGGAAACTCCTCTACCACCTTCAAGGTTGTGAACTCCTGAGCATTTTCCATTCCAGATATTTATTATGAACTCAAACAACAACAAGTGCTGGTGAGGATGTGGAGAAAAGGGTAAACTTGTACATTGCTGGTGGGACTGCAAATTGGTGCAGCCAAATTGGAAAGCAGTATGGAGATTTCTTGTAGAACTGGGAATGGAACCACCATTTGACCCAGGTATTCCCCTTCTCAGTCTATTCCCTAAAGACCTAAAAAAAAATGCTACAGGGACACTGATACATTGATGTTCATAGCAGCACAATTTACAATAGCAAGACTGTGGAACCAACCTAGATGCACTTCCATAGATGAATGGATAAAAAATGTGGCATTTATACACAATGGAATATTACTCTGCATTAAAAAATGACAAAATGATATAACTTGCAGAGAAATGGATGGCATTAGAGCAGATTATGCTAAGTGAAGCTAGCCAATCCGTAAAACCAAATGCCAAATGTCTTTATTGATATAAAGAGAGTAACTAAGAACAGAGTAGGGACGAATAGAATTAGAAGAAAATTAACATTAAACAGGGATGAGAGGAGGAAGGGAAAGGGAGAGAGAAGGGAAATTGCATGGAAATAAAAGGAGACCCTCAGGGTTATATAAATTACATACAAGAGGAGGTGAGGGAAAGGAAAAAATTATACAAGGGGGAGAAATGAATTACAGTAAAGAGGTAGAGAGAGAAGAGGGGAGGGGAGGTAAGGGGAGGGGGATAGTAGAGGTTAGGAAAGGCAGCAGAATACGACAGACACTAGTATGGCAATATGTAAATCAATGGATGTGTAACTGATGTGATTCTGCAATCTGTTTACGGGGTAAAAATGGGAGTTCATTACCTACTTGAAACACAGTGTGGAATATGATATATCAAGAACTATGTAATGTTTTGAACAAGCATAAATAAAAATTAAAAAAAAAAGAAAACTAACTTTGGTGAATGGTGCAAAGAAATCCTAATATTTCTACAGTAACTGACACAGTTTAACATCAATGCCAGTTGATTCCTATGGGACATGATGTGTATTTTGATGTTCATTTTTATTCAACACTGGTACATTACTATTTCTTCAGTTTATTCACATCATATTATAATATTTCATCCACAAGTAAGCAAATTTATCGTCATTTTTTTTCAATTTCAATCACTTCCTTCTTCAGAACTCATGAATTCCTCGGTGTTCCTTGACTGGCCTTTTCATGAGACTTCTTTCCAAACACATTATTTTCGATTTCCATAATCACTTTTGAAGCAAAACTCACAGAAACTTCATGATAAACCATAACCTAATATTAACATTAGGTGTATAACTGGTTGTCATGAATGATTGCATATCAATATAAGATTTCTTATATATTTTCAGATATCAATTCAATCCATTACTTAAAGTGGAACAAGTTATATTATTTATTGAAATTAAGGTCTATTCATGCATTATCTGTATATTCATAGAAACAGGGTACACCTCTTTTTACCCCCAATGCTAATTTATACGTCTTCAAAATACTGCTCCTAGAAATGGTGGAAGAAATAATCATGTCATCTGATCTACATACACATTTTATCACAGTAATATTCTGGAAACAAAATGCAAAGGTCCCACTTAGGATTGTACCAAAGTCTAAATGGAAAGTGAACATGGATTACTAACAACATCCATGTCCATGTTGCCTAATGCTCTCAAATGTCAATCCAATTGGTGACCAACATATTTGTTTCTTCCTAAGATTAGATATTCAATCTCAACCCTGTTGAAAATGTCTTATCCTATCACTCACTTTATACTTTGCCTGATTTCCTAATGTCTCTATTGATATCTGCTTTTCTACAAATTTTCCCCATTTCATCATTGTGTCTGATTTCTTCATATGTGCTGACATTTATATTCACTCACTGCCCGAAAAAAAATTGCTAAAGAACTTTTGTTACATATCCTATACTAACTCTACTTGCTAAACATAACGACTATCTTCTTAATCCTACCGACAATCCCTTTTGACTGGATGTTCTCTTCAGCATTCAATCATCCAAGGTTCAAGTTCCTCTGCCATTGTATATCCATTTATTTGAGACATATGTGCACAATTCAAAGCTAAATATCCCAATCAACTGCCCAAAGCCCTTCTGGGATTCAAATCTTACTTTAATTTCTGTTTTCATACATATATTTAACCTCGATATTCTTATAAATATCACAGGTTCCCAATACCATTATTCATCCAGCAGAATGATTCCTAACCCAAATCGAACATGAAATTAACCCTAACCATACACTGTTCACTCAATCTAACTTTACAGAAGAGCAGAGACAGATTGTTCTTACAATACAGGAATGTAGGGGATGCTCCACCTGCTAAGAACCTCAAAGGTCCATGCAGAAATGATCCCTGGAGAAGATGTAGGCAGAAATGAAGGACCTGAGAGACAAAAAGTCATTTTCCATGGCAAACAACCTGGTCAGGATGAAGGGTTGTGTCTGAATCAGCCTCTCTCTTCTTAATGTAGAGAAGATGGACCAAACCAGGCTTGTGTGGAGAGCTGTTCCCGGGTGCCTAAGGTTGATATACCATTCTAAGTTGTGAAAGTGTCAAAGGAAGTAGGGGCAGCCTCCATCTAATGGGACCCTTGGAAGCAACTGTTAGACAAAGTGGTTGCCAAGGCAGTGACCTCATTCAGTTCTTGAAGGAAGTGACCTACCTCACTTCCTTGTTGATGGAACTTTCTGAACTTGGGACCAAGGAAACCAAGCACCAGAGCCAGTCCCAGTCCCAGTCCAAGTGGTCTCATTTGTTTGGAATCACCAAGGACAGAGTCAGTCTTCTTGGTACTGACTGATGTGAGGATGGCCAAATGCCAGGAAAGATCTGAACACGGGCCTTTCCTGACTAAGTATGTAGTGGCTCACCCCTGGCTCCTGACTGCTTCACAGAGTTGGACAAGGAGACCAGATCTGAGACAGGACAGACCATTAATGGGGAACATAGTATGGCAAACCTGTCAGAGGACACTCCGGATAATCACAGCCCTACTTTGGGGAAGGAGGTGTCTTTTTGAGTGTGGGTGTGTGGTTTTGTCTCTGTTCTGAGAATAGGTAGAAAAGGAGGTTTCTTTGGTTTGGAGTGAACTGTTTCTAGTAAGTCGTTTTACATGGTGAGTGTTTCTATTTCTGTGTATCCCACTGTGTCCGTGGTTGTATACATTATAAAAGAGAATGCATCAATGCATGTGTACTCTTTAGTAGAAAGCTTTCCAGTATTCATCCTGCCCATTTAATGAATGGAGCGTGGTTTCCATATCGATAGGAAACACCTACTACCTTTTTAAGTCCCTGTTTTCTTTCTGAATTCTGACAACTCTTAAGAATAGGCTCTTGGGTTTGTGTCCAAGATATGTACCACCTCCAATCTCTGTCACATGGCCATGTACTGGATATCTGAAGGGAATGGCCAACATCTGAGAAAACTCAGATATCAGTGTGACCAGAAAAGTCTCAGTGGAGAAACCCTGCTTTGGCTCTTTTGCTAACCTATTGTTCGGTTGCCCTGAATCTCAGGATGTCTTTGCCTCTGGCCACCCCTTTGGGAAGCCTAAGGAAAACATTTTTTCAAAAGGAAATGAAGGGCATCACCTGTGGCTCTTTGCTTAATTGCTTTGAAAAAAGATGTGTCTGAATCAGCCTCTTGGCCCTGTGTGAGGCTGTGGCTTAGATTCTCAGCACCTGATGGATCAAAAGAAAGGTCCCATGTGTGCATCCAAAACCAAAATGGCAAATAGTCACTCATTGTGAATGAATTCTTTTACCTTCCTCTGTTAGGATCCTGAATTCCATCAAGGGAGAATAGGAATCCTTTGGGCCAAATGAGTTCTTCAAATCTCTGCAGAGGGGCTTGTGTTTTCTCATGACTCAAATTCACATAAAGAATCTAAACCACAGAGTCAGAAGGCCTCAACTTGAAAAAGCTGAGCAGTATTAATGTCAGGCCTATTTGATCACTCCTGGTTTACAGGAAGTGTGTCCAGGCCACCTTGATGTTAGACAAATGAGGGGAACAGGACCTTAATTTGGACACTGACTTGGGCTGTGGACCTCATTGAAAACTCCAGCCAGACGTTATAAGGAGTGTCTATATGGAAGAAGATGAGGACCCTGTGGGAGTGTTTTGGTTTTAATTGTGGTCATTTGTGTGGCGGTTGGAAGAGATGACTGTTCCACTGGGCTTGAACTCTGGTGTGATTCCCCTTAGAGACTGAGTTCTTTAACTGACCTCAGAGAAGTATTGCCATGAATTGTGTTGGGATTTTAGGAGGCCACACATGAGAGTCGCCCTTGGAACCTGAGATCTAGGCCCAGGTTGGATTTCCACAGAACACTGGGAATTTCAGCCCGGATATTACATACAATTTTTCTTAAAGACTTGGCAGCCATATTTGAGTTTAAAACACACATGGACCTCACATTGTAGATCTCAATGGGCCTGGCTTCATGTGACATTTTGGCCACCCTTAGGGAAACCATGCCTGTGAGAGTGCTCCAGTGCTTTCATTGAAATTAGCTTTTTAACCATTTAATGGTTCCTGAAATAATTGAAGCCCTCAGAGCCGCAAACTTCATCCGTGAAAAATGGCTAGAAAATTACCATGAAATTTTTGATATTTTCATGTTCAGCTGGCACTGAAAAAACTTTGGATGTCCTGTTTCTGATCCTGAGTATACCAGACACTGCCTTGATTGACTTTGTTTCATGAAAATGGTGTAGAACAGATATGCCAGTAAGTTGGAGCCTGGTGAGTAGTTGGCCTAGAGCAGTGGTATGCAATTGTCTGATAAAACATCTGTGTTGCGTCCATGTGGATCAGCCATTGGCTTCCAAATGGCTTGTGACTGACATGGTGCAGCCAGCAGACCCATATATGTAAAGGCATCTTGTTATATGGAGAGGATTCACTGCAATGTTCAGAATCATATTGCTATTCTCAAGGGGGCAATCTACGTGGGATAGAACCTGGGTTGGTGCATTCTCCTGAAGACTCTGACTCACCATACCTTAAAGAACTCCCTCCACCACTCTGTCCCATTTTAACTCCTTGTATTTCTTGAAGTAAATACCAAACTCCCAGTGGAGCAGCGAGAAACACCACGAAAAGTGGAGGATGACCAATTGGCTTCACAGTCCACACTGAAAGACACTTAGACCCCAGTGTCCATAGTTTACCTACAAAGAGAGAATTCAGCACCGCTGCCTCATGTTCATTGGATAATAAGAAACCATGTCCTCCAAGTAACATAGATGCAGACCCAGCTTTGATGGTCTCTCTACAAAGGAACTAAATCTCCTCAGAACATCAAATATTTCAAGTGCCCACCCTTAGAGGCAGTTTCTCAAAAAGCATTTAGGCCAGCAGAGCTGCATGTTTGTGGAATGTTTACCCTGTCCCTTACTTTTAGAATCTTCTCTACCACCTCCAAAGTTGTAAACTCCTGAGAATTCTCCATTCCAGATACATTCACAGATTTTCTAGCTCTTGTCCTCTAATTGTGTCTTACTTGAGAAGAATGTAATGTCAAGGCATTGTTCTGGATGAAAGTGGGAAGATTTTTGTGTAGCACATATTTGCATACACATTGGATTCAATTTCCTATTTTCCATTAGAAATGCTGAATCCCTGAAACTAACATATACCCTATTAGACTCTGACTACTAATCCTAATATGATGGAGAAAAATAACACAAACAGAATAGAAATACAAGCAGTTTAGAGGAGGTATGTTTTATAGTTGGAGTTGCCTTTTGCATGGTATAGTGTAGCAGTTATAAATCTAGTCAATTATTTGTTGAAATAGTTCTCCATGCGTTTTTTAAGTTAACAAATAAGTGAATTCCTGTCCCCTTTTCTCTGTAGCCTATTCAGCACACGTATTTTTATATCCACATATAGAATCCTACCTGGTACCACACGTACATTCTTGTGAGGTGGCTGACGTGGCAGATACAAATTGGAAGAAGAGATCACTCCTCCTAAACGCTGCTTGAACTGATAATTCAAATGTGAGTGAGCTTCCTAGTTGAACAACATTATACATAAATCCATGTTCAGTAAAATGAATATATTTGGATCTGTGAATGATATACATTTCATGGTGAATTTCGTTTGGCATATATATTGCAATTTTTAATGTCTCTCTCTTTGTCTGTATATATATATATATATATATATATATATATATATATATATATATATATATACATGCTCAAGATTTTTCAAAACATGAAATATGTGTCTTATTACACACTTCCTAAATTCATTCATATTTATGTTGTGGATTTATAATCAACTTTTCACAAGATTATTCTCAGAAATATTCATCCACCTGAAATACGTATTTGTTTCTTTGTACTGTTTCCACCCCAGATATGCATTCACGGATTTTCAAACTCTTCTACTCTAATTGTGTCTTACTTGGGGTGAAGGTAATGTAAAGGCATTGTTCTGGATGAGAGTGGGAAGATAATTGTGTAGCATATATTTTATACACGTTGGATTCATTTTCCTATATTCCATTGAAAATACTGAATCCCTGACAATAACACATACCCTACTATACTTTGTCTACTAATCCAAATATGATGGAGAAAAACAACCCAAACAGAATAGAAATACAAGCAGTTCAGAGGAGGCATGGGGTATAGTTGGACTTGCCATTTGCATGATAAATGGTAGGTGTTATAAATCTAGTCAATTTTTAATTGAAATAGTTCTCCATGTGTTGTTAAAGTTAACAAATATGTAAATTCCTCTCTGCCTTTCTCTGTAGCCTATTCAGCACATGAATTTTTATATGCTTATATAGAATACCTGGTATCACACGTTCATTTTTGTGAGGTGACTGACTTGGCAGATACAACTTGTGAGAAGAGATCACTCCTCTAAACGCTGTTGGAACTGAAAATTCAAACTATGGGTGAGCTTTCTAGTAGAACAACATCATACATAAATCCTTGTTCAGTAAAATAAATATTTTTGCATCTGTGGATGCTATATATTTTATGATGAACTTCGATTGGCATATATATTCCTACATTTTAATGTCTGTGTGTGTGTTTTGTGTGTGTGTGTGTGTGAGTGTATATATATATATACATATATATAATTATATGTGTATATATATACACATATATATAATTATGAATATATATATATATATATACACTGACTTGATTTTTAAAATATGAAATATATGTATCTTAAATACACTCCCTAAGTTCATTCATGTTCAAAAATGTGGATTTATAATAAACTTTTCACAAAATTATTCTCAGAAATATTCATCCACCTGAAATACACATTTGTTTCATAGTTCTGAAAACTAACTTCAGTAAATGGTGCTTACAAATCCTAATATTTGTACATTAGCTGACCCAGATTAACATCAATCAAGTAGATTCGTATGGGACATGATGTGTATTCTAACGTTTATTTTCATTCAACACTGGTACATTACTATTGCTTCAGTTTTTACAAATCATAGGAAATATATATTTCATCCACAAGTTCACAAATTTATACGCATTTGTTTCACAATCACTTCCTGCTTCATAAAACATGTATTCCTCCAGGTTTTTTGACTGGTCTTTTCATGAGACTTCTTTCCAAACACATTATTTTCGATTTCCATAATCACTTTTGAAGCAAAACTCACACACCCTTCATGATAAACCATAAACTTAATGTGGCCATTAGATATTTCACTGGTTGGAATGAATGTTTGTATGTCAATATAAGATTTCCTGTATTTTTTCAGATATAATTTCAATCCATTATTTAAAGTCAGAACCAGATATATTATTTATTCACAGTATGGTCTATTCATGCATTATCTCTATATGCACAGACATAGGGTACACCTCTTTTTACCCCCATTACTAATTTATACGTCTTGAATATGTTGCTGCCAGAAACGGTGGAAGAAATAGTCATGTCACCTGATCTAAATGTACGTTTTATCACAGTAATATTCTGAACAAAAAAAGCAAAGGTCACACTTAAGATTGTAGCAAAGACTAAATGAAAAGTGAGCATGGATTACTAAACATCCATGTCCAGGTTGCCTAATGCTGTCAAATGTCAATCCTATTGGTCACTACATATTTGTTTCTTTCTTAGATTATATATTCAAACTCAACCCTGTTGAAAATATCTAATCCTATCACTCATTTTATACTTTGCCTGATTTCGTAATGTCTCTATTGATATCAGCTTCCTAACTATTTTCCCCAGTTCATCATTGTGACAGTCTCTTCACTTGTGCTGACATTAACATTCACTGTCTACCGGAAACCCTAATACTAAACAACATTTGGTCCAAATCCTATACTCACTCTTCTTTCTAAACCTACTGAGAATCTTCCGAATCCTACCGACTATCCCTTTTGACTGGAAGTTCTCTTCTACATTTAATCATCCATGGTACAAGGACCTAAGCCATTGTATATCGATTTACCTGACACATCAGTGCAGAACATAATTCAAAGCTACGTATCCCAATCAAGGGCCCAATGCCCTTTTGGGCTTCATATCTTAGCTAGATTTCTGTTTTCATACTTATATTTCACCTATATATTCTTGTAAATATCGCAGTTTCCCAATACCATTATTCATCGCGCAGAAAGATTCCTAATCCAAATCGAACCTGTTAGTTAACCTAACCATACACTGTTCAGTCAATTTAACTTTACAGAAGAGCAGGGATAGAGTTGGTCTTACAATACAGGAATATAGGGGATCTTCCACATGCTGAGAAACTCAAAGGTCCATGCAGAAATGATTCCTGGAGAAGTTGTAAGCAGCTATGGAGGACCTAAGAGACCAAAAGTCATCCTCCATGGCAAACAACCTGGTCAGGATGAAGGGTTGTGTCTGAATCAGCTTCTCTCTTCTTAATGTAGAGAAGATGGACCAAACCAGGCCTGTGTGGAGAGCTGTTCCCAGGTGCCAATGGTTGATATACCAATCTAACTTGTGAAAGTGTCACAGGAAGTAGGGGCAGCCTCCATCTCATGCGACTCTTGAAAGCAATTGTTAGGACAAAGTGGTTGCCACGGCAGTAACCTCATTCAGTTCCTGAATGAAGTGACCTACCCCTCTTCCTTGATGACGGATCTCTCTGAACTTGGGATCCAGGAAGCCAGGCACCCAGAGTCAGTCCCAGTTTCTTTCCCAGTGGGCTCAGTTGTTTGGAATAACCAAGGACAGAGTAAGTCTTCCTTGGTACCTACTGATGTGAGGATTGCCAAATGCCAGGAGAGCTCTGAAAAGGGGAATTTCCTGAGAAAGCAGGTAGTGGCTCACCACTGGCTCCTGAAAACTTCACAGTGTTGGCCAAGGATACCCGATCTGAGAAGGACAGGCCATTTCAAGGAAACATAGTATGGCCCATCAGTCAGAGTACATTCCAATTAGTCACAGACCTACTTGAATAAAGGAGGTGTCGTTGTGGGTGTGGTTGTGATTTTGTGGTTTAGTCTCATGTTCTGAGAATAGGTAAGAAAGGCGGTTTGTTTGTTTTGGAGTGGACTGTTTATACTAAGTCATTTGACAAGGCGATTGTTTGTATGCCTGTGTATCCCACTGTGTCCGTGGTTGTAGACATTATAAAAGATAATGCATCAATGGATGTGTCCTGTCTAGTAGAAAGCTTGCCAACATTCATCCTGCCCAATTTATGAGTGGACTGCAGGTTGCTTTAGGGACGGGCAACACCTACTATCTTCCGGAGTTCCTGTTTTCTTCCTGAATTCTGGCCACTCTTCAGAGCAGGCTCATGGTTTTCTGTCCAAGATATGTACCACCTCCAAGCTCTGTGACATTGCCATATAATGGATAGCTGAAGGGAATAGCAAGCATCTCAGAAAACTCAGATATCAGTGTGACAAAGAAAGTCTCAGTAGAAAAACCCTGCTTTGGGCCTTTTGCTTACCTATTTTTCTGTTGCTCTGAGTGTCAGGAAGGTCTTTGCCTCAGGCCACACCTTTGTGAACCCTGAAGAAAACAGTTTTCAAATGGAAATGAATGGGCATCACCTGTGGCTCTTTGCTTAATTGCTTTGGAAAAGGATGTGTCTGAATCAGCCTCTTGGCCCTGTGTGAGGCAGTGGCTTAGATTCTTAGCACCTGATGGATCAAAAGAAAGATCCCATGTGTCCATTCAAAACCAAAATGGCAAATATTCACTCATTGTGAATGAATTCTTTTACCTTCCTCTGTTAGGATCCTGAATTCCATCAAGGGAGAATAGGAATCCTTTGGGCCAAATGAGTTCTTCAAATCTCTGCAGAGGGGCTTGTGTTTTCTAATGACTCAAATTCACATAAAGAATCTAAACCACAGAGTCAGAAGGCCTCAACTTGAAAAAGCTGAGCAGTATTAATGTCAGGCCTATTTGATCACTCCTGGTTTACAGGAAGTGTGTCCAGGCCACCTTGGTGTTAGACAAATGAGGGGAACAGGACCTTAATTTGGACACTGACTTGGGCTGTGGACCTCATTGAAAACTCCAGTCAGACGTTATAAGGAGTGTCTATATGGAAGAAGATGAGGACCATGTGGGAGTGTTTTGGTTTTAATTGTGGTCATTTGTGTGGCGGTTGGAAGAGATGACTGTTCCACTGGGCTTGAACTCTGGTGTGATTCCCCTTAGAGACTGAGTTCTTTAACTGACCTCAGAGAAGTATTGCCATGAATAGTGTTGGGATTTTAGGAGGCCACACATGAGAGTCGCCCTTGGAACCTGAGATCTAGGCCCAGGTTGGATTTCCACAGAACACTGGGAATTTCAGCCCGGATATTACATACAATTTTTCTTAAAGACTTGGCAGCCATATTTGAGTTTAAAACACACATGGACTTCACATTGTAGATCTCAATGGGCCTGGCTTCATGTGACATTTTGGCCACCCTTAGGGAAACCATGCCTGTGAGAGTGCTCCAGTGCTTTCATTGAAATTAGCTTCTTCACCATTTAATGGTTCCTGAATTAATTGAAGCCCTCAGAGCCGCAAACTTCATCCGTGAAAAATGGCTAGACAATTACCATGAAATTTTTGATATTTTCATGTTCAGCTGGCACTGAAAAAACTTTGGATGTCCTGTTTCTGATCCTGAGTATACCAGACACTGCCTTGATTGACTTTGTTTCATGAAAATGGTGTAGAACAGATATGCCAGTAAGTTGGAGCCTGGTGAGTAGTTGGCCTAGAGCAGTGGTATGCAATTGTCTGATAAAACATCTGTGTTGTGGCCATGTGGATCAGCCATTGGCTTCCAAATGGCTTGTGACTGACATGGTGCAGCCAGCAGACCCATATATGTAAAGGCATCTTGTTATATGGAGAGGATTCACTGCAATGTTCAGAATCATATTGCTATTCTCAAGGGGGCAATCTACGTGGGATAGAACCTTGGTTGGTGCATTCTCCTGAAGACCCTGACTCACCACACCTTAAAGAACTCCCTCCACCACTCTGTCCCATTTTAACTGCTTGTATTTCTTGAAGCAAATACCAAACTCCCAGTGGAGCAGCGAGAAACACCACGAAAAGTGGAGGATGACCAATTGGCTTCACAGTCCACACTGAAATACACTTAGACCCCAGTGTCCATAGTTTACCTACAAAGAGAGAATTCAGCACTGCTGCCTCATGTTCATTGGATAATAAGAAACCATGTCCTCCAAGTAACATAGATGCAGACCCAGCTTTGATGGTCTCTCTACAAATGAACTAAATCTCCTCAGAACATCAAATATTTCAAGTGCCCACCCTTAGAGGCAGTTTCTCAAAAAGTATGTAGGCCAGCAGAGCTGCATGTTTCTGGAATGTTTACCCTGTTCCTTACTTTTAGAATCTTCTCTACCACCTCCAAAGTTGTAAACTCCTGAGTATTCTCCATTCCAGATATATATTCACAGATTTTCTAACTCTTATCCTCTAATTGTGTCTTACTTGAGGAGAATGTAATGTCAAGGCATTGTTCTGGATGAAAGTGGGAAGAATTTTGTGTAGCACATATTTGCATACACATTGGATTCAATTTCCTATTTTCCATTAGAAATGCTGAATCCCTGAAACTAACATATACCCTATTAGACTCTGACTACTAATCCTAATATGATGGAGAAAAATAACACAAACAGAATAGAAATACAGGCAGTTTAGAGGAGGTATGTTTTATAGTTGGAGTTGCCTTTTGCATGGTATAGTGTAGCAGTTATAAATCTAGTCAATTATTTGTTGAAATAGTTCTCCATGCGTTTTTTAAGTTAACAAATAAGTGAATTCCTGTCCCCCTTTCTCTGTAGCCTATTCAGCACACGTATTTTTATATCCACATATAGAATCCTACCTGGTACCACACGTACATTCTTGTGAGGTGGCTGACGTGGCAGATACAAATTGGAAGAAGAGATCACTCCTCCTAAACGCTGCTTGAACTGATAATTCAAATGTGAGTGAGCTTCCTAGTTGAACAACATTATACATAAATCCATGTTCAGTAAAATGAATATATTTGGATCTGTGAATGATATACATTTCATGGTGAATTTCGTTTGGCATATATATTGCAATTTTTAATGTCTCTCTCTTTGTCTGTATATAAATATATATATATATATATATATATATATATATATATATATATATATACATGCTCAAGATTTTTCAAAACATGAAATATGTGTCTTATTACACACTTCCTAAATTCATTCATATTTATGTTGTGGATTTATAATCAACTTTTCACAAGATTATTCTCAGAAATATTCATCCACCTGAAATACGTATTTGTTTCTTTGTACTGTTTCCACCCCAGATATGCATTCACGGATTTTCAAACTCTTCTACTCTAATTGTGTCTTACTTGGGGTGAAGGTAATGTAAAGGCATTGTTCTGGATGAGAGTGGGAAGATAATTGTGTAGCATATATTTTATACACGTTGGATTCATTTTCCTATATTCCATTGAAAATACTGAATCCCTGACAATAACGCATACCCTACTATACTTTGTCTACTAATCCAAATATGATGGAGAAAAACAACCCAAACAGAATAGAAATACAAGCAGTTCAGAGGAGGCATGGGGTATAGTTGGACTTGCCATTTGCATGATAAATGGTAGGTGTTATAAATCTAGTCAATTTCTAATTGAAATAGTTCTCCATGTGTTGTTAAAGTTAACAAATATGTAAATTCCTCTCTGCCTTTCTCTGTAGCCTATTCAGCACATGAATTTTTATATGCTTATATAGAATACCTGGTATCACACGTTCATTTTTGTGAGGTGACTGACTTGGCAGATACAACTTGTGAGAAGAGATCACTCCTCTAAACGCTGTTGGAACTGAAAATTCAAACTATGGGTGAGCTTTCTAGTAGAACAACATTATACATAAATCCTTGTTCAGTAAAATAAATATTTTTGCATCTGTGGATGCTATATATTTTATGATGAACTTCGATTGGCATATATATTCCTACATTTTAATGTCTGTGTGTGTGTTTTGTGTGGGTGTGTGTGTGAGTGTATATATATATATACAAATATATAATTATATGTGTATATATATACACATATATATAATTATGAATATATATATATATATATATATACACTGACTTGATTTTTAAAATATGAAATATATGTATCTTAAATACACTCCCTAAGTTCATTCATGTTCAAAAATGTGGATTTATAATAAACTTTTCACAAAATTATTCTCAGAAATATTCATCCACCTGAAATACACATTTGTTTCATAGTTCTGAAAACTAACTTCAGTAAATGGTGCTTACAAATCCTAATATTTGTACATTAGCTGACCCAGATTAACATCAATCAAGTAGATTCGTATGGGACATGATGTGTATTCTGACGTTTATTTTCATTCAACACTGGTACATTACTATTGCTTCAGTTTTTACAAATCATAGGAAATATATATTTCATCCACAAGTTCACAAATTTATACGCATTTGTTTCACAATCACTTCCTGCTTCATAAAACATGTATTCCTCCAGGTTTTTTGACTGGTCTTTTCATGAGACTTCTTTCCAAACACATTATTTTCGATTTCCATAATCACTTTTGAAGCAAAACTCACACACCCTTCATGATAAACCATAAACTTAATGTGGCCATTAGATATTTCACTGGTTGGAATGAATGTTTGTATGTCAATATAAGATTTCCTGTATTTTTTCAGATATAATTTCAATCCATTATTTAAAGTCAGAACCAGATATATTATTTATTCACAGTATGGTCTATTCATGCAGTATCTCTATATGCACAGACATAGGGTACACCTCTTTTTACCCCCATTACTAATTTATACGTCTTGAAAATGTTGCTGCCAGAAATGGTGGAAGAAAGAGTCATGTCACCTGATCTACATGTACGTTTTATCACAGTAATATTCTGGCCAAAAAAAGCAAAGGTCACACTTAAGATTGTAGCAAAGACTAAATGAAAAGTGAGCATGGATTACTAAACATCCATGTCCAGGTTGCCTAATGCTGTCAAATGTCAATCCTATTGGTCACTACATATTTGTTTCTTTCTTAGATTATATATTCAAACTCAACCCTGTTGAAAATATCTAATCCTATCACTCACTTTATACTTTGCCTGATTTCGTAATGTCTCTATTGATATCAGCTTTCCTAACTATTTTCCCCAGTTCATCATTGTGACAGTCTCTTCACTTGTGCTGACATTAACATTCACTGTCTACCGGAAACCCTATTGCTAAACAACATTTGGTCCAAATCCTATACTCACTCTTCTTTCTAAACCTACTGAGAATCTTCCGAATCCTACCGACTATCCCTTTTGACTGGAAGTTCTCTTCTACATTTAATCATCCATGGTACAAGGACCTAAGCCATTGTATATCGATTTACCTGACACATCAGTGCAGAACATAATTCAAAGCTACGTATCCCAATCAAGGGCCCAATGCCCTTTTGGGCTTCATATCTTAGCTAGATTTCTGTTTTCATACTTATATTTCACCTATATATTCTTGTAAATATCGCAGTTTCCCAATACCATTATTCATCGCGCAGAAAGATTCCTAATCCAAATCGAACCTGTTAGTTAACCTAACCATACACTGTTCAGTCAATTTAACTTTACAGAAGAGCAGGGATAGAGTTGGTCTTACAATACAGGAATATAGGGGATCTTCCACATGCTGAGAAACTCAAAGGTCCATGCAGAAATGATTCCTGGAGAAGTTGTAAGCAGCTATGGAGGACCTAAGAGACCAAAAGTCATCCTCCATGGCAAACAACCTGGTCAGGATGAAGGGTTGTGTCTGAATCAGCTTCTCTCTTCTTAATGTAGAGAAGATGGACCAAACCAGGCCTGTGTGGAGAGCTGTTCCCAGGTGCCAATGGTTGATATACCAATCTAACTTGTGAAAGTGTCACAGGAAGTAGGGGCAGCCTCCATCTCATGGGACCCTTGAAAGCAATTGTTAGGACAAAGTGGTTGCCACGGCACTAACCTCATTCAGTTCCTGAATGAAGTGACCTACCTCTCTTCCTTGATGACGGATCTCTCTGAACTTGGGATCCAGGAAGCCAGGCACCCAGAGTCAGTCCCAGTTTCTTTCCCAGTGGGCTCAGTTGTTTGGAATAACCAAGGACAGAGTAAGTCTTCCTTGGTACCTACTGATGTGAGGATTGCCAAATGCCAGGAGAGTTCTGAAAAGGGGAATTTCCTTAGAAAGCAGGTAGTGGCTCACCACTGGCTCCTGAAAACTTCACAGTGTTGGCCAAGGATACCCGATCTGAGAAGGACAGGCCATTTCAAGGAAACATAGTATGGCCCATCAGTCAGAGTACATTCCAATTAGTCACAGACCTACTTGAATAAAGGAGGTGTCGTTGTGGGTGTGGTTGTGATTTTGTGGTTTAGTCTCATGTTCTGAGAATAGGTAAGAAAGGCGGTTTGTTTGTTTTGGAGTGGACTGTTTATACTAAGTCATTTGACAAGGCGATTGTTGGTATGCCTGTGTATCCCACTGTGTCCGTGGTTGTAGACATTATAAAAGATAATGCATCAATGGATGTGTCCTGTCTAGTAGAAACTATGCCTACATGCATCCTGTCCAATTTATGAGTGGACTGCAGGTTGCTTTAGGGACGGGCAACACCCACTATCTTCTGAAGTTCCTGTTTTCTTCCTGAATTCTGGCCACTCTCCAGAGTAGGCTCATGGTTTTCTGTCCAAGATATGTACCACCTCCAAGCTCTGTGACATGTCCATGTACTGGATAGCTGAAGGGAATAGCAAGCATCTCAGAAAACTCAGATAACAGTGTGACAAAGAAAGTCTCAGTAGAGAAACCCTGCTTTGGGCCTTTTGCTTACCTATTTTTCTGTTGCTCTGAGTGTCAGGAAGGTCTTTGCCTCAGTCCACCAATTTGTGAAGCCTTAAGAAAACAGTTTTCAAATGGAAATGAATGGTCATCACCTGTGTATCTTTGCTTAATTGCTTTGGAAAGGGATGTGTCTGAATCAGCCACTTGGCCCTGTGTGAGGCAGTGGCTTAGATTCTCAGCACCTGTTGGAACTAAAGAAAGATTCCATGTGTGCTTTCAAAACCAAAATGGCAAAAAGATCAGTCACTGTGTATGGAGTATCTTGCCTTACTCTGATAGGTTTCTGATCTCCATCAAGGGAGAATATGGATCCTTTGAGTCAAATGAGTTCTTCAAAGCCCTGGAGAGGCTAGCCCATATGAGCTTGGGTTTTTTCATTATTCCAAATCACATAAAGAATCTATACCTGACAGTCAGTAGGCCTCAAATTGGAGAAGCAGAGCAGTATTAAGCCCAGGCTTATTTTATCACTCCTGGTTCACAGGAATGGTGTCCAGGCCTAGCTGACTTTAAGCAAATAAGTGACAAGGGAGCTTGTTTTGGATACCGTCTTGTGCTGCACCCCTCATGGAAACCTCCAGCCAGAGGTTATAATGAGTGTCTATATGGAAGAAGGTGAGGACCATGTGGGAGTGTTTTGGTTTTAATTGTGTTCATTTGTGTAGCAGTTGGAAGAAATGACTGGATCCACCAGGGCTGGAACTTTGGTATGATTCCCCTTAGAGACTGAGTTCTGAAACTGACCTCAGAGAAGTATTGTCATGAATTGTGTTGCGATTTTAGAATGCCACGCATGAGAGTCGCCCTTGGAAACTGAAATCTAGGCCAAGGGTGGCTTTCGACTGATCACTGGGAATCTCAGCCAGGATATCACATGATTTTATTCTGAAAGACTTGACAGGCATAGTTGAGAGTCAAAACACACATGGACCTCACATTGTAGACCTCAATGGGCTGGGCTTCATGTGACCGTTTGGCTACTCTTTGGGAAGCCTTGCCTTTGAGAGTTCTCCAGAGCATTCATTGAAATGAGGTTCCTCAACATTAAATGGTTCCTGAATGAATTGAAACCCACAGTTTCTCCAACTTCATCCTTGAAAAGTGGCTAGATAAACACCCTGAAATTTTTAAAACTCCCATGACCAGGTGGCACTGGAGAACCTTTGGATCTCCTGTTGCTGATCATGAGTGTACCAGACAGTGCCTTGATTGACTGGGTTTCATGAAAATGGTGAAGAACAGAGATGCCAGTAATTTGCACTGCTGAATAGTGCGCCCAGAGCAGTGGTGTGCAGGTGTGTGATAAAATATCTGAGGTGGGGCCGTGTGGATTTCCAATTGACTTCCAAATGCCTTTTGGCTGCCATGGTGCATCCAGCAGAACCTTACATGTTAAGGCATCTTATTATATGGAGAGGTTTCAAGGCAATGTTCAGAATCAGGTGGGTATGGTCAAGGAAAAAGCTATGTGAAATAGAAGCCTGGTTGGTGCATTCTCCTGCAGTTTCTGACCCACCACACGTGACAGAACTCCCTCCAGCACTGTGTCGCAGTTGAACTCCTTGTATTTCGTGAAGCAAATACCAAACTCCCAGTGCAGCACCAAGAAACACCACAAAAATGGAGGATGATCAAATGGCTTCACAGTCCACACAGGGAGACACTTAGCCCCCAATGGCCACAGTTTACCTACCAAGAGATAATTTAGCACTGCTGCCTCATGTTCATTGGAAAATAAGAAACCATGCTCTCCATTCACATAGATGCAGACCCAGCTTTGATGGTCTCACTAGAAAAGAAGCTAAACCTTCTGACAACAAAATATATTTAAAGTAGAGGCAGTTTCTCAAGAAGTCTTTAGGCCAGCAGAGCTCTATGTTTGTGGAGTGTTTACCTCTTAGACCAGGATGTAAGAAAAGAACACTGACTCCAATTAAAATCAAATTAAAGTAAGCTTATTATTTCCACTGGCTGGGCTGCCACTCCCTCCCAAAATTGCGAGAACAAGAGAGCAACCCCACCTTTACTACAGCCCAGGTTTGTAGCCCAGAAAGTTACACAAAAATGGGGTAACAGATAATAGAACTCTGACAAGCATCACACTAATGGGAGTTTACATTTTTTTTTTTTTTTGCTAGCCCCAACATCAAAATTTATGAGGACCATTAGAGCCTCAGAGAGGGTCATTGTCTGGCCACAAAAGGCCAATATTTATGAGGTGTGACAAAGTTTCAGAGAGGGCTGCTATCTGGTCAGAGAGCCATGCACGGGTGAGTTCAAGGCACGGGCAGTCATTCCAAGCAGGTTCAGAATTTGCAGTAATTTACAGTAAAGCCAAAATGATTTTTTCATGGCTTTGTTGCAATATGGCTCCCAATTTTAATAAAAGGTAAGGTTGGGTGTATCATTCCCCCCTTTTCTTATGTGTCCCTTTGTAATCCTTGATAGGTTAGTGGAAAAGCACTGAGGAAATTTTAATCCCTCAGTTAACAGTCACCAAATTTTTAGAACTCACCGAAAACCAGTCTCCCTGATATTATCTGACTTAATTAATTACTTATATTGATAGTCTATTTATTTTTGGCTCCATTGGTGTAAGTAGAGAGTCGTCTCTCATTTTGGCTTTTTCTCAGCTGAGAAAGGGTGACATGAGTGTGCATGGCGTGGGGGACATGAGTTGCCTTTTTGAAGTCAGTTCTTTTTGAAGTCTTGTTGAGGAAGAACAGGTTGTAAAGTCATCTGGGGATGGGTTCTTCTATGAGAGAAACAAAAAACATGAGTATTGAATAAATGTTGCAGTAGCTGGATCATGTCACTGTATGAAGTACCCTCACCAGTCTTTAATATCCCCAATTATCAGGACTGTGAACTTAATATTTAACTTTTAGTGATACAGTTGTCCCTCCCCATAATATACAGTTTAATAATTTAATGTCATCTGATTTTGCGGAATCCTTTCACTAGTATGACCTCTGTGTTTAATAGAGAAACATTTAATTCTGTTACTCAGGGCTGGATAATTGTACTAGCAAACACCAAGCCTACCTGTGTAGGTTAGGAATATCTGTAGGCCTTAAACTAAAAACTTCTGCCTCTGGAAGCTCCTCTTGATAGTCTATTTTTATAGTTATCAGGCATTCCTCTCTGAGAATCCTTCTTTGTAGCCAACAGTTTTACTTATTTTGGGAGGCTAACATAAAGTGTATACCTTAAAATATTATTATTATTATTATTATTATTATTATTATTATTATTATTATTATTTAAAATGCCCAGGATTGGCTGTATTTTGGTTTTAACTGTCTTTGCTAAGTGTTTAAGATGAAGCAGTCAAACTGACTTTTGTTTCTATCTATTGTTAGCAGTCAGCTGAGCTTTTATGGGAGTCATTTTTTGGGATACTTGAGAGCAGCTTCTCAGTTCTGCTAGTGCAATTTGAGCTATGTGGCTCCAGGTCTTGCTTGACCATGTGGCTTCCCTCAGAAGCATCAGGGATGTCTCCCTTTCCTGATGACTCACCTCTTTGTAGCAAATGCACTGATTGGCTTTCTGTTCTCCAGTGGTCTCATTAATCTCTCTGATCGGGAGGTTATGTGGCCCAGAGTTGCAAAGCTCATAGAGAAATCCCTTGTTCCCTGGATTCAGACTGACTCAGAGGGCAAGAGTCAAATATCGTTTTTTTTGGACCTTTTTATTTAACTTTAATTTTCAATCCTAATCTGAAACAACCAGCAAATGAATTTTAACAGCCATATATTAAGAGTACTGTGCTTTAATGTCTATAAGTTTATAATTATTTATATATTATTAATTGGGATCTTATTATCCTGTCTGTCTTGTAGTTGATGACTTATTATCTTAAATTAACCCATGTTGTGTTCTTAAAGCAACACTTCTGTAAAACACCAACAGGAAATCTTTAGATCACTTATAAGGAAATTAAAAATTAAATTTTTTTTTAACAAGAGTAAAAATACTTAGTTCATGTAATAGCTACCCTGAATTTTTTGGGTGAGTTATATATTATATCATCTTTTTGAGATCCTAGTAATCTTGACAGAAAAAAAAATTTGAACATAACTTTAAATGAAATAAAATTTGACCTACTGCTTTTGTAGTCATTCTCACATGTCGTAAGATGGGACACAGAGTCTTATCTCAGGTAAGCAGGGCTCCTTATAAACCTTAAATGCTTTAGTTCTAAAGCTGATCTTTGTTTTTTAAATATCATTTTACAAAGTTTACATAAATTTTTTGAGGTCACATGAACATTAGCTCACACCATATGATATCACATTTAAAACATGAATTAAAGTACGGCTGAAAGATTTTAACCTTTACATAGATTAGGGTCTCATTAACTTAAAAATACATTTAAATTGTTCCACAATGTAAAAAGTAACATAAAACTTTACATATATTATTGATAACAGGTAAATAAATCCCCAATATATATTTTATTTACCATACAACTTCAGAACACCTGCTTGATATAATGCTATTTTAAAGTTTCTACCTTATAGAGTTTTATAACTGGAAGATATGAGCACATTAATAGCATCACAATTACATTGATGTTTCTACATTAACCAAGTTTAGCTTTTAAAGAAATGGCAGTACAGTGCTCTAAAATAACAGTTCTTAATTAAACAGTTGTTTAATTTTTATGGTTGCCTGCTCTAGAAAATTTAAATCTTAATAAACTAAATGTTATGGGTAAACTTATGTTTAAGAAATTTTTGTCTCTTTAACACATGACTGATTTTTACAATCTTATACAGACTTTAGTACAAACCTCTCTGTCATTAGAAGAGATCTCCCTTAACCAGATATAAGATGTTATCAAGGTGCCACTTACCTATGGAGGCCTCCTCCACCAGGTGCTTGCTAATAGTTTCAGTGCGGTGGTTCACTGCAGTGCTCCCCAGACCGACGGCTCACTCCAAGGCCTTGGAACATCTCAAGTTGTGCACCCCCTAGAGTGGCTCCCCAGCCCGTAGCCCTGGAGGGAAAGCCAGCTTCAGAATTTTCAGCAGTCTGGCCTTGTGATCTGGTCGGGCAGGGTCATCTCACTGGGGAACTCCAAAATGTTGGACTAGGATGCAAGAAAAGACCACTGACTCCAATTAAAATCAAATTAAGGCAAGCTTATTATTAAAACCGGCCAGGCTGCCTCTCCCTCCAAAAATGGCGGGAACAAGACAGCAACACCACCTTTCCTACAGCCCAGCTATATAGCCCAGAAAGTTACACAAAAAGGGGGTTACAGATAACAGAACTTTGAAAGCATCACACTAATGGTAGTTTACATTTTTTTTGCTGGCCCCAACATCAGAAATTATGAGGACCATTAGAGACTCAGAGAGGGTTGTTGTCTGGCCTGGGAAGGCCAATATTTATTAGGTGTCACTAATGTTTCAGAGAGCACTATTATCTGGTCAGAGAGCCAGGCATGGATGAGTTCAAGGCACGGGCACGCATTCCAAGCAGGTTCAGAATTTGCAGTAATTTATAGTAAAGCCCAAATTATCTTTTCATGGCTTTCTGGCAAGATGGCTCCCAATTCTAATAAAAGATCAGGTTGGGTCTATCAAGCCTGTACTTTACTTTTGGAAACTCCTCTACAACCTGCAAGGTTGTGAACTCCTGACCATTTTACATTCCAGATATGTATTCACAGATTTTCTAACTCTTGTCCTCCAACTGTGTTTTACTTGGGGTGAAGGTAATATCAAGGCATTGTTCTGGATGAGAGTGGGAAGATTTTTGTGTAGCACATATTTGCATACACATTTAGGAGATCACTCCTCCTAAACACTGATTTGGAACAGAAAATTCAATCTATGGGGGAGCTTCCTAGCTGAACAACATTATACATAAATACAAGTTCATTAAATAAATAGTTTTGGATCAGTGGATGATATATATTTCAAGATGGATTTAAATTGGCATATATATTGCTAGATTTTAATGTCCATGTGACTTTTGTGTTTATAATGTTTTGTGATTTATGTGGATTTATAATCAAATTTTCACAAGATTATTCTCAGAAATATTCATCCAACTTAAATACATACTTTTTTCCTAGTACTGAAAAGTAACTTCAGTGAATGGTGGATAAAAATCCTAATATTTCTACAGTAACTGACCCAGATTAACATCAATGCAATTAGATTCCTATGGGACATGATGTGTATTTTGATGTTCATTTTTATTCAACATTGGTACATTACTATTTCTGCAGTTTATGCACATTATATATAGTATGATATATAATGTTCAATCACTTCCTTCTTGAGAACACATGTATTCTTACAGGTTTCTTGACTATTCTTTTCATGAGACTTCTTTCCAAACACATTATTGTTGATTTCCATAATCACTTTTGAAACAAAACTCACACACCTTTCAGGATAAACCACAACCATAATATTACCATTAGATGTATAACTGGTTGCAGTGAATGATTGTATATCAATATGAGATTTCTTTTATATTTTCAGATATCAATTCAATCCATTATTTAAAGTAGAGCAAGTTATATTATTTACACACAGTATGGTTTATTCATGCATTATCTGCATATTCATAGACACAGGGTACACCTATTTGTACCCTCAATAGTAATTTATACATCTACAAAATATTGCTACAGAAATGGTGGAAGAAATACTCAAGTCACCTGATCTACATATACATTTTATCACAATAATATTCTGGACACAAAATGCAAAGGTCACACTTATGATTTTACCAAAGCCTAAATAAAAAGCGAGCATGGATTAATAAAAACATCCATGTCCTGGTTACCTAATGCTCTCAAAAGTCAATCCAATTTGTGACAACATATTAGTTTCTGCCTAAGGTTATATATTCAGACTCAAACCGTTGAAAATGTCTAAACAAATTACACACTTCATACTTTTACTGACTTCCTAATGTCTCTATTAATATCTGCTTTCCTACATATTTTCCCCAATTCGTCATTGTGACTGACTCTTTACATGTGCTGACATTTACATTCACTCTCTACCCGAAACCTTATTTGTAAAGAACTTTTGGTACAAATCCTATACTCATTCTTCTTTCTAAACCTACTGACTATCTTGCTAATCCTACAGACTATCCCTTTTTTATTGGATATTCTGTATGTTATTCAATCATCTAGTGTATACGATCCTATTTCTTTGTATATCAATTTATCTGAGACATCTGTGCAGAATATAATTCAAAGCAAAATATGCTACTCAAGGGCCCAAAGTCCTACTTGGCTTCAAGTCTTCCCTAGATTTCTGTTTCCATACTTATATTTCACCTATATATTCTTGTAAATATCTCAGGTTCCCAATACCGTTATTCATCCAGCAGAATGATTCCTAACGCAAATAGAACATGATATTAACATTAACCATACACTGTTCCCTCAATCTAACTTTACAGCAGTGCAGGGATAGAGTTGGTCTTACAATCCAGGAATATAGGGGATCTTCCACCTGCTGAGAATCTCAAAGATCCATGCAGAAATTATCCCTGAAGAAGATATAGAATGCTATGAAGGACCTGAGAGAGCAAAAGTCATTTTCCATGGCAAACAACCTGGTCAGGATGAAGAGATGTGTCTGAATAAGCCTCTCACATTTTAATGTAGACAAAATGGACAAAACCAAGCCTGTGTGGAGATCTCTCCTAGAGTACCTATGGTTGATATATCATTCTAACTTGTGAAAGTGTCACAGGAAGTAGGGGTAGCCTCCATCTCATGGGACCCTAGGAAGAAACTGTTAGGACAAAGTGTTTGCCAAGGCTGTGAGCTCATTCAGTTCATGAAGGAAGTGACCTACCTCACTTCTTTGGGATGGAACTCTCTGAACTTGGGATCCCGGAAACCAGGCACCCAGGGCCAGGCCCAGTAACAGTCACAGAGATCTCACTTGTTTGGATTTATCATGGAAAGAGTCAGTCTTTCTTGGTACCTACAGATGTGAAGATGGCCAAATGCCAGAAAAAATCTGAAGAGGTGTCTTTCCTGAGAAAGCAGGTAGTGGCGGCTCAAAGGTGGCTCCTGGCAACTTCACAGAGTGGGCCAAGGAGTCCAGATTTGAGAACAGACAGGCCATTTCGGGTGAACAAAGAATGGCTCACCAGGCAGAGGACACTCCGGTTAGTAACAGACCTTCTTGGGGGAAGGAGGTGCATTTGTGGGAATGAGTGTGGGTTTGTGGTTTTGTCTCATGTTCTGAGAATACGTAGGAAAGTTGGTTTGTTTGTTTTGGAGTGGACTGTTTCTATTAAGTCATTTGACAAGGCAAGTGTTTCTATGTCTGTGTATCCCACTTTGTCCGTGGGTGTAGACATTACAAAAGAAAATGCAACAATGGATGTGTTCTGTCTAGGAGAAAGCTTCCCAACATTCACGCTGCCCAATTTATAAAAGGACAGTGGATTGCCTTATTTGTGGGCAAGACCTGCAATCTTCCTAAGTTCCTGTTTTCTTCCTGAATTCTGGCCACTCTCCAGAATAGGCTCATGATTTTGTGACCAAGATAGGTACCACCTCCAAGCTCTGTGACTTGGCCATGTACTGGATAGCTGAAGGGAATGGCGAGAATCTCAGAAAACTCAGATATCAGTGTTACCAGGAAAAGTCTCAGTGGAGAAACCCTGCTTTGGGACTTTTGCTTACCTATTGTTCTATAGCACTAAATGTCAGGAAGGTCTTTGCCAAGGCCACCCCGTTGTGAAGCCTGAATAAAACAGTTCTCTAATGCAAATGAATGGGCATCACCTGTCCCTCTTTGAGTAATTGATTTCGAAAGGGATGTGTCTGAATCAGCCTGTTGGCCCTGTGTGAGGCTGTGGCTTAGATTCTCAGCACCTGATGGATCTAAAGAAAGATGCCATGTGTGCATCCAAAACCAAAATGGCCAAAAGAGCATTCATTATGGATGAAGTCTCTCGCCTTCCTCTGTAAGTTTCCTGGCCTCCATAAGGTGAGAATAGGAATCTTTGGGTCAAATGAGTTCTTCAAAGTCCTTCAGAGTCTAGCCCATTGGTGCTTGGGTTTTCTCATGACCCCAATCCACATGAAGAATCTAAACCCCACAGTCAGTAGGCCTCAAATTGGAGAAGTGGAACAGTAATAATGGTAGGCCTATTTGATCACTCCTGGTTCACAGGAAGGGTTTCCAGGCCACCCTGACTTTAGGCAAATGACGGGCAAGGGAGCTTATTTTGGACACTGTCTTGTCCAGCGCCCCTCATAGAAACCTCCAGCTAGAGGTTATGATGAGTGTCTATGTGGAAAAGATGAGGGCCATATGGGAGTGTTTTCGTTTAAATTTTGGTCATTTGTGTGGCGATTGGAAGAAATCACTGGGTCTACCTGGGCTTGAACTCTGGTGTGAATCCACATAGAGACTGAGTTCTGGAACTGACCTCAGAGAATAATTGCCATGAGTTTTGTTGGGATTTTAGGAGGCCATGCATGAAAGTAGCCCTTATAAACTTAGATCAAGGCCACAGAGCACTGGGAATCTCAGCCAAGATAATCCATGATTTTCTTCTTAAAGTCTTGGCAGCCATAGTTGAGAGTTAAAACACACATGTACCTCACATTGTAGACTTCAATTGGACTGGCTTCATGTGACCTTTTGTCCACTCTTTGGGAGGCCTTGCCTATGAGAGTTCTCCAGAGTTTCATTGAAATGAGCTTCCTCAACATTGAATGGTTTTTGAAACCCAACGTTCCTCCAACTTCATCCTCGAAAAATGGCTAGATAAACACCATGAAATTTTTGAAATTCCCATTACCAGGTGGCACTGGAGAATCTTTGGATGTCCTATTGCTGATCATGAGTGTATCAGACAGTGCCTTGACTGACTGGGTTTCATGAATATTGTGTAGAACAGAGATGCCAGTAAGTTGGAACCTGCAAATTAGTGGGCCTAGAGCAGTGGTGTGAAGGTGTGTGATAAAATATGTGTGGTGGGGCTATGTGGATCTGCCATTTGCTTCCAAATGGCTTGTGACTGACATGGTACAGCCAGGAGAACCTTCCATGTAAAGGCATCTTTTTATATAGGGAGATTTCAAGGCAATGTTCAGAATCAGGTTGCTATGGACAAAGGGGCAACCCATGTGGGATAAAATCCTGGTTGGTGCATTCACATGCAGACCGTGAGCTCCACATGTGACAGAACTCCCTCCAGCACTGTGTCCCAGTTGATCTCCTTGTATTTCATGAAGAAAATACCAAAGTCCCAGTGCAGCAGCAAGAACCACCACGAAAAGTGGAGGAGGACCAAATGGCTTCACAGTTCACACGGTGAGTCACTTAGCTCCCAGTGGCCATAGTTTAACTACAAAGAGAGTATTCGCACTGCTGCCTCATGTTCATTGGAAAATTAGAAACAATGTCCTCCAGGTCACATAGATGCAGACCCAGCTTTGATGGTCTCACTAGAAAGTAAGCTAAAGCTACTGACAACAACATATATTTCAAGTGCCCAACCTCAGAGGCAGTTTATCAAGAAGTATTTAGGCCAGCAGAGCTCCATGTTTGTGGAGTGTTTACCATGTGCCTTACTTTTGGAAACTGCTCTACCACTTCCAAGGTTGTGAACTCCTGAGTATATTCCATTCCACATATGCATTCACAGATTTTCTAACTTTTCTCCTCTAATTGTGTCTTACTTGGGACGAAGTTAATGTCAAGGCATTGTTGTGGATGAGAGTGGGAAGATTTTTGTGTAGCACATATATGCATACACATTAGATTCATTTTCCAATTTTCCATTCAAAATACTTAATCCCTGACAGTAACTCATAAACTACTAGACTCTGACTGCTAATCCTACTATGATGGAGAAAACTAACCCAAACAGAATAGAAATACAAGCAGTTCAAAAAAGGCATGGTGTATAGTTGGACTTGCCATTTGCATTATGAAGGGTAGGTGTTATAAATCTAGTTAATTTTTAATTGAAATAGTTCTCCTTGTGTTTTTAAAGTTAATAAATATATAAATTCCTGTCTCCCTTTCTCTGTAGCCTATTCAGAACATGTAATTTTATATGCACATATCGAATCCTACCTGGTATCACATGTACATTCTTGTGAGGTGGCTGACTTGGCAGATACAAATTATGAGAAGAAATCACTCCTCCTAAACCCTGTTGGATCTTAAAATTCAACCTATGGGTGAGCTTCCTAGTTGAACAACATTAAACATAAATCCATGTTCAGTAAAAGAAATATTTTTGCATCTGTTGATGATATATATTTCATGATAAATTTCGATTGGCATATATATTGGTAATTTAATGTCTCTGTGAGTGTTTTTTTGTATATATATATATATTCTCCAGATTTTTCAAAATATGAAATATATGTGTCTTATATACACTCCCTAAATTCATTCATGTTCATGTATATGGATTTATAATCAAGTATTCACAAGATTATTCTCAGAAATATTCATCCACATGAAATACATATTTGTTTCCAGTACTGAAAACTAACTTCAGTTAATGTTGCATACAAATACTAATATTTGTACAGTAACTGACCCAGTTTAACATCAATGCAAGTAGATTACTATGGGACATGATGTGTATTTGGACGTTCATTTTTATTCAACACTGGTACATTATACAAATTATAATGTACCAGTGTTGAATGTCTGGTTTCTTGTCTGGTCTTTTCATGAGACTTCTTTCCAAATACATTATTTTCAACTTTCATAATCAGTTTTGAAGCAAAACTCACACACTTTTCATGACAAACCATAATCCTAATATAACGTTTAGATGTATAACTGGTTGGAATGAATGTATGTGTATCAATATAAGATTTCCTGTATATTTTCAGATATCAATTGAATCCATTATTAAATTTGGAACCCATTTTATTATTTATTCACAGTATTGCCTATTCATGCATTATCTCTATATTCATATCACAGGGTACACCTATTTGTACCCCCAATATTAATTTGTACATTTGGACACAGAAGCAATGGTCACACTTATTATTTTACCAATGTAAATGTCAGGCGAGCATCGGAGGAAGAGACTACCAGGGACTGTCTAATGCAACAGCCAAAAGTTTATGGGGGTCCAGCATGCTGGGGCTCAGAGCTCCCTTGAATAGAGGAGAGAGCCCTGAGAACAGCTTAAGCAGAGCTTATATACTTTCCTTGGAGAGGGCAGGGAGGGAAGATTATTGATGGGTCAGGGCGAGTGGGTAGTTTGCGTGCAAATGGGTGAGGGAGTACATTCTGCAGTTTTGCAGTTGGTACAGCACATTCAGGGAACAAGATTAGCAAACAGTTCTCAAGATATCAACCGTGTTTTGTTAAGCATACCGTAAAATTGGAAGTGACAATTACCAATTTTATTTACCTTTCATTCCCCACTTTCTTTTGGTTACATTAAATCATAATAGTGATCATTGGGGATGTCACATTTTATGTCTGCTAGTGTGGTATATTGATTTCTGATTACCATAAGTTTAACTTGTCCAATTTGAGCTTGGAGAAAGGAAATTACACGGTTGAGCAAACAGGGTCCTACAGTTAGCAATAATGTGAGGATTATTAAGGGACCGGCCAGGGCTGATAAAAGCGTAGTTAACCAGGGGGACTCTGTGAACCAAGACTCAAACCACCCTTTTTGGGCCTCTCTCTCTTGTTGATGCTCTTCAATGCTTCTTCTTAATTTAATCATAGATTCTTTTACAACTCCAGTATGGTAGGCATAATAACAACATTCTTCCCTCAATGCAGGACAAAGGCCCCTTCTCTCATGAAGAGGAGGTCGAACCCTCGCCTGTTCTGTAAAACAACTTCAGAGAGAGAGGTTAAAGATTCTTGTAAAGCTGTGATGGTGGTTTTTTAATATCTTTAAGTTTTGGTGTATTGCTGCTTCTAATTGGGTCATTTGTTGTGTCCCATGGATTAGGGCAGTGGTACCTGTGCCCACCTCTGCAGCAACTACTATTCCTCATAGGATGGCTAAAGTGCAAGATACAGGTTGCCAGCAGAACCGGGTTGTATGCCCCCCTATTTGAAATTTAAATGATCCTGGCTCATGATAGAGCACTCGGGGAAACATCTGCACCATTACATAATTAATCACATCTGTTGATAATTCTATGAATAAACAATGTTTAAGTATATAGAATTATACTGTTGTAGGTATGGACAAGGCAAGGCACCTAAGATAGCACCGAAGACAGGGAAACAGTCCTATTTGGTTGCAACCGGATATAGAGGGCATTGCTTCTATTGTAATCAATTAATCCCCTGAATCCCAAGTTTAGGTAGTTTCAGAATTTTGTACCCAACATGTAAGAGAAAAGACTCAGAAATTTACAGTCTGCAGAAGTTCACAAAAAGCAGTTTTTGGTTCTGTATTTATTTTCCTCTTCTCTGGGAAAGATAACTTTTTAAGGACATCTGGGAGGGGGAGAGCTTTTTTCTTCTCTTTTATTTTCTCCCTGCCAGCTGTTACCATGGAGCCCAGTTGGTAACTTCTTTATCTTGGAAATATAGCCATCTCTGGAAGCCTGAGCTCAAGGCCAGAGGCCTTGTTCACATATTTTGTGAAAAACTAATAAGGGGGTGTCTAGCTTAGAAGTGCTGATTTTTCCAGCCAGTGGCCAAGTATAACAGAGCAACACGAAAAGAGGAAGTTTATGTACACTGAACTCTTTTATAGGGACTTTGTTGCTGAAAGTCCTAAAGTCAGCCACGATGAAGACTTCTGGAGAAGGCCATTTCAGATTTTTCTGTGGGCCTGGTACAGAGGGGAAGACGGGGAAGGCGGGGGGTGAGAGCAGTTCTGTGGTTCTGAGAATGAGGAAAAAGAGATATAAAAGAATAATGGGAAAAGGGTTTGGAATTTTCCTGGCAACAAAACGTGAGCAGTAGAACAGGTAGAGCAGATGGGAAGACAGGAGTGAGTATCCCAAAAAGCCTGTGAGGGACATTAAATTCTTAGTAACCTGTTTTTAGTGATGACAAAGCAACTTTAAAGGCCATTTTCATTACAACTTGGATAGGCGTCTGAGGGCACTCCTCAGCTGGTTTGAGCTTTGGGTTAGCTGGTAAGAGGACCTGGTGGGACCCGGTGTGGGCACTGACAGGAGAAGAGAGGAGTGAGTGGGTGGAAGGGTACCTCAGTACCTGCTACCTCAGCAAGGGGGCAATGGTCTGAGAACCAGCGGAGGTTTGGGTTTTTGATCTAGTAATTGGAGGGGAGAAATCAGGTTGTTGATGTGAGAGTGACAGCAGAGAGTCTGGAGCAGAAGGATCTATTGGAGAAACATAGTTCATTATGTGAGCAAAGGAGGGAAAAGGCATACACATAGGGGAATTTTCTTCCATCCTTTTGAGCACTTGCCGAAGTTGAAAAAGTCACACAGAATTTGAGGATCTAGACACCCCTCTGCGGGCCATCGGTTTTGGTTGTCTAATTGGTAATATGGCCAATGCTGTGAACTGAATTTGATGAGGAGTTTGGGTTCCACCAGGCAGCCCCTGTATGCTCACATCCCCATGACTTACGGAAGAAGACGGCTTTTCCCCCACACAGCCGTGGTTGTTTGTGGCTTTGATAGTCCACCGGGCAAACATAGTAATCTAGGCTAGCCAACCTGCATCAGACTTGCATGTCCCTACATCCATAATGTTTGTTTCCATTATCTATGGTACGGAAGAAATTTAATGAAATTTTAATGGGATCCTCTTCATCAGAGATATCCCAATTGGAAAGACGTATACTCAGCTGACAAATATCTAGGTGGAGAGATGGCCACCAGGTCCCTAAGGGGGCTGTATGCAAGACAGACCATACTTCTTGTCTAATAGGATTTGTGATCAGCCATCGCTGCTGAATGGGCTGATGATGGTTAGGACTAGTGGTGGCCAAGGGGAGAGTCTATAGCCTTATCCACATGGACAATATGCAATTTGAAAGGGTTACCAGTCTTTTCCACTTTCAAGCCAGAGTCTGGACAGGGCGCAGGCTTGAGATGAGAATTAGGATCCAGGAAGTGATTCCATCTACCTTTACCACTGTAGGTTTTATAAGTAGCACCTGGTATGGTCCTGTCCATCGGGGTTCCAGGGATGACACCTGAAGTCATCTTATGTAGACGAAGTCTCTTATTTGATATCGATGTGGAGTCTCCTCTTCACCAGGTTGGTAGGCAGTGGCCAGCTGGTTTGACAGGTATCGCTGAGTTCTTTCAAGAGCTTTAAGTTTGTCAAGCAAGGGGGTGTGGAAGGGATCGGTAGGTCTTAGAGTTGGGGTTAGGTCCTTACTGGAGGAGGGGCCCCATAGAGAATTTCATAGGAGGTGAGGTTACTCAAAGAAACAGAGGGAGTATTTCTTGCATGAAACAGTGCATAAGGCAGGAGCATAGTCCAACCTTTGATGCCCTCTCTAAGCTTAATTTCGTTAAGGTCTCTTTAATGGTTCTATTAATTTTTTTTAACCTGTCCTGAGCTCTGGGGTCTATAAGCACAATGTAACTTCCAATTTATTCCCAGGGTCCTGGCTAACACCTTATTTACCTGGGCCATGAACGCCGGTCCATTATCAGACAATATACCCTTAGGTAGGCCGTATCATGGAAAAAAATCTTTCAGGATTTTTTACCACCATTTGTGCCTTTTTTTGTGTGGAAGGCTTCAATCCATCCTGAAAATATATCTACAAACACTAGGAGATATTGAAGTCCATACCTCGCTGGCTTAATTTCAGTAAAGTCCACTTCCCAGAATTGTCCTGGTCTGGTTGTTCATAGGTGCTATTTTGCAGGAAGCTTGGAAGGGTAAGCATTAACCTATTGACAGAACGGACAGGGTTTTGTTACCCATTCAGTTATGTCCTTTCGCTGTGAGTCGGTTAGTGGAAAACTCTGTTCTTGATCCTTCAGGAATGCCTGCAGTTTCTTTGAACCAAGGTGTGTGAATTGATGTACATTTTTAACGTAGTGTAGGGATTTCTGAAATTGCAGGCTTGGCTCAGTGAACTTGAGGAGTTCAGTGCCAGTGTTGTTAGATGTTATCAAAAGCTTGCTGGTGCTCAGGGGTCCATTGGAATTGGGCATCTCCCTTTAACAGCGGGTATAAAGGAGAAGTTAAGGACGCAAACACAGGAATCCATAACCTGCAAAACCCAGTAGTCCCAAGAAACTCTCTGTGTTGTCTGCTGCTGGGGGGGGGTGTATCTGCACAACCGTTTGTTTTCTGGGCTCAGTGAGCCATCGTTTACCACCCCTAAGGGAATAGCCCAGGAAGACTACTTCTTGCTGGCAAATTTGGGGTTTTTTGGAAGAAGCTCTATACCCGAGTTGAGCAAGCTTATATAATAGTGCTTGGTTCCCAGACTCACAGTTTTCCTTGGTGTTGGCTGCAGTAGCAGGTCATCCACGTATTGAAGCTGGGTGACTTCAGGGTGCATAGGTCTGAAGTTGTTGACATCTCTGTGGAGGGCTTCATCAAAGAGAGTGGGGGAGTTTGTGAACCCCTGTGGGAGTCTAGTCCATGTTAGTTTACCATACGTTCCGGTTTCTGGGTCTACCCACTCAAAAGCAAACAGCAACTGACTGTCTTTATGCAGAGGCATGCAATAGATAGCATCTTTATGTCCATACCATTTCTACTCAGGGTTCAGAGTGATAAGCAGATTGTATGAATTATTTACCATGGGGTGAATTTCCTGCACTCTGTTGTTGATCTCTCTTAGGTCTTGTATGGGGGATAGTCCCCAGTTCCTGGATTTTTTACCGGTAGCAGGGGAGTGTTCCAGGCCGATTGACAGGGCCTTAGGACCCTAAGGCCAGATATTTCTGAATATGGGGCCTTATCCCATCTTTACCTTTTTTGCTCAGAGGATGTTGTTTGACATTGATTGGGGAGGCTGAGGTTTTTAACTCCACTGTTCTTGGAGGTTGTTTCATGGCTAGGCCTAACCCAACAATTTTGCCCAGGCATCTGGGTAATCTGTTATCCATTTCTGGGGTAGCTTGCCTGTTTGATCAGTCTTGGGGTGTGTGAAAAGTGGATGTTCATCTTCGACTGACATTTATAAAGCCATGACTATAGGAGTTTTTAATGAAGGATTTAGAAATTTCATTTTGGGGCCTTCGGGGTTAAAAGTTGTTTTGGCCCGGAGCTTACTGAGCAGATCTCTGCCCATCAATGGGGCCAGGCATTCTGGGATTACTAGGAAGGAATGTTGGATTTTGTCTTTCCCCATGTCCATGGTCCTCTTAGTTGTCTAAGTCTGATATTTACTGCTGTTAGCCCTTTGAACTAGAGATCTTTTATTTGATAGAGGGCCCAGTGGGGCCTTAAGGGCTGAGTATACTGCTGCTGTATCCACTTCAAAGTTTATGGGGTCCCCTTCACTTCAAAAGTTACCCTGAGCTCGGGGAAGGGATCTGAGCCCCGACATTCTTAGTCAACCTCCAGAGTCAGAAAGGATGTCTGGCGTGGCTTTCTCTTTCTAGGGCACTCTTTGGCTCAGTGTCCTTTTTCTTTACAGTAGGCACATTGATCTGAGGCCAAGGGTGGCCTCTGGAGGGGACCCAGGTATCACTTCTTGTCTCCCTGTTTCTTAATTTCTGGCCTATTTATTGTTGTGACCAGGACATTAGTTAATACCTTAATCTGTCTTTTTCATCTCTCATCCTCCCTTTCCTCCCTTTCGTTCTCTCTGTTTCTCTCTTATAGGATACTTTCTCGGCTACTCTGACTAAATCTCTCAAAGTCATATCTTGTAATCCATCTAAGTATTGTAACTTTCTTTTAATATCCAGATCAGCTTGCCCAATGAAGGCCATCATGGCATATGCCTTTTGATCCTCTGCCTGAAGATCGAAAGGAGTATATCTCCTATATGCCTCCATAATTCTCTCTAGAAACATAGAGGGATGTTCATCAGGCCCTTGAATAATCTCTCTTACCTTGGCCAAATTATTTGGTTGCCTAGCGGCCGGTTGGAAACCCACTATTAGGGCCCGGCAATAAGTGGACAGATGCTCCCTACCTTCAAAGGTGTCAGGGTCCCAGTTGGGTAAGTTCAAGGGGAAGCCGGCTTTGATTATGTTGGGAAGTTGTGTTGGTCACCCATCTGGTCCGAGGCTATTTTTTTTTCTAGCTTCCAGGAAGTTTCTCTCTCATTCCTCTGTCATGAAGAGAATCCCTAGGATTTGTTGGCAGTCATCCCAAGTAGGCAGGTTTGAAAACGCCAGGGAGTTCTTTGAGTTCTTTTTGCCAGGCCAGCTTCCTCCAGGGAAGGAGGGGCTGTGTGTGTGACAAGGGGGAGTCATTTGGTGGGCGCTGGGCTGGCCTAGCTTCCTCCAGTGGCGGAGAGGCTGAGTCAGCAGCAGGGGAATCACTTAGAGGTTGTTGGGGGTTGGTGGACGAGGGCAGCGGATAAGAAGGCGAGGAGAGTCCAGTAGAGTCTTGAGACTCAGGGAGAAGAGAGGGTGGAGGAGGAGGAGCAGAGGGTTTGAGAGATAGAATCATGGTGGAAGGAGTAGGAGCGGGGGCAGAGACAAGGAAAAGCTTCACCCATGGAGGAGGAGATTTGCAGAGGTCCTGCAAAGTTGAGATATATGGCTGTTGATCTGGATGTCCATGTGGCCCCGGTTGAAATACAAAATCTCTGACTTTTCGAATTAGTGGGACGTAGATGTTTCTAGGGGCTATCCAACTCCAAAGGTGGGTCATTCTGAGGCACAGAGGGTCTGCCAGGTCCAGCGATTTACTGAAAAAGAAAGATTCTGGGCCCTTAAGCGGACTTTGTTCCAGTGATCAAGGGTCAGGAAGAGAGGTGTTGAAGTTCTCTGTCCGAAAATGAGAGATACACAAACAGTGAAAGCAACGACACACTACACTGACAAGACAAGACAATAAAGTCAGGCATTGGACGTCCAATACTGAGGCCAGGCCTGACTAGCCCGCAAAACCTGATGGGCTGGCAATACCGAATCCGAAGCAAAATATCACTGAGTCAAGGAGACTATTGTTCCTCGATTTCCTGAGTCCTCTGGGGCATCCCCCAGGGACGTGGCCTGTGGCTCTGTGACACGTATGTCAGCCTCTGTCAGAGAGAGCTCACGCTCATCACCCATAGCCATTTTGCCAAGCCCTAACCTGAAACCTAAAACCAAAAAGAGTTGCCTTACTTACCCTGAAAGGAGCCCCTTGGGGATCTTTCATCCGCCGCTGTCGGATCTTGCTGGTGCCTCCAGATGTAAAGGTCGGGCAAGCATCGGAGGAAGCGACCACCAAGAGAATGTCTCCTTCAACAGTAAATGGTTTATTATGGGTCCAGCATTCTGGGGCTCAGAGCTCACTTGAATAGAGCAGAGAGCAATGAGAACAGCTTAAGCAGAGCTTATATGCTTTCCTTGGAGAGGGCAGGGAGGGAAGTTTATTGATTGGTCAGGGCAAGTGGGTGGTTTGCGTGCAAACGGGTGAGGGTATACATTTGCAGTTTGGCAGTTGGGGACAGCACATTCTGGAAACAAGATTAGCAAACAGTCCTCAAGACTTCAACAGTGTTTTGTTAAGCATACAGAAAAACAGTAAGTAACAAGTACCTATTTTATTAACCTTTCACCAAAGCCTAATGGAAAGTGAGCATGGATTACTAAACACATCCATGTCCAGGTTGCCTAATGCTCTCAAATCAATCCTATTGGTGACTACATATTTGTTTCTTCTTAAGATAATATATTCAACCTCAACCCTCTTGAAAATGACTAATCCTATCAGTCACTTTATATTTTGTCTGATTTCCTAATGTCTATTGATATCTGCTTTAATACATATTTTCCCCAGTTCATCATTGTGACTGACTCTTCACATGTGCTGACATTTACATTCACTCTCTATCCGAAACCCTATTGCTAAAGAACTTTTGGTCCAAATCCTATATTACTCTTTTTTCTAACATACCGACTATCTTCCTAATCCTAAAGACTATCCCTTTTTGACTGGATGATCACTTCGACAATCAATCATCCAAGGTACAAGGTCCTATGCCATTGTATATTGATTTATCTGAGACATCTTTGCAGAATATAATTCAAAGCTAAGTATCCCAATCAACAGCCCAATGCCCTTCCTGGATTCAAATCTTATCTAGATTTCTGTTTTCAAACTTATATTTCACCAATATATTCTTGTAAATATCGCAAGTTCCCAATACCATTATTCATTAAGCAGAATGATTCCTAATTCAAATCAAACATGTTATTAAGCCTAACCATACATTGTTCCCTGAAACTAACTTTACAGAAGAGCCGAGACAGAGTTTGTCTTACAATACAGTAATGTAGGGGCTCTTCCACCTGCTGAGAACATCAAAGGACCATGCAGAAATTATACCCTTAAGAAGTTGCAGGCAGCTATGAAGGACCTAAGAGGGAAAAAGTCATATTCCATGGCAAACAACCGGGTCAGTATGAAGAGATGTGTTTGAATCAGCCTCTCCTTTCTTAATGTAGAGAACTGATCAAACCATGCCTGTGTGGAGAGCTGTTTCCAGGTGCCTATGGTTGATATACCATTCTAACTTGTGAAAGTGTCAAAGGATGTAGGGGCAGCCTCCATTTCATGGGACCTTTCGAAGCAACTGTTAGGACAAAGTGGTGGCCAATGTAGTGACCTCATTCAGTTCCTGAAGGAAGTGACCTCACCTCTCTTCCTTGGTCATCAAAAAATCTGAAATTGTGATGCAGGAAGCCAGGCACCCAGAGCCAGTCCCAGTCCCAGTCCCAGTGGTCTCACTTGTTTGGATTTACCAAGGACAGAGTCAGTCTTCCTTGGTACCGACTGATATGAGCATTGTCAAATGGCAGAAGATCTCTGAAGAGGGGCCTTTCCTGAGAAAGCAGGTATTGGTTCACCACTGGCTCCTGACAACTTCACAGAGTTGGCAAAGGAGACCAGATCTGAGAAAGGGCAGGCCATTTCAGGGGAACATAGTATGGCCCACCAGTTAGAGGACACTCCGGATAGTCACAGACCTACTTGGGTTAAGGAGGTGCCTTTGTGGGTGTGGAGTGAGTTTGTGGTTTTCTCTCATGTTCTGAGAATAGGTAGGAAAGGCTGTTTGTTTGGGTTGGAGTGGCCTGTTTCTAGTAAGTCGTTTGACAAGGCTAGTGTTTCTATGTCTGAGTATCCCACTGTGTCCGTGGTTGTAGACATTAGAAAAGAGAAGGCATCAAAGGATGTGTCCTGTCCAGTAGAAAACTTCCCAGCATTCATCCTGACTAATTAAAGAATGGACTGTGGTTTGCCTTATGGATGGGCAACACCTACTAAATTCCTAAGTTCCTGTTTTCTTCCTGAATTCTGGCCACTCTCCAGAATAGGCTCATGGTTTTGTTTCCAAGATATGTACCACCTCCAAGCTCTGAGACATGTCTATATACTTGATAGCTGTAGAGAATGGGAACATCTTAGAAAACTCAGATATCAGTGTGACCAGTAAATTTTCAGTGGAGAAATCCTGCTTTGGTTCATTTGCTTACCTATGGTTCTGTTGTCCTGAATGTCGGGAAGGTCTTTGCCTCAGGCCACCCCTTTGTGAAGCCTGAAGAAAACAATTTTCAAATGGAAATGAATGGGCATCACCTGTGGTTCTTTGCTTAATTGCTTGTAAAAGGATGTGTCTAAATCAGCCTCTTGGCCCTGTATGAGGTTGTGGCTTAGATTCTCAGCACATGATGGATCTAAGGATAGATTCCATGTGTGCAATCAAAACCAAAATGGCCAAAAATCTGTCATTGTTGATCAGTCTCTTGCCTTCCTCTGTTAGGATTCTGACCTCTGTCAAGTGAGAATAGGGATCCTTTAAGTCAAATGAGTTCTTTGAAGAACTGCAGAGGTGCTTGTGTTTTCTTGGGACTCCAAATCACTTAAAGAATCTATCCCTGAGAGTCAGTAGGACTCAAATTGAAGAAGCAGAGCAGTATTCATGGCAGGCCTATTGGATCACTCCAGGTTCACAGGAAGGGTGACGATGCCACCCTGACTTTAGGCAAATGAGGGGCAAGGAAGATTATTTTGGACACTCTCTTGGGATGCGTCCAACATGAAAAACTCTAGCCAGAGGTAATGATGAGTGTCTATATGGAAGAAGGTAAGGACCATGTGGGAATGTTTTGGTTTTAAGTGTAGTCATTCATGTGGCAGTTGGAAGAGATGACTGGATCCACCTGGGCTTGAACTCTGGTGTCATTCCCCTTAAACACTGAGTTCTGGATCAATCATCAAAGAAGTATTGCCATGAATTGTGTTGGGAATTTAGGAGGCCACGCATGAGAGTCTCCGTTGGAAACTGAGATCTAGTCCTAGGGTGGCTTTCCACAGAGCACTGGGAATCTCAGCCAGGATATCACATTATTTTATTCTGAAAGACTTGGAAGCCATATTTGCTAGTCAAAACACACATGGACCTCAATTGTAGACCTCGATGGGCCTGGATTTATGTGACCTTTAGGCCACTCTTTGGGAAGCCTTGCCTGTGAGAGTTCTCCAAAGCTTTCATTGAAATGAGCTTCCTCACCATTGAATGATTCCTGAATGATTTGAAAGCCATAGTGCTTCCAACTTCATAATTGAAAATTTGCTAGATAAATACCATGAAATTTTTGAAATTCCAATGACCAGGTGGCAATGAAGAACCTTTGGATGTCCTGTTGCTGATCACGAGTGTACCAGACAGTGCCTTGATTGACTGGTTTTGATGAAAATGGTGTAAAACAGAGATCTCAGTAATTTGGATCCTGCTGAGTAGTGGGCCTAGAGCAGTAGTGAGCAAATGTGTGATAAAACATCTGAGGTGGGGCCATGTGGATCTGCCATTGGCTTCCAAATGGCTTGTGACTGACATGGTGCAGCGAGCAGACCCTTATATGTAAAGGCAACTTGTTATATGGAGAGGTTTCAGGGCAATGTTCAGAATCAGGTTGCTATGGTCAAGGGGGCATCCTATGTGGTATACAAGCCCTGTTGGTGCATTCTCCTGCAGACCCTGATCCACCACACGTTACAGAACTCGCTGCAGCTCTGTGTCCCAGTTGAACTCCTTGTATTTCGTGAAGCAAATACCAAACTCCGAGTGCAGCAGGAAGAAACATTATGAAAAGTGGAGGATGATGAAATGGCTTCGCAGTCCACATGGGGAGACACTTAGCCCCCAGTGGCCACAGATTACCTACAAAGCAAGAATTCAGCACTGCTGCTTCATGTTTATTGGAAAATTATAAACCATGTCCTCCAGATCACAGAGATGAAGACCCAGCTTTGATGGTCTCACTAGAAAGGAAGCTAAAGCTCCTGACAGCAACATATATTTCAAGTGCCCAACCTAAAGGCAGTTTCTCCAGACGTCTTTAGGCAGGCAAATCTCCATGTTTGTAGAGTTTTTACACTGTCCCTTACTTTTGGAAACTCCTCTACAATCTCCAAGGTTGTGAACCCTAAGCATTTTCAATTTCAGATATGTATTCAAAGATTTTCTAACTCTTCTCCTCTAATTGTGTCTTACTTGGGGTGAAGGTAATGTCAAGGCATTGTTCTGAATGAGAGTGGGAAAATTTTTTTGTAGTACACATTTGCATACACATTGATCCATTTTCCAATTTTCCATTCGAAATACTGAATCCCTGACACTAACTCATACCCTACTAGACTCTGACTACTAATCCTAATATGATGGAGAAAAATACCCCAAAAGAATGAAAATACAAGCAGTTCAGAGGAAGCATGGTGTATAGTTGGACTTCCCTCTTGCATGATAAAGGGTCGGTTTTATAAATCTACTCAATTTTTAATTGAAATAGTCCTCCATGTGTTTTTTTTAAAGAGAGAGTGAGAGAGGAGAGAGAGAATTCTATAATATTTATTTTTTAGTTATCGGGGGACACAACATCTTTGTTTTCACGTGGTGCTGAGAATCGAACCCATGCCGCACGCATGCCAGGCGAGCACGCTACCACTTGAGCCACATCCGCAGCTCTCTCCATGCGTTTTTAAAGTTAACAAATATGTGAATTCCTGTCTCCCTTTCTCTGTAGCCTACTCAGCACTTGTACTTTTTATATGCACATATAGATTCCTACTTGGTATCACACATATATTTTTATGAGTTGGCTGACTTGGCAGAAACAAATTGTAAGAAGAGATCAGTGCTCCTAAACGCTGTTGGAACTGAAAATTCAAACTATGGGTGAGCTTCCTATTAGAACAATATTATACATAAACCCATGTTTAGTAAAATAAATATTTTTGCTTCTGTGGATGATATATATTACATGATGAATTACGATTGGCATATATATATATTGATACTTTTTAATGAATTTTTGTGGTTTTTTTGTATATATATATATATATATATATATATATATATATATACACTCTACAGATTTTATAAAATATGAAATATATGTGTCTTATATACACTCCATAAATTCATTCATGTTCATGTATGTGGATTTATAATCAACATTTCACAAGATTATTCTCAGAAATAATCATCTACCTGAAATACATATTTGTTTCCCAGTGCTGAAAACTAACTTCAATCAATGGTGCTTACAAATCCTAATATTTCTGCAGTAACTGACCCAGTTTAACATCAATGCAAATAGATTCCTAGGGGACATGATGTCTATTTTGACGTTCATTTTAATTCAACACTGGTACATTACTATTTCTTCAGTTTTTGCACATCATAGGATATATATTTCATTCACAAGTTCACAAAATTATAGGAATTTGTTTCACTTTTAATCACTTTCTGCTTCAGAACACATGTATTCCTCCATGTTACTTGACTGGTCTTTTCATGAGACTTCTTTCCAAACACATTATTTTCGATTTCCATAATCAATTTTGAAGCTAAACCCACACACTCTTCAAGATAAACCATAACATTAATATTACCATTAGATGTATAAGTGGTTGGAATTAATGTGTGTATATCAATATAAGATTTCCTGTACATTTTCACATTTCAATTCAATCCATTATTAAAGTTGGAACCAGGTATGTTATTTATTCACAGTATGGTCTATTAATGCATTATCTCTATATTCATAGACACAGTGTACACCTCTTTGTTCCCCCAATACTAATTTATACCTCTTCAAAACATTGCTCCCAGAAATGGTAGAAGAAATATTCATGTCACCTTATCTATCTATATATGTGTGTGTGTGTGTGTGTGTGTGTATATATATATATATATATATATATATTTCTTTTTTTATCACAGTAATATTCTGGACACAAAAAACAAAGGTCACACTCATGATTGTATCAAAGCCTAAATGGAAAGTTAGCATGAATTACTAAAAACAACCATGTCCAGGTTGCCTAATGCTCTCAAATGTAAATCCTATTGGTGACTACATATTTGTTTCTTTCTAAGATTATATATTCAACTTCAAGGCTGTTGAAAATGTCTAATTCTATCACTCAGTTTATACTTTGCCTGCTTTCCTTATATCTCTATTGATATCTGCTTTCCTACATATATTCCGCAGTTCATCATTGTGTCTGACACTTCACATATGCTGACATTTACATTCAATGTCTACCCGAGACACTATTGGTAAAGAAATTTTGGTCTAAATCCTATACTCACTTTTATTTCTAAACCTACTGACTATCTTCCTAATCTTACTGATTATTGCTTTTTGACTCGATGTTCTCTTCGACAATTAATCATCCAAGGTATAAGGTCCTAAACCATTGTATTTCAATTTATCGGAGACATATATGCAGAACATAATTCAAACCTAAGAATCCCACTCAAGGACCCAATGCCCTTCTGACTTCGAATCTTACCTAGATTTCTGTTTTCATACTTACATTTCACCTATATATTCTTGTAAATATCACAGGTTCCCAATACCATTATTCATGCAGCAGAGAGATTCCTAACCCAAATCAAACATGTTATTAACCCTAAACATACACTCTTCCCTCAATCTAACTTTACAAAAGAGGAGGGACAGAGTTAGTCTTACAATACAGGAATGTAGGGGATCTTCCACCTTCTGAGAACATCAAAGGTCCATGCAGAAATGATCCCTGGAGAAGATGTAGGCAGCTATGAAGGACCTGATAGAGGAAAAGTCATCTTTTATGGTAAACAACCTGATCATGATGAATGGATGTGTCTGAATCAACCTCTATCTTCTAAATGTAGAGAAGATGGACCAAATCAGGCCTGTGTGGAGAGCTCTTCCCAGGTGCCAATGGTTGATATACCATTCTAACTTGTGAAAGTGTGACAGAAAGTAGGGACAGACTCCATCTCATGGGACCCTTAGAAGTAACTGTTAGGACAAAGAGGTTGCCAAGGCAGTGACCTTATTCAGTTCCTGAAGGAAGTAACCTCACTGCACTTCCTTGGTGATGGAACTCTCTGAACTTGGGATCCAGGAAGAGAGGCACCCAGAGCCAGTTGCAGTCCCAGTCCCTGTGGTCTCACTTGTTTCAATTTACCAAGGACAGAGTCAGTCTTTCTTAGTACCAACAGATGTGAGGATGGCCAAATGCCAGGAAAGCTCTGAAGAAAGGCCTTTCCTGAGAAAGCAGGTATTGGTTCACCGCTGGCTCCTGACAACTGCACAGAGTTGGCCAAGGAGACCAGATTTGAGATACAACAGGCCATTTTTGGCGAATATAGTATGGCCCACCATTCAGAGGACACTCCACAAAGGAGGTGCCTTTGTGGGTGTAGGTGTGTGTATGGTTTTTTTCTCAGGTTCTGAGAAGATGTAAGAAAGGCTGTTTGTTTGAATTGGCGTGGACTGTTTCTAGTAAGTCCTTTGACAAGGCGAGTGCTTCTATGTCTGTGTATCCCACTCTGTCCGTGGTTGTAGACATTAGAAAAGAAAATGCATCAATGGATGTGTCCTGTCTAGGAGAAAGCTTCGCAACATTCATCCTGCCCGATTTATTAATGGACTGCGGCTTTCCTTATTGAAGGGCAAAACCTGCTATCTTTCAAAGTTTCTGTTTACATCCTGAATTCTGGACACTCTCCAGAATTGCCTCATTGTTTTGTGACCAAGATATGTACTACCTCAAAGCTATGTGATATGGCTATGTACTGGATAGCTGAAGGGAAAGGCGAGCATCTAGGAAAACTCAGATATCAGTGTGACCAGGAAAGTCTCAGTGGAGAAACCCTGCTTTGTGCGTTTTGTTTACCTATTGTTCTGTTGCCCTGAATTTCAGGAAGGTTTTTGCCTCAGACCACTCCTTTGTGAATATGAATTCAATCCATTATTTAAAGTGGAACCAGCTATACTATTTATTCACAGTATGGTCTATTCATGAATTATCTGTATATACATAGACACAGGGTACAGCTTTTTGTACAACCAATACTTATGTATATGTCTTCAAAATATTACTCACAGAAATGGTGAAAGAAATACTGATGTCACCTAATCTACATATACATTTTATCACAGTAATATTCTGGACACAAAATGCAAAGTTCACACTTATTATTGTACTAAAGCCTAAATGGAAAGTGAACATGGATTACTTCCATGTTCAGGTTGCCTAATGCTCTCAAATATCAATCCTATTGGTGACTACATATTTGTTTCTTCCTAAGATTATATATTCAAAATCAACCCTGTTGAAAATATCTAATCATATCACTCACTTTATACTTTGCCTGATTTTGTAATATCTCTTTTTTTAATGTTAGGATGAGCCAATTTAGTACTTTTTAAAATTTTTATTTTTTTCATCTTTCGTAAATTTGATTCAAGTGAGTTATGCATTTCCATTTTTACCCCAAATACAGATTGCAGAATCACATCAGTTACACATTCACAATGTTTACATAATGCCATATTAGTGACTGTTGTATTCTGCTGACTTTCCTATCCCCTACTATCCCCCCTCCCCTCCCCTTTCATTTTCCCTCTCTACCTCATCTGTTATTGTTCCGTTCTCTCCCTTCCCCCCCCTTTCCCCTCACAACCTTGTATATGTGATTTCGTATAACGATGAGGGTTTCCTTCCGTTTCCATGCAATTTCCCTTCTCTCTCCCTTTCCCTCCCATCACTTGTCTCAGTTTAATGTTAATATTTTTCTCATGCTCTTTCCCTCTGTTCAGTTCTTACTTGCTCTCCTTAAATCAAAGAAGACATTTGGCATTTGTTTTTTAAGGATTGGCTAGCTTCACTTAGCATAATCTGCTCTAATGCCATCCATTTCCCTGCAAATTCCATGATTTTGTCATTTTTCAGTGCTGCATAATACTCCATTGTGTATAGATGCCACATTTTTTTTATCCATTCATCTATTGAAGGGCATCTAGGTTGGTTCCACAGTCTGGCTTTTGTGAATTGTGCTGCTATGATCATTGATGTGGCAGTATCCCTATAGCATTCTCTTTTATGGTCCTCAGGGAATAGTCCAAGGAGGGTGATAGCTGGGTCAAATGGTGGTTCCATTCCCAGCTTTTCCAGGAATCTCCATACTGCTTTCCATAATGGCCGCACCATTTTGCAGTCCCACCAGCAATGTACAAGTGTACCCTTTTCCCCACATCCTTGCCACCACTTATTATTGTTTGACATCCTAATGGCTGCCAATCTTACTGGAGTGAGATGGTATCTTAGGGTGGTTTTGATTTGCATTTCTCTGACTGCTAGAGAAGGTGAGAATTTTTTCATGTACTTATTAATTGATTGTATGTCTTCTTCTGAGAAGTGTCTGTTCAGGTCCTTGGCCCACTTGTTGATTTTGTAATATCTCTATTGATATCTGCTTTCCTACATATTTTCCCCTGTTCATCATTGTGACTGACCCTTCAAGTGGGCTGATATTTACTTTCACACTTTAACCCAAACCCTATTGCTAAAGAACTTTTGTTCCAAATCCTATACTCACTCTTTGTTAACCTACCGAATATCTATCTAATCCTACCGACTATCCCTATTTGACTGGATGTTCTCTTCGAATTTTAATCATCCAAGGTACAAGGTCCTATGCCATTGCATATCGATTTATCTGAGATATCTGATCACAACATAAATCAAAGCTAAGTATCCCAATGAAGGGCCCATTGCCTCTCTGGGCTTCAAAATTACCTAGACATCCTTTTTTCATTTATATATTTCACCTCTATATTTTTAAAAATATCCCAGGTTCCCAGTACCATTATACATCCAGCAGAATGATTTCTAACATCAAACATTTTATTAACCCTAACAATACACTGTTCCCTCAATGTAAATTTAATGAAGAGCAGGGACAGAGTTGGTCTTACAATACAGGAATGTAGGGGATCTTTCACCTGTTTAGAACCACAAGTTCAATGCAGAAATGATCCCTGGAGAATATGTAGTCAGCTATGGAGGACCTGAGAAAGCAAAAGTAATCTTCCATGGCAAAATACCTGGTCAGGATGACGGGATGTGTCTGAATCAGAACCTCTCTTCTCAATGTAGAGGAGATGGACCAAACCAGGCCTGTGTGGAGAGCTATTACCGGGTTCCTATGGTTGATATACCATTCTAACTTGGGAATGTTTCACAGGAAGTAGGGGAAGCCTCCATTTAATGAGACACTTGGAAGCAACTGTTAGGATAAAGTGGTTGCCAAGGCAGTGACCTAATTCAGTTCCTGAAGGAAGTGACCTCACCTTACTCCCTTGGTGATGGAACTCTCTGAACTTGGGATCCTGGAAGCCAGGCACACAGAGCCAGTCCCAGTACCAGTCCCAGTGGGTTCACTTGTTTGGAATTACCAAGGACAGAGTCAGTCTTTCTTTGTACCTACTGATGTTAGAATGGCCAAAAGCCAGGACAGCTCTGAAGAGGGGCCTTTCCTGAAAAAGCAGGTAGTGGCCCACTGCTGGCTCCTGAAACTTCATAGAGTTGGCCAAGGAGACTATATTTGAGACAGGACAGGACATTTCGGGGGAACATTGTGTGGCCCACCAGTCAGAGGACACTCCATAGAGTCACAGACCTACTTAGGGTAAGGAGGTGCCTTTGTGGGTGTGGTTGTGAGTTTGTGATTTTGTCTCATGTTGTGAGAATAGGAAGGAAAGGTGGTTTGTATGGTTTGGAGTGAACTGTTTCTTGTAAGTCGTTTGAAAAGGCGAGTGATTCTATGTCTGTGTATCCCATGGTGTCCGTGGTTGTAGACATTAGAAAAGAGAGTGCATCAATGGATGTTTCCTGTCTAGTAGAAAGCTTCCCATTTCATCCTGCCCAATTTATGAATGGATTGCGGCTTTACTTAAAGATGGGCATAACCTACTACATTCCTAATTTCCAGGTTTCTTCATGAATTCTGTTCACTCTCCAGGATAGGCTCATGGTTTTGTGTCTAACATATGTACCACCTCCAAGCTCTGTGACATGGTCATGTACTGGATAGCTGAAGGGAATGGCGAGCATCTCAAAAAACTCAGATATCAGTGTGACCAGGAAATTCTCAGTGGAAAAACCCTGCTTTGGGCATTTTGCTTATATATTGTTCTGTTGAACAGAATGTCAGGAAGTTCTTGCTCTGGCCACCCCTTTGTGAAGCCTGAAGTAAACAGTTTTCAAATGGAAATGAATGGGCATCACCTGTGGCTCTTTGCTTAATTGCTTTGGAAAGGGATGTGTCTGAATTAGCATCTTGGCCCTGTGTGAGTTTGTGGCTTAGATTCTCAGCACCAGATGGATCTAAAGAAAGATCCCATGTGTGCATCTAAAACCAAAATGGCAAATAGACCAGTCATTGTGGATAAAGTCTCGCTTTCCTCTGTGAGGTTCCTGACCTCTATCAAGTGAGAATAGGGATCCTTTGTGTCAATTGAGTTCTTCAAAGCCCTGTAGAGGTGCTTGGGTTTTCTCATGACTCTAATTCACATAAACAATCTATACCTCTAACTCAGTAGGCCTCAAATTGAAGAAGCGCTGCAGTATTAACGACATGCCTATTTGATCACTCCTGGTTCACAGGAAGTATGTCCAGGCCACCCTGACTTTAGGCAAATGAGGGGCAAGGGAGCTTATTTTGGACACTGTCTTGGACTGCGCCCCTCATGGAAACCTCCAGCCAGAGGTTATGATGAGTATCTATATGGAAACAGATGAGGGCCATGTGGGAGTGTTTTGGTTTTAATTGTGGTCATTGTGTGGCAGTTAAAGGAGATGCCTGGGTCCACATGGGCTTGAACTCTGGTGTGATTACACTTAGAGAGTGCATTCTGGATCTGATCTCAGAGAACTTGTGCCATGTATTGTGTTGGGATTCTAGAAGGGCACGCATGAGAGTCTCCCTTGGAAACTGAGATCTAGGTCCAGGGTGGCTTTCCACAGAGCACTGGGAATCTCAGCCAGGATATCACATGATTTTTTTTTTTCTGAAAGACTTGGCAGGCACGGGTGACAGTCAAAACACACATGGACCTCACATTGTAGACCTCAGTGGGTCTGATTTTATGTGACATTTTGGCCACTCCCTGGGAAGCCTTGTCTGTAACAGTTCTACAGAGCTTTCATTGAAATGAGGTTTCTCATCATTTAATGGTTCCTGTACGAATTGAAATCCACAGTGCCTCCAACTTCATCCGTGAAAAATGGCTAGATAAATACAATAAAATTATTGAAATTTCCATGACCAGGTGGCACTGTAGAAAATTTGGAAAACCGGTTGCTGATCATGAGTATACCAGACAGCACCTTGATTGACTAGGTTTCATCAAAATGGTGTAGAACAGAGATGCCAGTAAATTGGAGCTTGCTGAGTAGTGGGCCTAGAGCAGTGGAGGGGGGTGTGTGATGAAACATCTGTGGTGGGGCCATGTTGATCTTCCATTGGCTCTGAAATGCCTTGTGACTGACATGGTACAACCACCAGACCCTTATATGTAACGGCATCTTGTTATATAGAGAGGTTTCAGGGAAATGTTGAGAATTATGTTGCTATGGTCAAGGGGAAAAGCTTTGTGGAATAGAAGCATTGTTGGTATATTCTCTTGCAGACCCTTACCCACCACACGTGACAGAACTCCCTCAAGCACTGTGTCCCAGGTGATCTTTTTTTACTTCATAAGCAAATACCAAACTCCCAGTGCAGCAGCAAGAAACACCAGGAAAAGTAGAGGATGACCAAATGGCTTCACAGTCCACACGCAGAGACACTTAGGCCCCAGTGGACACAGTTTACCTACATAGAGAGAATTCAGCACTGCTGCCTCATGTTCATTGGAAAATATGAAACCATGTCCTCCAGGTCGCATAGATGCACACCCAGCTTTGATGGTCTCAGTACAAAGAAAGCTCCTTACGAAAACATATATTTCAAGTGCCCAACCTCAGAGGCAGTTTCTCAAGAAGTCTTTAGGGCAGCAGAGCTCCATGTTTGTGGAGTGCTTACCCTGTCCCATACTTTTGAAAACTCCTCTACGACCTCCAAGGTTGTGAACTCATGAGAATATTCATTTCCAGATATGTATTCACAGAATTTTTAACTCTTCTCCTCTAATTGTGTCTTACTTGGGACGAGGGTAATGTCTAGGCATTGTTCTGAATGAGAGTGGGAAGATTTTTATGCAGCATATATTTGAAATACTAAATCCCTGACACTAACCCATTCCCTACTAGACTCTGACTACTAATCCTAATATGATGGAGAAACATAACCCAAACAGAATAGAAATACAAGCATTTCAGAGGAGGCAGGGTGTATAGTTGGACATGCCTTTTGAAATATATAGGGTAGGAGTTATAAATCTAGTCAATTTTTAATTGAAATAGTTCTACATGTGTTTTTAAAGTTAACAAATATATGAATTACTGTCTTCCTTTCTCAGTAGCCTATTCAGCACATGTGTTTTAATATGCACATATAGAATCCTACCTGGTGTCACACGTACATTCTCGTGAGGTGGCTGACATGGCACATACAAATTGTGAGAAGTGATCACTCCTCCTAAACAATGTTGGAACTGAAAATTCAACCCATGGGTGAGCTTCCTATTTGAACAAACTTATATAAAAATCCATATTCATTAAAATGAATATTTTCGGATATGATGATGATATATATTTCATGATGAATTTCAATTGGCATATATATTGCTATTTTTAATATATATATATATATATATATATATATATATATATATATATATATATATATATAACATGTGTCTTATTATGCACTCCCTATATTCATTCATATTGATGTATTTGGATTTTTAATCAACTTTTCACAAGATTATTCTCAGTAATATTCATCCACCTGAAATACATATTTGTTTCCTAGTACTGAAAACTAACTTCTTTGAATGGTGCAAACATATCCTAACATTTCTACAGTAACTGACCCTGTTTAACATCAATTCAAGTAGATTACTATGGGACATGATGTGTATTTTGATGTTCAATTTTATTCAACACTTCTACATTACTATTTATTCACTTTATGCACATCATAGGATATATATTTCATCCACAAGTTAGCAAATTCATACGCATTTGTCTGACTTTCATTCACTTCGTGCTTCAGAACACATGTATTCATCCATGTTTCTTGACTGATCTTTTCATGAGACTTCTTTCCAAACACATCATTTTCGATTTCCATAATCACGTTTGAAACACTTCAAAAGTTACCTTGAGCTTCGGGAGGGAATCTGAGCCCCGACTTTCTTAGTCATCCTCCAGAGTCAGAATGGCTGGCTGGTGTGGCTGTCGCTTTTTAGGGCAATTTTGGCCCAGTGTCCTTTTTTCTTTAGAGTAGGCACATTGATCTGAGGCCAGGGTGGCCTCTGGCATGGGCCAATGTTATCCCTTCATGTCTACCTGTTTCTTAATTTCTGGCCTATTTGTTTTTGTGACCAGGACCTTAGTCAACGCCTTAGTCTGACTTTTGTTTCTTTTATCCTCCCCTTGCTCCCTTCTCTTCCTCAGTTTCTCTCTTATAGTATACGTTCTTGGCTTCTCTGACTAAATCTCTGAAAGTCATATCTTGTAATCAATCTAGCTTTGTAACTTTGTTTTAATATCCAAGCCAGTTTGCCCAATAAAGGCCATCGTGACAGATGCCTTTGATTCTCTTCCTGAGGATCAAAAGGAGTATATCTCCAATATGCCTCCATAATTCTCTCTAGAAACATAGTGGGAGAATCATCAGGCCCTTGAATAATCTCTCTTACCTTGGCCAAATTACATTGTCGCTAGCGGCTGCTTGGAGACACACTATTAGAGCCCGGTGATAAGGGGACAGATGCTCGCTACCTTCAAAGATTTTGGGGTCTCAGTTGGGTGGGTTCAAGGGAAAGCCGCCTTTGATTATCTTGGGAAGTTGTGTCAGACGCAGATCTTGTTTGAGGGATTTTTTTTCTAGCTTCCTGGAGGATTCACTGTTGTTCCTCTGTCATGAAGAGAATCCCAAGGAGTTTTTGGCAGTCATCCGAAGTAGGCTGGTGTGAAAACATCAATGACTCAACCAGACCTGAGAGCCTGGTGGGGTCCTCAGAAAAAGGGGGATTATATTTTTTTTAAGTTATATAGGTCTGACGAGGAGAAAGGCTAATACTGGTAGGCTTGCATTTTTTCCCCGTGGCCATCGTCAATCATTGGCCCATAGGGATGGAGGGGGAGCATCCCAAGAGTTCCAGGGTTTTCAATCATTCACCGCCAGCGAGTTCCTTTAGATGGTACAGCTTCCTCCAAGGGAAGAGGTGCTGTGTGTGCCACAAAGGAATTATCTGGAGGGCGCTGGGCCGGCATAGCTTCCTCCAATGGAGGAAAGGCTGAGTCAGCAGCAGGGGAATCACTTAGAGGGTGTTGGATTTTGGGGGACAAGAGCAGGGGATAAGGAGGGGAAGGAGACTCCAGTAGAGTGAAATCTGGTGACTCAGGGAGAACAGAGGGTGTAGGAGGAGGAGGATCAGAGGATTTGAGAGTTCCTGGGGGAAGGAGTCAGAGTGGGGGCAGTGACAAGGAAAGGCTTCACCCATGGAGGAGGAGATATGCAGAGTTCCCGCCGAGTTAAGATATATGGCTGTTGATCCAGATGGCTATGTAGCACCGGCTGAAAGACAATATCTCTGACTTTTTTAAATTAGTGGGAAGTAGAAAGATCCTTCTAGGGGTAATCCAAATCCAAAGGTGGGCCATTCTGAAGCACAGAGAGTCTGCCACATCCGGCGCTTTACTGAAAAACAAAGATTCTGAGCCCTTAAGTGGACTTTGGTCCAGTGATCAAGTATCAGGGACAGAGGCATTGAAGTGCTCTGTCCCATAATGAATGATACACAAACAGTTAAAGCAATGAAACATGACACAGACAAGACAAGGCAATGAAGACAGGCAATGGACGTCCAACACTGAGACCAGGACTGAGGAGCCGGCAAAACCCGATCGACTGGCAATACCGAATCCGAAAAAAAATATCAATGAGTCCAGGAGACTATCTCGTCCCCATAAATTTACGGGAAGATGATCCAATACATATGGCTGTAGAGTTCCTTCACATCCTTCAGGATCCTTCCAATCTAATACCATTGCACTTCTATGGGGATTATACGCTACTCCTAGGCCTCGAAGCGTTTGAGTGGCTTGTTGTAATGGCCAATGTTTTGGCCATTCTTGACGAGAGATGATGCTAAGGTCTGCGTCTGTATCCAGTAGCCCATTAAATTCATGCCCTTGAATATTTAGTTTAAGCATGGGGCCAGAATCTAAATTTAAAGAAAGCATAGCCCAATCTACACCTGTGGAGCCTAATCACTTGGAACCTCTTTCTACAGTACGACTGGAAAATTTTTCACGTAGGCTGGGTATTATTAGTAACTGTGCTATTCTATCTCCTGGTGAAATTACTAATATACCCTTTGGAGAACTGGCTATAATTTTTATTTCACCTTCATAGTCGAGATCAATTACCCCAGGACTTATCATAAGTCCTTTTAGAGTAGAAGAGCTGCGTCCCAATAATAAGCCTACTGTTCCTTTGGGAAGAGGTCCTTTTACCCCTGTGGAAATGAATTGAACTCCCATCTCTGCAGTTAGTACTGCTCTGGCAGAGTCACAGATGTCTAACCCTGCGCTCCCTCTGGTTTTTCTGATGAGGGATCTGATGGACAATGTGTCCTGGGCACTACCCTGATGTGGTTGATGGGTTTCTCCAGTGCTGCGTATATTTGTGGTTTTGGGCCCCGGAGAATTGAGCCCCCTTGTCCATTTTTTGGCAAAGGAGCTCCATGTTTTTGTCCACGATATTGTGGATAAACACCTGGTCCTTGTTCGTTTTTTGATAATGGTGTACCCTCTATGGTGGTTTGAGAACAGCATTCATTAGCCCAAAGTCTCCCTCTACGGCATCGTGGACAAATACTGGTATTCTACTCCTTTGATACCTAGTTTTGTTAAACCCTCCTCCTATGGGACAATTCCTTTTAAAATGTCCTGTTTTTTCACAATTGTAGCATGTTCTTGGCCTGGCATCTAAAGCCTGTTTTACTGCAGCTGCCACAATTTGCCCTTGTTCATTAATGTCTCTGGCATCTAAAGCCTGTTTTACTGCAGCTTCCACGACTTGCTCTTGTTCTTTAATGTCTCTACATAATTTAATATATGTGTTTAAATCTTCATGTTTCCATGGTCTAATGATATCTTTGCACCAACGATTCGCTTGCTCATAAGCCAGTTGTTTTAGTAATGGCATTGCTTGTTGTGTATTTCCAAAAACTCTGGTAGCTGTTTGAATAAGCCTATCTACAAATTCAGCATAAGGTTCATTAGCTCCTTGTATTACCTTAGATAACTGACCTTGTAAACCTCCATTTCCTTGAAAAGTCTTCCATGCCTTAATTGCATCTATAGCAATCTGTGCATATACACCAGGATCATATGCACATTTCTGCTGCTGATCCTCATAAGGTCCCTTTCCTAACAATATATCTAGATTTCTCTGAGGATAACTAGCTGCTGCATTTTGCCTAGCCGTCTCCTTGCAAAATTCCTCATTGGCAATCTTCCATAACAGGTATTTCCTCCATTTAGCACAGCTTTACACATATTAGCCCAATCTGCTGGCTTCATGTTCATGTTGTTAATGGATTTGATAATGCTTACAGTGAAGGGTGCTTGAGGACCATAGGTTGTTACAGCCTCTGTTAGCTGCTTCACTGTTTTGAAATTTAAAGCATGGTAATCTCACTGCCCTCCTGCCTCAAATACTGGGCATGTTAATATTTGAGATCTTGTCTCAGGATTCCAACTATCAACTGTGGGGGTTGGGGGCCTCCCAGCATATGGAGGTGGCCTTGTTAGTTGGACACTTACTTCCTCTGGTGATAGAAAGGTGTTAGTAGCAGTCTCCTGTAGAGGTTGTGCTGTTGGTTGGACACTTACACCCTCTGGTGATAGAAAGGTGTTAGTAGTAGTCTCCTGTTGTAACTTTCCCCCTGATGGCTTTTTCTGTTTTACACTTTCTTCCTCTGTCTGACTGGCTTGAAAGGCCTTCTCTTTTACTTGATTTTTTTCCTCTGTCTGACTAGTTCGAGAGACCTTTTCTTTTACTTGAATTTTTTCCTCTATCTGACTAACTTGAGAGACCTTCTATTTTACTTGAATCAATATGTCTTCTCCTTCCTCTACCATTGTCTGAACTGAAGGCTTTCCACTAAGCAAACAAGGTACAAACGTCCACAATAGCAATGTGCCAACTGGCAGAGTCCCTGGGCTTTTCTTTCCTATTCTTTTTAAATCTTCACCATGATGGTTCCATTGTGATATATTTAACAACTCCTCCTGAAAAAGCCATGGGCTACATTTTTGTATTGTATCAACGTATGCCCTGACTTTTCTTGATTTTACTGAGATGCCTCCTTCCTCTAACAATTTACTGAACACTCTTTCAGTTTTTTTTTTTTTTTTTTACTAATTTCTGATCCCGTATTTCTACTATAATACAACCCAACAAGATGACACCAAACAAAACAGCTCCTCAGGAAAAGCCGTCAGAGCCCAACTGCCACCACAGGCTTCCCACAAGCCTCTCCCTCAAACACAAGTCTCCTCCTCTTGAGGCCGATTGGCTGGGTCACGTGGGCGAAGCCAAAAAGTCCCCCAATGAGCAGTTCCATGGTCTGAAAGGGCAGGGAACCAGCCCAATGTGCATCACCACAGAGGAGCCAATCAGCTAGATGTTGCTGGGGCCGCTGTGAGCCAATCATCCGCTGGCAGTCTGAAAGGTCGGGGAAACCGCTCATTGAGCATCTCAATGAGCATCACCACAGACAAGCAAATCAGCTAGATGATGCTGGGGCCGCTGTGAGCCAATCATCAGCCGGCAGATGGAAGTTTGCTGGCAGCTGCAAGTTTGCTGGGGCTCCTTTGGCTGTGGCTCTCAACAGATTATTCTCAGAAATATTCAACCACCTGACATACATATTTGTTTCCTAGTACTGAACACTAACTTCAGTGAATGGTCCTTATATATCCTAATATTTCTATAGTAACTGACCAAGTTTAACATCAATGCAGTTAGATTCCTATGGGACATGATATGTATTTTTAAGTTCATTTTTATTCCACACTGGTACATTACTATTTCTTCAGTTTATGGACATCATAGGATATGTCCTTTCATCCACAAATTCACAAATTTATAGGCATGTGGTTCACTATCAATCACTTCCTCTTTCAGAAAACATGTATTCCTCTATGATTCTTTAGTGGTCTTTTCACTAGACTTCTTTCTAAAAACATTATTTTCGATTCTATACTCATTTTTGAAGCAAAACTCACACACTCTTCATGATAAACCGTAACCCTAATATTACCATTAGATGTATAACTGGTTGGAATGAATGTATATATATCAATATAAGATTTACTATATATTTTCAAATATAATTTCAATGCATTATTTAAAGTTGGAACCAGTTATATAATTTATTCACAATATGGTCTATTCATGCATCATCTCTTATTCATCAACACAGGGTAGGCCTATTTTATCCGCAATACTAATTTATAAGTTTTCAAAATATTGCTCCTCATATTGGTGGAAGAAATACTCATGTCATCTGATCTACATATATATTTTACCACAGTAATATTCTTGACACAAAATGCAAAGGTCACACTTATGATTGTACTAAAGCCTAAATTTAAAGTGAGCATGGATTACTAAAAACCTCCATGTCTAGGTTCCCTAATGCGCTCAAATGTCAATCCTATTGGTGACTAAATAATTGTTTCTTCCTAAGATTATATATTCAACCTCAACCCTGTTGAAAATATCTAATCCTATCACTCACTTTATACGTTGCCTGATGTCCTAATGTCTCTATTGATACATATTTACTCTCTTTCCTACATATTTTCCCCAGTTCATCATTGTGACTGACTCTTCACATGTGCTGACATTTACATTCACTCTCTAACTGAAACCCTATTGCTAAAGAACTTTTGGTCCAACTCCTAGACTCACTCTTCTTCCTAATCCTACAGACAATCTTCCTAATCCTATGGACTATCCCTTTTGGACTGGATGATCTCTTCTAAATTCAGTCATCTGAGGTACAGCAACCTATGCCATTGTAAATAAATTTATCTGAGACCTCGGTGCAGAACATAATTCAAGCTTAGTATGCCAATCAATCGCCAAATGCCCTTCTGGGCTTCAAATCTTACCTAGATTTCTTTTTTCGTACTTATATTTCACGTCTATATTCTTATAAGTATCAGAGGTTCCCAAACCATTATTCATCCAGCAGAATGATTCCTAACCAAAATCGAACATGCTATTAACCCTAACCATACAATGTTCCGTCAATCTAACTTTACAGAAGAGGAGGGACCGAGTTGGTCTTACAATACAGGAAGGTAGGGGATCTTCCACCTGCTGAGAACCTCAAAAGTCCATGCAGAAATGATCGATGGAGAAGATTTAGGCAGCTATTTAGGACCTGAGAGAGGAAAAGTCATCTTCCATGGCAAACAACCTAGTCAGGATGAAGGGATGTTTCTGAATCAGCCTCTCTCTTCTTAATGTAGAGAAGTCGGATCAAACCAGGCCTTTGTGGAGAGCTGTTCCCAGGTGCCTATGGTTTCTATACCATTCTAATTTGTGAATGTGTCACAAGAAGTAGGGGCCGCCTCCATCTTATGAGAACCTAGGAAGCAACTGTTAGGACATATTGGTGGCCAAGTCAGTGACCTCATTCAGTTCCTGAAGGAAGTGACCTCACCTACTTCCTTGGTGATGGAATTCTCTGAATTTGGGATCCAGGAAGCCAGGCACCCAAAGCCATTACCCGTCCAAGTCCCAGTGGTCTCACTTGTTTGGATTTACCAAGGATAGAATCAGTCTTTCTAGGTACCTCTTCATGTGACGGTGGCCAAATTCCAAGAAAGCTCTGAAGAGGGGCCTTTCCTGACAAGACTGGAATTGGCTCACCACTGCCTCCTGACAACTTCACAGAGTTGGTGAATGACACCAGATCTGAGACAGGAAAGGCCATTTCAGAGGAACATCGTATGGCCTACCAGTCAGAGGACATTCAGAAGAGTCACAGACCTACTTGGGGGAAGGAGGTGCCTGGGTGTGTGGATGTCAGTTTGTGGTTTTGTCTCATGTTCTGAGAATAGGTAGAAAAAACGTGATTTATTTCTTTTGGAATGGACTGTTTCTAATAAGTCATTTGACATGGTGAGTGTTTCTATTTCTGTGTATGCCACTGTGTCCGTGGTTGTAGACATTAGAAAAGAGAATGCATCAATGAATATGTCCTGTGTAGTAGAATGCCTCCCAGCAATCAACTTGTCCAATTTATGAAAGGACTGCGGCTTGCCTTACCAATGGGAAACACTTACAACCTTCCTAAGTTCCTGTTTTCTTCCAGAATTCTGGCCACTAGCCAGAATATGCTCATTGTTTTTTATCCATGATATGTACCACCTCCAATCACTGTGACATGACCATGTACTGAATAGCTGAAGGAATTGGCATGGCGAGCATCTCAAAAAACTCAGATATCAGTGTGGCTAGGAAACTCTCAGTGGAGATACCCTGCTTTGGGCCTTTTGCTTACATTTTGTTCTGTTGCCCTGAATGTCAGGAAGGTATTTGCCTCTGGCCACCCCTTTGTGAAGACTGAAAAAAACAGTTATCAAATGGAAATGAATGAGGATCACCTGTGGCTCTTGGCATAATTGCTTTGGAAAGGGAGGTGTCTGAATCAGCCACTTGGCCCTGTGTGAGGCACCAGCTTAGATTCTCAGCACCTGATGGATCTAAAGAAAGATCCCATGTGTGCATCCAAAACCAAAATGGCAAAAAGATCAGTCATTGTGGATGAAGTCTCTAGCCTTCTTCTGTGATGTTCCTGACTCCATCAAGTGAGAATAGGGATCCTTTGGGTCAAATGAGTTATTCAAAACCCTGCAGAAGTGCTTGGGTTTTCTCATGACTCCAAACCACATAAAGAATCTATACCTGACATTCAGTAGGCCTCAAAATGGAGAAGCAGAACAGTATTAACGGCAGGTCTTTTTAATCACTCCTGGTTCACAGGAATGGTGTCCAGGCCACCCTGACTTTAGGCAAATGAGGGCCAAAGGTGCTCATTTTGGTCACTGTCTTGGGCTGCACCCCTCATGGAAAAATTCAGCCAGAGGTTATGATGAGTGTCTATATGGAGAACATGAGGGCCTTGTGGGAGTGTTTAGGTTTTAATTTTGGTCATTTGTGTGGCGGTTGGAAGAAATGAATGGGTCCAACTGGTCTTGAACTCTGGTGTGAGGTCAAGGGGACTTAGAGACTGAGTTCTGGAACTGAACTCAGAGAAGTATTGCCATGAATTGTGTTGGGATTTTCGCAGGCCACACATGAGAGTCCCCCTTATAAACTGAGATCTAGGTCCAGGGTGGCTTTCCACAGAGCACTGAGAATCACAGCCTGGATATCACATGATTTTTTCTAAAACACATGGCAGGCATACTTGAGCGTCCAAACACACATGGACCTCACATTGTAGACCTCAATAGTCCTGGATTTCGGTGACCTTTTGGCCACTCCTTGGGAAGACTTGCCGTGAGAGTTTTCCAGAGGTTTCATTGAAATGAGCTTCCTCACCATTTAATGTTTCCTGAAAAAATTGAAACCCACAGTGCCTCCAACCTCATGCTTGAATAATGGCTAGATAAATACCATGAAATTCTTAAAATTGCCTTGACCAGGTTGCACAGGAGAACCTTTGGATATACTGTTGCTGACGATGAGTGTATCAGACAGTTTCTTGATTGACTGGGTTTCATGAAAATGGTGTAGAACAGAGATGCCAGTAAGTTCAAGCCTGCTGATTAGTGGGCCTACAGCAGAGATGTGCAGTTTTGTGATAAAACTTCTGTCGTGGGGCCTTGTGGATCTGCCTTTGACTTCCATATGGCTTGTGGCTGACATGGTGCATCCAGCAGACCCTTATATGTAAAGGCATCTTTTTATAAGTAGAGGTTTAAGGGAAATCTTAACAATCAGGTTATTATGGTCAAGGGGGCAAACTGTGTGAGATAGAAACCTGGTTGGTGCATTCTCCTGCTGACCCTGACCCACCACACATGACAGAACTCCCTCCAGCACTGTGTTCCAGTTGAGCTCCTTGTATTCCATGAAGCAAATATTAAATTCCCAGTGCAGCACCAAGAATCACGACGAAATTTGGAGGATGACCAAATGGATACACAGCCAACATGTGGATACACTTAGCCCCCCGTGGCCACAGTTTACCTACAAAGACAGAATTCAGCACTGCTGCCTCATGTTCATTGGAAAATAAGAAACCATATCCACAAGGTCACAGAGATGAAGACCCAGCTTTGATGGTCTCCCTAGAAAGGAAGCTAAAGCTCCTGACAACAACATATGTTTTAAGTGCCCAACCTCAGAGACAGTTTCTCAAGAAGTCTTTAGGCAGGCAGAGGTCCATGTTTGTGGAGTGTTTACCCTGTCCCTTACTTTTGGAAACTCCTCTACCACTTCCAAGGTTGTGAACTCCTGATCGTATTCCATTCCAGATATGTAGTCATGGATTTTCTAACTCTTCTCCTCTAATTGTGTGTTACTTGGGGCGTAGGTGATATCTAGGTGTTGTTCTTGATGAGAGTGGGAAGATTTTTGTGTACCACATATTTGCATACACATTGGATTCATTTTTCTATTTTCCATTCAATATACTGATTCCCTGACACTAACTCACACCCTACTAGACTCTGATTACTAATCCTAATATAATGGAGGAAAGTAACCGAAACATTATAGAAACACAAGCAGTTCAGAGGAGGCATGGTGTATAGTTGGACTTGTTATTTGCATGATAAATGGTAGGTGTTAAAAATATAGTCAATTGTTAATTGAAATAGTTCTCCATTCTTTTTAATGTTAACTTATTTCTGAATTTCTGTCTCCATTTCTCTGAAGCCTATTCAGCACATGTATTTTTATATGCACATATAGAATCCTACCTGGTATCACACGTACATTTTTGTGAGGTGGCTAACTTTGCAGATACAAATTGTGAGAAGAGATCACTACTCCTAAATGCTTTTGGATCTTAAAATTCCACCTATAGGTGAGGTTCCTAGTTGAACAACATTATACATAAATCCATGTTCACTAAAATGAATACTTTTTAATCTGTGGATGATATATATTTCAAGATAAATTTTGATACCCATATATATTTATATATTGCTACTTTTTAATGTATCTGTGATATATATATATATATATATATATATATATATATATATATATATATATATATATTTTACACCCTCCTGATTTTTCAAAATATGAAATATATGTGTCTTATATACACTCCCTAAATTCATTCATGTCATGAATGTGGATTTATAATAAAATGTTCACAAGATTATGCTCAGATATATTCATCCACCTGAAATATATATTTGATTCCTAGTACTGAAAACTAACTTTAGTAAATGGTCCTTTCAAATCCTAATGTTTCTACAGTAACTGACCCAGTTTAACATCAATGCAAGTAGATTCCTATGGGACATGATATGTATTTTGACATTCATTTTCTTTCAACACTGGTACATTAATATTTTTTTCAGTTTTTGCACATCATAGGATATATATTTCATCCACAAGTTAGGAAATTTATACGTTTTTTTATACTTACAATCACTTCCTGCTTCAGAACACATGTATTCCTCTAGGTTTCTTGATTCGTCTTTTCATGAGACTTCTTTCCAAACACATAATTTTCCATTTCCATAATCACTTTTGAAGCTAAACTCACACACCTTTCATGATAAAACGTAACCCTAATATTACCATTAGATGCATAACTCGTTGGAATGAATGATTGTATATCAATATAAGATTTCTTATATATTTTCAGATATCAATTCAATCCATGATTTAAAGTGGAAACAGTTATATTATTTATTCACAGTATTGTCAATTCATGCATTACTTCTATATTCATAGACACAGGGTACAACTCTGTGTACCCCCAACACTAATTTATACGTCTTCAAAATATTGCTCCCAGAAATGTTAGAAAAAATACTCATGTCACCTGATCTACATATACATTTTATCACTGTAATATTCTGATCACAAAATGCAAAGGTCAAACTTATGATTGTAGCAAATCCTAAATGGAAAGTGATCCTGGATTACTAAAAACATCCATGTCCAGGTTGCCTAATGCTCTCAAATGTCAATCATATTGCTGACTACATATTTGTTTCTTCCTAAGATTATACATTGAAACTCAACCTTGTTGTTAATGTCTAATCCTATCATTCACTTTATACTTTGCCTGATTTCATAATGTGTGTATTGATATCTGATTTCCTACATATTTTCTCCAGTTCATCATTGTGACTGACTCTTCACATGTGCTGACATTTACATTCACTCTCTAACCGAAACCCTATTGCTAAGGAACTTTTGTTCCAAATCCTATACACAGTCTTCTTCCTAAACCTACCAACTATATTCCTAATCCTACCGACTATCCCTTTTTGAATGGATGTTCTCTTCTACATTTAATTATCCAAGTAAAGGTCGGATGAGGTCGAAAGAAGAGACCACCAAGAGACTATCTCATGCAACAGCGCAGTGTTTATTGGGGGTCCAGCATGCTGATGCTCAGAGCTCACTTGAATAGAGTAGAGAGCCCTTAGAACAGCTTAAGCAGAGCTTATACACTTTCCTTGGTGACGGCAGGGAGGGAAGTTTATTGATAGGTCAGGGCGAGTGGTCAGTTTGCATGCAACCCAGTGAGGGAGCACATTCTGCAGTTAGTCAGTTGGGGACAGCACATTCTGGGAACAAGATTAGCAAACATTTCTCAAGATTTCAACAGTGTTTTGTTAAGCATACAGAAAAAAAGGAAGTGAAAAGTGCCTATTCAATTAACCTTTCATTCCCCACTTCTTCTTCTGGCTACTTTTAATCATAAAAGTGATCATTGCGGGGTGTCACATTCTATGTTTGCTAGTGGGGTATTACCATAAGTTTAACTCATCCAATTTGAGCTTGGAAAAAAGAAATTACACGGTTGAGCAAACAGGGTTTTATAGTTAGCAATAATATGAGGATTATTATTGAACTGTCCAGGGTTGATAAATGCGTAGTTAACCAGGGGGACTGTGTGAACCAAGACTCAAACCACACTTTTTGGGCCTCTCTCTCTCATTGACACTCTTCAAGGCATCTATTTAATTTACTCCTAGATTTTTTTACAACTCCAGTATGGTCGGCAAAAACACAACATTCTCCATCAATGCAGAACAAAGGCCCCCTTCTTTCATGAAGAGGAGGTTCAACCCTCGCCTTTTCTGTAAAATAACTTCAGAGAGAGAGGTTAAAGATTCCTGCAAAGCCAAGATGGAGGATTCTAATATCTTTAAGTTTTGGTCTATTGCTGCTTCTAATTGTGTCATTTGTTGTATCCCATGGACCAAGGCAGTGGTTCTTGTGCTCACGCCTGCAGCAACTCCTATTCCTAATAGGATGGCTAAAGTGATGGATATATGTTCTCAGTGGAACCGAGTTTTATGCCCCCCTATTTGAACTTCAAATGAACCTGCATTATGATAAAGCACTCTGGGAAACATCTGCACCTTTACACATTTAATCACATCGTCTTGACAATTTCTTGAAAACATAAACAATGTTTAAGTCTATAGAATTATACTGTTGTAGAGACGGACAAGGCACGGCACCTAAGATACTACCAAAAACAGGGAAACTTTCCGTTTTTTTAGCAACTGGATTCAGAGGGCATTACTTCTGTTATAATCAATTAATTCCCTGAAACTCACGTTTAGGTAGTTTCAGAATTTTGTACCCAACATATAAGGGAAGGGGCGCAGAAGTTCACAGCCTGCAGAAGTTCACAAAAAGCAGATTTTTTTCTGTTTTATTCCTCTGTTCAGGGCAAGTTAACTTTTCAAGACACCTGGGTGAAGGAGAGCTTTTTTTTCCCTTTATTTTTCCCCCTTCCAGCTGTTACCATGGAGCCCAGTTGGTAACTTCTTTATCTTTGAAATGTAGCCATCTCTGTGAAGCCCCAGATCAATGCCAAAGGCCTTGTTCACATATTTTGTGAAAAACTAGTAAGGGGGTGTCTAACTTAGGAGTGCTGATATTTTTAGCCAGTGACCAAGTACAACAGGGCAACATGGAAAGAGGAAGTTTATCTACTTTGAAGTCTTTCATGGGGACTCTTTTCCTGAAAGTCCTAAAGTCAGCCATGCTGAAGACTTCCGTAGAAGGTCAATTAATGTTTTTCTGTGGGCCTGGAACAGAGGGGGGAGATGGGGAAGGCATGGCTGTGAGCAGCTCCGTGGATCTGAGAATGAGGTAGCAGAGATGTGAAAGAATACTGGCAAAGGTGTTTGTGATTTTCCTAGCAACAAAAAGGTGAGCAGTAGAACAGGTAGAACAGAGGAGAAGATAGGAGTTAGTATCCCTAAAAGCCTGTGAGGGACTTTAAATTCTTAGTAACCTGTTTTCACTAATGACAAAGAAACTTTAAAGGCCATTTTCACTACATCTTGGATAGGGGTCTGAGGGTTCTCCTCAGCTGGTTTGAGCTTTGGGTTAGCTGTTAAGAGGAACTGGTGGGACCCGGTGTGGGCACTGACTGGAGAAGAGAGGAGTGATTCGGTGGAGGGTTACCTCAGTACCTGCTACCTCAGAAAGGGGGAAATGGTCTGAGATCCGGCGGAGGTTTGGGTTTTTGATCTAGTAATTGGAGGGGAGAAATCATGTTGCTGAGGTGAGAGTGACAGCAGAGAGTTTGGAGCGGAAGGCTGAGTGTGAGGACCTATTGGAGAAGCATAGTTCAGGATGTGAGCGAAGGAGGGAAAAGGCCTCCACATAGGGAAATCTCCTTTCACCCTTTTGAGGACATTCAGAAGTTAAAAAGGTCATGCAGAATTTGAGGATCTAGAGACCCCTCTAGGGGCCAACAGTTTGGGTGATCTAATTGGTAATAGGGCCAATGCTGTGTACAGAATTTGATGAGGAGTTTGGGTTCCATCATGCACTGCCTGTATGATCACATCCCTAGACATACAGAAGAAGTCGGCATTCCCCCCACACAACCGTGACTGTTTGTGGCTTTGGTAGTCCACCGGGCAAACATAGTAATCTAGGCTAGCCAACCTGCATCTGGCTCGCATGTCCCTACATCCATAATGATTGTTTCCATTATCAATGGTGCAGAATGGATTTAATGGAAATTTAGTGGGATCCTCTTCATCAGGTATATCCCAATAGGAAAGACCTATAGCCAGCTGACAAATGTCTGGGTGGATAGATGTCCACCAAGTCCCTAAGTGGGCTGCATGCGAGATAGATCATACTTCTTTACCAGTAGGATTTGTGATCAGCCATCGCTGCTGAACGGGTTTAATAGGTTTAGGACTACTGGTGGTCAAGGGAAGAGTCTATAGCCTTAGACACAGGGTAAATACACAATTTGAAAGTTTTACCAATCTTTTCCATTTTCCAGCCAGAGTCTGGCAGGGCGCAGGCTTGAGATGAGAGGTATGGATCCAGGAAGTGATTCTGTCTTCCTTTACCACTGTAGGTGTTATAAGTAGCACCTTGTATCGTCATTTCCAGTGGGGTTTCAGGGATGACACCTGATGTCGACTTATGTAGATGAAGTCTCTTACTTGATATTGATGTAGAGTCCATTCGTCCCCAGGTTGATAGGCATTGGCCATCTGTTTTCACAGGTATCCCTGAGTTCTTTCAAGAGCTTTAATTCAGTCAAGCAATGGGGTGTGGAAGGAATCGTTAGGTCTTAGAGTTGGGGTTAGGTCCCTTACTGAAGGAGGGGAACCATGGACAATTTCATAGGGGGTAAGGTTACACAAAGAAACAGAGGGAGTGTTTCTTCCATGAAATAGTGCATAAGGAAGGAGCATAGTACAATCTATTATGCAGGTTTCTAATCTTAATTTCGTTATGGTCTCTTTAATGGTTCTATTCATTCTTTCTACCTGTCCTGAACTCGGTGGTTTATAAGCACAATGTAACTTTTAATTAATCCCCAGGGTCTTGCCTAACCCCTGACTTACTTGGGCTACAAACGCCAGTCCATTATCAGACCTTATTACTTTAGGCAGGCCGTATCTTGTGAAAATATCTTTCAGGATCTTCTTGACAACCATTTGCGCTGTTTCGTTTTTTTTCTTTTTTCCTGGAAAAGGCTTCAATCCATCCTCAAAATATATCTACAAAGACTAGGCGATATTTAATTTCAAACCTTGCTGGCTTAATTTTAGTAAAGTCCACTTCCCAGAATTGTCCTGGTCTGGTTCCTCGTAGGTGCTTTTTTGCAGGAAGCTTGGAAGGGTAAGCATTAACCATGACAGACCTGACAGGCTTTTGTTACCCATTCAGTTATTTCCTTTTGCTTTGAGTCGGTTAGTAAAAAACTCTGTTCTTCATCCTTCAGGAATGAATGCAATTTCTTTGAACCAAGGTGAGTGAGTTGATATACATTTTCTACTGACATATTTAGAGCCGTGACTATAGGAGTTTTTATTGAAGGATTTAGAAATTCCACTTGTGGGCCTTCAGGGTTAAAAGTTATTTTGGCCCGGAGCTTGGTGAGCAGATCTCTGCCCATCAATGGGGCCGGGCATTCTGGGATTACTAAGAACGAGTGATGGATTTTTCCTTTCCCCTGGTCCATGGTCCTCTTAGTTGTCCAAACCCGATATTTTCTGCCATTAGCCCCTTGAATTAGAGACCTTTTTATTTGATAGAGAGACCAATGGGGCCATAAGGGCAGAGTATATTGCCCCTGTATCCACTTCAAAGTTTGCTAGGGTCCCCTCCACTTCAAAATTTACCCTGAGCTCTCGGAGGGGATCTGAGACCCAACATTCTTAGTCATCCTCCAGAGTCAGAATGGCTGGCTAGAGTGGCTGTCTCTTTCAATGGCACTCTTTGAAGCAGTGTCCTTTTTCTTTACAGTAGGCACATTAAATTGAGGCCAGGGGTGGCCTCTAGTCTGGGCCCCGGTATCCCTTCCTGTCTCCATGTTTCTTATTTCTGGCCTATTTGTTGTTGTGACCAGGACCTTAGTCAATGCCTTAGTCTGTCTTTTGTTTCTTTTATCCTTCCTTTGCTCCCTACTCTTCCTCACTTTCTTTCTTATAGTATACCTTCTCGGCTACTCTGACTAAATCTCTCAAAGTCATATCTTGTAATCCATCTAAGCATTGTAACTTTCTTTTAATATCCAGGGCAGCTTGCCCATAAAGGCCATCTTGACAGATGACTTTTGATCCTCTGCCTGAGGATCGAAAGAGTATATCTCCTATATGCCTCCATAATTCTCTCTAAAAACATAGAGGCAGATTCATCAGGCCCTTGAATAATCTCTCTTAACTTGGCAAAATTTGTAAGTCGCCTAGCGGCCACTAAGATACCCACAATTAGAGCCCAGTGATGAGTGGACAGATGCTCCCTACCTTCAAAGGTGTTGGGGTCCCAGTTTCGTCGATTCAAGGGAAAGCCGGGTTAAATATGTTGGGAAGTTTTGTCGGTTACACATCTGGTCAGAGGATATTTTTCTCTAGCATCCAGGAGGATTCTCTTTTGTTTCTCTGTCATGAAGAGACAACCCTAGGTGTTGTTGGCAGTCATCCCAAGTAGGCTGGTGTGAAAACATCAATGACTCGACCACACCTAGGAGACGGTTGGGGTCCTCGGTAAAACGGGGATTTTTATTTTTCCAGTTATATTGGTCTGAAGAGGAGAAAGGTAAATACTGGTAGGCTTGCATTTTTCCCCCAAGGCCGTTGTCAATCATTGGCCCCTAGGGATGGAGGGGGAGCATCATTCGAGTTCCAGGTTTTTCAATCATTCACCGCTGGTGAGTACCTTTAGCCGGGCTAGCTTCCTCCAGAAGAGGAGGGGCTGTGTGTGCCGCGGGGAAATTATCTGGAGGGCGCTGGGCTGGCTTAGCTTTCTCCAATGGTGGAGAGGTTGAGTCAGCAGCAGGGGAATCACTTAGAGGGTGTTGGTCTTTGGGGGACTTGGGCAGGAGATAAGGAGGGGGACGAGAGTCCAGTAGAGTCAAATCTTGTGTCTCAGGGAGAACAGAGGTTGGAGGAGGAGGAGGAGCAGAGGGTTTGAGAGATCATGGGGGAAGCAGTAGGAGTGGGGGTAGGGGCAAGGAAATGCTTCACCCATGAAGGAGATTTGCAGAGGTCCTGCCAAGTTAAGATATATGGCTGTTGATCCAGATGGCTATGTGGCCCTGGCTGAAAGACAATATCGTCTGACTTTTTAAATTAGTGGGAAGTAGAAAGATCCTTCTAGGGGCCATCCGAATACAAAGGTGGGCCATTCTGAGGCACAGAGAGTCTGCCAGGTCCAGAATTTTACTGAAAAAGAAAGATTCTGAGCCCTTAAGGGTACTTTGGTCCAGTGATCGAGGGTTAGGGACACAGGCATTGAAGTGCTCTGTCCCATAATGAAAGATACACAAACAGTAAAAGCAACGACACACGACACAGACAAGACAAGAAAATAAAGACAGACAATGGAACTTCGAACACTGAGACCAGGACTAAGTATCTGGCCCAACCCGATGGGCTGGCAATACTGAATCTGAAACAAAATATCACTGAATTGAGGATACTATTGCTCCTCGATTTCCCGAATACTCTGGAGCATCCCCCAGGGATGTGGCCTGTGGCTCTGTGACACGTATGTCAGCCACCGTCGGAGAGAGCTCACACTCTTCATTGACAGCCATTTTGCGAAGCCCTAACCTGAAACCTGAAACCAGAAAGAGGCACCATACATACCCCAAGAGGAGCCTGTTGGGGTCTCTCGTTCGCCGCTGCCGGATCTCAGTGGAACCTCCATATGTAAAGGTCAGGCGAGCATCGGGTGAAGAGCCCACCAAGAGACTGTCTCATGCAAAAGCAAAGGGTTTATTGGGGATTCAGCATGTTGGGGCTCAGAGCTCACTTGAATAGAGCAGAGAGCCCTGAGAACAGCTTAAGCAGAGCTTATATACTTTCCTTGGAGAGGGCAGAGAGGGAACTTTATTGTTTGGTCTGGGCGAGTGAGCAGTTTGCGTGCAACCGGGTGAATGAGTACATTCTGTAGGTTGGCAGTTGGGGACAGCACATTCTGGGAACAAGATTAGCAAACAGTTCTCAAAATTTCAATAGTGTTTTGTTAAGCATACAGAAAAACAGCAAGCGACATTTACCTATTTTACTAAATTTTCATTACCGAATATACTTTGCCAGATTTCCTAATGTCTCTATTGAAATCTGCTTTCCTACATATTTTCCCCAGTACATCATTGTGACTGACTCTTCACAAGTGCTGACATTTACATTCACTCTATACCCGAAACCCCATAGCTAAAGAACTTTTGGTGCAAATCCTATACTTACTCTCCGTTCTAAACTTACCAACTATCGTCCTAATCCTACCGACTATGCTTTTTTTAATTTTTTTTCTTAAAGAAAGAGTTAGAGAGAGAGGGAGAGAGAGAGAGAATTTTTTAACATTTAGTTTTTTTAGTACTTGGCAGACACAACATCTTTGTTTGTACGTGGTGCTGAGGATCGAACTCGGGCCGCACGCATGCCAGGCGAGCGCGCTACCACTTGAGCCACATCCCCAGCCCCCCGACTATCCATTTTTGACTGGAAGTTCTTTTTGACAATCAATCATTCAAAGTACAAGGTCCTATGCCTTTGTATATTGATTTATCTGAGACATCTGTGCAGAAAATAAATCAAAGCTAAATATTGCAATCAAAGACCCAATGCCCTTCTGGGCTTCAAATATTACCTTTATTTCTGTTTTCGTACTTATATTTTACCTATATATTCTTGAAAATATCGAAGGTTCGCCATACCATTATTCATTCAGCAGAATGATTCCTAACCCCAATCGAAACTGTTATTAACCCTAACCATACACTCTTCCCTCAATCTAACTTTACAGAAGAGCAGGGACAGAGTTGATCTTAAAATACAGGAATGTACGGTTTCTTCCAACTGCTGAGAAACTCAAAGGTCCACGCAAAATGATCTCTGGAAAAGTTGTAGGCACATATGTAGGAACTGAGAGAGCAAAAGTCATCTTCCATTGAAAACAACCTGGTCAGGATGAAGGGATGTGTCTGAATCAGCCTCTCTCTTCTTAATATGGAGAAGAAGGACCAAACCAGGCCAGTGTGGAGAGCACTTCCCGGGTGCCTATGGTTGATATACCATTCGAACTTTTGAAAGTGTCACAGGATGTAGGGGCAGCCTCCATTTCATGGGACACTTTGAAGCAACTGTTAGAACAAAGTGGTTGCCAAGGCAGTGACCTCATTCAGATCATGAAGGAAGTGACCTCACCTAACATCCTTTGTGATGGAACACTCTGAACTTGAGATCCAGGAAGCTAGGCACCCAAATCCTGTTTCAGTCCCAGTCCCAGTCCAAGTGGTCTCAATTGTTCGGATTTACCAAGGACAGAGTCAGTCTTTCTTGGTACCTACGGAGGTGAGGATGCCCAAATGCCAGGAAAGCTCTGAAGAGTGGCCTTTCCTGAGAAAGCAGTTAGTGGATCACCGCTGGCTCCTGAGAACTTCACAGTGTTGACCAAGGAGACCAGATCTGAGACAGGACAGGACATTTCGGGGTAACATAGTATGGCCCACCAATCAGAGGACACTATGGATACTCTCAGACTGACTTGGGGGAAGAAATTGTCTTTGTGGATGTGGCTGTTGGTTTGTGGTTTGGTCTCATGTTCTGAGAATAGGTAATAAAGGCGGTTTTTTGGTTTGAAGTGAATTGTTTCTAATAAGTCTTATGAAAAGGCGAGTGTTTCTAAGTCTGTGTATCCCACTGTGTCCGTGGTTCTAGACATCAGAAAAGAGAATGCATCAATGGATGACTCCTGTCTAGTAGAAATCTTCCCAACATTCATCCTGCCAATTTATGAATGGACTGCGGCTTGCCTTATGAATGGGCAACACCTACTATCTTCCTAAGTTTCTATTTTGTTCCTGAATTCACTCCACTCTCCAAAATAGGCTCATGGTTATGTGTCCAATATATATACCACCTCCAAGCTCTGTGGCATGGCCATGTACTGGATAGCTAAAGGGAATGGCGAGCATCTCAGAAAACTCAGATATCAGTGTGACCAGGAAAGTCTCAGTGGAGAAATCCTGCTTTGGGCCATTTGCTTACCTATTGTTCTGTTGCCCTGAATTTCAGAAAGCTTTTTGCCTCAGACTACTCCTTTGTGAAGCCTGAAGAAAAGAGTCTTCAAATGCAAATGAATGGGCATCACCTGTGGCTCTTTGCTTGATTGCTTTGGAAAGGGATGTGTCTGAATCAGCCTCATGACCCTGTGTGATGCTGTGGCTTAGATTCTTAGCACCTGATGGATCTAAAGAAAGATACCATGTGTGCATCCAAAACCAAAATGGCCAAATGAGGAGTCAGTGTGGATTAAGTCTTTTGCTTTCCTCTGTTAGGTTCCTGAAATCCATCAAGTGAGAATAGGGATCTTTTGGGTCAAATGAGTTCTTCAAACCCTGCAGAGACTAGCCCAGAGGTGCTTGGCTTTTCTCATGACTCCAAATCACATAAAGAATCTATACCTGAAAGTAAGTAGGCCCCAAATTGGAGATGCAGAGCAGTATTAAGTGCAGGCCTATTTAATCACTCTTGGTTCTCAGGAAGGGTGTCCAGGCCACCCTGACTTTAGGCAAATGAGGGGCAAGGGAACTTATTTGGATACTGTCTTTGTCTGTGCCCCTCATGGAAATTTCCAGCCAGAGGTTATGATAAGTGTCTATATGGAGAATGTTGAGGGCCATGTGGGAGTGTTTTGGTTTTAATTCTGGTCGTTTGTGTGGCGGTTGGAAGAGATGACTTAGTTCACCTGGGCTTGAACTCTGGTGTTATTAGAGACTGAATTCTGGAACTGTCCTCAGAGAAGTATTGCCATGAATTGTGTTGGAATTTTAGGAGGCAACACATGAGAGTCATCCTGAAAACTGAGATCCTGGCCAAGGTGGCTTCCACAGAGCACTGGGAATCTCAGCCAGGATTTCATGTGATTTTATTCTGAAAGTCTTGGCAGCCATAATTGAGAGTCAAAACACACATAGACCTCACATTTTAGACCTCAATGGGCCTGGATTCATGTGAAATATTGGCCACTCTTTGGGAAGCCTTGCCTGTGAGAGTTCTCCAGAGATTTCTTTGAAATGAGCTTCCTCACCATTTAATGTTTCCTAAATAATTTGAAACCCACAGTGCCTCCAACTTCATCTTTGAAAAATAGCTAAATACATACCATGAATTTTTTGAAATTTCAATGACCAGGTGGCAATGGAGAAACTTTGAATGACTTGTTGCTGGTCATGAGTGTACCAGACTGTGCTTGGATTTACTTGGTTTCATGAAAACAGTGTAGAAAAGAGATCCCTGTAAGTTGGAGACTGCTGAGTAGTGGGCCTAGAGCAGTGGTGTGCAGGTATGTGATAAAACATCTGTGGTGGTACCATGTGGATCTGCCCTTGGATTCCAAATGGCTTGAGACTGAGATGTTGAAGTCAGCAGACCCTATTATATAAAAGCATCTTGTTATATGGAGAGGTTTCCGGGCAATGTTCAGAATCAGATTGCTATGGACAAGCGGGCAAGCTATGTGGGGTAGAAGCCTGGTTGGTGCATTTTCCTGCAGACCTTGACCCACCACATGTGACAGAACTCCCTCCATCACTGGTACCTGTTGAACTCCTTGTATTTCCTGAAGCAAATACCAAATTCACAGTGCAGCAGCAAGAAACACCTCGAAAAGTGGAAGATGATCAAATGGCTTCACAGTCCACATGGGAAGACACTTAGACCCCAGTGGCCACAGTTTACCTACAAAGAGAGAATTCAGCACTGCTTCCTCATGTTCATTGGAAAATAAAAAACCATATCTTCCAGGTCACAGAGATCAGACCCAGCTTTGTTGGTCTCACTAGAAAGGATGCTAAAATTCCTGACAACAACATATATTTCAAGTGCCCAACCTCAGAGGCAGTTTCTCAAGAGTCTTTAGGCCCAATGAGCTCCATGTTTGTGGAGTGTTTACCCTGTCCCTCACTTTTGGAAACTCCTCTACCACATCCAAGATTGTGAACTCCTGAATATTTTCCATTTCCGATATGTATTCACAGATTTCCTAACTCTTCTTCTCTAATTGTGTTTATTTGGGGCAAAGGTAATGTAAAGGCAATGTTCTGGATGAGAGTGGGAATATTTTTGTGTAGCACATATTTGCATACACATTGGATTCATTTTCCTATTTTCCATTCGAATTACTGAATTCCTGACATTAACCCATACCCTAATAGACTCTGACTACTAATCCTAAAATGATGGACAAAAATAACCAAACAGAATGGAAATGAAAGCAGTTCAGAGAAGGCATGGTGTATAGTTGGACTTTCCTTTTGAATGATAAAGGGTAGGTGTTATAAATCTAGTCAATTTTTAATTGAAATTGATCTCCATGTGTTTTTAAAGTTAACAAATATGTGAATTCCTGTCTCCCTTTCTCTGCAGCCTGTTCAGCACATGTATTTTTATATGAAAATATAGAAACATAACTGGTATCACACGTATATCCTTGTGAGTTTGGCTGTCTTGGGAGATACAAATTGTGGGAAGAGATCACTCCTCCTAAACGCTGTTGGAACTGAAACTTCAACCTATGTGTGAACTTCCTAGTTGAACAATATTATACATAAATCCATGTTCAGTAAAATGATTATTTTTGGATCTGTGGATGATATATGATTCATAGTGAATTTCGATTGGCATGCATATTGATACATTTTAGTGTCTGTGTGTGTGTGTGTGTGTGTGTGTGTGTGTGTGTGTGTATATATAAATACATAAATGCACACACACATATCTATATCTATCTATCTATCTATCTATCTATATATATATATATATATATATAAACTCTCAAGATTTTTCAAAATATGAAATATATGTTTCTTATTATACACTCCCTAAATTCATTCGTGTTCATATATGTAAATTTATAGTCAACATTTCACAAGATTATTCTCATAAAAATTCATCCACTTGAAATACGTATTCGTTTCCTAGTACTGAAAACTAACTTCAGTGAATAGTGCATACAAATCATAATATTTCTACAGTAACTGAGCCAGTTTAGCATCAATGCAAGTAGATTCCTATGGGATATGATGTGTATTTTGATGTTCATTTTCATTCAAAACTGGTGCATTACTATTTTTTCAGTTTTTGCACATCATTGGATATATATTTCATCCACAAGTTAGGAAATTTATAGGCTTTTTTTATACTTACAATCAAATCCTGCTTCAGAACATATGAATTCCTCTATATTTCTTGACTCATCTTTTCATGAGATTTCTTTCCAAACACATTATTTTCCATTTCCATAATAACTTTTGAAGCTAAACTCACACACCCTTCATGATAAAACATAACCCTAATATTACCATTAGATGTATAACTCGTTGGAATGAATGATTGTATATCAATATAAGATTTTTATATATTTTCAGATATCAATTCAATCCATGATTTAAAGTGGAAACAGTATATTATTTATTCACAGTATTGTCAATTCATTCATTTCTTCAACATTCATAGACACAGGGTACAACTCTGTGTACCCCCAATACTAATTTATACCTCTTCAAAATATTGCTCCCAAAATGTTAGAAGAAATACTCATGTCACCTGATCTACATATACATTTTATCAGAGTAATATTCTGATCACAAAATGCAAAGGTCACACTTCTGATTGTAGCAAATCCTAGATGGAAAGTGATCCTGGATTACTAAAAACATCCATGTCCAGGTTTCCTAATGCTCTCAAATGTCAATCATATTGGTGACTAAATATTTGTTTCTTCCTAAGATTATATATTGAAACTCAACCTTGTTGATAATGTCTAATCCTATCATTCACTTTATACTTTGCCTGATTTCATAATGTGTGTATTGATATCTGATTTCCTACATAATTTTCCCAGTTCATCATTGTGACTGACTCTCCACATGTGCTGAAATTTACATTCACTCTCTAACCGAAAACCTAGGGCTATTGAACTTTTGGTCCAAATCCTATACTCACTCTTCTTCCGAAACAGACCGACTATCTTCCTAATCCTAACAACTATCCCTTTTTGACTGGATGAACTCTTCTACATTCAATCATCCAGGGTACAAGATGATATGCCATTGTATATTGATTTATCAGAGACATCTGTGCGAACGAAATTCAATGCTAAGTATTCCAATCAAGGGCCCAATGCGCTTCTGGGCTTAAAATCTTACCTAGATTTCTGTTTTCATACTTATATTTCAAATCTATATTCTTATAAATATCCCAGGTTCCCAATACCATTATTCATCCAGCAGAATGATTCCTAACTTAAATAGAACATGTTATTAACCCTAACCATACATTGTTCCCTCAATCTAACTTTATAGAAGAACAGGGACAGAGTTGGTCTTAATATAGAGGAATATAGGGGATCTTCCACCCGCTGAGAACCTCAAAGGTCCATGCAGAAATTATCCCTGGGGAAGATGAAGGCAGCTATAAAGGACCTGAGAGGGCAAAAGTCATCATGTAAGGCAAACAACATGGTTAGGATGAAGGGATGTTTATGAATCAGCCTCTCTCTTCTTAATGTAGAGAAGATGGACCAAACCAGGTCTGTGTGAGAGCTGTTCCCGGGTGCCTATGGTTGATATATCGTTCTAAGTTGTGAAAGTGTCACAGAAAGTAGGGGCAGCCTCCATCTCATGGGACCCTTTGAAGGAACTGTTAGGACAAAGTGGTTGCCAAACCAGTGACCTCATTCAGTTCCGAACGGAAGTGACCTATCTCACTTCCTTGGTCTTGGAACACTCTGAACTTGGAATCCCAGAAGCCAGGCACACAGAACCAGTCCCAGACCCAGTCCCCCTGGGCTCACTTGTTTGGTTTTACCAAGGACAGAATCAGTCTTTCTTGGTACCTACTGATTTGAGAATGGCCAAATGCCAGGAGAGCTTTGGAGAGTGGCCTTTCCTGAGAAAGAAGGTAGTGGCTCAAAGCTGGCTCCTGACAACTTCAAAGAGTTTGCCAAGGAGTCCAGATCTGAGACAGTACAGGGCATTTTGGGGGAACATAGTATGGTACAACAATCAGAGGTAATTCCGGAGAGTCAAAGACCTACTTGGGGGAAGAAAGTCCTATGTTGTTGTGGGTGTGAGTTTGTTGTTTTTTCTCATGTTCTGAGAATTGGTAGGAAAGGCAGTTTGTTTGATTTGAAGTGGACTGTTTCTAGTAAGTCGTTTGACAAGGCAAGTGTTTCTATGTCTATGTATCCACTGTGTTTGTAGTTGTAGACATTAGAAAACATAATGCATCAATGAATGTGTCCTGTCTAGTATAATGCTTCCCAGAATTCATACTGCCCAATTTATGATTGGACTGCAGCTTTCCTTATGGATGGGTAGCAATTACTATCTTCCTAATTTCCTGTTTTATTCCTGAATTCTGGGCACTCTCCGGAATAGGCTCATGGTTTTCTGTTCAAGATACTGTGACATGGCCATGTACTGGAGAGCTGAAGGAAATGGGAGCATCTCAGGAAACTCAGATATCAGTGTGACCAGTAAAGTCTATGTGGAGAAACCCTGCTTTGGGAATTTTGCTTACCTATGGTTCTGGTGCTGTGAATATCTAGAAGGTCTTTGCCTTAGGCCACCCCTTTGTGAATCCTGAAGAAAAGAGTTTTCAAATGGAAATGAATAGGCATCACCTGTGGCTCTTTGTTTTATTGCTTTGTAAAGAGATGTGTCTGAATCAGCCACTTGGCCCAGTGTGATTATTTGGAGAAGTACATCAGTATTAATGGCAGGTGTATTTGATCATTCCTGGTTAACAGGAAGGGTTTCCAGGCCACCCTGACTTTAGGCAAATTAGAGGCAAGGGAGATTATTTTGGACACTGTCTTGGTATGCACCCCTCATGGAAACCTCAACCCAGAGGTTATGATGAGTGTCTATATAAAAGAAGATGAGGGCCATGTGGGAGTGTTTTGGTATTAATTGTGGTCAGTTGTGTGGCAGTAGGAAGAGATTCCTGGATCAACCTGGGCTTGAACTATGGTGTGATTCCCCTTAGAGACTGAGTTTTGGAACTGAACTCAGTGAAGTATTACCATGAATTCTGTTGGGATTTTAGAAGGCCATGCAGGAGAGTTGCCCTTGGAGACTGAGATTTAGGCCCAGGATGGCTTTCCACAGAGCACTGGGAATCTCAGCTAGGATATCACATGATTTCATTCTGAAAGACTTGGCAGCCATACTTGAGAGTCAAATAACACATGGAACTCACATTGTAGACCTCAATGGGCCAGGCTTCATTTGACCTTTTGGCCACTCTTTGGGAAGACTTGCCTGTGAGAGTTCTCCTGAGCTTTCATTGAAATGAGCTTCCTCACCATTTAATGGTTCCTGAATGAATTGAAATCCACAGTGACACCAACTTCATCCTTAAAAAATGGCTAGATAAATACCATGGAATAATTCCCAAGAGCAGGTGGCACTGGAGAATCATTGGATGTTCTGTTGCTGATCATGAGTGTACCAGACAGTGCCTTGATTTACTGGGTTTCATGAAAATGGTGTAGAACAAAGATGCCAGTACGTTGGAACCTGCTTAGTAGTGGGCCTAGAGCAGTGGTTTGCAGGTGTATGATAAAACATCTGTGATGGGGCCACATGGATCTGCCATTGGCTTCCAAATGCCTTTTGACTGACATGGTGCAGCCAGCAGACCCTTATATGTAAAGGCATCTTGTTACATTCAGAGGTTTTAGGGCAATGTTCAGAATTGGGTTGCTACAGACAAGGGGGCAAGCTTTGTTGAATAGAAGCCTGGTTGGGGCGTTCTCCTGCACACCCTGACCCACCACACGTGAGAGTACTCCCTCCAGCACTGTGTCCCCGTTGAACTCATGGTATTTACTGAAGCCAATACCAAACTCCCAGTGCAGCAGTAAGAATCACCAGGAAAAGTGGAGAATGACCAAATGGCTTCTCAGTCCACACGAGGAGACACTTAGCTCCCAGTGGCCACAGTTTACCTACAATGAGGGAATTTAGAACTGCTGCCTCATGTTCACTAGAAAAGAAGAAACCATGTCCTTCACGTCACATATATGCAGATCCAGCTTTGATTGTCTCACTACAAAGGAAGCTGAAGCTCTTGACAACAACATATATTACAAGGGCCCAACCTCAAAGGCAGTTTCTCAAAGAGTCATTAGGCCAGCAGAACTCCATATTTGTGGAGTATTTACCCTATCCCATACTTTTGGAAATTCCTCTACCGCCTCCAAGGCTGTGAACTCCTGAGCATTTTCATTTCCACATATGTATTCACAGATTTTCTAACTCTTCTCCACTAATTGTGTCTTAATTGGGGCGAAGGTTATGTCAAGGCATTGTTCTGGATGAGAGTGGGATGATTTTTGTGTAGCACATATTTGCATACACATTAGATTCATTTTCATATTTTCCATTTGAAATAATGAATCCCTGACATTAACCCATAACCTACTAGACTCTGACTACTAATCCTAATATGATGGAGAACAAGAAACCTAACAGAATAGAAATACAGGCCATTCATAGGAGGCATGGTGCATACTTGGACTTCCCTTCTGCTTTATCAAGGGTATGTGTTATAAATCTAGTCAACTTTTTATTGTAATAGTTCTCAATGAGTTTTTAAAGTTAACACATATGTAAATTTCTGTCTCCCATTCTCTGTAGCCTATTCATCACATGTATTTTTTATGCATATTTAGAATCCTACCTGGTATCACAAGTACATTTTTGTAAGCTCACTGATTTTGAAAGATACATATTTTGATAAGATATCAATCCCCCTAAATCATGATGGAACTGAAAATTAAACCTATTGGTGAATTTCCTAGATGAACAACATTATATATAAATCGATGTTCAGTAAAATGAATATTTTTGGATATGTGGATGATATGTATTACACGGTGAATTTCGATTAGCATATAGATTGCTACATTATAATGTCTGTGTGTGTCTGTCTATCTATCTATCTATCTATATATATATATATATATATATATATATATATATATATATATATATACTGTCCAGATTTTTCAAAATGTGAAATATATGTTTCTTATTATACACTCCTTAAATTCACTCATGTTTCTATATGTGGTTTATAATCAACTTTTCACAAGATAATTCTCAGAAATATTCATCTGCCTGAAATACATAATTATTTCCTAGTACTGAAAACTAACTTCAGTGAATGGAGCTTACAAATCCTAATATTTTTACAGTAACTGAATCAGTTAAACATCAATGCAAGTAGAATCCTACGGGACATGATGTGTATTTTGAAGTTCATTTTTATTCAATATTGGTACATTATTATTTTTTCAGTTTATGGACATCATAGGATATATGATTTCATCCACAAGTTCAAAAATTTATAGGCATTTGTTTCACTTTTAATCACGTCCTGCTTCAGAACACATGTATTCCTCTAAGTTTCTTGACTGGTCTTTTCATGAGATTTCATACCAAACACATTAATTTTGATTTCCATAATCACTTTGGAAGCAAAACTCACATACCATTCATATTAATTATCACTCTGATATTACCATTAGATGTATAACTGGTTTGAATGAATGATTGTATGTCAATATAAGATTTCTTATATCTTTTCAGATATCAATTCTATCCATTATTTAAAGTGGAACCAGTTATATTATTTATTCACACTATGGTCTCTTCATGCATTATCTCTATATTCATAGACACAGTGTACACCTCTTTGTACCCCCAATACTAATTTATACGTCTTCAAAATATTGCTCCCTGAAATGGTGGAAGTGGACTCATGTCACCTGATCTTCATATACATTTAATCACAGAAATATTCTGGACACAAAATGCAAAGGTCACACTTATGATTGTATAAAAGCCCAAATGGAAAGAAAACATGGATTACTAAAAACATCCATGTCCAGGTTCCCTAATGCTCTCAAATGTCAATTCTATTGGTGACTACACATGTGTTTCTTCTTAAAATTATATATTCAAACTCAACCCAATGGAAAATGTCTAATCCTATCCCTCACTTTATAATTTGCCTGATTTCATAATGTCTCTATTGCTATCTGCTTTCCTACATATATTCCCCAGTTCATCATTGTGACTGACTCTTCACATGTGCTGACATTTACTTTCACACTCTAATAAATAACCTATTGCTAAAGAACTTTTGTTCCAAATCCTATACTCACTCTTCTTCCTAAACATACTAACTATCTTCTTAATCCTACCGAGTATCCCTTTTTGACTGGATGTTCTCTTCTACATTCAATCATTCAAGTAACAAGGTCTTATGCTATTGTGTATTGATTTATCTGAGACATCGGTGCAGAATGTAATTCAACGCTAAGTATCACAATCAAGGGCCCAATGCCCTTCTGGGCTTCAAATCTTACTTAGATTTCTTTTTTCATACATATATTTCATCTCTATATTCTTAAAATAATCACAAGTTTCCAATACCATTATTCATGCAGCAGAATAATTCCTAACCCAAATGGAACATGTTATTAACACTAACCATACACTGTTTGTGTTAATAACATGTTTACAGAAGAGCAGGGACAGTGTTGATCTTACAATACAGGAATGTAGTGGATCTTCCATCTGCTGAGAACCTCAAAGCGCCATGCAGAAGTGATCCCTGGAGAAGATGTAGGCAGGTATGAAAGACCTGAGAGAGCAAAAGTCATCTTCCATCGCAAACAACCTGGTCAGGATGAAGGGATGATTCTGAATCAGCCTCTCTCATCTTAATGTAGAGAATATGGACCAAACCAAGACTGTGTGGAAAGCTGTTCCTGGTTCCCTATGGTTGATATACCATTCTAATTTGTGAAAGTGTCACAGGAAGTAGGGGCAGCCTCCATCTCATGGGACCGTTGAAAGAAACTCTTAGGACAAAGTGGTTGCCGAGGCAGTGATCTCATTCAGTTCCTGAAAAAAGTGACCTCAACTCACTTCCTTATTGATGGAACTCTCTGAACATGGGATCCAGGACGCCAGGCACCCAGATCCAGTCCCAGTCCCAGTCCCAGTGGTCTCACTTGTTTGGATTTACCAAGGACAGAATCAGTCTTTCTTGGTTCCTCCTAAGGTGAGGAGGCCAAATGCCTGGAAAGCTCGGAAGATGGGCTTTTCCTGGAAAAGCAGGTAGCGGCTCACTCCTGGTTCCTGACAACTTCACAGAGTTGGCCAAGGAGACCAGATCTGAGACAGAACAGGACATTTTGGGGGAACATAGTATGGCCCACCAGTCGGAGGATACTCCGGATAGTCTCATACCTATTTGGGGGAAGAAGGTGTCATTGTCAGTGTGGGTGTGGGTTTGTGGTTTTGTCTCATGTTCTGAGAATAGGAAGTAAAGTCAGTTTGTTTGGTTTGGAGTGAACTGTTTTTAGTAAGTCGTTTGACAAGGCAAGTGTTTCTGGGTCTGTGTATCACACTGTGTCCGTGGTTGTAGACATTAGAAAAGAGAATGCATCAATGGATATGTCCTGTCTAGTAGAAAGCTTCCCAGCATTCATCCTGCCCATTTTATGAATGGACTGTGGATTGCCTTATTAATGGGCAATACCTGCTACCTTCCTAATTTGCTGTTTTCTTCCAGAATTCTGGACACTCTCCAGAATAGGCTCATGGTTTTGTGTCTAAGTTATGTACAACCTCCAAGCTCTGTGACAAGGCAATGTTCTGGATAGCTGAAGGAAATGACGAGCATCTGAGAAAACTCAGATATCAGTTGACCAGGAAAGTCTCAGTGGAGAAACCCTGCTTTGGGCCATTTGCTTACCTATTGTTCTGTTGCCCTGAGAGTCAGGAAGTCTTTGTCTCAAGCCACCCCTTTGTGAATCCTGAAAAAAATGGTTTTCAAATGGAAATAAATAGGCTTCACCTTTGGCTCTTTCGTTAATTGATTTGGAAAGAGTTGTGTCTGAATCAGTCTCTTGGCCCAGTGTGATTCTTTGACTTAGATTCTCAGCACCTGATGGATCTAAAGAAAGATCCCATGTGTGCATCCAAATCAAAAATGGCAAAAAGAGCTGTCATTGTGGATGAAGTCTCTTGCCTTCCTCTGTAAGGTTCCTGAATTCCATCAAGTGAGAATAGGGATCATTTGGGTCAGATGAGTTCATCAAAGCCCTTCAGAGGCTATCCCGTAGGTGCTTAGGTTTTCTCATCACTCCAATTCACATAAAGTATCTTTAACCGACACTCAATAGGCCTCAAATGGGAAAAGTGGTGCAGTATTACGGGCAGGCCTTTTTGATCACTCCTGGTACAAAGGAAGGGTGTCCAGGCCACCCCGAATTTAGGCAAATGAGGAGCAATGGAGCTTATTTTGGACACTGTCTTGGGCTGCGTCCCTCATGGACACCTCCAGCCAGAGGTTATGATGAGTGTCAATATGGAAGAAGATGAGGGCCATGTGGGAGAATATCAGTTTTATTGTGGTCATTTGTGTGGCAGTTGGAAGAGATGACTGGGTCCACCTGGGCTTGAACTCTGGTGTGATTCCCCTTAGAGACTGAGTTCTGGAACTCACCTCAGAGAAGTATTGCCATGAATTGTGTTGGGATTTGAGGAAGCCACGCATGAGAGTCATCTTTGGAGACTGAGATCAAGGCCCAGGGTAGCTTTCCACAGGGCACTCTGATCTCAACCAGGATATCACATGATTTTATTCTGAAAGACTTGGAAGCCATTGTTGAGAGTCAAAACAGACAATGACATCACATTTTAGACCTCAATGGCCCTGGCTTCATGTGACCTTTTGGCCACTCTTTGGGAAGCCTTGCCTGTGAGAATTCTCCAGAACTTTCATTGAAATGAGCTTCCTCAACATTTAATGGTTCCTGAATGAATTGAAACCCACAGTGCATCCAACTTCATCCTTGAAAAATGGCTAGATAAATACCATGAAAATTTTCAATTTCCCATGACCAGGTGGCACTGGAGAACCATTGGACATTCTGTTGCTGATCATGAGTGTACCAGACTATGCCTTGATTGATTGGGTTTCATGAAAATAAGTTGGAGCCTGCTGAGTAGTTGTCCTAGAGTAGTGGTTGGCAGGTGTGTGAAAAACATCTGTGGTGGGGCCATGTGGATCTGCCATTGGCTTCCAAATGGCTTGTGACTGACATGGTGCAGTCAGCAGACCCTCCTATGCAAAGGCATCTTGTTATATGGTGAGGTTTCAGGGCAATGTTTACAATCAGGTTGCTATGTTTAAGGGGGCAAGCAATGTGGGATAGAAGCCTGGTTGGTGCATTCTCCTGCATACCCTGACCCACCACGCCTGACAGAACTCGCTCCAGCACTGTGTCCCAGTTGAACTCCTTGGATTCCATGAAGCAATTACTAAACTCCCAATGCAACAGCAATAAACACATATAGAATCCTACCTGGTACCACACCTACATTCTTGTAAGGTGAACGACTTGGCAGATACAAATTGTGAGAGAAGATCACTCCTCCTAAACACCGTTGGAACTGAAAATATAACCAATGGATGAGCTTCCTAGTTTTACAACATTATACATAAATCCATGTTCAGTAAAATGAATATTTTAGATCTGTGAATGATATATATTTCATGATGAATTTCGAATAGCATATATATTGCGAGTTTTTAATGTGTTTGTGTGTATGTATATATATGTGTATATATATACATACACACATTCTCCAGATTTTTCAAAATATGAAATATTTGTATCTTAATATACACTCCCTTAATTCATTCATATTCATGTATGTGGATTTATGATGATCTTTTCTAAATATTATTCTCAGAAATATTCATCCACCTGAAATACTTCTTTGTTTTTTGTACTGAAAACTAACTTCAGTGAATGTTGCATACAAATCCTAATATATCTAGAGTAACTGACCCAGTTTAACCTCAATGCAAGAAGATTCAAATGGAACATGATGTGTATTTTGATGTTCATTTTAATTCAACACTGGTACATTACTATTTCTTCAGTTTATGCACATCATAGGATATATATTTCATCAAAAAGATGACAAAATTATAGGCGTTTTTTCACTTTCAATCACTTCCTACTTTAGAACACATGTATTCTTCCATATTTCTTAACTGGTCTTCTCAAGATTCTTTTTTCCAAACACATTATTTTCGATTTTCATAATCACATTGAAGCAAAACTCACACACCCTTCATGATAAACCATAACCCTAATATTAACATTGATGTATAACTTGTTGGAATGAATGATTGTATATCAATATAAGATTTTTCATATTTTCAGATATCAATTCAATCCACCATTTAAAGTGGAACCAGTTATATTACTTATTCACAGTTGGTCTATTCATGCATTATCTCTATATTCATAGACACAGGGTACACCTGTTTGTACCCCAAATACTAATTTATAAGTCTTCAAAATATTGCTCCCAAAAATGGTGGAAGAAATTCTTATGTCACCCGATCTATATATACATTTTATCACAGTAATATTCTGGACACAAAATTCAAAGGTCAAACTTTTATTTGTACCAAAGCCTAAATGGAAAGTGAACATGGATTACTAAAATCATCAATTTCCAATTTGCCTAATGCTTTCAAATATCAATCCTATTGATGACTACATATTCGTTTCTTCCTAAGATTATATATTCAAACTCAACCCTGTTGAAAATGTCTAATCCTATCACTGACTTTATACTTTGCCTGATTTTGTAATGTCTGTATTGATATCTGCTTTCCAACATATTTTCTCCAATTCATCATTGTGACTGACTCTTCACTTGTGTTGACATTTCCATTCACTCTGTAACCGAAACCCTATTGCTAAATAACTTTTGTTCCAAATTTTATACTAACTCTTCTTCCTAAACCTACTGACTATCCTCCTAATTTTACCGACTATCACTTTTGAATGGATGTTCTCATCTACATTCAATCATCCAAGTAAATGTAGGGCGAGTGTCAGAGGATGAGACCACCAAGAGACTATCTCATGCAACAGAAAGGGTTTATTTGGGGTCCAGCATGCTGGGGCTCAGAGCTCACTTGAATAGAGCAGAGAGCCCTGAGAACATCTTAAGCAGAGCTTATATAATTTTCTTGGAGAGGGCAGGGAGGGAAGTTTATTGATGGGTCAGGGCGAGTAAGCGGTTTGTGTGTAAACGCGTGAGGGAGTACATTCTGCAGTTTGGCAGTTGGGGACAGCACATTCTGGGAACAAGATTAGGAAACATTTCTCAACATTTCAACAGTGTTTTGTTAAGCGTACAGAAAAACAGGAAGTGACAAGTACATATTTTATTAACATTTCATTCCCCACTTCTTCTTCTGGCTACTTTTAATCATAAAAGTGATTGTTGGGGGGTGTCACATTTTATGTATGCTAGTGGGGTATTAACATAAATTTAACTTGTCCAATTTGAGCTTGGAGAAAAGAAATTACATGGTTGAGAAACAGGGTTTTATAGTAAGCAATAAAATGAGGATTATTATTGGACCGGCCAGGGTTGATTAAAATGTAGTTAACCAGGGGGACTGTGTAAACCCAGACTCAAACCACCAATTTTGGGTCTCTATCTCTCTTTGATGCTCTTCAAGGCATCTTTTTAATTTACTCATAGAGTTTGTTACAACTCCAGTATGGTCGACATAAAAAAAAAAAAAAAAAAAAATTCTTTCCTCAATGCAGCACAAAGGCTCCCTTCTCTCATGAAATGGAGGTCCAACCCTCGACTTTTCTGTAAAACAACTTCTGCCGCAGTCTTTGGCTGGGCACAAATCACGAGTCTCCACACAGCTTGTAGATTCAAACAGCAATTCTTTATTCCCGAACTCACACCGGCCGTCTACAAACACGCTCTGGGGGAATCCACGTTCTCTGCCCAAATCCACTCTCTCCCAAATCCACTCTGCATGGGCTTCTGTCTCCCAAAATATACTGTCTGACCCTAAGCACTCAAGAGGAACTCAGCAGCAGGATACGCCCTATTCTAAAGGGGGAACACCCTAATCTCCTATTATGCTAAACTGCCCTATTCTAAAGGGGGAACACCCTAATCTCCTATTATGCTAAACCGCCCTATTCTAAAGGGGGAACACCCTAAACACGGATCCTGCCCTGGTCCTTGAGCAAGGTCACCTTTCAGAAGTCCTTTCACTAGACAGCATGGGAGTAAGCTGGCAAGGAATTTGTCATACCTACTTGGCTGATGGCTCCCAGCAAACTTCAAAGAGAGAGGTAAAAGATTCCTGCAAAGCTGTGATGGAATTTTCTAATATCTTTAAGTTTTGATCTATTGCTGCTTCTAATTGGGTCATTTGTTGTGTCCCATGGACGAGGGCAGTGGTTCCTGTGCGAACCCGGGCAGCAACTCCTATTCATAATAGAATGGCTAAGGTGAGAGATATATGTTCCCACCTGAATCGGGTTGTATGCCCCTCTATTTGATCTTCAAATGAACCTGCATCATAATAGAGCACTCTGGGAAACATCTGCACCATTACACAATTAATCACTTCTGTTGACCATTTCATAAAAACATAAACAACGTTTAAGTATATAGAATTATATTGTTGTAGGGACGGAAAAGGCAAGGCACCTAAGATAGCACCAAAGACAAGGAAACAGTCATATTTGGTTGCAACCAGATTCAGAGGGCATTGCTTCTGTTGTAATCAATTAATCCCCTGAAACCCAAGTTTAGGTAGTTTCAGAATTTTGTACCCAACATGTAAGGGAAGGGGCTCTGAAGTTCACAGTCTGCAGAAGTTCACAAAGAGCAGTTTTTGTTTCTGATTTTTCCTCAGTTCTGGGCAAGTTAAATTTTCAAGGACACCTGGGTGCGGGAGAGCTTTTTTTTCCCCTTTTTTCCCTCTGCCAGCTGTTTCCACGGAGCCCAGTTTGCAACTTATCCATCTTACAAATATAGCCATCTCTATGAAGCCCCAGCTCAAGGCCAGAGGCCTTGATCACATATGTTGTGAAAAACTAGTAAGGGTGTGTCTAGCTCAGGAGTGCTGATTTTTTTCAGCCAGTTGCCAGGTAGACCAGGGCAACACAAAAAGAGGAAGTTTATCTACACTGAACTCTTTTATAGGGACTCTTTTGCTGAAAGTCCTAAAGTTAGCCATGGTGAAAACTTCTGGATAAGGTCAGTTAAGACTTTCCTGTGGGCCTGGTACAGAGGGGGAAGACGGGAAATGCAGGGCTGAGCGCAGCTCTTTGGATCTGAGAATGAGGAAGGAGAGATGTAAAAGAATAATGGAAAAGGGTTTTGAGATCTTCCTAGCACCAAAAACATGAGTAGTAGAACGGGTAGAACAGAGAGGGAGATGGGAGTGAGTATCCCAAAAAGCCTGTAAGGGACTTTAAATTCTTAGTAACCTGTTTTCAGTGATGACAAAGCAACTTTAAAGGCCATTTTCATTACATCTTGGATAGGGGTCTGAGGGCTCTTCTCAGCTGGTTTGAGCTTTGGGTTAGCTGGTAAGAGGACCTGGTGGGACCTAGTGTGGGCACTGACAGGAGAAGAGAGGAGTGAGTGAGTGGAGGGTTACCTCAGTACCTGCTACCTCAGCAAGGGGGCAATGGTCTGAGAAACGGTGGAGGTTTGGGTTTTTAATATAGTAATTGGAGGGGAGAAATCAAGTTGATGATGTGGGAGTGACAACAGAGAGTCTAGAGCAGAAGGCTGATTGTGAGCATGTATTGGAGAAGCATAGTTCACGATGTGAGCAAAGGAGAGAAAAGGCCTCCACATAGAGGAATCTCCTTTCACCCTTTTGAGCACTTGCAGAAGTTAAAAAGGTCACACAGAATTTGAAGATCTAGAGACCCCTCAGGGGGCCATCAGTTTTGGTTGTCTAATTGGTAATATGGCCAATGCTGTGTACAGAATTTGATGAGGAGTTTGGGTTCCATGTGGCAGTCCCTGTATGCTCACATCCCCATGACTTACAGAAGATGTTGGCGTTTCCAGCACACAGCCTTGACTGTTTGTGGCTTTGATAATACACTGGGCAAACATAGTAATCTAGGCTAGCCAACCAGCATCTGGCTCGCGTGTCCCTACATCAATAATGTTTGTTTCCATTATCTATGGTATGGAAGGAATTTAATGGAATTTTAGTGGGATCCTCTTCATTAGGGATATCCCAATAGGGAAGACCTATACGCAGCTGACAAATGTCTGGCTGGAGAGATGGCCACCAGGTCCCTAAGCGGGCTGTATGCAAGATAGACCATACTTCCTTTCCAGTAGGATTTGTGATCAGACATCGCTGCTGAACAGGCTTATGAGGGTTAGGACTACTGGTGGTCAAGGGGAGAGTCTATAGCCTTATCCACACAGCGAATCCACAATTTGAAAGGGTTTCCAGTCTTTTCCAGTTTCCAGCCAGAGTCTGGACAGGGCACAGGCTTGAGATGAGAGGTAGGGATCCAGGAAGTGATTTTGACTACCTTTACCCTGTAGGTGTTATAAGTAGCACCTGGTATGGTCCTTTTCGGGGGAGTTCCAGGGATGACACCAGATGTCGTCTTACATAGATGAAGTCTCTATTTGATATCGCTGTAGAGTCCCCTCATCCCCAGGTTGGTAGGCAGTGGCCATCTGTTTTCACAGGTGTCTCTGAGTTCTTTCAAGAGCTTTAAGTCTGTTAAGCAAGGGGGTGTGGAAGGAATCGTTAGGTCTTAGAGTTGGGGTAGGACCCTTACTGGAGGAGGGACACCATAGAGAATTTCACAGGGTGTGAGGTTACACAAAGAAATAGATTGAGTATTTCTTGCATGAAACAGTACATAAAGCAGGAGCATAGTGCTATCTTTTATGCCGGTCTCTAAGCTTAATTTCGTTATGGTCTCTTTAATGGTTCTATTCATTCTTTCTACCTGTCCTGAACTCGGGGGTCTGTAAACACAATGTAATTTCCAATTAATCCCCAGGGTCCTTGCTAACCTCTGAGTTACCTGGGCCACGAACGCCGGTCCATTATCAGACCCTATTACTTTAGGCAGGCCATACCTTGGAAAAATATCTTCCAGAATCTTCTTGACCACCATTTGCGCTGTTTCATTTTTTTTCTTTTCTTTTTTTTTGGGGGGAAAGCTTCAATCCATCCTGAAAATGTATCTACAAAGACTAGGAGATATTTAAGTCCATTCCTTGCTGGCTTAATTTCAGTAAAGTCCACTTCCCAGAATTGTCCTGGTCTGGTTCCTCGTAGGTGCTTTCCTGCAGGAAGCTTGGAAGGGTAAGAATTAACCAATTGATGGACCCAACAGGCTTTTGTTATCCATTCAGTTGTTTCCTTTCACTGTGAGTCGGTTAGTGGAAAACTGTTTTTGATCCTTCAAAAATGAATGCAGTTTCTTTGAACCAAGGTGAGTGATTTGATGTACATTTTCTACTGACATAGTTAGAGCCGTGATTATAGGAGTTTTTACTGAAGGATTTAGAAATTCCACTTGGGGGCCTTCAGGGTTAAAAGTTATTTTGGCCCAGAGCTTTGTGAGCAGATCTCTGCCAATCAATGGGGCCATGCATTCTGGGATTACTAGGAAGGAGTGATGGATTTTTCCTTTCCCCTGGTCCATGGTCCTCTTAGTTGTCCAAGCCTGATATTTACTGCCATTAGCCCCTTGAATTAGAGACCTTTTATTTGATAGAGGTTCCAATGGGGCCTTAAAGGCAGAATATATTGCCCCTGTATCCACTTCAATGTATACTGGGGTCCCCTCCACTTCAAAAGTTAACCTGAGCTCAAGGAGAGGATCTGAGCCCCGACTTTCTTAGTAATCCTACAGAGTCAGAATGTCCAGCTGGCCTGGCTGTCTCTTTCTAGGGCACTCTTTAGCCCAGTGTCCTTTTTTTTTAGAGTAGGCACATTGAATTGAGGCCAGGGGTGGCCTCTAGTGTGGTCCCCGGTGTCCCTTCCTGTCTCCATGTTTCTTAATTTCTGGTCTATTTGTTGTTGTGACCAGGACCTTAGTCAATGCCTTAGTCTGTCTTTTGTTTCTTTTATCCTCCCTTTGCTCCATACTCTTCCTCAGTTTCTCTCTTAGTATACCTTCTTGGCTTCTCTGACTAAACCTCTCAAAGTCATATCTTGTAATCCATCTAAGCATTGTAACTGTCTTTTAATATCCAGAACAGCTTGCCCAATAAAGGCCACCATGACAGATGCCTTTTGATTCTCTGCCTGAGGATCGAAAGGAGTAAATCTCTTATATGCCTCCATAATTCCCTGTAGGAACATGGAGGGACATTCATCAGTCCCTTGAATAATCTCTCTTACCTTGGCCAAAATAGTTGATCGCCTAGCGGCCACTAAGATACCCACTATTAGAACCCGGCAATAAGAGGAAGGATGCTCATTACCTTCACAGGTTTTGGGGTCCCAGTTGGGTCTGTTCAAGGGAAAGGCGGCTTTGCATATGTTGGGAAGTTTTGTCGGTCACCCATCTGGTCCGAGAATATTTTTTTCTAGAATCCAGGAAGATTCTCTTTTGTTCCTCTGTCATGAAGAGAGTCCCTAGGAGTTGTTGGCAGTCATCCCAAGTAGGCTGGTGTGAAAACATCGATGATTCAACCACACCTGAGACCCAGGTGGGGTCCTCAGTAAAAGGGGGATTGTTATTTTTCCAGTTATTTAGGTCTGAAGAGGAGAAAGGTAAAAACTGGTAGGCTTGCACTTTTCCCCCATGGTTGTCATCAATCATTGTTCCTTAGAAATGGAGAGGGAGCATCACGGGAGTTCCAGGGATTTCAATCATTCAACGCCGGCAAATTCCTTTAGCCGGGCCAGCATCCTCCAGGGGAGGAGGGGGTGTGTTTGCTGCAGGGGAGTTATTTGGAGTGCGCTGGGCTCGCTTAGCTTCCTCCAATGGCGGACAGGCTGAGTCAGCAGCAGGGGAATTACTTAGAGGGTGTTGGGGGTTGGGGGACGAGGGCAGGGAATAAGTAGTAGGACGAGAGTCCAGTAGAGTCAAATCTTGTGACTCAGGGAGAACAGAGGTTGAAGGAGGAGGAGGAGCAGAAGGTTTGAGAGAGCATGAGGGAAGGAGTAGGAGTGGGGGCAGGGGCAAGGAAAAGCTTCACACATGGAGGAGGAGAATTGCAGATGTCCTGAAAAGTTAAGATATATGTCTCTTGATCCTGATGTCTATGTGGCGCTGGCTGAAAGTCAATATCTCTGACTTTTTAAATTAGTGGGAAGTAGAAAGATCCTTCTAGGGGCTATCTGAATCCAAAGGTGGGCCATTCTGAGGCACAGAGAGTCTGCCAGGTCCAGCGTTTTACTGAAAAAGAAAGATTCTGAGCCCTTAAGCGGACTTTGGTGCAATGATCAAGGGTCAGGGAAAAAGGCATTGAAGTGCTCTATCCCATTATGAAAGATAAACAATCAGTAAGAGCAACGACACACGACACAGACAAGACAAAACAATAAAGACAGGCAATGGACGTCCAACACTGAGACCAGGACTGAGTAGCCGGCAAAACCTGATGGGCTGGATATGCCGAATCTGAAACAAAATATCACTGAGTTGAGGAGACTATTGTTCCTCGATTTCCCGAGTTCTCTGGGGAGTCCCCCAGTGACGTGGCCTGTGGCTCTATGACATGTCTGTCAGCCATCGTCGGAGAGAGCTCACACTCTTCATCAACAGCCATTTTTCCAAGCCCTAACCTGAAACCTGAAACCAGAAAGAGGCGCCTTACATACCCCGAGAGGAGCCCGTTGGGGTCTCTCATCTGCCGCTGCTGGATCTCAGTGGAACCTCCATATGTAAAGGTCGGGCGAGCGTCCGGGGAAGAAACCACCAAGAGACTGTCTCATGCAAAAGCAAAGGGTTTATTATGGGTCCAGCATGCTGGGGCTCAGAGTTCACTTGAATAGAGCAGAGAGCCCTGAGAACAGCTTAAGCAGAGCTTATATACTTTCCTTTGAGAGGGCAGGGCAGGATGTTTATTGATGGGTCCGGGTGAGTGAGCTGTTTGTGGGCAACTGGGTGAGGAAGTACTTTCTGCAGTTTGGCAGTTGAGGACAGAACATTCTGGGAACAAGATTAGCAAACAGTTCTCAAGATTTCAACAGTGTTTTATTAAGCATACAGAAAACAGGAAGTGATAAGTACCTATTATATTAACCTTTCGCTACCGAGTACACTTTGCCAGATTGCCTAATGTCTCTATTGATATCTGCTTTCCTACATATTTTCCCCAGTTCATCATTGTGACTGACTCTTCACATGTGGTGACATTTACATTCACTCTATACCCGAAACCCTATAGCTAAAGAACTTTTGGTCCAAATCCTATGCTCACTCTCCTTTCTAAACCTACCGACTATCTTCCTAATCCTACTGATTATCCCTTTTTGACTGGAAGTTCTCTTTGACAATCAATCATCCAAAATACATGGAACTTTGCCATTGTATATTGATGTATCTGAGACATCTGTGCAGAAAATAAATCAAAGCTCAGTATCACAATCAAGGTCCCAATGCTCTTCTGGGCTTCAAATCTTAAATAGATTTCTGTTTTCATACTTATGTTTCACCTATATATTGTTGTAAATATCGCAGGTTTCCAATACCATTATTCATCCAGCAGAATGATTCCTAATGCAAATTGAACCTGTTATTAACCCTAACCATACACTGTTCCCTCAATATAACTTTACAGAAGAGCAGGGACAGAGTAGGTCTTACAATATAGGAATGTAGGGGAACTTCCTATTGCTAAGAAACTCAAAGGTACATGTAAAAATGATCCCTGGAGAAGTTGTAGGCAGCTATGAAGGAACTGAGTGAGCAAAAGTCATCTTCTCTTGCAAACAACCTGGTCAGGATGAAGGGATATGTCTGAATCAGCCTCTTTCTTCTTAATGTAGAGAAGAAGAACCAAACCAGGCTGTGTGGAGAGCTGTTCCCGGTTGCCTATGGTTAATATACCATTCAAACTCGTGAAACTGTAACAGGAAGCAGGGGCAGCCTTCATTTCAGGGGACCCTTGGAAGCAACTGTTAGGACAAAGTGGTTGCAAATGGTGTGAGCTCATTCAGTTCCTAAAGGAAGTGACCTCAGACCTCACCTCACATCCTTGGTGATAGAACTCTCTGAATTTGGGATCAAAGAATCCAGGCACCCAAATCCCATTCCAGTCCCAGTAGCAGTGGTCTCACTTCTTTGGATTTACCAAGGACAGAATCAGTCTTTGTTGGTACCTACTGATATGAGGATTGCCAAAAGCCAGGAAAGCTCTGAAGAGTGGCCTTTCCTGAGAAAGCAGGTAGTGGATCACCGCTGCCTCCTGACAACTTTACAGAGTTGGCCAAGGAAACCAGATCTGAAACAGGACAGGCAATTTCGGGGGAACATAGTTTGGCCCAATAGTCAGAGGACACTCCGGATAGTCAGAGACCTACTTGGGGGAAGAAGGTGCTTTGTGGGTGTGGGTGTGTGTTTGTGCTTTTGTCTCATGTTCTCAGAATAGGTAGGAATGGCGGTTTGTTTGGTTTGGAGTGAACTGTTTCTAATAAGTGATTTGATAAAGCAAGTGTTTCTATGTCTGTGTATCCCATTGTGTCCTTGGTTGTAGACATTAGAAAAGAGAATGCATGAATGGATGTGTCCTGTCTGGTAGAAAGCTTCCCAGCATTCATCCAGCCGAATATATGAATGCACTGCGGCTTCCCTTATCGATGGGCAACACCTGCTATTTTCCTAAGTTCTGGTTTTATTTTTAAATTCTGGCCACTCTCCAGAATAGGCTCATGGTTTTGTGTCCAAGAGAAGTACCACCTTCAAGCTCTGTGACATGGCCATGTACTGGATAGCTGAAGGGAATGGCGAGCAACTAAGAAAACTCAGATATCAGTGTGACCAGTAAAGTCTCAGTGGAAAAACCGTGCTTTGGGCCTTTTGCTTACCTTTTGTTCTATTCCCCTGTATGTCAGGAATTTCTTTGCCTCAGGCCACACCTTCGTGAAGCCGGAACAAAACACTTTTCAAATGGAAATGAATGGGCCTCACCTGTGGCTCTTTGCCTAATTGCTTTAGAAAGGGGTGTGTCTGAATCAGCCTCTTGGCCCTGTGTGAGGCTGTGGCTTAGATTCTTAGCACCTGATTGATATAAAGAAAGATCCCATGTGTGAATCCAAAACCAAAATGCCCAAAAGAGGAGTCATTGAGGATAAAGTCTCTTGCCTTCCACTGTAAGGTTCCTGAACTCCATCAAGTGAGAATAGGGATCATTTGGGTCAAATGATTTCTTCAAAGCCCTGCACATGCTAGCCCAGTGGTGTTTGTGTTTTCTTATGACTCCAATTCACATAAAGATTCTAAACCCCACTGTCAGTAGGCCTCAAATTGGAGAAGCAGAGCAGTATTACAGCAGGCCTATTTGATCACTCCTGGGTTACAGGAAGGGTGTTCAGGCCACCCTGACATTAGGAAAATAAGGGGCAAGGAAGCCTATTTTGGACACTGTCTTGGGCTGTGTCCTTCATGGAAACTTCGAACCAGAGGTTAAGATGAGTGTCTATATGCAATAAGATGAGGGTCATGTGGGAATGTTTTGGTTTAATTTTGGTCATTTGTGTTGGGGTTGGAAGAGATGAGTAGGTCAACCAGGACTTGAAATCTGGTGTGATTCCCCTTAGAGACTGAGTTATGGAACTGAACTCAGAGAAGTATTGGCATGAATTGTTTTGAGTTTTTAGGAGGCCACACATGAGACTCGCTCTTGGAAACTGAGACCTAGGCCCAGGCTGGCTTTCCACAGAGCACTGGGAATCTCACCCAGGATATCACAAGATTTTATTCTGAAAGACTTGGCAGCCATAGTGAAAACACACATAGACCTCACACTGTAGACCTCAATGGGCCTGGCTTCATGTGACCTTTTGGCGACTCTTTGGGAAGACTTGCCTTTGAGTGTCCTCCAGAGATTTCATTGAAATGAGCTTCCTCACAATTTAATGGTTCCTAAATGAATTGAAACCCACAGTGCCTCCAACTTCCACCTTAAAAAATGGCTAGATAAATACCATAAAATTTTTGAAATTCCTATGACCAGGTGGCACTGGAGAACCTTTGTATGCCCTATTGCTGATCATGAGTGCCTTTATTGACTGAGTTTCATTAAAATGGTGTAGAACAGAGATGCCAGTAAGTTGGATACTCCTCAATTGTAGGCGCAAGCTTTGGTGTGCAGGTTTGTGATAAAACATCCGTGGTGGGGCCATGTGGATCTGCCATTGCTTCCAAATGGCATGTGACTGACGTGGTGCAGCCAGGAAACCCTTATATGTAAAGGCATATTGGTATATGGAGAATTTTTAGGGCAATGTTCATAATCAAGTTGCTATGGACAAGGGGACAATCTATGTGGGCTAGAAGCCTGGTTGGTGCATTCTCCTGCAGTCCATGACCCACTACACATGACAGAACTCCCTTCAGCACTGTGTCCCAGTTCAACTCCTTGTATTTCGTGTAGAAAATACCAATCTCCCAGTGTAGCAGCAAGAAACACCACGAAAAGTGGAGAATGACCAAATGCCTTCACAGTCCACACGGGGAGACTCTTAGACCCCAGTGGTCACAGTTTACTTACAAGAGAGAATTCAGTACTGTAGCCTAGTGTTCATTGGAAAATAAGAAACCACGTCCTCCAGGTCACATAGATGTAGACCCAGCTCTGATGGTCTCACTAGAAAGAAAGCTAAAGCTCCTGACAACAACATATATTTTGAGTTCCCAACATCAGAGGCAGTTTCTCAAGAAGACTTTAGGCCAGAAGAGCTACAAGTATGTGGAGTGTTTACCTTGTCCCTTACATTTGGAAACTCCTCTACCACATCCAAGGTTGTGAACTCCTTTGAATTTTCCATTCCAGATATATATTCACAGATTTTCCAACTCTTCTCCTCTAATTGCGTCTTATTTGGGGCGAAGGTAATGTGAAGCCATTGTTCTGGATGAGAGTGGGAAATTTATTGTGTAGCCCATATTTGCATGCACATTGGATTCATTTTCCTTTTTTCCATTCAAAATACTGAATCCCTGACACTAACCCATACCCTACTAGACTCTGACTACTAATCCTACTATGATGGAGAATAATAACACAAACAGAATAGAAATACAAGCCGTTCAGAGGAAGCATGGTGTATAGTTGGACTTGCCTTTTGCATGATAAAGGGTAGGTGTTATATATCTAGTCCATTTTTCATTGAAATAGTTCTCTATGTGTTTTTTTCCTTTAATTTTTATTGTTGGTTGTTCAAAACTTTACCTATTGCTTGACATATCATATTTCACACTTTGATTCAAGTGGGTTATGAACTCCCATTTTTACCCCGTATACAGGTTTCAGCATCACATCTGTTACACATCCACTGTTTTACGTATTGCAATAGTAGTGTCTGTTGTAGTCGGCTGTCTTTCCTATCCTCTACTATCCCCCATCCCCTCCCCTCCCATCTTCTCTCTCTACTCCATCTACTGTAATTCATTTCTCCCCCTTGGTTTTTTCCCCCCTTTCCCCTAACTTCCTCTTGTATGTAATTTTGTATAACCATGAGGGTCTCCTTCCATTTCCATGCAATTTTCCTTCTCTTTCCTTTTCTCTTCCACCTCTCACCCCCGTTTAATGTTAATTTTCTTCTCATGCTCTTCCTCCCAACTCTGTTCTTAGTTACTCTCTTTATATCAAATAAAACTATTGGCATTTGTTTTTTTTTTTTTTTAGGGATTGGCTAGCTTCACTTAGCATAATCTGTTCTAATGCCATCTATTTCCCGGCAAATTCTATGATTTTGACATTTTTTAATGCAGAGTATTATTCCATTGTGTATAAATGCCACATTTTTTTTCCTTCGTCTATTGAAGGGCATCTAAGTTGGTTCCACACTCTTGCTATTTTGAATTGTGCTGCTATGAACATCAATGTAGCAGTGTCAATGCAGCATGCACTTTTTAGGTCTTACGGAATACACTGAGAAGGGGAATAGCTGGGTCAAATGGTGGTTCCATTCCTAGCTTCCAAGAAATCTCCATACTTCTTTCAAATTGGCTGCACCAATTTGCAGTCCCACCAGCAATGTACAGGTGTACCCTTTTCCCCACATCCTCGCCAGCACTTGTTGTTTGACTTCATAATGGCTGCCAATCATACTGGAGTGAGATGGTATCTTAGGGTGGGTTTGTTTTCCATTTTTCTGACTGCAAGAGATGGTGAGCATTTTTTCATGTACTTATTGATTGATTGTATGTCCTCATCTGAGAAGTGTCTGTTCAGGTCCTTGGACCATTTGTTGATTGGGTTATTCGTTTTCTTATTGTTTAATTTTTTGAGTTCTTTGTATACTCTGGATATTAGGGCTCTATCTGAAGTGTGAGGAGTAAAGATTTGTTCCCAGGATGTAGACTACTTATTTACCTCTCTTATTTTTTCTTTTGATGAGAAAAAACTTTTTAGTTTGAGTAAGTCCCATTTGTTAATTCTAGTTATTAACTCGTGTGCTATGGGTGTCCTATTGAGGAATTAGGAGCCCAACCCCACAGTATGTAGATCATAGCCAACTTTTTCTTGTATCAGATGCAGTGTCTCTGATTTGATATCAAGCTCCTTAATCCATTTTGAGTTAACTTTTGTGCATGACGAGAGAAATGGATTCAGTTTCATTTTGTTGCATATGAATTTCCAGTTTTCCCAGAACCATTTGTTGAAGATGCTATCCTTCCTCCATTGCATGCTTTTAGACCCGATTGGCATTGCATTTAACATATAGAGAATTTTGGTTATATTGCCATTTTGATGATGTTAGTTCTGCCTATCCATGAACATAGTATATTTTTCCATCTTCTAAGATCTTCTTCTATTTCTCTCTTTAGGGTTCTGTAGTTTTCATTTTATAAGTCTTTCACCTCTTTTGTTAGGTTGATTCCCAAGTATTTTTTTTGTGTGTGTGTGTGTGTGGATATTTTGAATGGAGTGGTTGTCCTCATTTCTATTTCAGAGGATTTGTTGCTGATATACAGGAATGCCTTTGATTTATGCGTATTGATTTTATATCCTGCCACTTTGGTGAATTCATTTATTAGCTCTAATAGTTTCTTTGTATACCTTTTTGGGTCTGCTAAGTATAGAATCATGTCATCTTCAAATAGTGATAATTTACGTTCTTCTTTTCCTATTTTTATGCCTTTGATTTCTTTAATCTCTCTAATTGCTCTGGCCAGTGTTTCGAGAACTATGTTGAACAGAAGTAGTGAGAGAGGGCATCCCTATCTTCTTCCAGATTTTAGAGGGAATGCCTTCAATTTTTCACCATTCAGAATGATGCTAGCCTGAGGCTTAGCATAGATTGCTTTTACATTATTGAGGTATGTTCCTGTTATCCCTAGTTTTTCCAGAGTTTTGAACATAAAGGGATGCTGTACATTGTCGAATGCTTTTTCTGCATCTATCGAGATGATCAAATGGTTCTTATTTTTAAGTCTATTGATGTGATGAATAACATTTATTGATTTCTGTATATTGAACCAGCCTTGCATCCCAGGGATGAATTCTACTTGATCATGGTGCACAATTTTTTTAATATGTTTTTGTATCCGATTCGCCACAATTTCATTGAGGATTTTTGCATTTTTCCTGAAATAGCTTGAAAAGTAATGGTATTAGTTCCTCTTTAAAGGTTTTGTAAAACTCTGCTGTATACCCATCCGGTCCTGGGCTTTTCTTAGTTGGTAGTCTTTTGGTGGTTTATTCTATTTCCTCAATTGTTATGGGTCTGTTTAGGTTGCCTATATCCTCCTGACTCAATCTGGGCAGATTATATGACTTGAGAAATTTATCGATGCCTTCACTATCTTCTATTTTATTGAAGAATAAGAATTCAAAATGATTTCGGATTATCTTCTGTATTTCTGAACTATCTGTTGTGATACTGAATTCTCCCTATTCTTTTCTTTGTTAGCTTGGCTAAGGGTCGGTCGATTTTATTTATTTTTTCAAAGAACCATCTTTTAGTTTTGTCAATTTTTTCAATTGTTTCTTTGTTTCGATTTCATTAATTTCAGCTCTGATTTTAATTATTTCTTGGCTTCTACTTCTTTTGCTGTTGTTTTGCTCTTCTTTTTCTTGGATTCTGAGATGAAGTATGAGATCATTTATTTGTCTTTTTTTTTTTTCCTTTTTTTAAGGAATGAAATCCAAGCAATGAATTTTGTTCTTAGAACTGCTTTCAATGTGTCCCATAGATTCTGATATGTAATGTCTGTGTTTTCATTTATCTCTAAGAATTTTTTAATTTCCTCCTTGATGTCTTCTATAACCCATTGATCATTCAGTAACCTATTTTTCATTCTCCATGTGATACATGATTTTTCCTTCTTTCTTTCATTGTTGATTTTCAGTTTCATTTCCTTATGATCAGATAAGATGCCTGGTATTATATCTACTCCTTTATATTGTCTAAGAGTAGCTCTGTGACATAATATATGATTTATTTTTTAAGAAGTATCCATGTGCTGCTGAGAAAAAAGTGTAACTGCTTGATGTTGGGTGGTATATTCTATATATATATATATATATATATATCATAAGTCTGGGTTATTAATTGTGTTATTGAGTTCTATAGTTTCATTATTCAACTTTTGTTTGGAAGATCAGTCCAGTAGTGAGAGAGGTGTGTTTGAGTCTCCCATGAGTATTGTATATTGGTTTATTAGAATCTTGAACTTGAGAAGAATTTGTTTGATGAACATAGCTGCACCAATGTTTGGGGCATATATATTTATGATTGTTTTGTCTTGTTGGTGTATGGTTTCCTTGAGCAGTATGTAGTGTCCCTCTTTATCCCTTTTGATTAACTTTGGCTTGAAATCTATTTTATTTGATATGAGTATTTACACTTCTGCTTGTTTCCGAAGTCCATATGAGTGATATGATTTTTCCCAACTTTTCACCTTCAGTCTATGTATATCTTTTCCTAACAAATGTGTCTCCAGTACGCAGCATATTGTTGGGTCTTGTTTTATGATCCATTCTACTAGCCTGTGTCTCTTAATTGGTGAGTTTAAGCCATTAACATTTAGGGTTATTATTGAGATATGGGTTGTTCTTCCAGCCATATTTGTATATTTATGTTACTAAACATGGTTTGTTTTCCTCCTTGATTATTTTCCCCCCTTTACTCCTCTACCTCCCACTGTTGGTTTTCATTGTTATTTTCCATTTCCCCTTCCTGTGATGTTTTGCCAAGGATGTTTTTAAGAAATCGTTTTCTAGCTGCAAATTCTTTTAACTTTTGTTTATCGTGGAAAGTTTTAATTTCGTCTTCTATCCTGAAGCTTAATTTCGCTGGATACACAATTCTTGGATGGAACCCATTTTCTTTCAGTGTTTGAAAAATGTTATTGCAGGATCTTCTAGCTTTCAGAATCTGTGTTGAAAGATCAGCTGTTATCCTGATTGGTTTACCACTAAATGTAATCTGCTTCCTTTATCTTGTAGCTTTTAAAATTCTCTCCTTTTTCTGTATGTTGGGCATCTTCATTATAATATGTCTAGGTGTGGATCTCTTATGATTTTGCACATTTGGCATCCTGTAAGCTTCTAGGATTTGCGATTCTGTCTCATTCTACAAGTCTGGGAAGTTTTCTCCTTTATTTCATTGAATATATTGCTCATTCCTTTTGTTTGGACCTCTATACCTTCCTGTATCCCAATGACTCTTAAGTTTGGTCTTTTTATGTTACCCCTTATTTCTTGGATGTTCTGCTCATGGTTTCTTAAAAGTCTTGCTGAGCTGTCTGTGTTCTTTTCAAGTTGAAATAATTTGTCTTCATTGTCTGATGTTCTATCTTCTAAGTGTTCTACTCTGCTGGTAGTATTCTCAATTGAGTTTTTAAGTTGGTTTATTGATTCCTGCATTCCTAGGATTTCTGTTTGTTTGATTTTATAATCTTTATCTCCCTGTATAGTTGATCTTATGCTTCTTGGATTTTTTTTATGTAATTCATTATCAAGGTGATCTTTCATTGTCTGATTTTGCTCTCTAATGTCTTCCTTGAGACTCCAGATCATCTGAAGCATGTATATCCTGAGTTCTTTATCTGACATTCCATCTTCTGCAGATATTACCTCTTCTAACGTTGACTTTACCTGCATTGCTTATGGTCCTTTCTTTCCTTGTCTTTTCATACTGTTCATATTCCTTTCTGCTTGGTGAAACTGTTGTGTTATTGAATTTTTCCCCTATATATTTATATTGCTCTTGTATAGTTTCAAAATCTCCCTCGCAGGCACGGGTGGTGGCTCTGCCCCTCCTACAATTGGGACAATGTGCCTACCACACCAGCAGGCTGCTGGGCCTGTTCTGTAAGTCGGTAGCTGGTCCGCCTACCTTGAAGGTGCGAGCAGCAACTCTGCCCCTCTGCAGGCACTGGGCCTGTTCTGCCAGTGGGTCGCAAGTCGGGCTACTTTGCAGGCGTGGGCGGCAGCTTTGACCATCCGCGGGCCACTGGGTCTGTTTTGTCTGTCCCTTGCAGGTCTGTCTACCTTGCAGGCACCTGTGGCTGCTCCGCCCCTCCCCCAACCGGGACGATGTGTCTACCATGCTGGCGGGCCATAGGCCTGGTCTGTCGGTGGTTGCAGGTCCACCTACCTTGCAGGCGCAGAGGGCGTCTCTGCCCCTCCGCAGATTGCTGGGCCTGTCCTGCTGTGGGTCACAGGTCTGCCTACCTTGCAGGCCCGGCGGCATTGCCCCTCCCCCAACCAGGGCGATGTGTTTTCCACGGTGGCGGGCCACTGGTCCTGTTCAGCCGGTGGGTCGCAGGTCCGCCTACCTTGAAGGAGCGATTGGCAGATCTGCCCCTCCCTCTCTCAATGTGTTTTTAAAGTTGACAAATATGTGAATTCCTGTCTCCCTTTCTCTGTAGCATATTCAGCACATGTATTTTTATATGCACATATAGAATCCTACCTGGTATCACACGTACATTTTTGTGAGGTTGCTGACTTGGCAGATACAAATTATGAGAAGAGATCATTCCTTCTAAACGATGTTGTAACTGAAAATTTAAGCTATGGGTGAGCTTCCTAGTTAAACAATATTACACATAAATCCACGCTCAGTAAAATGAAGATTTTTGGATCTGTGGATGATATATATTTCATGAAGAATTTCAATTGGCATATATATTGCTACTTTTTAATGTCTGTTTTGTGTGTGTGTGTGTGTGTATACACACTCTTGTATATATATATATATATATATATATATATATATATATATATATATATATATACACACTCTCCATATATTTCAAAATATGAAATAGATGTGTCTTATGTACAGTCCCAAAATTCATTCATGTTCATGTATGTGGAATTATAATCAAATTTTCAAATTCATTCATGTTCATGTATGTGGAATTAGAATCAAATTTTCACAAGATTATTCTCAGAAATATTCATCCACCTGAAATACATATTTGTTTCTTAGGACTGAAAACTAAATTCAGTGAATGGTGCATTCAAATCCTAATATTTCTACATTAACTGACTCAATTTAACATCAATGCAAGAAGATTCCTATGGGACATGATGTTTATTTTGACGTTCATTTTTACTCAACACTGGTACATTACTATTCCTTCAGTGAATGCACATCAGAGGATATGTATTTCATCTACAATTTCACAAATTTATAAGCATTTGTTTCACTTTCAGTCACTTCCTGCTTCAGAACACATGTATTTCTCCAGGTTTTTTGACTGGTCTTTTTATGAGACTTTTTTCCAAAAAAAATATTTTCAATTTCCATAATCAATTTTAAGCAAAACTCACACACTCTTCATGATAAACCATAATCCTCATATTACCATTAGATGTAAAACGGGTTGGAATGAATGGTTGTATATCAATATAAGATTTCCTGTATATTTTCACATTTCAATTCAATCCATTATTTGAAGTTGGAACCAGTTATATTATTTATTCACAGTATGGTCTATACATGCATATTCTCCATATTCAAAGACAAAGAGTGCACCTGTTTGTTCCCCGAATACTAATTTATACATCTTCAAAATATTGCTCCCAGAAATGGTGGAAGAAATACTCAGGTCACCTTATCTACATATACATTGTATCACAGTAATATTCTGGACACAAAAAGCAAAAGTCACACTTATGATTGTACCAAAGCCTAAATGGAAACTGAACATGGATTCCTAAAAACATCCAGGTCCAGTTTGCCTAATAGTCTCAAATATCAATCCTATTGGTGACTACGTATTTGTTTCTTCCTAAAATTATATATTCAACCTAAATGCAGTTAATAATGTCTAATCCTATCACTCACTCTATACTTTGCCTGATTTCCTAATGTCTCTATTGATGTCTGTTTTCCTAAATATTTTCCCCAGTTCACCATGTGAGTGGCTCTTCACATGTGATGATATTTACTTTCACTCTCTAAGCGAAACCCTATTGATAAAGAATTTTTGGTCCAAATCCTGTACTCACTCTTCTTCTGAAAGCTACTGACTATCTTCCTAATCTTACTGAGTTTCCCTGTTTGAGTGGAAGTTCTCTTTTCCATTCAATCATCCAAGGTACAAGGTCCTATGCCATTGATTATCGATTTATCTGAGACATATATGCGGAACATAATTCAAAGCTAAGTATCACAATCAACAGCTCAATGCCCTTCTGAGCTTCAAATCTTACCTAGATTTCTGTTTTCATACTTATATTTTATGTCTATGTTTTAATAAATATCACAGGTTCCCAATACCATTATTCATCCAGCAGAATGATTCCTAACCCAAATCAAACATGTTATTAAACCCTAAACATACACTGTTCCCACAATCTCACTTAACAAAAGACCAGGGACAGTGTTGGTCTTACAATACAGGAATGTAGGGGATATTCCATATGCTGAAAAACTCAAAGGTCCATGCAGATGTGATCCCTGGAGAAGATATAGGCAGCTATGAAGGACCTTAAAGAGCAAAACTCATCTTCCATTGCAAACAACCTGGTCAGGATGAAGGGTTGTATCTTAATGAGCCTCTCTGTTCTCAATGTAGAGAAAATGGACCAAACCAGGCCTGTGTGGAGAGCTGTTCCTGGGTGCCTATGGTTGATTCACCATTCTAACTTGTGAAAGTGTCACAGGAAGTAGGGGCAGCCTCTATCTCATGGGACCCTTGGAAGCAACTGTTAGGACAAAGTGATTGCCAAGGCAGTGTCCTCATTCACTACCTGAAGTAAGTGATCTCACCTCTCTTCCTTGGTGATGGAACTCTCTGAACTTGTGTGCAGAAGCCAGGCAACCAGAGCCAGTCCCAGTCCCAGTCCCATTGAGGTCACTTGTTTGGATTTACCAAGGACAGAATCAGTGTTTCCTGGAACCTACTGATGTGAGGATGGCCAAATGCCAGGAGAGCTTTGTAGAGGGGCCTTTCCTGAGAAAAAGGTACTTTCCCATTTCTGGCTCCTGACAACGTCACAGATTTGGCCAAGGAGACCATATCTAAGACAGGACAGGCCATTTGGGGGTACATAGTATGGCCTACCAGTCAGACGACACTCAGGATAGTCACAGAATTACTTGGGGGAAGGAGGTGTCTTTGTGGGTGTGGGAGTGAGTTTGTGGTTTTTTCTCATGTTCTGAGAATAAGTAGGAAAGGCAGTTTGTTGGGTTTGGAGTGGACTGTGTCTAGTAATTCCTTTGACAATGTGAGTGTTTCTATATCTGTGTAACTCTCTGTGTCCGTGGTTGTATTCATTAGAAAAGAGAATTCATCTATGGATGTGTCCTGTCTAGTAGAAAGAATTCCAGCATTTATCCTGCCTAATTTATGAATGGACTGTGACTTGCCTTATCAATGGGCAACACGTACTATCTTCCTAAGTTCCTGTTTTCTTTCTGAATCTGGCCACTCTCCAGAGTAGGCTCATGGTTTTTTGTCCAAGTTATGTACCACCTCCAACCTCTGTGACATGGCCAATGTATTCTATAGCTGAAAGGAAAGGGAGCATCTCAGAAAACTCAGATATCAGTGTGACAAGGAAAGTCTCAGTGGAGAAAACCGGCTTTGGGCCTTTTGCTTCCCTATTCCTCTGTTGCCCTGAATGTCAGGAAGGTCTTTGCCTCAGGCCACCCCTTTGTGAATCCTGAAGAAAACAGTTTTCAAATGGAAATGAATGGGCATCACCTGTGGCTGTTTGCTAAAATGCTTTGAGAGATATGTGTGTGAATCAGCCTCTTGGCCGTGTGTGAGGCTGTGTCTTAGATATTCAGCGCCTAATGGATCTTAAGAAAGATCCCATGTGTTCATCCAAAACCAAAATGTCTAAAAAATCAGTCATTGTAGATGAAGTTTATTGCCTTTCTCTGTTAGGTTCCTGACCTCCAACAAGTGAATTTGGGGATCCTTTGAATTAATCGAGTTCTTCAAAGCCCTGCAGAGGCTAGCCCATATGTGCTTGGGTTTTCTAATGAATCCAAATCACATAAAGAATCTATACATGACAGTCAGTAGTCCTCAAATTGGAGAAGCAGAGCAGTATTAGTGGCAGGCCTATTAAATCACTCCTTGTTTACAGGAAGGGTGTCCAGGTCACACTGACTTTAGGCAAATGAGGGCAAGTGAGATTATTTCAGACTCTGTCTTGTGCTTTACCCCTCATGGAAACCTCCAGCCAGAGGTAATGATGAGTGTCTATATGGAAGAAGATGAGGGCAATGTGGGAGTGTTTTGGATTTAATTGTGGTCATTTATTTGGCTGTTGGAAGATAAGACTGGGTCCACCTGGGCTTTAACTCGGGTTTGATTCACCTTAGAGACTGAGTTCTGGAACTGACCTCAGAGAAGTATTCACATGAATTGTGTTGGGATTTTAGGAGGCCACGCATTAGACTTGCCCTTTGAAACTGAGATCTAAGCCCAGGGTGCCTTTCCACAAAGCACTGAGAATGTCAGCCAGGATATACCCGGATTTTATTCTGAAAGACTTGGCAGGCATATTTGAGAGTCAAAACACCCATGGACCTCACATTGTAGACCTCAATGGGCCTGGCCTCATGTGACCTTTAGGCCACTCTTTGGGAAGCATTGCCTGTGAGAGTTCTCCAGATCTTTCATTGAAATGAGCTTCCACAACATTTAATGGTTCATGAATGAATTGAAACCCACTGTGGCTCCAAATTCCTCTTTGAAAAATTGCTAGATAAATACCATGAAATTTTTAAAATTCCCATGACCAGGTGGCACTGGAGAACAGTTAGATCTCCTGATGCTCATCATGAGTGTACCAGACTGGGCCTTGATTTACTGGGTTTCATGAAAATGGCATAGAACAGAGATGCCAGTAAGTTGGAACCTTCTGAGTAGTGCGCCTTGAGCAGTTGTGGGCAGGTGTGTGACAAAACATCTGTGGTGGGGCCATGTGGATCTGCCATTGGCTTCCAAATAGCATGTGATTGACTTGCAGCAGCCAGCAGACCCATTTATGTAAAGGCACCTTGTTATATAGAGAGGTTTCAGGGCAATGTTCAGAATTGGGTTGCAATGGAAAAGGGGGCAATGTAGCAAGCAATGAGTGATAGAAGCCTGGATGGTGCATTCTCCTGCAGACTCTAACCCACCACAAGTGACAGAACTCCCTGCAGCACTGTGTCCCAGTTGAACTCCTTGTATTTTGTAAAGCAAATATCAAACTCACTGTGCAGCAGCAAGAAACACCACGAAAAGTGGAGGATGACCAAATGTCTTCACAGCGACACGGGGAGACACTAAGCCCCCAGTGGCCACAGTTTACCTACAAAGAGAGAATTCAGCACTGCTGCCCCATGTTCATTGGAAAATAAGAAAACATGTCGTCCAGGTCACATAGATGCAGACCCATCTTTGATGGTCTCACTAGAAAGAAAGCTAAAACTTCTGACAACAACTTATATTTCAAGTGCCCAATCTCACATGCAGTTTCTCAAACAGTCTTTAGGCCAGAAGAGCTCCATGTTGGTGTTGTGTTTACCATGTCCCTTGCTTTTGGAAACTCCTCTACCATCTCGAAGTTTGTGAACTCCTGAGCATTTTCCATTCCAGACATGTATTCACAAATTTTCTAACTCTTCTCCTCTAATTGTGTCTTCCTTGGAGCGAAGGTAATGTCAAGGCATTGTTCTGGATCAGAGTGGGAAGTTTTGGGTTGCACATATTTGCACACACATTTGATACAATTTCCAATTTTCCATTCAAAATACAGAATCCCTGACACTATCCCATACCCTACTTGACTCTGGCTACTAATCCTAATATGATGGAGAAAAATAACACAAACAGAATATAAATACAAGCAGTTCAAAGGAGGCATGATGTATATTTGGACTTGCCTTTTACATGATAAAGTTTATGTGTTATAAATCTAGTCAATTTTTAATTAAATAGTTCTCCATGTGTTTTTAAAGTTCAAAATATGTGTATTACTGACTCCCTTTCTCTGTAGCCTATTCAACATATGTATTTTTATATGCACATACTGAAAGCTACCTGGTATCACACCTACATTTTTGTGAGGTGGCTTCCTCAGCAAATACAAATTGTGAGAAGAGATCACTCCTCCTAAACGCTTTGGAACTGAATATTCAACCTATGGGTGAGCTTCCTAGTTGAACAAAATTATACATAAATCCATATTCTGTAAAATATATATTTTTGCATTTGTGGATGATATATATTTCATGATGGATTTCGATTGGCATATATTACTACATTTTAAAGTCTGTGTGTGTGTTTTGTGTGTGTGTGTGTGTGTGTAATATATATATATATATATATATATATATATATATATATATATATATATATATATAGTCTCCATATTTTTCAAAATATGAAATATTTGTGTCTTATTTAGAGTCCCAAAATTCATTCATGTTCATGTATGTGGATTTATAATAAAATTTTCACAAGATTATTCTCAGAAATATTCATCCACCTGAAGTACATATTTGTTTCCTAGTACTGAAAACTAACTACAGTGATTGGTGCCTTCAAATCCTAATATTTCTACAGTAACTGAACCAGTTTAACATCAATGCATGTAGAATTCTATTGGACGTGTTGTGTATTTTGACGTTCGTTTTTATTCCACACTGGTACATTACTCTTTCTTAAGTTTATGGACATCATAGGACATATATTTCATCAACAATTTCGCAAATTTATAGGCATTTGTTTCACTTTCAATCGCTTCCTGCTTCAGAACACATGTATTCCTCCAGGTTTCTTGACTGGTCTTTTCATGAGACTTCTTTCCAAACAAATTATTTTCGATTTTCATAATCAATTTGAAGCAAAGTCACACACTTTTCATGATAAACCAAAATCCTCATATTTCCATTAGATGTATAATGGGTTGGAATGAATGATTGTATATTAATATAAGATTTCTTATTTGTTTTCAAATTTATTTCAATCTATTATTTCAAGTTGAAACCAGTTTTATTATTTATTCACAGTATGGTCTATTCATGCATTTCCTCTGTATTCATAGACACAGGGTGCACCTTTTTGTAGCCCCAATACAAATTTATACATCTTCAAAATATTGCTTCCAGAAATGGTGGAAGAAATACTCATGTCACCTGATCTACATATACATTTCATCACAGTAATATTCTAGACACAAAATTCAAAGGTCACACTTATGATTCTACAAAATCCTAAATAGAAAGTGAACATGGATTACTAAAAACATCCATGTCCAGGGTGCCTTATGCTCTCAAATGTCAATCCGATTGGTGACTACATATTTGTTTCTTCCTAAGATTATATGTTCAACCTCAACCCTGTTGAAAATATCTAATCCTATCACTCACTTTATACTTTGCCTGATTTCCTAATGTCTCTATTGATATCTGCATTCCTACATATTTTCCCCACTTCATCATTGTTAGAGACCCTTCACATGTGCTGTTATTGAAATTCACTCTCTAACCGAAACCCTATTGCTAAATAACTTTTGGTCCAAATCCTATACTCATTGTTCTTCCGATACTTACCGACTATCTTCCTGATCCTACTGACTATCTCTGTTTGAGGGGATGTTCTCTTCTACATTCAATCATCCAAGGTACAAGTTCCTATGCCATTGTATATCAATTTATCTGAGATACCTGTGCAGAACGTAATTCAAGCTAAGTAATCCAATCAAGGACCCAATGACTTTCTGGACTTCAAATCTTACCTGGATTTCTGTTTTCATACTTATATTTCACGTATATATTCTTGTAAGTATTGCAGTTACCCAATACCATTATACATCCCGTAGAATGATTCCTAACCCAAATCGAACTGGTTATTAAGCATAACCATACACTGTTCCCTCAATATAACATTACAGAAGAGCTGGAACAGAGTTGGTCTTACAATGCAGGGATGGAGGGGATCTTCCACCTACTTAGAACCTCAATGGTCCATGCAGAAATTATCCCTGGAAAACATGTAGGCAGGTATGAAGGACCTGAGAGAGCAAAGGTCATCTTCCATGGCAAACAACCTGGTCAGGATGAAGGGTTGTGTCTGAATCAGCCTCTCTCTTCTTAATGTAGAGAAGATGGACCAAACCAAGCCTGTGTGGAGAGCTGTTCCTGGGTGACTATGGTTGATATACCATTCTAACTTGTAAAAATGTCACAGGAATTGGGGCAGCATCCATCTCATGGGACCCTTGGAAGCAACTGTTAGGGCAAAGTAGTTGCCAAGGCAGTGACCTCATTCAGTTCCTGAAAAAAGTGACCTCACCTCACTTCCTTTGTAGTGGAACTCTCTTAACTTGGGAACCAGGAAGCTAGGCCCCCAGAGCCAGTGCCAGTCCCAGTTGGCACACTTGATTGGATTTACCAAGGACAGAGTCAGTCTTTATTGGTACCAACTGATGTGAGGATGGCCAAATGCCAGGAAAGCTATGAAGACAGGTGTTTCCTGAGAAAGCAGGTAGTTGTTCTGGCAAAGACACCAAATCTGAGAAAGTACAGGCCATTTCGGGGGAACATGGTATGGCCCACCAGTCAGAGGAAACTCCGGATAATCAAAGACCTACTTCTGGGAAGGAGGTGCTTTGTGGGTGTGGGTGTGAGTTTGTGGTTTTGTCTCATGTTCTGAGAATAGGTAGGGATGGTGGATTGTTTGTTTTTGAGTGGATTGTTTCTAGAAAGTCGTTTGACATGGCGAGGGTTTCTAAAAGTGTATCCCACTGTGTCCGTGGTTGTTGACATTTGAAAAGAGAATGCATCAATGGAAGTGCCCTGTCTAGTAGAAAGCTACCCAGCATTCATCCTGCGCAATTGATGAATGGACTGCAGCTTGCCTTATGAATGGACAACACCTACTATCTTCCTAAGCTCCAGTTTTCTTCCTGAATTCTGGCCACTCTCCGGAATTGTCTCATGGTTTGGTGTCCAAGATATGTACCGCCTCCAAGCTTTGTTACATGGCCATGTACTGGATAGCTGAAGGCAATGGGAGCATCTCAGAAAACTCAGATATCAGTGCGACCAGTAAAGTCTCAGTGGAGAAACCCTGCTTTCTGCCTTTTGCTAACCTTTTGTTCTGTTGCCCTGAATGTCAGGAATTTCTTTGCCTCAGGCAACCCCTTTGTAAAGCCTGAAGAAAACAGTTTTCAAATGAAAATGAATGGGCATCACCTGTGGCTGTTTGCTTAATTGCTTCAAAAGGGATGTGTCTGAATCAGCCCCTTGGCCCTATGTGAGGCTGGGGCTTAGATTCTCGGCACCTGACAGATCTACAGAAAGATCCCATCTCTGAATCCAAAACCAAAATGGCCATAAGAGCAGTCAATGTGGATGAAGTCTCTTGCCTTCCTCTGTAAGTCCTGACCTCTATCAAGTGAGAATAGATATCATTTGGGTCAAATGAGTTTTTCAAAGCCCTGAAGAGGCTAATGCATAGGTGCTTGGATTTTCTCATGACTCCAATTCACACAAAGAATTTATACTCAACAATCAGTACAGTCAAAATGGAGAAGCAGAGCAGTATTAAGGGCAGGCCTATTTGATCACTCCTGGTTCACAGGAAGGGTGTCCAGGCCACCCTGACTTTAGGCAATTGAGGGGTAAGTGAGCTTATTTTGGACACTGTCTTGGGCTGCATCCCTCATGAAAACCTGCAGCAAGAGGTTATGATGAGTGTCTCTATGGCAGAAGATGAGGGTCATGTGGGAGTGTTTTGGTTTCAATTGCGGTCATTTGTGTGGCAGTGGAATAGGCCACTAATGAGATTCGCCCTTCTAAACTGAGATCTAGCTCACTCCTTGTGAAAAATTGCCTGTGAGAGTTCTCCAGATCTTTTATTGAAATGAGCTTCCTCACCATTTAATGGTTCCTGAATGAATTGAAACCCACAGTGCTTCCAACTTCATCCTTGAAAAGTGGCTACATAAATACCATGAATTTTTTGCCATTCCAATGACCAGGTGGCACTGGAGAACCTTTGATGTCCTTTTGCTCATCATGAGTGTACCAGATAGTGCCTTGATTATCTGGGTTTCATGAAAATGGTGTAGAACAGAAATGCCAGTAACTTGTAGCCTACTGAATAGTGGTGTGTGTGCAGGTGGTGTGCAGGTGTGTGATAAAACATCTCTTGTGGGGCCATGTGGATCTGCCATTACTTCCAAAGGGCTTGAGACTGACATGATGCATCCAGTAGAACCTTATATGTCTGAAACCTCTCCATGTAAAGGCATCTTTTTATATGGAGATTTTCAGGGCAATGTTCAGAATCAGGTTGCTATGATCAAGGGGGCAATCTATGTGGGATAGAATCCTGGTTGGTGAATTCTCCTGCAGACCCTGACCCACCATACATGACAGAACTCCCTCCAGCACTGGGTCTCAGTTGAACTCATTTTATTTAGTGAAACAAATACCAAACTCCCAGTGCAGCGGCAAGAAACACCATGAAAAGTGGAGGATGAACAAATGGCTTCACAGTCCACACGGGGAGACACTTAGCCTTCAGTGGCCACAGTTTACCTACAAAGAGTGAATTCAGCACTGCCGCCTCATGTCTTTTGGAAAATAAGAAACCATGTTCTCCAGGTTACATAGATGCAGACACAGCTTTGATGCTTTCACTAGAAATGAAGCTAAAGCTCCTGACAAAAACATATATTTCAAGGATCTTCTAGCTTTCAGAGTCTGTGTTGAAATATCAGCTGTTATCCTGATTGCTTTACCCCTAAATGTAATCTGCTTCCTTTCAATTGTAGCTTTTAAAATTCTCTCTTTATTCTGTACGTTGGGTATCTTCATTATAATGCGTCTAGGTGTGGATCTCTTATGATTTTGCACATTCGGCGTCCTGTTGGCTTCTAGGACTTGGGAGTCTGTCTCATTCTTCAAGTCTAGGAAGTTTTCTCGTATTATTTCATTAAATACATTGCTCATTCTTTTGGTTTGGACCTCTATACCTTCCTGTATCCCAATGACTCTTAAGTTTGGTCTCTTTATGTTATCCCATATTTCACGGATGTTCTGTTCATGGTTTCTTAACAGTCTTGCTGAGCTATCTATGTTCTTTTCAAGTTGAAATACTTTGTCTTCATTGTCTGATGTTCTATCTTCTAAGTGTTCTACTCTGATGGTAGTGTTCTCAATTGAGTTTTTAAGTTGTTTTATTGCTTCCTGCATTTCTAGGATTTCTGTTTGTCATTTTTCACAACTTCTATCTCCCTGTATAATTGATCTTTTGCTTCTTGGATTTGTTTGTGTAATTCATTGTCGAAGTGATCTTTCATTGTCTGATTTTGCTGTCTAATGTCTTCCTTGAGACTCCAGATTATCTGAAGCATGTATATCCTGAGTTTTTTATCTGACATTCCATCTGCTGCAGCTATTACCTCTTCTAAAGTTGTGTTGACCTGCATTGCTTGTGGTCCTTTTTTCTTTGTCTTTTCATACGGCTCGCGTTTCTTTCTGCTTGGTGAAACTGTTGTGATTTTGAAATTTTCCCCCTATATATTTATATTGCTCTTGTATATTTGAAAAGTCTTCCTTGCAGGTGCGGGGTGTGGCTGTTGTGCTCTTCCAATTGGGGTGATCTATCTACCATGCTGATGGGCCGCTGGGCCTGTTCTCCTGATCGGTCGCAGGTCTGCCTACCCTGCAGGCGCGGGAAGCGGCTCTGCTAAGCCCCTCCTCTAATTGGTGTGACGTGTGTACCACACCCATGGACCCCTGGGGTGTTCTGCCAGTCGGTCTCAGGTCTGCCTACCTTAGAGGCGCGGGCGGCGGCTCTGCTCTGCCCCTACTCCAATTGGGGTGACGTGACTACCATGCCGGCGGTTGGGTGGGCCTGTTCTGCCGTCGGTCGCAGGTCTGCCTACCTTACGGGCATGGGCGATGGATCTGCTCTGCCCCTACTCCAAATGGGGTGAAGTGTCTGCCGCGCTGGCAGGCCGCTGGGCCTCTTCTGCTGGTCGGGTGCAGATTTGTCTACCTTGAGGGCGCGGGTGGTGGCTCTGCTCTGCCGCTACTCCAATTGGGGTGTCGTGACTACGAAGCCGGCAGGTTGCTGGGCCTGTTCCGGGCACCATGGGCAAAGACTCTGCTCTGCGCCTACTCCTATTGGGGTTATGTGACTACCATGCCGGTGGGCCACTTGGATTGTACTAGGTGCTGGAGAAGGCTCTGCTCTGCAATTACTCCAATTGAGGTGACGTGACTACCATGCCTGCTGGTCGCTAGGCCTGTTCTGGGCACCTGTGGTGGCTCTCCTCTGCCTCTATTCCAATTGGAGTGAAGTGAGTATCATGCAGGTGTGTCGCTGGGCCTGTTCCAGGCATGGGCAGCGGCTCTGCTCTGCCCCTCTGGCTTGATGACAAAGTGAGAGAGACTCGAGTGTTTCTGACTCACTTTCTTTACCAGGAGACCAACTGTTTCTGTCACCGCTGGTATTAATGAAGTTATCTCCTCCGCTGCTTTCTGATGACATCAGATCTCTGCCATGTTGGTATCCCATGCAAAAGGCAGCATTTCGTTCCCTTTGCTGGGTGACCAAAGCAATGGGTGAGTCCTGACTTGCCCTCACAAGCCTCGTCTCAATCCTGTTGCCACTGCCTATGAAGGCTCGGTTGATATTTACCTCCACATTATTCAGCAAGACCCGGACCGGGAAGCAGTTTCCACGGGTTCTTGAGCCCAGGGCCAGATCAGTTCAGGGAGGCCAAATTTGGCCGCTCTGGGCTCAGTGTATGTTCTAATAGGAGCAGGCTCCAAGACGCAGTTTCTGCAGGTTCTTTAGCACTGAGCCTGAGTAATTTGTCTGCGAAGCAAAGGTGAATGGAATCCTGAAATTACCTGTTCTATAGCTGAATGAGCTGCGATCAGTCGAAAACAGGGATGGTGACGTCAGCTCTTCAAGATGGTGGACGCTGGCTTCCTCTGTGGTCTGACCGGTATGGAGAACGGAATTGGACCACATCCATCCCCGTCTCAATCCCAGAATTCAGCACTGAGCACAGTAATTGCATAGCGGGCAGGAGCCCATAGAATCCGCACCACTGTATATTTGCGATGCTATTTCGTCTTTTCCCAGTGCGCGCCACACACTCTAGCTGCAGGGCAATTTGCTGAATAAGCAGCATGACCCTCCGTGCGGAAAAATCACTCGCGTTTGAGCCCCCGTAGCTGATCCTCGTGAGATGGATATATGTCCACTAGGTTTTGGAGCACCCCAAATTTGCTGGAAATTCCTAACAAGATAGGTTTTAGCCGTTCTAACTCGTCATTTTCCCGCACAGTGACGTGGTACATGGGGGTAATGCACTCCATTCGCCGCCATCATGTGATCCCCCAAAGTTAGTTTTCAGTAGAAGGAAAAAAATATGTATTTCAGGTGGAGGAATATTTCTGAGAATAATCTTGTGAAAAGTTGATTATAAATCCACATACATGAATATGAATGAATTTAGGGAGGGTATAAAAAGAAAAATATACTAAATATTTTGAAAAATCTGGAGAGTGAATATATATATATATATATATATATATATATATATATATATATATACACACACAGACACACACACACACAGACATTAAAAAGTAGCATTATGTATGTGAATTGAAATTCACCATGAAATATATATCATCCACAGATCCAAAAATATTCATTTAAATGTACATGGATTCATGTTGTTTAACTAAAAAGCTCACCCATATGTTGAATTTTCAGTTCCAACAGCGTTAAGTAGGAGTGATCTCTTCTCACAATTTGTATCTGCCAAGCCAGCCACCTCACCAAATGTACGACTGATACCAGGTAGAATTCTGTATGTGCTTATAAAAATACATGTGATGAATAGGCTACAGAGAAAGGGAGACAGTTATTCACATATTTGTTAACTTTGAAAACACATGGAGAACTATTTCAATTAAAATTCGCTAGATTTATAACACCTACAATTTATCATACGAAAGGCAAGTCCAATTATACACCATGCCTCCTGTGAACCTCTTGTATTTGTATTCTGTTTGGGTTATTATTCTCCATCAAATTAGGATAAGAAGTCAAAGTCTAGTAGGGCATGTGTTAGTGTCAGGGATTCAGTATTTCGAATGGAAAATTGGAAAATGTATCCAATGTGTATGCAAATATGTGCTACAAAAAATCTTCCCACTCTCATTCAGAATAATGCCTTGACATTACCTTCGCCGTACATAAGACACAATTAGAGGAGAACATTTAGAAAATCTGTGAATACATATGTGGAATGGAAAATGCTCAGAAGTTCACAAATTTGGAGTTGGTAGAGGAGTTTCCAAAAGTAAGGGACAGGGTAATCACTCCAAAAACATGAATTTCTGCCAGCCTAACATCTGAAGAAACTGCCTGTGAGGTTGGGCAATGAAATATATGCTGTTGTCAGAAGCATTAGCTTCATATGTAGTGAGACCATCAAATCTGGTTCTGCATCTATGTGACCTGGATGACATGGTTTCTTATTTTCCAATAAACATGAGGCAGCAGTGCTGAATTTTCTATTTGTAGGTATACTGTGGCCACTGGATTCTAGGTGTCTCCCCGTGTGGACTGTAAATTCATTTGGTCATCCTCCACTTTCGTGGTGTTTCTTGCTGCTGCACTGGGAGTTTGGTATTTGCTTCATTAAATACAAGGGTTCACCTGGGACACAGTGCTGAAGTGAGTTCTGTCAAGTGTAGAGTGTCGAGTTCTGCAGGAGAATGCACCAACCAGGCTTCTATCCCACATAACTTGCCCTATTGACCATAGCATCCTGATTCTGAACATTGCCCTGAAACCTCTCCATATAACAATATGCTTTTACATATAAGGTTCTACTGACTGCAAAATGTCAGTCACAATCCATTTGGAAGCCAATGGCAGATCCACATGCCCCCACCACAGATGTTTTATCACACACCTGCCAACCACTGCTCTAGAACAACTACTCAGCAAGATCCAACTTACTGGAATCTCTGTTCTACACCATTTTCATAAAACCCAGTCAATCAAGGCACTGTCCTGTATACTCATGATCAGCAAGAGGACATCCAAATGTTCTCCAGTGCTACCCGGTCATGGGAATTTCAAAAATTTCATGATATTGATATAGCCAATTTTCAAGGATGAAGTTGGAGGCACTGTGGATTTCAATTCACTCAGAAACCATTAAATGAAAACTCTGGAGAATTCTTACAGGCAAGGCTTCCAAAAGTGGCCAAAAGTCAGATTAAGCCAGGCCCATTGAGGTCTACAAAGTATGGTCCATGTGTGTTTTGACTCTCAAATATGGCTGCCAAGTCTTTAAGAATAATATCATGTGTTATCCTGGCTGAGATTCCCTGTGCTCTATGGAAAGTCAACTAGGGCCTAGATGTCACTTTCCAAGGGCAACTCTCATGCATGGCCATCTAAAATTCCAACACAATTCCTGGCAATAATTCTCTGAGATCAGTAAAAGAACTCAGTCTCTAAGGGGAATCACACCAGAGTGCAAGCCTAGGTGGACCCAGTGATCTCTTCCAACCGCCAGACAAATGTCCACAATTAAAACCAAAACACTCTCACATGGCCCTCATCTTCTTCCATATAGACACTCATTATATCCTCTCGCTGGAGGTTTCCATAAGGGATGCAGCCCACGACAGTGTCCAAAATAAGCTCCTTGCACCGCATTTGCCTAAAGTAAGGGTGGCCTGGACTCTCTTCCTGTGAACCAGGAGTAATCAAATAGGCCTACCTTTAATATTGCGTGGCTTCTCCAACTTGAGGCCTTCTAGCTTTGGGGTTTAGATTCTTTAAGTGAATTGGAGTCATGATAATCAAGCACCTATGGCCTAGCCTCTGCAGGGCTTTGAAGAACTCATTTGACCCAAAGAATCCCTATTCTCACTTGATGGATATCTGGAACCTACCAGAGGAAGGCAAGAGAGTTCATCAACAATATCTGATCTTTTTGCCATTTTGGTTTTGGATGCACGCATGGGATCTATCTTTAGATCCATCAGGTGATGAGAATCTAAGCCACAGCGTCACACAGGGCCAACAGGCTGATTCAGACATATCCCAATCCTAAGCAATTAAGCAAAGAGCCACAGGTGATGCCCACTCATTTCCATTTGAAAACTGTTTTCTTCAGGGTTCACAAAGTGGTGGCTTGAGGCAAAAAACTTCCTGACATTCAACAGAACAATAGTTAAGCAAAAGGACCAAAGCAGGGTTTCTCCACTGAGACTTTCCTGGTCAACAGATATCTGAGATTTCTGAGATGCTAGCCATTTCCTTCAGCTATCCAGTACATAGCCATGTCACAGATCTTGGAGGTGGTACAAATCTTGGACACAAAACCATGATACTATTCTGGAGAGTGGGCTGAATTGAGAGAGAAAACAGGAAATTAGGAAGCTTGTAGGTGTTGCCCATCCATAAGGCAAGCCAGAGTCCACTCATGAATTGGGCAGGATGAATGCTGGGAAGCTTTCTACTAGACAGGACACATCCATTGATGCATTGTCTTTTCTAATGTCTACAACAATGGACTCAGTGGGATACACACACATAGAAACACTCACCTTGTCAAAGGACTTAATAGAAATATTCCACACCATACCAAACAAACCGCCTTTCCTACCTATTCTCAGAAAATGATCCACTACCTACTTTCTCAGGGAAAGCCCCTCTTCAGAGGTTTCCTGGCATTTGGACATCCTCACATCTGTAGGTACCAAGAAAGACTGACTCTGTCCTTGGTAATTCCAAACATGTGAGACCACTGGGACTAGAACAGGGACTGTCTCTGGGTGCCTGGCTTCCTGGATCCCAAGTTCAGAGAGTTCCCTCACCAAGGAAGTGAGGTGAGATCACTTTCTTCAGGATCTGAATGATGTCACTGCCTTGGCAACCACTTTGTTGCTTCCAAAAGTACCATGAGGTGGAGGCTGCCCCGATTTTCATGTGGCACTTTCTCTAGTTAGAATGTTATATCAACCATAAGCACCCGGGAACAGCTTCCACACAGGACTGGTTTGGTCCATGTTCTATACATTAAGAAGAGAGAGAATGATTCAGACACAACCCTTCATCCTGACCAGGATGATTGCCATGGAAGTTGACTTTTGCTTTCTGAGGTACTTCATAGCTGCCTTCATCTTCACCAGGGATTATTTCTGCATGAACATTTGAGTTTCTCAGCAGGTGAAGATCCCCTAGATTCCTGTAGTTTAATACCCACACTGTTCCTGCTCTCCTGCAAAGTTAGTGTATGGTTAGGGTTAATAATATTTTCGATTTGGGTTAGGAATCATTCTGCAGGATGAATAATGGGATTGGGAACCTGTGATATTTATAAGAATATATAGGTGAAATATATGTATAAAAACGGGAATCTAAGAAAGATTTGAAGCCCAGAAGGGCATTGGGCCCTTGGTTTGGATACTTAGTGTTGAATAATGTTCTGTACAATTGTCTCAGTTAAATCGAAATACAATGGCATAGGACCTTGTACCTTGGATGATTGAATGTAGAAGAGAACATCCAGTCAAAAAGGGATAGTTGGTAGGATTAGGGAGATAGTCAGTAGGTTTAGGAAGAAGAGTGAGTATATGATTTGGAAAAAAAAGCTTCTTTAGCAATAGGGTTTTGTTGAAAGAGTGAATGTAAATGTCAGCACATGTGAAGAGTAAGCCAAAATGATGAACTGGGGAAAATATGTAGGAAAGCAGGTGTCAATAGAGACATTACTAAATCAGGCAAAGTATAAAGTGAGGGATAGGATTAGACATTTTCAACAGGCTTGAGTTTGAATATATAATCATAGGAAAAAACAAATATGTCGTCATGAATGGGAATGACATTTGAGAGCATTAGGCAACCTGGACATGGATGCTATTAGTTATCAACATTCACTTTCCTTTTAGGCTTTGGTACAATCATAAGTGTGATATTTTATTTGTTTGTTGTTCAGAATATTACTGTGATAAAATGTATATGTAGATCAGGTGACATGAGTATTTCTTTCACCATTTCTGGGAGCAATAATTTGAAGACGCATACATTAGTATTAGGGGCACAAAGAGGTGTAACCTCTGTCTATGAATATAGAGATAATGCATGAATAGACCATACTATGAATAAATAACATAACTGATTCCACTTTAAATAATGGATTGAAATGACATGTGAAAATATATAAGAAATCTTATATTGATATACAATCATTCATTCCAACCAGTTATATATCTAATGGTAATATTAGGATTATGATTTATGATGAATGGTGTTTGAGTTTTGCTTTATAAGTGATGATGTTAAACAAAAGTAATGTGTTTGGAAAGAAGTCTCATGAAAAGACCAGTCAAGAAACATGGAGGAATGCATGTGTTCTGAATCAGGAAGTGATTGATCGTGAAACAAATGCCTATAAATTTTCTAATTTGTGACTGAAATATATATCCTATGATGTGGATAAACTGAAGACATAGTAACGTACAAGTGTTGAATAAAAATGAAAGTCAAAATACACATCATGTCCCCTAGGAATCTACTTGCATTGATTTTAAACTGGCTAAGTAAATGTAGAAATAATAGGGTTTGTATGCACCATTCACTGAATTTAGTTTTCAGTACTAGGAAACAATATGTATTGCAGGTGGATGATTATTATGAGAATAATCTTGTGGAAAGTTGATTATAAATCCACAGATATGAATATGAATGAATTTAGGGAGTGTATAATAAGACACATATATTTCATATTTTGAAAAATCTGAAGAGTGTGTATATATATATATATATATATATATATATATATATATATATATATACAAACACGCACATGCACAAATATTAAAAAGTAGCAATACAGGAGATCCATTATGAAGGCAGGCATGGAGAAATCAAGTCTCTGATCTCTTCAGCTGCACGGGCATAGGAAGTCATAAACTGTCTAAATGCTGTTTGCTCAGAATCACTAGGCAATGTTGACCTGTTGTGAATCTGGGGCGAACAGTCTGGGCCCCTCAGAACACACACAGAGCCCGGATTGGCTGCATTCAAGCTTAGATTCGTCTGGTTTTTGTGACTCAGCACTAACATTCCTGCTGAAATAACTGGTTGGGCTTTCTGAATTGACAGAGTTAAAAGACAACTGAGCCTTCATAGGCAGTGGCCACAGGATTGAAATGGGGCTTGGGAGAGATAGTCAGGACCCACCCATTGCATTGGTCACCCAGCAAAGGGAACAAACGGTCACCATTTTAATGGGATACCACCATGGCATAGAACTGACATTACAGGCGGAGGAGATAACTTCATTGAAACCAACGCGACAAGTGTGTAATCCCATTGCCATCTCTCTCAACACCACGGGGAAACCTCAAGGGCCCCTCCCAGCTCTCCCAGGAGCACGATAGCCAGACCTAGGGAAACAGGATTGGCTCGGGACTTGCGGCGTGGAATTCCCGGCTACCACTCCCACCAGTGCTGACAATTGAGGTCTCTTACACCACCTACCAGGGGCATGGCTCCCGGAAGACAGGAAAATTCGCTGGCGGTTCTCAGGACAAAGCTCTACAAACTTAGGGTCTGAGGGAGGCAAACAGGGAGAGTGTGCCCAGGCGTTCATTAAAACAGGGCTACCAGGAGAAGAGGCCTGGTGTGTAACCAGTATTGTGGTGAGCGTCAAAGGTGAGCGGGGCCTGGCTTGAGGAAGCACAAGAGAAGGCCCTAGGCACTCAGGATTGGAGACCCGCCGAGTCTGGGAGGAAGAGCTGCTGCACAGTGATTTGTTCCCACTTATTTAGAGGAGAAGCTTGGCCCAGTGCACACAGCTTTACCTACTGGAAGAGAAGTTAATTGAACTCTAGTACTGCATGTATTATTATTATTATATTATTTGTATGTTTTTCTTTTTCTTTCATTTTCATTTTTGTTGTTGTTCTTTAACTTTTTTAATGTTTTTTATTTTTTTAATTTTTTATTTCATTATTATTATTATTATTTTAAATTTTAATTTTCATTTTTTAATTATCATTATTACTTAAAATTTTCTTTCTTTATTTTCTATTTTTTTCTTTTGTCTTTTCATTTCTTTTCAATTTTATTATACCCCTTCCTTGAATTCTACCTGGATACTCTCATTCTCTTTAGTGACTTCTTCCCTTCCCTTCTAATATCTTTCCTTCCAAGCATCAAATAAATTTATAAGAGTAAGCAGTAACTCAGTAGTCAAACAGAACAAGAAGTAACATGAGCAGCATAAAAAAGCAAGGAAGAAAAAAAGTACAAACAATGAAGGACAGCCTAAATATTCAAGAGCATCTGGAGTCATCAGAAAAATGGTCATATAAAGAACTCAAGGAATACCTTAGACAGATGTAATGGAACATTAAAGAGGATACGAGACAACAAAAACAAACAGTGAAAGAACGCATTGAAAATGAATTACATAAACAGATAAAATAAGAAATTAAGCATCTTTATCAGGAGATAGAGATTATTAGAAAAATCAAACAATAATTCTAGAAATGAAGGAAATGATAAACCAAATTAAAACTCAATTGAGAGTATCACTAACAGAGTGGAGCAAGTAGAAGTCAGAATGTCAGATAATGAAGACAAAATATATCATCTTGAAAAAACTCTATCCAAGAAAGAAATGCTGTAAAAAATTATGAGAAAACATCCAAGAGATATGGGATAACATTAAAAAAACAAACTTATGAGTCATCCCGAAAGAGGAAGGTACAGAGATTCAAACCAAGGGAATGAGTAACCTGCTGAATGAAATAATTAGAGAAAACTTTCCAAAAATAAAAATGGAAACAGATAAACAAATTGTAGATGCTTACAGGACACTGAGCACACAAAATCACAGTAGACCAATGCCAAGACACATTGTTATGAAGATATCCAATATACAAAACAAAGAGAAAATATTAAAACCTACCAGAGAAAGGAGGCAGATTACAATCAGGGGTAAAACAAAAAGGTTAACAATGGTTTTTTTTTTTTTTTTTTTATCACAGATGCTGGAAGTGAAAAGATCCTGGAACAACGTACTTCAAACACTGAAAGACAATGGATGCCAACCAAGAATTATGTATCCAGCAAAATTAAGCTTAATGTAAGACAACAAAATAAAAATATTTCATGATAAACAAAAGCTAAAAGAATATGCAGCCAGAAAACCAGGAAAGCATCTTGAGCAAAACACTACACGAGGAAGAAATGAAAATCAACAATGTAAACCATCAGTGGGAAGTGCCTCAGTAATGACAGAGGGCGGGAAAAGCTAATCATGGAGAAACAAACTAATTTAAAAAAAAGATATAAACAAATATGGGTGGCAGTACAAACCATATATTAATAGTAACTCTAAACGTTAATGGCTTAAACTCTCCAATAAAGTGACATAGGCTTGTAACTCGAATTAAAAAAAACAAATCCAACAATAAGTTGCCTCCAGGGGACACATCTGAATGGAAAAGACATACACAAGCTGAAGGTGAAAGATTGGGAAAATTTATACCATGCACACAGTCCTCGTAACCAAGCAGGGGTGGCCATCCTCCTATAGAATAAAATCGACCTCAAGACTAATTTAATCAAAAGGGATAAGGAAGGACATTATATACTGTTAAAAGAAACCATTCACTGACAAGACATAACAATTATCAATATTCACGCAGCAAATAATGGTGCTGCGACGTTCATTAAACAAATTCTCCTCAAGTTCAAGAATCAAATAGACCACAGTACAATAATTATGGGTGACTTCAACTCACGTCTCTCACCATTGGACAGATCCTCCAAACAAAAGTTGAATAAAGAAACTATAGAACTCAATATCACAATCAATACCCTAGACTTAAGTGACATATATAGAATATATCAACCATCATCAAGTGGATATACTTTTTTCTCAGCAGCACAGGGATCCTTCTCAAAAATAGACCATATGTTTTGCCATAGGGCAACCCTCAGTAAATATAAAGGGGTGGAGATAATACCATGAATTTTTTGTGATCATAATGGAATGAAACTGGAAACCAATGATAAAAGAAAAAAGAAAAAATCATACATTACATGCAAAATGAACAATATGTTACTGAATGATCAATGGGTTACAGAAGACATAAAGGAGGAAATCAAAAAATTCTTAGAGATAAATGAAAATACAGACACAACATATCAGATTCTATGGGACAAAATGAAAGAAGTTTTAAGAGGTAAATTCATCTCCTGGAGGTCATTTCTCAAAAAAAGAAAGAAAAAAAAAAACAACAAATAAATGAGCTCACACTTTATCTCAAAGCCCTAGAAAAGGAAGAGCAAAACAACAGCAAATGTAGCAGAAGGCAAGAAATAATTAAAATCAGAGCGAAATTGAAACAAAAGAAACTATTGAAAAAATTAACAAAACTAAAAGTTGGTTCTTCAAAAAGATAATTAAGATCGACAGACCCTTAGCCATGCTAATGAAGAGAAGAAGAGAGAGAACTCAAATTACTAACATACGGGATGAAAAAGGCAATATCACAACAGATGCAACATAAATACAGAAGAAAATTAGAAATTATTTGGAAACCTGTATTCCAATAAAATAAAAAATAGTGAAGACATTGATAAATTTCTTAAGTCATATGATTTGCCCACACTGAGTCATAAGGGAACACACAATTTAAACAGACCAATATCAATGGATGAAGTAGAAGAAGCAATCAAAAGACTACCAACCAAGAAAAGCCCAGGACCGGATGGGTATACAGCAGAGTTTTACAAAACCTTTAAAGAAGAATTAATACCATTACTTTTCAAGTTATTCAGGAAATAGAAAAACTGGGAGCTCTGCCAAATTCGTTCTATGAGGACAACATCACCCTGATTCTGAAACCAGACAAAGACACCTCAAAGAATGAAAACTACAGACAAATATCTCTGATGAACCTAGATGCAAAAATCCTCATTAAAATTCTGGCGAATTGGATACAAAGGCACATCAAAAAAATTGTGCACCATGATCAACTAGGATTCATCCCTGGGATGCAAGGCTGGTTCAATATATGGAAATTAATAAATGTTATTCACAACATCATTGGACTTAAAGATAAGAACCATATGATCATCTCGATAGACGCAGAAAAAACATTCAACAAAGTAGAGCATTCCTTTATGTTCAAAACATTTTAAAAACTAGGGATAACAGGAACTTACCTCGACATTGTAAAAGCTATCTATGTTAAGCCTCAGGTTAGCATCATTCTGAATGGAGAAAAATTGTAGGCATTCCCTTTAAAATCTGGAACAAGACAGGGATGTCCTCTATCACCACTTCTATTCAATATAGTTCTCGAAAAACTGGCCAGAGCAATTAGAGAGATGAAAGACATTAAAGGCATAAAAATAGGAAAAGAAGAACTTAGCTTATCACTATTTGCAGATGACATGATTCTATACATAGAAGACCCAAAAGGGTCTACAGAAAAAACTACTAGAACTAATAAATGAATGCAGCAATGTGGCAGGATAGAAAATCAACATGCATAAATCGAAGGCATTTCTGTATATTAGCGACAAAACTTCTGAAACAAAAATGAGTCAAAACACTGCATTCCCAATTTCCTCAAAATAATTAAATACTTGGGAATCAACCTAACAAAAGAGGTGAAAGATTTATATAATGCAAACTACAGAACCCTAAAAAGAGAAATAGAATAAGATCTTAGAAGATGGAAAAATATACCCCGTTCATGGATAGGAAGAACTAACATAATCAATATGGCTATATTACCAAAAGTTCTCTACAGGTTTAATGCAATGCCAATCAAAATCCCAAAGGAATTTTTTGTAGAAATAGATAAAGCAATTATGAAATTCAAATGGAAAAATAAAAGACCCAGAATAGCAAAAGCAATTCTAAGCAGGAAGTGTGAATCAGGCAGTATAGCAATACCAGATTTCAAACTATATTACAGAGCAATTATAATAAAAGCAGCATGGTACTGGTACCAAAACAGGCGGGTGGACCAATGGTACAGAATGGAGGACACAGCGACTAATCCCAAAAGCTACAACTATCTTATATTTGATAAAAGAGCTAATGGCCTGCAATGGAGGAAGGATGGCATCTTCATCAAATGGTGTTGGGTAAACTGTAAATCCATATGCAACAAAATGAAACTGAATCCCCTCCTCTCGCCCTGCACAAAAGTTAACTCAAAGTGGATCAAGGAGCTAGATTCAAATCAGAGTCTCTGCGTCTGATAGAAGAAAAAGTTGGCTCAGATCTACATATTGTGTGGTCAGGCTCCAAATTCCTTAATAGGACACCCATAGAACAAGAGTTAATAACAAGAATCAAGAAATGGGACTTACTTAAACTGAATTTTTTTTTCTCAGAAAGAGAAACAATAAGAGAGGTAAATATGGAGCCTACATCATGGGAACAAATTTTTAGTCCTCACCCTTCACATGGAGCCCTAATATCTAGAGTATACAAAGTATACAAAGAACTCAGAAAATTAGACAATAAGATAACCAATAACCCAATGGGCCAAGGACCTGAACAGAAACTTCTCAGAGGAGGACATAGAATCAATTAACAAGTACATGAAAAAATGCTCTCCATTTCTAGCAGTAAGAGAAACGCAAATAAAAACCACCCTAAAATACCATCTCAATCCAGTGAGATTGGCAGCCATAATGAAGTCAAACAACAACAAGTGCTGGCGAGGATGTGAGGAAAAGGGTACTCTTGTACATTGCTCGTGGGACTGAAACTGGTGCAGCCAATTTGGAAAGGAGTATGGAGTCTCCTGTGAAAGCTTGGAATGGAAGCACCATTTGACCCAGCTATTGCCCTTCTTGGACTATTCCCTGAAGACCTTAAAAGAGCGTACTACAGTGATACTGCCACATCGATTTTCATAGCAGCACAATTCACAATTGCTACACTGTGGAACCAACCCAGATGCCCTTCAATAGATGAATGGATAAAAAAAAATGTGACCTTTGTATACTATGGAGGATTACGCAGCACTAAAATATGACAAAATCATGGAATTTGCAGGGAAATGCATGGCAATAGAGAAGATTATGCTTAGTGAAGCTAGCCAATCCCTAAAAAAACAAATACCAAATATCTTCTTTGATATAATGAGAGCAACTAAGAACAGAGCAGGGAGGAAGAGCATGAAGAAAAGATTAACATTAAGCAGAAACATGAGGTGGGAGGGAAAGGGAGAGAAGAGGGAAATTGCATGGTAATGGAGAGAGACCCTTATTGTTACACAAAATTACATATAAGAGATTGTGGGAAAATAAACAACGAGAGAAATGAATTAGAGTAGGTATGGTAGAGAGAAAAGATGGGAAGAGAAGGGAGGGGGGATAGTAGAGTATAGGAAAGGTAGCAGAATACAACATTAACTAATAGGGCATTATGTAAAAATATGGATGTTTAACTGATGTGATTCTGCAATCTGTATTTGGAGTAAAAATGGGAGTTCATAACCCACTTGAATCTAATGTATGAAATATGATATGTCAAGAGCTTTGTAATGTTTTGAGCAACCAATAAAAAAAGTAATGATATATATGCCAATAGAAATTTATCATGAAATATATATAATCAACAGACTGAAAAATATTAATTTTACTGAACATGAAATTATGAATAATGTTATTCAACTAGGAAGCTCACCCATAGGTTGAATTTTCAGTTCCAACAGCGTTTAGGAGGAGTGATCTCTTCTCTCAATTTGCATCTGCAAATTCAGCCACCTCACAAGTGTATACGAGTGATATCAGGTAGGATACTATATGTGCATATAAAAATACATGTGCTGAATAGGCTACAGAGAAAGGGAGACAGGGATTCATATATTTGTTAATTTTAAAAACACATGTAGAACTATTTCAACAAAAAATTGACTAGATTTATAACTCCTACAAAATATAATGCAAAAGGCAATTCCAACTATACACCATGCCTCCTCTGAACTGCTTGTATTCTATTCTTTTTGGGTTATTTTTCACCATCATATTAGGATCATAATTCAGAGTCTAGTAGGGTATGGGTTAGTGTCAGGGATTCAGTATTTCAAAATAAAAATTGAAAAATGAATCCAGTGTGTGTGTAAATATGTGCTACACAAAAATCTTCCCACTCACATCCAGAACAATGCCTTGACATTACCTTCACCCAAGTAAGAAACAATTATAGTAGAAAAGTGTGAAAATCTATGAATACATATATTTAATGGAATATGCTCGGGAGTTCACAACCTTGGAGGTGGTAGAGGCGTTTCCAAAAGTAAAGGACAGGGTAAACACTCCACAAACAAAGAGCTCTGCTGGCCTAAGACTTCTTGGAATACGGCTTCTGAGGTTGGGCACTTGAAATATATGTTGTTGTCATGAGCTTTGGCTTCCTTTGTCGTGAGACCATAAAAGCTGGGTCTGCATCTATGTGACCTGGAAGACATGATTTCTTATATTTCAATGAACATGAGGAAGCAGTGCTCAATTTTCTCTTTGTAGGTAAACTGTGTCCACTGGAGGCTAAGTGTCTCCCGGTGGGGACAGTGAAGACATTTGATCATCCTCCAATTTTCGTGGTGTTTCTTGCTGCTACACTGGGAATTTGGTACTTGCTTCACACAATATAAGAAGTTCATCTGGGATACAGTGCTGGAGGGTGTTCTGTCACGTGGGGTGGGTTAGCGTCTGCAGGAGAATGTACCAACCAGGCTTCTATCCCACATAGCTTGTCCCAATAACCATAGCAACCTGATTATGAACATTGCCCTGAAACCTCTCCATATAACAAGATGCCTTTACATACAAGGGAATGGGGGCTGCGCCATATCAGTCACAAGCCATTTGTAAGCCGATAGCCGATCCACATGGCCCCACCATGATGTTTCATCACACACCTCCCCACCACTGCTCTAGGCCCACTACTCACCAGGCTCCAAATTCCTGGCATCTCGTATTCTACACCATTTTCATGAAACCCAGTCAAACAAGGCACTTTCTGGTATACACATGATCAGCAACAGGACATCCAACGTTTCTGCAGTGCCACCTGGTCATGGGAATTTCCAAAATTTTATGGTATTTATCTAGCAAGTTTTCAAGGATGAAGTTAGAGGCACTGTGGGTTTCAATTCATTCAGGAACCGTTAAGTGTTGAGAAAGCTCATTTCAATGAATGCTCTGGAGAACTCTAAAGTCAAGGCTTCTCAAAGAGTTGCCAACAGGTCACATGAAGCCAAGCCAATTGACGTCTACAATGTGAGGTCCATGTGTGTTTTGACTCTCAACTATGGCTACCAAGTCTTTCAGAATAAAATCATGTGATATTCTGGCTGAGATTCCCAGGCCTCTGTGGAAAGCCACCCTGGGCCTAGATCTCAGTTTCCAAGAGTGAGTCTCATGCGTGGCCTCCTAAAATCCCAACACAATTCATGGCAATACTTCTCTGAGGTCAGTTCCAGAACTCAGTCTCTAAGGGTAAATCATACCAGAGTTCAAGCCCAGGTCGACCCAGTCATCCCTTTCAACTGCCACAAAAATGACCAAAATTAAAATGAAATCACTCCCACAGGGCCATAATCTTCTTCCTTGTAGACACTCATCATAACCTCTAGCTGGAGGTTTCAATGAGCACAAGGTAGTGTCCAAAATAAGCTCACTTGCCCCTCATTTGCCTAAAAACATGGTGGCCTGAACACTATTCCTGTGAACCAGGAGTGATCAAATATTGCTGCTGTTAAAGTGTTCCGCTTCTCCAATTTGAGGCCTACTGGCTGAAGCCTATAAATTCTTGATGTGATTTGGAGTCATGAGAAAACCCAAGCACATATGGGCTAGCCTCTGCAGGGATTTCAAAGACTCATTTGACCCAAAGGATCCCTATTCTCACTTGATGGAGGTCAGGAACATAAAACAAGAAGGCAAAAATATTCATCCACAATGACTTCTCTTTTTGTCATTTTGGTTTTGAAATCACATGGGATCTTTCTTTAGATCCATCAGGTGCTGAGAATCTAAGCCACAACCTCATTCAAGGACAAGAGGCTGAATCAGACACATTCCATTCCAAAGCAATTAAGCAAAGAGCCACAGGTGATGTCCATTCATTTCCATATGAAAACAGTCGTCTTAAGGCTACACAACAGGGTGGCCTGAGGCAAAGACTTTCCTGACATTCAGGGTAATAGAAACAGAAGTAAGCAAATGGCCCAAAGAAGGGTTTCTCCACTGAGACTTTACTGGTCACACTGATATCTGATTTTTCTGAGATGCTCCCATTCCCTTAAGCTATCCAGTACATGGCCATGTCACAGAGCCTTGTGGTGTTACATATCTGGGACTCAAAACCATGAGCCTATTCTGGAGAGTGGCTGGAAAACACGAAGAAAACAGGAACTTAAGAAGATAGTAGATGTTGCCCATCCATAAGGCAAGCTGCAGTCCATTCATCAATTGGGCAGTAAGAATGCGGGGAAGCTTTCAACTAGAGACAACACATCCATTGATGCATTGTCTTTTCTAATGTCTACAACAACGGATACAGTGGAATACACAGACATAGAAACACTCACCATGTCAAACGACTTACTAGAAATAGTCCACTCCAAACCAAACAAACCACCTTTCCTAGCTATTCTCAGAACATCAGAAAAAAACACAAACTCACACCTACAATGGCAAAGGCAATTCTTTCCCCCAAGTAGGTCTGTGATTATCCGGAGTGTCTTCTGACTGGTGGGCCATATTATGTTCCCCAAAAATATCCTGTCCTGTTTCAGTTCTGGTCTCCTTGGCCAATTCTGTGAAGTTGTCAGGAGCCAGTGGTTCGCCACTACCTACTTTCTCAGGAAAGGCCCCTCTTCAGAGCTCTGCTGGAATTTGGCCATCCTCACATCAGCAGGTACCAAGAAAGACTGACTATGTCTTTGGGAAAAGCAAACAAGTTAGCCCACTGGGACTCAGAGTGAGACTGACTCTGGGTGCCTGGCTTCCTGGATCCCAAGTTCAGAGAATTACATCACCAAGGAAGTGAAGTGAGGTCACTTCTTTCAGGAACTGAATATGGTCACTGCCTCGGTAACCACTTTGTCCTAACAGTTGCTTCCAAGGTTCCCATGAGATGGAGGCTGCCCCAACATCCTGTGACACATTCAGAAGTTAGAATGGTATATCAACCATAGGCACCCAGGAACAGCTCTCCACACAGGCCTGGATTGGTCCATCTTCTCTACTTTAAGAAGACAGAGGCTGATTCAGACACATCAATTCACCCTGACCAGGTTGTTTGCCATGGAAGATGACTATTGCTCTCTCAGGTCCTACATAGCTGCCTATATATTCTCCAAGGATCATTTCTCCATGGATCTTTTAGGTTCTCAGCAGATGGAGGATCATCTACATTCCTATATTGTAAGACCCACTCTGTCCCTGCTCTTCTGTACGTTATATTGAAGGAACAGTGTATAGTTAAGGTTAATAATAGGTTTGATTTGGGTTACGAATCATTCTGCGGGATGAATAATGGCATTGGCAACCTGTGATATTTATAAGAGTATATATGTGAAATATAACTATGAAAGCAGAAATCTAGGTAAGATTTGAAGTCCAGAAGGGCACTGGGGACTTGAGTGGGATACTTAGCTTTGAGTTATGTGCTGCACAGATGTCTCAAATAAATCAATATACACTGGCATCGGACCTTGTACTTTGGATGATTGAATGTTGAAAAGAACATCCAGTCAAAAAGCGATAGTCGGTAGGATTAGGAAGGTAGTCTGTAGGTTTAGAAAGAAGAGTGAGTATAGGATTTGGACCAAAAGTTCTTTAGCAATAGGGTTTCGGGTAGAGAGTGTATGTAAATGTCAGTACATGTGAAGAGTCAGTCACAATGATGAACTGGGGAAATCATGTAGGAAAGCAGATATCAATAGAGACATTAGGAAATCAAGCAAAGTATAAATTGTGTGATAGGGTTAGACATTTTCAACAGGTTTGAGGTTGAATAGATAATCTTAGGAAGAAACAAATATGTAGTCACCAATAGGATTGATATTTGAGAGCATTAGGCAACCTGGACATGGATGTTTTTAGTAATCCATGCTCACTTTCTATTTAGGCTTTGGTACAATTGTAAGTGTGACCTTTGCTTTTGGTGTCCAGAATATTTCTGTGATAAAATGTGTATGTAGATCAGGTGACATGAGTATTTCTTCCACCATTTCTTGGAGCAATATTTTGAAGACTTATAAATTAGTATAGTCGTACAAAGATGTGTACCCTGTTTCTATGAATATACACATAATGCATGAATAGACCATACTGTGAATAAATAATATAACTGGATCCACTTTAAATAATGGATTGAATAGATATCTGAAAATATATAAGAAATGTTATATTGATATACAATCATTCATTCCAACCAGTTATATATCTAATGATCATCTTAGGGTTATGGTTTATCATGAAGGGTTTGTGAGTTTTGTTTCAAAATTGATTATGGAAATCGAAAAAAATGTATTTGGAAAAAAAGTCTCATGAATAGACCACTGAAGAAACGTAGAGAAATTCATGTGTTCTGGAGCAGGAAGTGATTGAAAGTGAAACAAATGCCTATAAATTTGTTAACTAGTGAATAAAATATATATTCTATGATGTACATAAACTGAAGGAATAGTAATGTACCAGTGTGGAATAAAAATTAACGTCAAAATACACATCATGTTCCATAGTAACCTACATGCATTGATGTTAAACTGGGTCAGTTAATGTAGACATATTAGGATTTGTATGCACCTTTCACTGAAGTTAGTTTTCAGTACTAGGAAACAAATATGTATTTCGGGTGGATGAATATTTCTAAGAATAATCTTGTGAAAAGTTGATTATTAATCCACATACATGAACATGAATGAATTTAGGGATTGTATATAAGACACATATATTTCATATTTTTAAAAATCTGGAGAATATATATATATACACACACACACACACACACACACACACACACACACGAACAGAGACATTAATAAGTAGCAATATATATGCCAATCGAAATTCATCATGAAATATATATCATAAAGATGCAAAAACATTCATTTTACTGAACATGGGTTTATGTATAATGTTGTTCTACTGGGAAGCTCACCCATACGTTGAATTTTCAGTTCCAACAGGGTTTAGGAGGAGTGGTCACTTCTCACACTTTGTATCTGCTAAGTCATGTAACTCACAAGAATGTACGTGTGATATCACGCAGGATTCTATTTGTGCATATAAAAATACATGTGCTGAATAGGCTCCAGAGAATGGGAGACAGTAATTCACATATTTGTTAACTTTGAAAACACATGGAGAACTATTTCAATTAAAAATTGACTAAATTTATAACACCTACCCTTTATCATGCAAATGGCAAGTCGAACTCTGAACTGCATGTACTTATGTACTGTTTGGGTTATTTTTCTCCATCATATTAGGATTAGTAGTCAGAGTCTAGTAGAATATGGGTTAGTGTCAGGGATTCAGAATTTCGAATGGAAAATAGGAAAATTAATCCAATGTGTATGCAAATATGTGCTACAACAAATCTTCCCAGTCTCATCCAGAACCATGCCTTGACATTACCTTCGCCCCAAGTAAGACACAATTAGAGGAGAAGAGTTACAAAATCTGTGATTACATTTTTGGAATGGAAAATGCTCAAGAGTGCACAAACTTGGAGGTGGAATAGGAGTTTCCAAAAATAAGGACAGGGTACACACTCCACAAACATGGAGCTCTGCTTGCCTAAAACTTTTTGAGAAACTGCCACTGAGGTTGGGCACTGAAATATAGGTTGTTGTCACGAGTTAAGCTTCCTTTGTAGTGAGACCCTCAAAGCTGGGTCTGCATCTATGTGACCAGGAGGACAAAGTTTCTTATTTTACAATGAACACAAGGCAGCAGTGCTGAATTCTCTCTTTGTAGGTAAACTGTGGCCACTGGGGCTTAGTGTCTCCAAGTGTGGACTGTGAAGCCATATGGTCATCCTCCATTTCGTGGTGTTTCTTCCTGCTGCACTGGGAGTTTGGTATTTGCTTCACGAAATACAAGGAGTTCAACTGCAACAAAGTGCAAGAGGGAGTTCTGTCACGTGTGGTGGATCAGGGTCTGCAGGATGATACAAGAACCAGGCTTCTATCCCACATAGCTTGACCCCTTGACCATAGCAACCTGATTCTGAACAATATCCTGAAATCGCTCCATATAACAAGTTGCCTTTACACAGAAGGTTCTGCTGGCTGTGCCATGTCAGTCACAAGCCATTTGGAAGCCAATGGCAGATCCACATGGCCCCATCACAGATGTTTTATCACATACCTGCCCAACACTGCTCTAGGCCCACTACTCAACAGAGTCCAACTTACTGACATCTCTGTTCTACACCATTTACATGAAACCCAGTAAAACAAGACACTGAAATATTCATGACCAGCAACAGGTCATCCAAAGGTTCTCCAGTGCCACCTGGTGATGGGAATTTCAAAAATTTCATGGCATTTATCTAGCAATTTTTCAAGGATGAAGTTGGAGGCACTGTGAGTTTCAATTCATTCAGGAACCATTAAATGGTTAGGAAGCTCATTTCAATGAAAGCTCTTGAGAACACTCACAGGTAAGGCTTCCCAAAGAATGGTGAAAAGATCACATGATGTTTAGCTCATTTAGCTCTACAATGTGAGGTCCATATGAGTTTTGACTCTCAACGATGGGTGCCAAGTCTTTCAGAATAAAATCATGTGGTATCCTGGCTGAGAGGCCCAGTGCTCTGTGGAAAGCCACCCTGGGCCTAGAACTCAGTTTCCAAGGGCGACACTCATGCCTGGCTTCCTAAAATCTCAACACTATTCATGGCAATACTTCTCTGAGTTCAGTTGCAGAACTCAGTCTCTAAGGAAATCACACCAGAGTTCAAGCACATGTGAACCAAGTCATCTCTTCTAACCGCCACCCAAATGACCACAATTTAAACAAAAACACTCCAACGTGGCGCTCATCTTCTTCCATATAGACACACATAATAACCTGTGGCTAGAGTTTTCCATGAGGGGCACAGCTCAAGTCCGTGTCCAAAATAAGCTCTCTTGCACCTAAATTGCCTAATTCAGGGTGGCATGGACACCCTTCTTGTGAACCAGGAGAGATCAAATAGGCCTCCCATTAATACTGCTCCACTTCTTCAGTTTGAGGTCAACTGACTGTGGGGTTTGGATTCTTTATGTAAATTGGAGTCTTGAGAAAACCCAAGCAACCATGGGCTAGCCTCTGCAGGGCTTTGAAGATCTCATTTGACCCAAAGGATCCCTATTCTGACTTGATGGAGTTCAGGAAAGTTACAGAGGAAGGCGAGAGACTTCATCCACAAGGACTGCTCTGTGGCCATTTTGGTCTTGGATGTACACATGGGATCTTTCTTTATATCCATCAGAAGGTGAGAATCTAAGCCACAGCCTCACACAGGGCAAATAGGCTGATTCAGACACATCCTCTCCAAAGCAATTAAGCAAAGAACCACAGGTAATACCCATTCATTTCCATTTGAAAACTGTTTTCTTCAGGCTTCACAAAGTGGTGGCCTGAGGAAAAGACCTTCCTGACATTCAGGGCAACAGAAGATTAGGTAATCAAAAGGCCCCAAGCAGGGTTTCTCCACTGAGACTTTACTGGTAACATTGATATCTGAGTTTTCTGAGATGCTCGCCATTCCCTTTAGCTATCTAGTACATGGTGATTTCAAAGAGCTTCGTGGTTGTACATATCTTAAACACAAAACCATGAGCCTATTCTGGAGAGTGGCCAGAATTCAGGAAGAAAACAGGATCTTAGAAAGATAGTAAGTGTTGCCATCAATAAGGCAAGCTGCAGTCCATTAATAAATTGGGAAGGATGAATGCTGGGAAGCTTTCTAGCTGACAGGACATATTCATTGATGCATTCTCTCTTCTAATGTCTACAACCACGGGCACAGTGGGATACACTGACATAGAAACACTCGCGTTGTCAAACGACTTACTAGAAACCGTTCACTCCAAAAAAAAACAAACCTTCTTTCATACCTATTCTCAGAACATGAGACAAAACCACAAACTCACACCCACATCACAAAGGCACCTCCTTCCCCCATGTAGGTCTGTGACTATCTGGAGAGTCCTCTGACTGGTGGGCCATATTATGTTCCAGGAAATGGCCTGTTCTTTCTCAAATCTGGTCTTTTTGGCCAACTCTGTGAAGTTTTTAGGATCCAGTGGTGAGCCAATGCCTGCTTTCTCAGGAAAGCCCCCTCTTCATAGCTTTTCTTGCATTTGGCCATCCTCACATCAGTAGGTCCCAAGAAAGACTGAGTCTGTCCTTGGTAAATCAAAATAAGTTTGACAACTGGGACTGGGACTGGGACTGGCTCTGGGTGCCAGGCTTCCTGGATTCCAAGTTCAGAGAGTTACATCACCATAGAAGTTAGGTGAGGTCACTTTCTTTAGGAACTGAATGAGGTCACTGCCTTGACAACAACTTTGTCCTAACAGTTGCTTCCAAGGTTCCCATGAGAAGGAGGCTGCCCCTACTTTCTGTGACACTTTCACAAGTTACAATGGTATGTCACCCATTGGCACGCAGGAGCAGCTCTCAACACATCCCTGCTTTGGTCCATCTTCTCTACATTAAGAAGAGAGTGGCTGATTCAGACACATCCCTTCATCATGAGCAGGTTGTTTGCCATGGAAGACTTTTGCTCTCTCAGGTCCTTCATAGTTGACTACATCTTCTCCAGGGATCATTTCTTCAAGGACCTTTGAGGTTCTCAGCAGGTGGAAGATCCTCTATATTCCTGTACTTTAAGACCAACTCTGTCCCCGCTCTTCTGTAAAATTAGATTGAGAGAACAGTGTATGGTTAGGGTTAATAACAGGTTCAATTTGGGTGAGAAAAGAAACTACATGGTTGAGCAAACAGGGTCCTACAGTTAACAATAATATGAGAATTATTAATGGACTAGCCTGGGTGGATAAAAGTGTAGTTAACTAGGTGGACTATGTGAACCAAGACTCAAACCTCCCTTTGGGGGCCTCTGTCTTTCTTTGACACTCTTCAAGTAATTTTCTTAATTTACTCATAGATTCTTTTACAACTCCAGTATTGTCGGCATAAAAAACATCATTCTTTCCTCAATGCAAGCAAAAAGGCACCCTTCTCTCATGAAGAGGAGGTCCAACACTCGCCTGCTCTGTAAACAACTTCAGAGAGAGAGAGGTTAAAATTCCTGTAAAGCTGTGATGTCGGTTTTTAATGTCTTTAAGCTTTGGTCTATTTCTGCTTCTAATTGTGTCTTTGTTGTGTCTCATGGACTAGGGCAGTTGTTCCTGTGCCCACCCCTTCAGCAACTATTATTCCTAATAGGATGGCTAAAGTGAGGGATACAGGTTCCCGGTGGAACCGGGTTGTATGCCCCCCCTATTTGATCTTTAAATGAACCTGCGTCCTGATAGAGCACTCTGGAAAACATCTGCATCATTACATAATTAATCGCAACTATTGACCACTTTATGAAAACATAAATAATGTTAAAGTGTATAGAATTATACTGTTGTAGAGACGGACAAGGAAAGGCACCTAAGATAGCACCAAAGACAGGAAAGGAGTTTTATTTGTTTGCATCCGTATTGAGAGGGCATTGCTTCTGTTGTAATCAATTAATCCCCTGAACCCCAAGTTTTGGTAGTTTTAGTATTTGTACCCAACATGTAAGGGAAGGGGCTCAGAAGTTCACAGTCTGCAGAAATTCACACAAATCAGTTTTTGTTTCTGTTTTTTTTCCTCTGTTCTGTGCACGTTAACTTTTCAATTACACCTTGGAATGGAAGAGCTTTTTTGTCTCTTTTTTTTCCTCCTTGCCAGCTGTCACCATGGAGCCCAGTTGGTAACTTTTTTATCTTAGAAATGTAGCAATCTCTCTGAAGCCCCAGCTCAAGGCCAGAGTCCTTGTTCACATATTTTGTGAAAAACTGGTAAGGCGATGTCTAGCTTAGGGGTGGTGATTTTTCCAGCCAGTGGCCAAGTAGAACAGGGCAACATGAAGAGTGGAAGTTTATCTCCATTGAACTTTTTCAGAGGGACTCTTTTGCTGAAAGCCCTAAAGTAAGCCTTGGTAAAGACTTCTGGAGAAGGTCATTTAAGACATTTCTGTGGACCTGGTACAGAGGGGGATGACAGGGAAGGCGATGCTGAGTGCAGCTCCGTGGATCTGAGAATGAGGAAGGAGAGATGCCAAAGAATAATGGGAAAGGGGTTTGGGATTTTCCTAGAACAAAAACTTGAGCAGTAGAACAGGTAGAGCAGAGGGGAAGACTGGAGTGAGTATTCCAAAAAGCCTGTGAGGGACTTTAAATTCTTATAAACCTGTTTTCAGTGATGACAAATCAACTTTAAAGGTCATTTTCATTACATCTTGGATAGGGGTCTGAGGGCTCTTCTCAGCTGGTTTGAGCTTTGGCTAAGCTTGCTAGAGGACTTGGTGGGACCTAGTGCAGACACTGACAGGAAAAGAGAGGAGTGGGTGGAGGGGTACCTCGGTACCTGCTTCCTCAGCAAGGGGGCAATGTTCTGAGATCCAGCGGAGGTTTGGGTTTTTGATCTAGTAATTGGAGGGGAGAAATCAGGTTGCTGAGTTGGGAGTGAAAGCAGAGAGTCTAGAGCAGAAGGCTGAGGGTGAGGAACTATTGGGGAAGCAAAGTACAGGATGTGAGCGAAGGAGGAAAAAGGATTCCACATAGGGGAATTTCCCCCTTTTGAGCACTTGCCGAAGTTAAAAATGTCATGAAGAATTTGAGGATCTAGAGAACCCTCTGGGGGCCATAGTTTTTGGTTGTCTAATTGGTAATATGGCCAATGCTGTGTACTGAATTTGATGAGGAGTTTGGGTTCCACCAGGCAGTCCCTGTATGCTCACATCCCCATGACTTACACAAGAAGTCGGCTTTTCCCCCACACAGCCATGGCTGTTTGTCGCTTTGATAGTCTGCCGGGCATACATAGTAATATAGGCTAGCCAACCTGCATCTGGCTCGCGTGTCCCTGCATCCATAATGTTTGTTTCAATTATCTATGGTACGGAAGGGATTTAATGGAATTTTAGTGAGATCCTCTTCATCAGGCATGTCTCAATAGGAAAGACCTATACTGAGCTGAAAAATGTCTGGGTGGAGAGATAGTCACCAGGTCCCTAAGGGGGCCGTTAAGGTCTCTTTAATGGTTCTATTTATTTTTTCTACCTGTCCTGAGTTCTGGGGTATATAAGCATAATGTAACTTCCAATTAATCCACAGGGTCCTGGTTAACACCTGACTTACCTGGGCCATGAAAACCAGTCCATTATCAGTCCATTAGGCAGATCGTATCTTGGAAAAATATCTTTCAGGATCTTCTTGAAAACCATTTGCGCCGTTTTTTTTTTTTTTTTTGTGTGTGTGTGTGTAAGGCTTCAATCCATCCTGAAAATGTATCTACAAAGACTAGGAGATATTTAAATCCATACCTTGCTGGCTTAATTTTAGTAATGTCCACTTCCCAGAATTGTCCTGGTCTGGTTCCTCATAGGTGCTTTCCTCTAGGAAACTTGGAAGGGTAAGCATTACCCAATTGACGGACCCGACAGGCTTTTGTTACCCGTTCAGTTATTTCCTTTCACTGTGAGTTGGTTAGTGGAAAACTCTGTTCTTAATCTTACAGTAATGCCTGCAGTTTCTTTGAACCAAGGTGAGTGAGTTGATGTACATTTTTAACGTAGTGTAGGGCTTGCTCTAATTGCAGGCTGAGCTCAGTGAAATTGAGGCGTTCAGTGTCAGTGTCCTTAGATGTTATAAAAAACTTCCTGGTCCTCAGGGTTTCATTGGAATTGGGCATCTTCCTTTAACAGCGGGTATAATGGAGCAGCTAAGGACGCAAACCCAGGCATCCATAACCTGCAAAAGCCAGCAGTCCCAAGAAATTCTCTGAGTTGTCTGCTGTAAGATGGGGGTGGTATCTACATAATGGTTTGTTTTCTGGGCTCAGTGAGCCATCGTTTACTGCCCCTAAGGGAATAGCCCAGGAAGATTACTTCATGCTAGCAAATTTGGGCCTTTTTGGTCGAAACTCTATACCTGAGTTGAGCAAGCTCATATAATAGTGCTTGGGTCCCAGACTCACAGTTTTCCTTGGTGTTGGCTGCCAGTAGCAGGACATCCACGTATTGAAGCTGGGTAAATTCAGGGTGCGTAGTTCTGAAGTTGTTGAGATCTCTGTGGAGGGCTTCATCAAAGAGAGTGGGGGAGTTTTTGAACCCCTGTGGGAGTCTAGTCCAAGTTAGTTGACCAGACGTTTTGGTTTCTGGGTCTACCCACCCGAAAGCAAACAGCAACTGACTATCTTTATGCAGAGGCAAGCAAAAGAAAGCATCTTTTAAGTTCAGAACAGTATATAATTTCCCCTCAGGGTTCAGAGTGCTAAGCAGATTGTACGGATTAGGTACCGTGGGGTGAATGTCCTGCCCTCTTTTGTTGATCTCTCTTAGCTCTTTAATGGGGCGATAGTTCCCGGTCCCTGGCTTTTTTTTTCTAGTAGCAGGGGAGTGTTCCAGGCCGATTGACAGGGCCTTAGGACCCCTAATGCCAGATATTTCTGAATATGGGGCCTTATCCCACCTTTAGTTTTTTTGCTTAGAGGATATTATTTGACATTGACTGGGGAGACTGAGGTTTTTAACTCCACTGTTATTGGAGATTGTTTCACGGCCAGGCCTAACCCAGCAGTTTTTGCCCAGGCATCTGGGTAATCTGTTATCCATTTTTGGGGTAGCTTGCCTGTTTGATCAGACTTGGGGCATGTGAATGGTGGATGTTCATCTTCTACTAATATAGTTAAAGCGTGACTATAGGAGTTTTTGCTGAAGTATTTAGAAATTTCATTTGGGGGCCTTCATGGTTAAAAGTTATTTTGGCCCGGAGCTTGATGAGCAGATCTCTGCCCATCAATGGGTCCAGGCATTCTGGGATTCCTAGGAAGGAGTGATGGATTTTTCCTTTCCCCAGGTCCATGGTCCTCTTAGTTGTCTAAGCCTGATATTTACTGTCATCATCCCTTTGAACTAGAGACCTTTTATTTGATAGAGGGCCCAATGGGGCCTTAAGGGCTGAGTATACTGCTCCTGTATTCACTTCAAAGTTTACTGGAGTCCCCTCCACTTCAAAAGTTACCCTGAGCTAGGGGATGGGTTCTGAGCCCTGACTTTCTTAGTCATCCTCCAGAGTCAGAATGGCCAGCTGGCGTGGCTGTCTCTTTATAGGGAACTCTATGGCCCAGTATCCTTTTTCTTTAGAGTAGGCACACTGATCTGAGGCCAGGGGTGGCCTCTGGCATGGGCCCTTCCTGTCACCCTATGTCTTAATTTCTGGCCTCTTTCTTGTTGTGATCAGGACCTTAGTCAATGCCTTAGTCTGTCTTTTGGTTCTCTCATCCTCCCTTTGCTCCCTTTCTTTCTCCCTGTTTCTCTCTTATAGTATACTTTCTTGGCTTCTTTGACAAAATCTCTCTTTTAATTTTTTTTTTTTAATATCCATGGCAGCTTGCTCAATTAAGGCCATCGTGACAGATGCTTTTTAATCTGCTGCCTGAGGATCGAAAGGAGTATATCTCTTATATGCCTCCATGATTCTCTCTAGAAACATAAATGGAGATTCATCAGGCCTTTGAATAATTTCTCTTACCATGGCCAAATTAGTTGGTCACCCAGCGGCCACTTGGAGACCCGCTGTTAGAGCCTGGCAATAATTGAACAGATGCTCCCTATCTTCAAAGGTGTTGGGGTCCCAGTTGGGTGGGTTTAAGAAGAAGCCAGTTTTGATTATGTTGGGAAGTTGTGTTGGTCGCCCATCAGGTCTGAGGATATTTTTTTCTACATTCCAGGAGATTTTTCTCTCATTGCTCTGTCATAAAGAGAGTCGCTAGGTGGTGTTGGCAGTCACCTCAAGTAGGCAGGTGTGAAAACTTCGGTGAGTTCTCTGAGTTCTTTTAGCCGGGCCAGCTTCCTCCAGGGAAGGAGGGGCTGTGTGTGCCGCGGGACAGTCATCTGGATGACGCTGGGCCAGCCTAGCTTCCTCGAATGGTGGAGAGGCTGAGTCAGCAGAAGGGGAATCACTTAGAGGGTGTTAGGGGTTGGGAGACGAGGGCAGATGATAAGGAGGGGGTGGTGAGTCCAGTAGAGTCTTGAGACTCAGGGAGAACAGAGGGTGGAGGAGGAGGAGCAGAGAGGTTGAGATAGAATCGTGGGGGAAGGAGTAGGAGCAGGTGCAGGGACAAGGAAAGGCTTGACCCATGGAGGAGGAGATTTGTAGAGGTACTGACAAGTTAAGATATATGGCTGTTGATCTGGATGTCTATGTGGCACCTGCTGAAAGACAATATCTCGGACTTTTCAAATAAGTGCGAAGTTGAAAGATCCTTCTAGGAGCCATCCGACTGCAATGGTGGGTCATTCTGAGACACAGAATCTGCCAGGTCTGGCGTTTTACTGAAAAAGAAAGATTCTGAGCCCTTAAGCAGATTTTGGTCCAGTGATTAAGGGTCAGGGACAGAGGCATTGAAATGATCTGTCCCATAATGAAATATACACAGACACCGAAAGGAACGACACACAACACAGACAAGACAAGACAATAAAGACAGGCAATGGACGTCCAATACTGAGACCAGGACTGACTAGTCGGCAAAACCTGAAGGGCTGGCAATATCGAATCAGAAACAAAATATCACTGAGTCGAGGAGACTATTGTTCCACGATTTTCCGAGTCTATCCCTCAGGGACATGGCCTGTGGCTCTGTGACATGTGTGTCAGCCACCATGGGAGAGAGCTCACGCTCTTTACCAATAACCGTTTTGCCATACCCTAACCTGAAGCCTGAAACGAGAAAGATGGGCCTTATTTACCCCCAGAGGAGCCCGTTGGAGGTATTTTGTCTGCAGCTTCCGGATCTTGCTAGGGCCACCAGATGTAAAGGTTGGGCGAGCATCTGCGGCAGAGACCACTAAGAGACTGTCTCATGCAACAGCAAAGGGTTTATTGGGAGTCCGGCATGAAGGGCTCAGAGATCACTTGAACAGAGCAGAGAGCCCTGAGAACAGCTTAAGAAATGGTTATATATTTTTCTTGGAGAGGGCAGGGAGAGAAATTTATTGATGGGTAATGGCGAGTGTCAGTTTGCGAGCAACTGGTTGACGGAGTACATTCTGCAGTTTGGCAATTTGGGACAGCACATTCTGGGAACAAGAATAGTAAACAGTTCTCAAGATTTCAATGGTGTTTTGTTAAGCATACAGAAAAACAGGAAATGACAAGTATCTATTTTATTAACCTTTCAATATAAATATGAAAACAGAAATCTAGTTAAGATTTGAAGTCCAGAAGTTCATTTGGCCCTTGATTGGTATACTTAGCATTGAATTACGTTCTGTAGAGATGTCCCAGAAATATGGATATACAATGTCATAGGACCTTGTACCTTCTCGGAGGTCAGTTCCAAAACACAGTCTCTAAGGGGAATCACACCAAAGTGCAAGCCAAGTTGGACCCAGTTATCTCTTCCAACTTCCACACAAATGACCGCAGTTAAAACCAAAACACTCTCACATGACACTCATCTTCTTCCATATAGACACTCATCATAACTTCTGGCAGGAGGATTCCATGAGAGGCGCAGCACAAGACAGTGTCCCAAGTAAGCTCCCTTTCCCCTCATTTACCAAAAGTCAGGGTGGCCTGGAAACCCTTCCTGTGAACCAGGAGTGATCAAATATGCCTGCCGTTAACACAGCTCTGTTCTCCAATTTGAGGCCTACTGACTGTCGGTTTAGATTCTTTATTTGAATTGGATTCATAAGAAAACCCAAGAACCTATGGGCTAGCATCTGCAGGGCTTTGAATAACTCATTTGACCCATTGGATCCCTATTCTCACTTGAGGGAGGTTAAGAACCTTATGGAGGAATGCGAGAGACTTCATCCACAATGACTGATTTTTGGCCATTTTGATTTGGATCCACACATGGGATCTTTCTTACGATCCATCAGGTGCTGAGAATCTAAGCTCTAGGCTCACACAGGGCCAAAGGGCTGATTCAGACACATCCCTTTCCAAAGGAATTAAGCAAACAGCCACAGGTGATGCCCATTCATTTCCGTTTGAAAACTCTTTTCTTCAGGAATCTCGAAGGCGTGGCCTGAGGCAAAGACCTTCCTGACATTCAGGGCAACAGAACAATAGGTAATAAAAAGGCCAATTGCAGGGTTTCTCCACTGAAACTATCCTGGTCACACTGGTATCTTAGTTTTCTGAGATTCTTGCCAATTCCTTCAGCTATCCAGTACATGTCCATTTCACGGTGCTTGGAGGTGCTACATATCGTGGACACAAAAGCATGAGTCTATTCTGGAGAGTGGCCAGAATTCAGGAAGAAAACAGGAACTTAGGAAGATAGCCGGTGTTGCCCATTGATAAGGCAAGCCCTAGAGTATTCATTAATTGGGCAGGATGAATGCTGGGAAGCTTTCTAATAGACAGGAAACATCCATTGATGCATTCTCTTTTCTAATGTCTACAACCACGGACACAGTGGGATACACAGACATAGAAACACTCACCTTGTCCAACAACTTACTAGAAACAGTTCACTCCAAACCAAACAAACCGACTTTCCTACCTATTCTCTGAACATGAGACAAAACCACAAACACACATCCACACCCACAAAGTCACCTCCTTCCCCCAAGTAGGTCTCTCACTCTCCAGAGTGTCCTCTGACTGCTGGGTCATACTGTGTTCCCCCGATATGGCCTGTCCTGTTTCAGATCTGGTCTCCTTGTCCAACTCTGTGAAGTGGTCAGGAGCCAGCTGTGAGCCACTACCTGCTTTTTCAAAAAAGGCCCCTCTTCAGAGTTTTCCTGGCATTTGGCCATCCTCACATCAGTAGGTACCAAGAAAGACTGACTCTGTCCTTGCTAAATCGAAGCAAGTGAGACCACTAGGACTGGGACTGGGATTGGCTCTGTGTGCCTGGCTTCCTGGATCCCAAGTTCAGAGAGTTCCATTACCAAGGAAGTGAGGTGAGGTCGCATCCTTCAGGAACTGAATGAGGTCACTGCCTTGGCAACCACTTTGTCCAAACAGTTGCTTCCAAGAGTACCATGAAAAGGAGGCTGACCCTACATTCTGTGGCACTTTTGCAAATTAGGATGGTATATCAACCATAGGCACCAAGGAACAGCTCTCCACTCAGGCCTGGTATGGTCCATCTTCTCTATATTAGAAAGAGAGCCTTTAGTCCCGGGAGCATTGCAGTGAACCTCTGCACTAAAACTATTAGCAAGCACCTGATGGAGGAGGCCTCCATAGGTAAGTGGCGCCTTTATAACATCTGATATCCGGTTAAGGGAGATCTCTTCTGATGACAGAGATGTGGCCTGGGGAGGCTCACATATACTCCTGTCCAGGACAGTAACAAGAATCGTTCTGTCCTCTGTTCTGTTCTGTAGGAAATTCCTCTGGAAGTGTAGAGAGGTGCCGACGGGCACGCACGCGCTCCTACCCTGGAGCTTTAGCAAGATGTTGCACTGTACCACTGTTTTTCTGTTTAGGCGCCGGGTTTCTGTTTTTCTTTTTGTGTGTGTGTGGTGTGTTTTGTTCTCCGTTCTATTTTTTTTTTGTTTGTTTGTTTGCTTTTGTTCATTTTGTTGTGTGATTTTGGTTGTAAAAACTTAAGGATATTGGACGTGAAAATGGGTAATAAAGAGAGTAAGCCTGACACCCGTTTGAACTGTGTTTTAAGGAACTGCGATGAACTTTACCCCCCTTTGTTTAGCAGGATGATAGAAGCCGCTAGCTGGCTGCCTGGAGCACAACCATTGCAGAGGGCAATGCCTGCTGGGGACCTAAGAACTGAGTATCTCCCAGGTTAACAAGTGAAACTCCTTTAAAACCCCTTGTCCCTCCAGATCAAGAGAGTCACAACATTTGGCAGAGTCCCCTGTGTTTCTCCTTTGTTAGCAAAGCAATTAGCCTCCCCTTTTCTTTTTCTCAGAACCCATTCCTCATTATTTAATTGGTATAAATTGGCTTCTAGGTCAGGAACCGAACTTTAAGTTACATATTGGTACCCCCCCTCCGCCCCAGAACTTTGTGAGAGCTGTCTACTGAAATGTTAGGAGATGGAGCTTGCTTGGGGTGGAACTGAACCAGAGGAGCTAATCCTGTAAGTAAAAGGAGGGACTGAGGGACCCCCAGCAGCTGCCAAAGCTCTGTTGATTCAGGGAATACCCTCCTTCCTTCCTTGCACTGTAAGTATTATGCCACCTCTGTCTTGTTAAAAAAGAGAAAAAGAAAAAGGGGACACTAAATTCAGTAAAGTCACCATATAGACACTTTATTTTACATTTCAGGTTGCCCCTCTGTTAAAACATCTGGTCCCCCCCCTGGGTGCCACTGGTGTAGTAGATTTTTTCTCTTATCTGCTCTGGTTTAAAGGATTCTGTCTGACAACCATAGTCTCTACCTCCTTTCTGTCTGTCTTGTGTCTTTGTTTCTGGTCCTTTAAGACATGTGCAATAATGTGTTGATATTATAAATTTTTTCTTGGGAATGATCTTAGCTGAATGTGTGTCTAAATGATGATGTTTTATCATAAAAAAAACTGGTATCTGAATGGGTTTTTGAAGCATTGCACAATCTTGCAGTTAAAAGTCGGGTTTAGGTCATTGTTTAGTTTAAGATTTCAGGTAATTCATGCCAGAAAACTTAAATACTTAGGATGGAAAACTGAAGAACTCTACTTCCAAGTTGGCAAGTAACTTCCCAATCATTCACTTTTTTTTTTTAACCAATTTTGAATTCGGTAGCCAGAGAAAATGTCACTGTGTGTACCAGTGCATTAATTTGGACAAGGATAGTAAACCATAGTATGGTATCTGTTGACAAAATAAGATGTAAAGACGTAAAATTTTGTGAATTGTATCTTGAACTTGTATCATAATTTTCAACACCCCAACTGGAAAATTATGGTTAATATGCCTTAGGGCTGAGGTGTCTGCTCAGAATAGCATTTTTTTTCCTGCTCCTTCCAGACCTCAGCCATGACTCATGTTGAAATGCAAATGAAAAAAGCCTGCAAGCTTAGTAGGAGACTGATTTGATGCCTAATGGAAAAAAAAAGTAAATTGTATGGTATTTACTAATTACTGGCCAGTCATTTTTTCTAGGACTCTTATTGTTTTCCTTAGATACTTTATTATTTTTGAGCTCATGATTCTGAGCATACAGACCTAGGTTAATGTTTTTCTGATCAGTTCTATCTTTGACCAACTGTGGACTTTTTGAAACATTGCAATAGATATTTAACCTGTGAAAAACTACAAGGCCTTTACTATTATTATGTGTGCACAATTTTGTTATGTGTTGTCTGTCTATATAGACATATATCCGTATATCATATATATGATACACAAATTAACATATATAAGGAGCGCTCATTAAAAAAAGTGCTCATAAAAACAAATTTTAAAAAGTGGATCCAAAGATCTTTAGTTCACGTGGTTTAAATGTTTCAATTTAAATCGGATAAACAGATAAAAATAAATGTTTTTAAATTTAAGCTTACAAATTTTTCTAGGTGTTCAAAAATCTAATAAAATATTAATATCTACAAAACGTCTAATGTGCCTTGGTTCTAGAACATTTTCTTCAACATAAAAATGGTTTACACTGTTCAATACATTTCTCTAATATTTTGATAAATAAGTAAAGTAAATTTGATATGGGATTACTCATTCGTGAGTACTTTTGTTAGAAATCTGATTCATTTACTAAGGTCTGTATAAGTTTTTACTAAACTCTATATAAGGTTTTAAAAATCAGTCATGTGTTAATGAGACAAAAATTTTTTGAAACATAAGTTTACCCATAACATTGTGTTTATTAAGTTTTATTTTTTCTAGAGCAAGGAACCATAAAAATTAAAAAACTTATTAAATCAGAACTGTTATTTTAGAGCATTGTACTGCCATTTCTTTAAAAGCTAAACTTGGTTAATGTAGAAACATCAATGTAATTGTGATGCTATTAATGTTTTCATATCTTACAGGTATGCAAGTCTGTAAGGTAGAAACTTTAAAAGAGCATTATATCAAGCTCGTGTTCTGAAGTTGTATGGTAAAAAAATATATTGGAGATTTATTTACCTGTTATCAATAAGATATGTAAAGTTTTATGTTACTTTTTACATTGTGGAACAATTTAAATGTATTTTTAAGTTAATGAGAGCCTAATCTATGTAAAAGTTGAAAACTTTCAGGCTTTCTTTAATTCATGTTTTAAATGTGATATCATATGGTGTTAGCTAATGTTCATGAGACCACAAACAATTTATGTAAACTTTGTCAATGTTGCTTTTAATTTTTACTTTTTAATAAAAACAACCCCATACCATTATTGTCATCTGGTAATAACAAAAGGGTAATCAAAGCAATATAAACAAATACTTTAGGATTATACTCCTAAACAAAAACACCTAAAAAAACAAAACTGCCTTCTCAATAATTCATGACTTCATTGATCATTTCTAGTTAGAGACACTTGGTAGCAGAGTAATATTATCTCCTTTTGGTACACAGTGACCCAGTTCTGTTCTTTACTTTGTTTTAAATCAATTTCTTCTGCATCATCTGATGAGAGGTTCATATACTTCTTAAAACCAATGATTGAGCCCTCAACCTGCACATTCACTTGCTCATAGAGCCAAACCTGAAATTGGGAACTATTTTGCAAGTGTCTGAAGATGAAGTTGATGGGTTACACCTTCACTGTCTGTACATTTTGACCTTGGCCACAGTACACTAAAATGGAAGTTCACAAACACCACAATGACCTAGAGGCTCCTCACATAGAAACTTACAGATCTGGTATACTGTTTTCTAGAAACCCTTCCAAATTATAAAGTAATTCTAATAATCCATGTTTATCATAATTTTTCCTACCAAAAACCAATCCTGAGTATGAACTATTAGTTTCTTAAGGAGCAGATCTTCCCAGACCCCCAAACAAAAAAAAAAATAAAGATCAGCTTTAGAACTAAAATGCTTAAGATTTATAAAGAGCCCTGCCTTACCTGAGATAAGGCTGTGTGTCCCATCTTACTATATGTGAGAATGACTATGAAACAAGTACGTCAGATAATATTTCTTTAAAGTTATATTAAAAACATAAAAAATGTCAAGATTCCTAGGATCTCAAACAGGGGATATAATGTAATACTCAGCCAAAAAATTTAGGGTAGCTATTACACGAACTAAGTATTTTTACTTTTGTTAATTTTAGTTGAAATTTTCTTATAAGTTATCTAAAGATTCCCTGTTAGTGTTTTACAAATGTGTTGCTTTAAGAACACAACATGGGTTTATTCAAGATAATAAGTCATCACCTACAATACAGACAGAATAATACAGATCCCAATTAATAAAAAGATAATTATAAAGTTATAGACATTAAAGTCCAGTACTCTTAATATAAGGCTGTTAAAATTAATTTGCTGGATGTTTAAGATTAGGATTTAAAATTAAAGTTAAATGAAAAGGGCCAAGAAAACCAATATTTGGCTCTTACCCTCTGAGTCAATCTGAATCCAGGGAACAGGGGACTTCTCTAAAGAGCTTTGCAACTCTGAGCCACATAACCTCCTGATCAGGGAGATTAATGAGACCACTGGAGAACAGAAAGCCAATCAGTGCATTTGTTATGAAGAGGAGAGTCATCAGAGAAAGGAGATATCCCTGATGCTTCTGAGGGAAGATAAATGGTCAAGCAAGACCTGGACCCACCTAGCGCAAATGGCACTAGCAGAATTGAAAATGTGCTCTCATTTTTCCAGAATTGACTCCCATAAAGCTCAGCTGACTGTTAACAATAGATAGAAACAAAAGTCCGTTTGACTGCTTCATCTTAAACACTTTGGAAAGACAGTTAAGACGAAAATTCAGCCATTCCTGGGCATTTTAAATAATAATAATAATAATAATAATAATAATAATAATAATAATAATATTTTAAGGTATGCACTTTATTTTAGCCTCCCAAAATAAGTAAGACTGGAGGCTACAAAGAAGGATTCTCAGACAGGAATGCCTGATACTTATAAAAAGAGACTATCAAGAAGAGCTGCCAGAGGCAGAAATTTTTAATTTAAGGCCTGCAGATATTCATAACCAACACAGGTAGGCTTGGTGTTTGCTAGTACGATTATCCAGCCCTGAGTAACAGAATTAAAGGTTTCTCTATTAGACGCAGAGGTCATACTAGAAAAAGGATTTTACAAGATCAGATGACATTACATTGTTAAACTGTATCTTATGGGGAAGGACAACTGTAACACTAAAAGTTAAATATTAATTTGATAGTCCTGATAACTGGGGATATTAAAGACTGGTGAGGGAACTTCTATACACTAACATGTTCCGGCTGCTGCAACATTTATTCAGTACTCATGGTTTTTGTTTCTCTCATAGAAGAACCCATCCCCAGATGACTTTACAACCTGTTCTTCCCCAACCAGACTTCAATCCGAAATGACTTCTAAAAGGCAACTCATGTCCCCCAACTGACTTATAAAAGGCAACTCATGTCCCTCACGCCATGCCCACTCACTTCACCCTGTCTCAGGTCAGAAGAAGAAATAATGATTGACGCCACTCTTCTTACAACAATGGAGAGAAAGATAAGTAGACTATCAATATAAGTAATTAATTAAGTCTGGTAAAATCAGGGAGATCGGTTTTGGGTAAGTTCTAAAAATTTGGAGAATCTTACCTGAGGGATTAAAATTGCCTCAGTGCTCTTCCCCTAATCTATTAAAGATTTGAAAGGGACACAGAGAAAAGGGGGAAATGATAGACCCAACCTGATCTTTTATTAAAATTGAGAGCCATCTTGCCACAAAGCCATGAAAAGGTAATTTTGGCTTTACCATAAATTACTGCAAATTCTGAACCTGCTTGAAATGCCTGCCCGTGCCTTGAACTCACGCATGCCCGGCTCTCTGACCAGATAGCAGCCCTCTCTGAAACTTTAGTGACACATCATAAATATTTGCCTTCTCTGGCCAGACAACATCCCTCTCTGAGGCTCTAATGGTCCTCTGAATTCTGATGTAGGGACAGCAAAAAAAACCTAAACTACCATTAGTGTGATGCTTGTCAGAGTTCTGTTATCTGTAACACCCCTTTTGTGTAACTTTCTGGGCTATAAAGCTGGGCTGTAGGAAAGCTGGGGTTGCTGTCTTGTTCCGGCTGTTTTGGGAGGGGAGGCAGCATGAAAGGTAGAAATAATAAGATTAATTTAATATGATTTTAATTAGAGTCAGTGGTCTTTTCATGTGTCGTGGTCTAACAATTAACACTCCAAAAACATGGAGCTCTGACGGCCTAAAGACTTCTTGAGGAACTTCCTCTGAGGTTGGGCACTTGAAATATATGTTGTTGTAAGGAGCTTTAGCTTCCTTTCTAGTGAGACCATCAAAGATGGGTTTGAATCTATGTGACCTGGAGGACATGGTTTCTTGTATTCTAATGAACATAAGGCAGCAGTGCTGAATTTTCTCTTTGTAGGTAAACTGTGGCCACTGGGTGCTAAGTGTCTCCCCGTGTGGACTGTGAAGCCATTTTTTCATCCTCCACTTTTCGTGGTGTTTCGTGCTGCTGCACTGGGAGTTTGGTATTTGCTTCATGAAATACAAAGAGTTCAACTGGGACCCAGTTTTGGAGGGAGTTCTGTCACTTGTGGTGGGTCAGGGTCTGCAGGAGAATGCAACAACCAGGTTATATCTCACAGAGCTTGCCCCCTTGTACATAGAAATCTGACTCTGAACTTTGCCCTGGAACCTCTCCATGTAACAAGATGCCTTTACATAGAAGGTTCTGCTGGATGCACAATGTCAGTCACAAGCCATTTGGAAGGCAATGGCAAATCCTCATGGCCACACCACAGATGTATTATCACACACCTGCCCACCACTGCAATAGGCCCACTACTCAGCAGGCTCCAACTTACTGGCATCTTTGTTCTACACCATTTTCATGAAACTCGGTCAATCATGGCATTCTCTTGTACACTAATGATCAGCAACAAGACATCCAAAGGTTCTCTAGTGCCACCTGATTATTGGAATTTCAAAAATTTCATTGTATTTATCTAGCCATTTTTCATGGATGAAGTTGGAGACACTGTGGGTTTCAGTTCATTCAGGAACCATTAAATGGTGAGGAAGCTCATTTCAATGAAAGCTCTGGAGAACTCTCACAGGCAAGTCTTCCCATAGAGTCTTCAAAAGGTCGCATGAAGCCAGGCCCATTGAGGACTTCAATGTGACGTCCAAGGGTGTTCTGATTCTCAACTATGGCTGCCAAATCTTTCAAAATAAAATCATGTGATATCCTAGCTGAGATTCCAAGGCTCTGTGGAAAGCCACCCTGTCCTTGATCTCAGTTTCCAAGGGCGAATCCCATGCGTGGCCTCCTAAAATCTGAACACAGTTCATGGCAATATTTCTCTGAGATCAGTTCCAGAACTCAGACTTTAAGGGGAATCACACCAGAGTTCAAGCCCAGGTAGACCCAGTCATCACTTCCAACCGCCACACAAATGACCACAATTAAAACCAAAGCACTCCCACAAGGCCCTCATCTTCTTCCATATAGACACTCATCATAACCTGTGGTTCGAGGTTTCCATGAGGGGATCAGTCCAAGACAGTGTACAAAATAACCTCTCTTGCCCCTCATTTGCCTAAAGTCAGGGTTGCCTGGACACCCTTCCTGAGAACCAGGAGTGATCAAATAGGCCTGCCATAAATACTGCTCTGCTTCCCGAATTTGAGGCCTCCTGACTCTCGGGTGTATATTCTTTATGTGAATTGGAATCATGAGAAAACCCAAGCACCTATGGGCTATCTTCTGCAGGGTTTGAAGAACTCATTTGACACAAAGGATCCCTATTTTCAATTGATGGAGGTCAGGAACCTTACAGAGGAAGGCGAGAGACTTCGTCCACAATGACTGCTTTTTTGGCCATTTTGGTTTTGGAAGCACACATGTAATCTTTCTTTAGATCCATCAGGTTCTGAGAATCTATGCAACAGCCTCACACATTGCCACGAGTCTGATGCAGACACATCCCTTTCCAAAGCAATTAAGCAAAGAGCTACAGGTGATGCCCATTAATTTCCATTGAAAACCATTTTTTCAGGCTTCACAAAGGGGTGGACTGAGACAAAGACGTTTCTGACATTCAGGGCAACAGAACAATAGGTAAGCAAATGGCCCAAAGCAGGGTTTCTCGAATGATATCTGAGTTTTCTGAGATGATCCCATTCCCTTCAGCTATCCAGTACGTGGCCATGTCACAGAGCCTGGAGGTGGTACATATTGTGGACACCAAACCATGAGCCTATTCTGGAGAGTGGCCCGAATTCAAGAAGAAAACAGGAACTTAGGAAGATAGTAGTTGTTGCCCATCTATAAGGCAAGCCACAGTCCATATATAAATTGGGCAGGATGAATGCTGTGAAGCTTTCTACAAGACAGGAAACATCCATTGATGCATTCTTTTTTCTAATATCTACAACCACAGACACAGTGGGATAAACAGACATAAAAACACTCGCCTTATCAAAAGACTTACTAGAAACGATCCAATCCAAACCAAACAAAGCGACTTTCCTACCTATTCCCAGATCATGAGAAAAAACCACAGACTCACACGCACACCCACAAAGTCACCGCCTTCCCCCAAGTAGGTCTGTAACTATCCGGAGTGTCCTCTGACTGATGGGCCATACTATGTTCCCCCAAAATGGGCTATCCTATCTCAGATCTGGTCTCCTTGCCAACAATGTGAAGTTGTCAGGTGCCAGTGGTGAGCCACTACCTGCTTTCTCAGGAAAGGCCCCTCTTCAGAGCTCTCTTGGCATTTGGCCATCTTCACATCAGTAGTTACCAAGAAAGACTGACTCTGTCCTTGGTAAATCCAATCATGTGAGACCACTGGGACTGGGACTGGGACTGCCTCTGGGTGCCTGGCTTTTTGGATCCCAAGTTCAGAGAGTTCCATCACCAAGAAAGTGATGTAGGTCACTTCCTTCTGGAACTGAATGAGGTCACTGCCTAGGCAATCACTTTTTCCTAACATTTGCTTCCAAGTGTCCCAATAGATGGAGGCTGCCCCTACTTCCTGTGACACTTTCACAAGTTAGAATGGTATATCAAACATAGCACCCGGAAGCAGCTCTCCACACAGGCCTGGTTTGGTCCATCTTCTCTACATTAAGAAGAGAGAGATTGCTTCAGACACACCCATTCATCCTGACCAGGTTGTTTGTCGTGGAAGATGACTTTTGCTCTCTCAGGTCCTTCATAGCTTCCTCTATCTTCCCCAGGGTTCATTTCTGCATGGACCTTTGAGGTTCTCAGCAGGTGGAAGGTCTCTTATGTTCCTGTATTGTAAGACCAACTCTGTCCCTGCTCTTCTGTAAAGTTAGATGGAGGGCAAAGAGTATGGTTAGGGTTAATAACATGTTTGATTTGGGTTAGGAATCATTCTGCTGGATGAATAATGGTATTGGGAACCTGCGATATTTGTAAGTATATATAGAGGTGAAATATATGTAGGAAAACAGAAATCTAGGTAAGATTTGAACCCCAGAAGGGCATTGGATCCTTGATTGGGATACTTAGCTTTGAATTATGTTCTGCACATGTGTCTCAGATAAATCTATACACAATGGTATAGGACCTTGTACTTGGATGATTGAATGTCGAAGAGAACATCCAGTCTAAAAAGGATAGTTGGTAGGATTAGGAAGATAGTTGGTAGAATTAGAAAAAAAGAGTGAGTATAGGATTTGAAAAAAAAAGTTCTTTAGCAATAGGGTTTCAGGTAGAGAGAAAATGTAAATGTCAGCACATGTGAAGAGTTGGTCACAATGATGAATTGGGGAAAATATGTAGGAAAGCAGATATCAATAGAGACATAGGAAATCAGGCAAATGATAAAGTGATTGATTGGATTAGACATTTTCAGCAGGCTTGAAGTTGAATATATAATCTTAGGAAGAAACACATATGTAGTCACCAATAGGATTGACATTTGAGAGCATTAGCCAACCTGGACACGGGTGATTTTTATAATCCATACTCATATTCCATTTAGGCTTTGGTACAATCGTAAGTGTGACTTTGCATTTTCTTGCCAGAATATTACTGTGATAAAATGTATATGTAGATCAGGTGACATGAGTATTTCTTGCACCATTTCTGGGAGCAATATTTTGAAGAGGTATAAATTAGTATTGGGGGCACAAATAGGTGTACCATGTGTGTATGAATATAGAGAGAATGATTGAATAGACCATACTGTGAATAAATAATATAACTTGTTCCAACTTTACAAATTGGAATAAATTTATATCTCAAAATACATAGCAAATCTTATATTGATATACATACATTCATTCCAACCAGTTATACATCTAATGGTAATATTAGGGTTGTAGTTTATCATAAATTCTGTGTGAGTTTTGCTTCAAAATTGATTATGGAAATCGAAAATAATGTATTTGGAAAGAAGTCTCATGAAATGAGCAGTCAAAAACAAGTAGGAATATATGTGTTCTGAAGCAGGAAGTGATTGAATGTGTTACAAATGTCTTTAAATTTGTGAACTTGTGGATGAAATGTACATTTTATGATGTACAAAAACTGAAGAAATAGAAATGTACCAGTGTTGAATAAAATTGAACGTCAAAATACACATCATGTCCCATAGGAATCTAGTAGCATTGATGTTAAAGTGGGTCAGTTACTGTAGAAATATAAGGATTTGTTTGCACCATTCACTGAAGTAAGTTTTCAGTACTAGAAAACAAATATGTATTTCAGGTGGATGAATGTTTCTGAAAATAATCTTATGAAAAGTTGATTATAAAACCACATACATGAACATTAGTGAATTTAGGGAGTGTATAATAAGACACATGTATTTCATATTTTGAAAAATCTAGAGTGTATATATATATATATATATATATATATATATATATATATATACACACACACAAATACATTGGAAAGTAGAAAATATATGCCAATCAAAATTCATCATGAAATATATATCATCCACAGATCCAAAAATATTAATTTTACTGAACATGGATTTATGTATAATGTTGCTCAACTAAAAAGCTCACTCATAGTTTGAATTTTCAGTTCCAAAAGCATTTAGGAGGAGTGATTTCTTCTCATACTTTGTATCTGCCAAGTTAGCCACCTCACAAAAATGTACATGTATTCCAGGTAGGATTTTGTATGTGCATATAAAAATACATGTGCTGAATTGGCTACAGAAAATGGGAGACAGGAATTCACATGTGTGTTAACTTTAAAAACACATGGAGAACAATTTCAAGAAAAAAATTGACAAGATTTATAACTCCTACCCTATATCATGGAAAAGGCAAGACCAACTATTCACCATGCCTCCTCTGAACTGCTTGTATTTCTATTCTGTTTGGGTTATTTTTCTCCATCATATTAGGATTAGTAGTCAGAGTCTAGTAGGGTATGGGTTAGTGTCAGAGTTTTAGTATTTCGAATGAAAAATTGCAAAATGTATCCAATGTGTATGTAAATATGTGCTACACAAAAATCTTCCCACTCTTATCCAGAACAATGTCTTGACAATACCTTCGCCCCAAGTAAGAAACAATTAGAGGAAAAGAGTTAGAAATTCCGTGAATACATATCTGGAATGGAAAACAATCAGGAGTTCACAATCTTGGAAGTGGTAGAGGAGTTTTCAAAAGTAAGGAACAGGGTAAACACTCCACAAAAATGGAATTCTGCTGGCCTAGAGACTTCTTGGGAAACTCTCTGTGAGGTTGGGCACTTGAAATATATGTTGTTGTCAGGAGCTTTAGCTTCCTTTCTAGTGAGACCATAAAAGCTGGGTCTGCATCTATGTGACCTGGTGGACATTGTTTCTTTTTTTCCCAATGAACATGAGGCAGCATTGCTGAATTCTCCCTTTGTAGGTAAACTGTGGCCCCTGGGGGCTAAATGTCTCCCCATGTGGACTGTGAAGCCATATGGTCATCCTCTATTTTCGTGGTGTTTTTTGCTGCTGCACTGGAAGTTTGGTACTTGCTTCACGAAATACAAGGAGTTTAAATGGAACACAGTACGGGAGGGAGTTCTGTCACGTGTGGTGAGTCAGGGTCTGCTGGAGAATACAAGAACCAGGCTTCTATCCCACATAGCTTGCCCCCTTGACTATAGCAACCTGATTTTGAACAGCGTCCTGAAACCTCTCCATATAACAAGATGCCTTTACATATAAGGGTCTGCTGGTTTGACCATGTCAGTGACAAGCCATTTGGAAGCCAATGGCAGATCCACATGGCCCCACCACAGATGTTTTATCACACACCTGCCCACCATTGTTCTAGGCCCACTACTCAGCAGGATCCAACTTTCTGGCATCTCTGTTAAACACCATTTTAATGAAAACCAGTCAATCAAGGCACTGTCTGGTATACTCATTGTTGGAAAAAGTATAAACGGCAGCCATACCCCAGAGAAAAACCCCAACATGGCGCCTAAGGACTTCTTCTTCCTACCTTCTTCTTTTCTGAAGTGGCGCGAAAAGTTCCCGCCGGGTGAACTCTCCCACTGGTGCCAATTTCAAATCTCGCTGGCGGGGAACCTTAGCCCCAATGAGAACTAACTCCTGGGCTCCGGAGCTGATATCTGAAAGAACTTGCCAATAAACGGGTTGCCTGCCATTTATCTAAGTCCTTTCATCTCCTCCTTAGTTCTATATAAGCACACAGCTTTTTGCAATAAAATTGGAATTCTCCCGGCTAAGTGCCTTTGAGTGGGGAGTTCTTTCATTTTGGTGCCCCGTTTGAGGATACGGGTGAGCTCTTTCCAACAAGAGCCCCGTCCCCCGTTCCGCCCAGACACTCCGTCCTGGTCCGCTCTTTTCAGACGCCAGCTTCCTGCACTCACCACTGATCTGATGTATGTAAGCTTCCCCTGACCCCGGCTCGCCAACTTCCTTCGGGCTACCGCTAGTTTTGTGACCCTGATCGTCCAGCACACTCTAGACGCCCGGTAGGGGAGAGGGAATTCCTCCCATCAAGACCTTTACTGGTCACAGTGGACCCTCTAGTGATCCGTTTCCCTTTGGGGCATGAGGGTTCTGAGTTTACACTAGAGGCTCTGTGGTTTTTCCTCCTTTGCTGCCACTGCTGCTGCCGGCTAGATTTGCTGTTTCCTGCAGGGCTGCTGTGTCTGGCTGAAGCTGCCTCTCTGCTCAGGGAAAACTGAACTCCCGTCCTAGAACTGCATTCTGCTGGAGCTGGAGTTCTGTTTTCATTACTGACTTCTTCAGCTGCGTTTGAAAACTTTCCTGACATCAGGTTGCCCATGGCTCCAAACCCATTGGGTCTTCCAGATCGCACTTCACTGGTGACGACCAGGTAGTACCCTCTGTATTTCCTCGCGACAGCTGGTCATTTTGGGGACACCCACGTGACCCCCATTCGCCCTGAATTTCCTGGAAGCCGTTCCAGCTCGGGTTTTCTCTTTGTCTCTCTCGCTTACTCTTATTCTCTCTCTCTCTCTCTCTCTCTCTCTCTCTCTCTCTCTCTCTCTCTCTCTCTCTCCATCTCTCCCTGTGACAATGGGCACCTCTTCATCTGTACCTGAAGCCTCACCTCTCAAATGTTTAATAAAAAATCTGGCCACATTCTCCCTCACACCAGACATCAAGCCCAAACTTTTAATTAAATTCTGTACCCAAGATTGGCCTCCATATCCACTGGATAATGGCAATCATTGGCCTCCAGAAGGCTCCTTAGATCCAAACCTCCCCTGGGACCTTTTTAACTACTGCCAGCGTCTGGAAAAGTGGAGGGAGATTCCCTGCATTGAAGGTATTAGCCTTCCCACACAGCACCTTGTCTCTGCTCCTCCTGCCCTCCCCGTCAGGTCCTCCTTGCTTGCAATCCCCTCTCTTTCCCTACTTCTACTTCTGACTTCACAGATTCTTCCTCATTCAACCCAGCAGATGAACCCCCACCTTCTCCCCAGCCCCATCTGCCCCTTCTCTTCTGCAATACCCTCCTCATCCTCTGCCTGATTCCATGGATCCTCAGCCTTCCATTTTATCCCCGTCCCCTCCGTCCTCTTCTGCCTGCTCCACTTCCTCCTCTTCCAAAGAGACACTCCCTTCCCCTCCCTCTCCTTCCTGTCCTCCGCCTGCCTCTCTCAGTCCTCCTTTTACCAGGTCTAAAGGACTCCTTCCCACCCCTAAGACAATCGCACCCCTTCGTGAGGTAGCTGGTCCCGAGGGTGTCATCAGAGTCCACGTGCCCTTCTCCAGGTCAGACATTACTCAGCTAGAGAGCAAGTTAGGCTCAATCACCACTAAACCCACCACTTACATTCGGGAGTTTCAATGGGTCCTGCAAGCATATAGCCTCACTCATCATGCCATATACATGCTCTTGGCCAATACACTTCTCCCCGAGGAAAGGCAATGGGTCTGGGAGCTAGCCCAAGCCCATGCTGATGAAAATCATAGGACCAATCCTGACCACCCCACGGGCTCTCATGCTGTCCCAGAGCAGGAACCCTATGGGATTACAACACCCCTGAAGGCTTACAGACTCATGACCTTTTTACATCTTGCCTCTTGGCGGGCCTGAAAAAGGCGACCCACAATGCTGTTAACTTTAAAAAGGTGCAGGAGGTCATTCAAAGGAAGGAGGAAACACCTTCAGAATTCCTGGATAGACTAACCAAGGCCCTTCAACACTGCACATAACTCGACCCAGAAACCCCTGATGGCCGTCATCTCTTAATGACATATGTTCTGGCCCAAAAATACTCTGACATTAAAGCCAAGCTTAAAAAGCTTGAACAGGGCCCTGCTACTCCTCAGACCGAAATCCTCGCTGTCTCTTTAAAGGTTTTTCATGGTAGAGAGGATGAAAGTGAATGTCGTAGGAAGAGAGCTGAAAATGCCAAATTCCAAATGTTGGCCCAGGTCATTCAGAGAAGGCCATCACCACGCCGTCCCAATGTGACACCCCCTGGAGCTTGCTTCAAATGTGGTAAGGATTGTCCTTCGCCGAGAACACCCTACAACCCCTGCCCAACATGCCATCAAAGGAGACACTGGGGGGAAGACTGCCCAACAACCCGGAAGGGAGGTTGGTCAGCCACCCGGCAACCCCAGCCTCTCCTGGGCTTGGCAGAGGAGGAATGATGGAGCCCTGGGCCTTCCCTCCAGATTATTACCATCAAGAATCAAGAACCTAGGGTCACCTTCCTGGTGGATGGACACTTCATTACCTTCCTTTTGGATACTGGTGCCACTTTTTCGGTCTTGAGGGAGTATTGGGGTTCTACCACACCCTCAAAAACTCCTATTGTCGTGGTAGGAGGTAAACATATTTTCCCTCAAAATCCCTTTTGTCCTTCACTCACTCCTTTCTCGTTATGAGCCATTGCCCCATTCCCCTTCTGGAAAGGGACATACTCTCACTATTAAAAGTCACCATTCACATATCACCCCACACCTCTCCTACCTCTCATTTCCTCATGATGTTCCTAGGGGCAGATACACCTCCTCCATGCACTCTCCCATGACTATCTAAACCAGTTAACCCTGAGTTTTGGGACACAACTACACCCTTTATGGCTAAATGCAGTCCTATTCATATTGTCTTACTGGAGCCTTCAAGATATATTAGTCAACCATGATATCCACTCACAACCACAGCCTTCCTCGGATTAGAAGCCATCATCCAGGATTTATAATTAAAGGGGTATCTTAGGCCTACACACTCTCTTTTCAACACCCCCATTCTGGCAGTTAAGAAACCTAACGTGTCCTACAGGCTGGTTCTAGACCTTCCCCTTGTCTACTCCTCTGTGGTCCCCATCCACCCGCTAGTGTCCAACCCTTACACCCTCCTCTCTCAGATCCCTGCCACTACTACCCACTTCTTGGTTCTAAATTTGAAACATGCATTCTTTTCTATTCCCTTGTTCTCAGAATCTCAGGATATCTTTGCTTTTACTTGCACTGACTCTCACACCCGCCATTCTCATCAGCTTACCTGGACTGTCCTCCCACAGGGATTCAGGGATAGCACCCATCTCTTTGGCCAAGTTCTTGCCCAGGACCTCACATCCTTTCACCCGACCTGTCCTGACTCTACTCTCCTTCAATATGTCGATGACCTTCTTCTATGTAGTCCCTCTGGGAACACTCTCAATCCCACACTGCACAGCTTCTTAATTTCCTAGCAGACAAGGGAAATAGGAAGTCTCCCCACAAGGCCCAGGTTTCCCAGTCTTCTGTCACCTTTCTTGGTTTTTGCCTTACACCCAGAAAAAAGGAAATAACACTGGATAGGAGGCAACTCCTCTCTGATCTTCCAGTGCCCCATACAAAAGCCAAAATACTATTATTCCTAGGACTAGCAGGTTATTTTAGGGCCTGGATCCCAAATTATTCTCTTCTATACAAATCCTGTATGAACTAGCAAAGGGACCCCCTAGTGAATCTCTTGCCTCCTCCCCAAACTACCACTTGCGCAGGCTTCAGCAACTTGTCTTAAAGGCACTTGCCCTTCACCTTCCTGATCTTTCAAGACCATTTCATGTATATGTCCATGAAAAAGGGAGGCAAGAACTTGGGGTCTTAGGTCAAAACTATGGGCCTACATTTGCACCTGTGGCATATTTGTCCAAGCAAATTGACCCTACCATCCGTGAGTGGGCCCCTTGCTTAAGAGCTCTGGCTGCTGAACAAATTTTACACAAAGAAGCCTCTAAGCTTACTTTTGGGGCCCCTTTAACTATCCACTCCCCACATCACTTGAAGGATCTTTTAGCTTATAAGGGCTTTCAAACCCTTCCTCCATCCAGAGTTCTGTCACTCCTCACTTCCTTTCTGGAAAACCCTAACATTACTTTCCTCCCCTGCTCTGTACAGAACCCTGCCTCACTGCTCTCAATGACTCCCACGTCTAACACACCAACTCATAATTGGTTGGAAACCTTAGATGATTTCCTCCCCTGTCATTCTTCCATTTCTGAGAGACTACTAGCCAAGCCTGACCTTATCTGGTTTACTGATGGCAGTTCCTTTAGGCAGAATTGCACTCATTACTTTGGATACACTGTAGTTTCAGCCACTGAGATTATAGAGGCCAAAGCTCTGCCTTCAGGAACTACCAACCAGCAGTCTGAACTTATAGTAGCCACTCGTGCCTGCCTTCTAGCACAAGGAAAATCCCTAACCCTTTATACTGATTCAAAATATGTCTTCCATATCTTATCCCATGCTGCAATATGAAAGGAGCGAGGCCTACTTACCACCAAAGGTAATGTGATCACTAATTCGGCTCTTATAACCAATCTGATAAAGGCCTCCCACTTATCCACCCAGGTGGGAGTTGTCCATTGTAGGTCTAATTAGAAGGACGTCTCTCTTATCACTGAGGGCAATGCCAAAGCTGACCAGGCGGAACAAATGGCTGCTACCACTTCCAATGATGGACCCCCTGGGGGACATATAATGGCCACTTTAGACAGCTCATCTGAAGCCCCTACTTCTTCCAGTAAGAACAAGGATCTCTTCAAGTTCCTTCATACTCTATTCCTTTCCAATTCTCAGTCTTTGACCCTCTTTTTACAGAGCTTCTTCTCGCTCACCCTCTCTGACAAAGCCATGCTACAGAATATAGCCTCTAATTGTCAGATCTGTCAGTGGACCAACACTTATACTCCTTTAAGGCCCAAACCTTTTCCTTCCCACCAAGCCCGGGGACACATTCCCACTGCTGACTGGCAGGTAGACTTCACCAACATGCTCACAGTATGGCGCACTAAATACCTCCTTGTCTTTGTGGACACTTTCTCTGGTTGGATTGAGGCATTTCCCACTTCCAATAAAACGGCTTCCACTGTAGCTTTAATCTTACTGACAGACATCATCCCCAGGTTTGGTATCCCCACTTCTCTACAATATGACAATGGCCCTGAGTTTATTTCTAGAATCACACAAAAGGTCTCTCAAGCCCTCTCCTTCAAGTGGCATTTCCACTGTCCATATTATCCACAAGCTTCAGGGAAAGTGGAAAGGGTAAATTGTACTCTAAAGGAAGTCCTTACCAAAATGACAATGGAATTAAACTTAGACTGGGTCAAACTCCTTCCCTTGGATTTGCTTCGAATCAGAGCTCTACCTAAAAACCATCTTTACTGTCTCCCTTTGAGATAATATATGGAAGACCTCTTATACCCCCTGGGTTGGTCATTTCACAAGGACCTCTCACCCGAGATTTGTCTTTGCCTCTTTTGTATCATCTCCGCTCGGAACTCTGGAAATATCAGGACTGGCTTCATCCGGACCCAGTGTTCTCTCCAAACACTCCTCCCTTAAGACCTGGGAGTCTAGTATATTATAATACCCCAGAGGAGAAAGGGACTCTTGCCCCAAAATGGGAAGGCCCCTATCCTGTCATTCTCTGTACCCCCACTGCCGCCAAACTCTCCTTACCAGACAACCATCTAACTCCCTGGATTCAAATTTCTAGGTTGAAGCCATATCACCAGGAGGCCCCACCTGCTGACGACAGGACCAACCCAGAGGAACTCCAAGAATCACCTCCTGAACCTCCCATTAACTCCTGCTCTCCACACTCATCTCACCCATTTAAGTTGCGGCTCACACGGTGTTCCATGCAGCCCAATTCCTCTTAAAAAAGTCACAATGGGCTCTCTCAACACCCTAATCTTCTGTAACTGCTTGTTTTTTGTGCTCTGCTTATTTTCTGTGCTCTATTGGGACTGGTCTTTACCCTCCTCTCCTACCATGTATTTATTCACTCTTCAGGAACGATACTCAGAACATGGCATGCAGAAGGTCCGTGCAGTGGATGCAACTACTTGCTTCATCCACAACTGCACCTCTATTTCCCTAAAATTGTCACCTTCAAGGACCTTCGTCCCTGGTAGCTGGAACTGGCTTTTCATTTGCTTCCTTTTTGATCAAACAAAAGACTATTGTCATTGGTGGCCTGAGATATATAATGGGTGCCCCTATTGGTCATGCAGGTTCCATGATGAACATGGTAGCTATTCTTACCACTCACTTTGTTACCCTAAAGTGTGGACTTCTAGTTACCTAAAGTGGGATAAAGTCTCTTTATCTGATAACAATGGATGGTATACTTTAGATATACCTGACCCCAAGGCCAAACGTTGGGACTATGTTGAGTTTGCTGTCTATGCTCGGACAACCTCAGCCAGACCCACAGGGTGGATGACAGTTGGCCGCACCCTGATTATGCCACCTAAGGCAACCATCCAGGTAGTTGAACACATTAAGGAGTCAGAATCAAAACTTTTAGATCTTATCCATAGCTCATCCACAAAGGATTCAGACCCTTCAACCCCCTCAGGTCCCCCTGACACATGGCTCAATTTGTTACACCAATCTCTTCGATTATTAAACTCCACCCCTCTTTTTGTGCCTCCTTCTCAGTGCTTTCTCTGTGCTTCCCTTAGTCCCATTAGCGGCAGGAAATATTTCAGCAAAAACCTACAATTTCTCTAAGAAAGGACAACCCCTACATGTGACACGTATCCCACTGTGGGAAAGTTATTTCACCAATACTTTATTTGCTTTCATCTGTTTCCACCTGCCAATAATGAATCCTTTACCCATTTGTTCCTTGAGCTTAAGCACCCAATCGAGCCCTGCATTTATGCAACCTGGACATTTCCTCTGGTGTAATGGGTCTTTAAGTACCTCAACGATCAATGTCTCTGGCACCTGTTTCTTGGTTACTGTACTTCCTCAGCTGTCTTTGTATACTCCCACCGAATTCCGACAGTTGGCCCTACCTTCCTGAACCCGTAGGGCAGTCTTTCTGCCGGTTCTGGTAGGCCTCACTTTAACAACCTCAGTGGCGGGTCTCGGATTCTCTGGTGGAGCTATAGGTCATGCTCTATGGGCATTCAAAGACCTGCAACAAAAACTGCAGGAAGCACTCGATACCACTGCTGAGTCTCTGGGCTCCTTGCAGCGCCAGGTTACTTCATTGGCACAAGTGGCTTTACAGAACCAAAGGGCAATTGATCTTCTCACTGCAGAAAAAGTGGGTACATGCCTATTCCTCAGAGAGGAATGTTGCTCTTATGTTAATGAATCTGGGCTGATAGAAAAAAATGTTGTTAAATTGCAGAAATTATTGACCAAATTGCTCAAACCTAGCTCCTCCAATCCCATAACAGGGTTCTTCCAATCCTATCTTGCCATGTACTTACTACCTATCTTGGGGCCCCTTATTGGGATGCTCCCTTTTTTTGCTCTCTTGCCATGCATAATGAAGTTCCTTCAAACCCAACTGCAAAAAATTTCTAATCAAAATTTCAACCAGCTTTTGCTTAGGCACTACCATCCTCTGATGACCGATGAACCCCTAACATCTCCAAGAGAACAGTTCACTCAGTGATGAAGCTCACTACCAGGCACGATGGAATGCAACGTACATCAGACAGCGGGAGGCAACGAGCTTGGAGAACCTCTCAAGCTGCCATCCTGGATTCATGAGTCTTTATGACCTTCTAAGCTTCCTCATGGCCCTTGGCCTCTTCTATGTCAGTCCCCCAACATGGAACTTCTGCCAAAAATTGACCTTTGCTTTAATTTTTATCTTCATTCTGTTTTTATTCGCTCTGATCTTCTTCAAGTGCTGGTGACGCCATGACCAGGCAACGCTTCCAGTATTTCCTAGAGTCTCTGTTACAGGACCAGTAGCTGATACCAACAATCTCCTCCATCCAGGACTGGTTTCATGCCATCGACAACTTGTGGCATCAGGGAACTTTCATAGACTTTACCCCTACTGAAGTAGCTATCTATACCACTGGCTTTTATTTCTGGCTGCCATGATATCCCCAGACCTGGCCCCCGAGCATTTGTCCACTTCCCTTTCTAGGCCCCACAGCACCCCCACACAGCAGGCAGCAGCCAGAAATGACAAACAATGCCCCACTTTCTAAGAAAACAAAAAGGGAGGAATGTTAGGAAAAGTGTAAATGGCAGCCATACCCCAGAGAAAAACCCCAACATGGCACCTAAGGACTTCTTCTTCGTACCTTCTTCTTTTCTGCAGTGGCGTTAAAAGTCCCTGCCCTTGTTAACTCTGCAGCCAGCGCCAATTTCAAATCTCACTGGTGGGGAACCTTAGCCCCAATGAGAATTAATTCCTGGGCTCCGGAGCTGATATCTGAAAAAACTTATTCTCAGAACATGAGACCAAATCACAAACCCACAACCACACCCACAAAGGCACCTCCTTCCCCCAAGTAGGTCTGTGACTATTCGGAGTGTTCTCTGACTGCTGGGCCATACTATGTTCCTCCGAAATGGCCTGTCTTGTCTCAGATCTGGTCTCCTTGGTCAACTCTGTGAAGTTGACAGGAACCAGTGGTGAGCCACTACCTTCTTTCTCAGGAAAGGCCCCTCTTCAGAGCTCTTCTGGCATTTGGACATCTTCAAATCAGTAGGTACCAAGAAAGACTGACCCTCTCCTTGGTAAATCCAAACAAGTGAGACAACTGGGACTGGGACTGGGACTGGCTCGGGGTGCCTGGCTTCCTGGATCCCAAGTTCAGAGAGTTCCAACACCAAGGAAGTGAGGTGAGGTCACTTCCTTCAGGAACTGAATGAGGTCACTGCCTTGGCAACCACTTTGTTTTAGCAGTTGCTTCTTATGGTCCCTTTAGATGGAGGCTGCCCCTACTTCCTGTGACCCTTTCATAAGTTAGAATGGGATATAATCCATAGGCTCTCAGGAACAGCTCTCCAAAAGGCCTGGTTTGGTCCGTCTCCTCTACATTAAGAAGACAGAGGCTGATTTAGACACCAAACTTCATCCTACCAGGTTGTTTTCCATGGAAGATGACTTTTGCTCTCTCAGGTCCTTCATAGCTGCCTACATCTTCTCCAGGAATCATTTCTGCACATACCTTTGAGGTTCTCATCAGGTGGAAGATCCCATACATTCCTGTATTGTAAGACCAACACTGTCATTGCTTTTCTGTAAAGTTAGATTGAGGGAACAGTGTATGGTTAGTGTTAATAACATTTTCAATTTTGATTAGGAACCATTCTGCTCGATGAACAATGGTATTGGGAACCTGTGATATCTATAAGAATATAGAGGTGAAATATATGAACGAAAAGAGAAATCTAAGTAAGATTTGAAGCCCTTAAGGTCATTGGGTTCTTGATTGGGATACTTAGCATTGAATTACGTTCTGCACAGATGTCTCAGATAAATCGATATACAATGGCATAGGACCTTGTACCTTGGATGATTGAATGTAGAAGAGAACATCCAGTCAAAAAGGGATAGTCGATAGGATTAGGAAGACAGTAGGTAGGTTTAGGAAGAAGAGTGAATATAGGATTTGGACCAAAGTTTTTTAGCAATAGGGTTTCTGTTAGAGAGTGAATGTTAGTGATAGCACATGTGAAGATTCAGTCACAATGATGAACTGGGGAAAATATGTAGGAAAGCAGATATCAATAGACACATTACAAAATCATTCAAAGTGTAAAGTGAGTGACAGCTTTAGACGTATTCAAAGGGTTGAGTTTGAATACATAATCTTTGGAAGAAACAAATATGTAGTCACCAATAGGATTTTCATTTGAGATCATTAGGCAACCTGGACATGGATGTTTTTAGTAATCCAGGATCACTTTCCATTTAGGTATGGTACAATCATAAGTGAGAACTTTGCTTTTTCTGTTCAGAATATTACTGTGATAAAATGTATATGTAGATCAGGTTACATGTATTTGTTCCACCATTTCTGGGAGCAATATTTTGAAGACGTATAAATTAGTATTGGGGGTACAAAGAGGTGTACCCTGTGTCTATGAATATAGAGATAATACATGAATAGACCATACTGTGAATAAATAATATAACTGGTTCCACTTTAAATAATGGATTGAATTGATATCTGTAACTAAGTAAGAAATCTTATATTGATATACAATCATTCTTTCCAACCACTTATACATTTAAAGGTAATATTAGGGTTATGGTTTATCATGACGGGTGTTTTGCTTCAAATATGATAAAGGAAATCGAAAATAATGTGTTTGGAAAGAAGTCTCATGAAAAGAGCAGTCAAGAAACATGGAGGAATACATGGGTTCTGAAGCAGGAAGTGATTTGAAGTTAAACAAATGCGTATAAATTTGCTAAATTGTGGATGAAATATTTATATATCCTCTGATGTGCATAAACTGAAGAAATAGTAATGTTCCAGTGTTGAATAAAAATGAACGTCAAAATGCACATCATGTCCCATAGGAATCTAATCTACTTGCATTGATGTTAAACTCGTGTCAGTTACTGTAGAAATATTATGATTTGGCTTTTTTTTTTGGTGTTATAATACAATTTATTTTAGTACTAGCATGCCACAGAATGTAGAGGAAGGAACAATGGATTATTATTATCATTGTGATAATTTAAGGTTTTATATCACATTAAGCTATAATATGGCATAATATATCTTATGAATTAGAGAAAAATTTTTTTAAAAAACCTATTATTTAAGGACCATATGCACTGACAATTTAAATGGCTTTCTCGTGATTTCAATTTCTATCAATTGTGTATTAATTGCCAAATATTTATTTTAGTACTTTTCATATTCATAATTGATATAAAGTCAATTGTTTAATTCTTCTTGTAAGTAGTTACTTATTACAGCAGGGACATTATTAATAATTCTAAATCTTTATAAGAAAAATGGTACAAAGTTATTTTCATGCAAAATTAAGAATAATTGCCTTCTCTGAATGTTTGATTGTTAATACATATAACAAAGAGCTTTTGATGAGTCTCTTCCGCAGTAAAACATAAAATGCAAAGATATAGTTGGGTATGTATGTCCAAATAAAGATAAGAAGAAATACACATTATTAGCTAGAAACAATTAAATAAAAGATGAAAAGAAAAATCCAATACATTGTACGAACTTGTCAGATGAGGTAGTATTCTGGAAGAATAGCCTAAGGCTAGACATGGTCCATGACAAAATATTAACTAAAAAAATGAAATATGAAAAATATAGGAAATGCTATGAATTTTTCATGAAGGTAGGTGAATTATCCTTTAATCTCATTTTATGTGCATTTTCAAAAGCCAAATTTCTGGTAAAATAAATTTGTGATAGTTACAACTACACAAAACAAAGTTTCTGCTTAGCAAAATGAATGCATCTCAACCCTTTTTTAGCTGATTTCTTCCCACTCAATTTTAAACCTTTATTTATTTATTTATTTTTATTGGTTGTTCAAAACATTACAAAGCTCATGATATATCATCTTTGATACATTTTTCTCATTTGGTTTATGAACTCCCATTTTTTCCCCAAATAAGAATTGCAGAAACACATTGCTTACACATTCACATTTTTACATAATGGCATATTAGTGACTGTTGTATTCTTCTACCTTTCCTATCCCCTACTATCCCCCCTCCCCTGCCCTCCCATCTTCCCTCTCTACCTCATGTGCTGTTGTTTAATTCTCTCCATTATTTCCGCCCCATTTCCCCTCACAACCTATTATGTGTAATTTTGTGTATCATTGAGGGTATTCTACCATTTCCATATGCTTTCTCTTCTCTCTCCCTTTCTCTCCCCCCACACGTCTTTGTATAATGTTAATCTTTTCCTCATGCTCTTCCTCCCTTTCTGTTCTTAGTTGCTCTCTTTATATCAAAGAAGACATTTGGCATTTGTTTTTTTAAGGATTGGCTAGCTTTGCTTAGCATATTCTGCTCTAATGCCATACATTTCACTGCAAATTCTATGATTTTGTAATTTTTTAGTGCTGCGTAATACTCCATTGTGTGTAGATTCCACATTTTTTTTAATCCATTCATCTATTGAAGGGCATCTAAGTTGGTTCCACAGTCTAGCTGTTGTGAATTGTCCCGCTATGATCATTGATGTGGCAGTATCCCAATAGTACGCTGTTTTAAGATCCTCAGGGAATAGTCCAAGAAGTGTGATAGCTTGGTCAAATGGTGGATCCATTCCCAGCTTTCCCAGGAATCTCCATACTGCTTTCCAAATTGGCTGCACCAATTTGCAGTCCCACCAGCAGTGTACAAGTGTCCCCTTTTCCCCACATCCTCGCCAACACTTACTGTTGTTTGACTTCCTAATGGCTGCCGATCTTACTGGAGTGAGATGGTATCCTAGGGTGGTTTTGATTTGCATTTCTCTGACTGCTAGAGATTGTGAGCATTTTTTCATGTACTTGTTGATTGATTGTATGTCCTCCTCTGTGAAGTGTCTGTTCAGGTCCTTGGCCCATTTGTTGATTGGGTTATTTCTTACCTTACTTTTTAATTTTTTGAGTTCTTTGTATATTTTGGATATTAGGGCTTTATCTGAAGTGAGAGGGGTAAAAATTTGTTCCCAGGATGTAGGTTCTCTATTTACCTCTCTTATTGTTTCTCTTGCTGAGAAAAAAAAAAAAACTTTTAGTTTAAGTAAGTCCCATTAATTTATTCTTGTTATTAACTCTTGGGCTATGGGTGTCCTATTAAGGAATTTGGAGCCCGATCCCACAGTATGTAGATCGTAGCCAACTTTTTCTTGTATCAGATGCAGTGTCTCTGATTTGATATCTAGCTCCTTGATCCATCTTGAGTTAACTTCCTTGCTTGGCGAGAGAAAGGGATTCAGTGTCATTTTGTTGCATATCGATTTCCAATTTTTCTAGCACCATTTGTCCTTCATATATTGCAGGTTTTTAGCCCCTTTTATCAAATATAAGAAAGTTGTAATTTTGTGGAATGGTTTCTGTGTCCTCTATTCTGTACCATTGGTCCACCTGCCTGTTTTGGTACCAGTACCATGCTGTTTTTGTTACTATTGCTTTGTAGTACAGTTTGAAGTCTGGTATCGCTATACCTCCAGATTCAAACATCCTGCTTAGAATTGCTGTTGCTATTCTGGGTCTTTTGTTTTTCCATATGAATTTCATGATTGCTTTATCTTTTCTACAAGAAATGTCGTTGGGATTTTGATTGGCATGAATTTAAACCTGTAGAGAATTTGGGTAATATCGCCATTTTGATGATGCTAGTTCTGCCTATCCATGAATTGGGTATATTTTTCCATATTCTAAGATCTTCTTCTATCTCTTTATGTTTCTGTAGTTTTCATTTATAAATCTTTCACCTCTTTTGTTAGGTTGATTCCCAACTATATAATTGTTTTTCCAATTATCTTATTTTCTTTGAGGATATTTTGAATGGAGTGGTTTTCCTCATTTCCATTTCAGAAGTTTTGCTGCTGATATACAGGAATGCCTTTGATTTATGCGTGTTGATTGTATATCTTGCCACTTTGCTGAATTTATTTATTAACTCTAGCAGTTCCTCTGTAGACCCTTTTGGGTCTGTTAAATATATTATCATGTCATCCGCAAATAGCGATAATTTAAGTTCTTCTTTTCCTAGTTTTATGCCTTTAATTTCTTTTGTCTGTCTAATTGCTATGCCTAGTATTTCAAGAACTGAATTAAATAGAAGTGGTGATAGAGGGCATCCCTCTTGTTCCAGATTTTAGAGGGAATGCCTTCAGCTTTTCTCAATTTAGGATGATGTTAGCCTGAGGTTTAGCATATATAGCTTTTACAATCTTGAGGTAAGTTCCTGTTATCCCTAGTTTTTCTAGTGTTTTCAACATAAAGGGATGCTGAACTTTGTCGAATGCTTTTTCTGAATCTATCGATACCATCATATGGTTGTTGTCTTTAAGTCTATTGATGTGGTGAATAGCATTTATTGATTTCCATATAATGAACCAGCCTTGCATCCCAGGGATGAATCCTACATGATCATGGTGCATAATTTTTTTGATATGCTTTTGTATTCGATTCACCAAGATTTTATTGAGAATTTTTGCATCCAAATTTATTAGAGATATTGGTCTGTAGTTTTCTTTCTTTGAAGTGTCTTTGTCTGGTTTTGGGATCAGGGTGATATTGGCCTCATAGAATGAATTTGGAAGAGTTCCTTATTTTTCTATTTCTTGAAATAGCTTGGAAAGTATTGGTATTAATTCCTTTTTGAAGGTTTTGTAGATCTCTGCTGTATACCCATTCGGTCCATGGCTTTTTTTGGTTGGTAGTATTTTGATGGCTTCTTCTATTTCTTCCTTTGTTATTGGTCTGTTTAAATTGTGTGTGTCTTCCTGACTCAATCTGGGCTGATCGCATGACTTAAGAATTTATTGATATCTTCACTATCATCTATTTTATTGGAACATAGGGTTTCCATATACTTTCTAATTATCTTCTTATTTCTGTAGTGTCTGTTGTGATATTGCCTTTTTCATCCCGTATGTTAGTAATTTGAGTTCTCTCTTTTCTTCTCTTCCTTAGCATGGCTAAGGGCCTGCTCTCTCTTTTCTTCTCTTCCTTAGCATGGCTAAGGGCCTGCAGATCTTATTTATTTTTTCAAAGAACCAACTTTTAGTTTTATCAATATTTTCAATTTTTTTTGTTTCAATTTCGTTGATTTCTGCTCTAATTTTAATTATTTCTTGTCTTCTACTACATTTGCTGTTGTTTTGCTCTTCCATTTCTAGGTTTTTGAGGCGTAGTGTGAGTTCATTTATTTGCTGATTTTTCTTTTTTTTTTGAGGAAAGAACTCCAAGAAATGAATTTCCCTCTTAAAACTGCTTTCATTGTGTCCCATAGATTCCAGTATGTTGTGTCTGTATTGTCATTTGTCTCTATGAATTTTTTTATCTCCTCCTTTATGTCTTCTGTAAACCATTGATCATTCAGTAGCATGTTGTTCATTTTCCATGTGATGTAGGATTTTTCCTTCCTTCTTTTATCATTGATTTCCAGATTCATTCCATTATGATCAGATATTCTGCATGGTATTATCTCCACGACTTTATATTTACTAAGAATCGCCCTATGGCATAATATATGGTCTATCTTTGAGTAGGATCCATGTGCTGCTGAGAAGAACGTGTATCCACTTTTTGATGGTTGATATATTCTATATATGTCGGTGAAGTCTAGGTTACTGATTTTGCTGTTGAATTCTATAGTTTCTTTATTCAGTTTTTGTCTAGAGGATCTGTCTAATGGCTAGAGCGGTGTGTTGAAGTCACCCATAATTATTGTGTTGTAGTTTATTTGACTCTTGAACTTGAGGCGAGTTTGTTTTATGAGTGTTGCAGCTCAATTGTTTGGTGCATACAAATTGATAATGGTTATGCATTGTTGGTGCAAGGTTCCTTTTAACAGTATATAGTGTCCTTCTTTATCCCTTTTGATTAACGTAGGTTTGAAGTTGATTTTATTCGATATGAGTATGGCCACTCCTGCTTGCTTCCGAGGGTCATGTGAGTGGTATGATTTTTCCCAAACTTTTAATTTCAGCCTCTGTATGTCTTTACCTATCATATGAGTCTCCTGAAGGCAGCATATTGTTGGATTTTTTTTTTTTTTTGATCAAGGTTACTAGCTTATGTCTCTTGATTGGTGAGTTTAGGCCATTAACATTTAAGGTTACAATTGAAATATGATTTCTACTTCCAGTCATGTTTGTTTGTTTGTTTATTTATTTATTTATTTATTCATTTATTTATTTATTTTGGTTAGTTTTTACTTTTTGGTTATTTTCCTCTCCCTTTACTGAGATACCTCCTGCTGCTAGTTTCAGGCATTACTTTTCAAATCCTCTTCTTGTAGTATTTTGCTCAAAATGCTTTGCACTGCTGGTGTTCTGGCTGTGAATTCTTTTAGCTTTTGTTTATCGTGAAAGACTTAAATTTCATTGTCAAATCTGAAGCTTAATTTTGCTGGATACAGTATTCTTGGTTGGAATCCATTATTTTTGAGCGTTTGAAATACTTTGTTCCAGGATCTTCTTGCTTTCAAAGTTTGTGATGAAAAAAATCAGTCGTTAACTTAATTGGTTTACCCCTGAATGTAACCTGCCTACTTTCTCTCGTAGCTTTTAATATTCTCTCTTTGTTCTGTATGTCCTTGTTCTGGCTATCTTCATAAATATTTGTCTTGGAGTTGGTCTATTATGGTTTTGAATGCTTGGGGTCCTGTAGGCTTCCAGGATTTGGCAATCCATTCCATCTTTCATCTCTGGGAAATTTTCTAGAATTATTTCATTTAATATGTTGTCCATTCCTTTGGTTTGAATCTCTATGCCTTTTTCTATCCCGATGACTCTCAAATTTGTTTTTTTTTTATGACATCCCATATCTCTTGAATACATTGCTCATGGGATTTAAGCATCTTTTCTGTGTTTACTCTATTCTTTTCAAGTTGATAAACTTTGTCTTCATTATCTGACGTTGTAACTTCTACTTGATCTAGTCTATTTGTAATACTCTTCGTTTGAGTTTTTAATTTGGTTTATACTTTCCTGCATTTCTAGGATTACTGTTTGATATTTCTTTTTAATGTCTCTATCTCCTGGTAAAGCTCATTCTTTGCCATTTGAATTTGTTTGTTTATTTGATTTTCAAAATATACTTTTATTGCTTGGACTTGCTGCCTCATGTCTTCTCTAATATTCCTTTCCATCTGAGTTAGGTATGCCTTGAGTTTTTTCCCTATCCCTATTTCTGATGCTTCACGGTCCTCCTTTAGAATTTAGTTGTCCTGCATTTTTTGCACACCTTTTTTTCCCTTGTTTTTTCATGATGTTCACGTTACTTTTCAGCTCAATTTGATTGCTGTGTTTCTGCTTTCTTCAATAGATTTGTTTTGGTTTTATATATCTCTGTTGTCTCTCTTTTGTGTTTGTAGACTATGCCTGCAAAAGTGGATTCCACTTGGAAGGAATTCCGACAGCTGAGCTCCAGTGATGTCACCTGTCTGCTATGGCGGGCCCCAGGCTCCTTGCCGGGGTGTTTGAATGGGGGGGTGGGACTGGACTGTCTCTGGTTGGTTTCACCTCCCGGTCGCTGGCGGGTGGGCAGTCTCCAGCCATCCAGTCGTGCAATCAGCGAATGGGCTGTCACCGGCGGGCGGGTGATCTTTAGCTGCCCAATTGCGCAGGCAGCCAGCGGGTGATTGGTTGCTGGTGGGCAGGCGTTCTCCAGCCTCCTAGTCATGCGTGTCTGTCCTCTGGTCCCCTGGTTTCCTCTGCGAGTCCTGATTTCCCCTGCGACACCAGATTTCCCCTGAGTGATGCCTCTTGGCAGCTCAAACTGTACTCTTTGCCTGCCGTTCCTTGGTTGTGGAGGGTGTCTATTGGGAACACTGGCACTCTATTGTTTTGATTTTTTCCGCTTGCCCCACCCATTGCGCTGGCTGGAAAATTTTTGTATTCACCGGTGATGGGAGGGGAAGTTGAAGGTCAGGTGCCACTAGTTTTCCCCCCGTCTTTATGAAGGCTTTCTCTGGTAATCCCTATCCCGGAAAGCCTAAGAGAGAATTTTTGCGAATTACCTGCTGTATGGGAGATAAGCTGAGTAACACACACCTGTTTTGTTGTTGCAATCTGTCGGAGAGTGGTGGTGGATACTTCAGCTCTCCAAGATGGTGGCCGTTGGTTTCCTCGGTGGAGTTTCGGTTGTGGGGGATAGAACTGTAACACTTTCTTCCCCATCTGAAATCCCGAACTCAGCCCCAGGCTCAGTGGTGGGTGACCCAGCCGGATTCCACAGAATCCGCAGCAACGTTTCTCCCTGCATGCTGGTCGCTTCACGGTGGAGGCCCGCCGTCTGTAGCCACGGCATGGGCCGCACGGATCAGCCACCCCAGATCTTCGGTCGCATAGTTGGCTCTTGTTTGAGACTCAATTACAGGACCTCGGTGGTGGAAATCATTCTTCTAGGTTCCAGGCACACCCATTTTTCTGTAAGATCCTAACAAGATACTTTTTCGTCATTCTAACTCCTTATTCACATGTGAAGTTGCGCAGTACAAAGGGTGTGATGCACTCTATTCATGGCCATCTTGCAATGTCAAAATATTAGGATTTCTATGCACCATTTACTGAAGATAGTTTTCAGTACTAGTAAACCAAAATGTTATTTCAGGTGGATGAATATTTCTGAGAATAATCTTTTGAAAAGTAGATTATAAATCCACATACATGAATATGAATGAAATTTGGGAGTGCATAATAAGACACATATATTTCATATTTTGAAAAATCTGGAGGATATATATATATATATATATATATATATATATATATATATATATACAGACACACACAGAGAGACATTAAAAAGTAGCATTATATATGCCAATCGAAATTCATCATGAAATACATATCATCCACAGATTCAAAAATATTTATTTTACTGAACATGGATTTATGTATAATGCTATTTAAATAGGAGGATCACCCATAGGTTGAATTCTCAGTTCCAACAGCTTTTAGAAGGAGTGATATCTTCTCACAATTTCTATATGCCAAGTCAGCCACCTCACCAAAAATATACGTGTGATACCAGGTATGAATAAATATGTGCATATAAAACTACAAGTGCTAAATAGGCTACAGAGAAAGGGAGACAGGAATTCACATATTTGTTAACTTTAAAAAAACATGGAGAATTCTTTCAACCAAATAATTGACTAGATTCATAACTCCTACCCTATATAATGCAAAAGGCAAGTCCAACTATACACGATGCCTCCTCTGAACTGCTTGTATTTCAATTCTGTTTGGGTTATTATTCTAGTCAGAGTTTAGTAGCATAGGGGTTAGTGTGAGGGATTCACTATTTTGACTGGAAAATTATAAAATGAATCCAATGTGTATACAAATATGTGCTACAAAAAATTGTTCCCACTGTCATCCAGAACAATGGCTTGACATTACCTAGTCCCCAAGTAAGACAAAATTAGAGGAGAAGAGTTAGAAAATCTGTGAATACATATTTGAAATAGAGTATGCTAAGGAGTTTCCAAAAGTAAGGGACAGGGTAAACACTCCACAAACTGGAGCTCTTCTGGCCTAAAGACTTCTTGTGGAACTGCCTCTGAGGTTGGGCACTTGAAACATATGTTGTTGTCAAGTGCTTTAGCTTCGTTTCTAGTGAGACCAATAAAGGTGGGTCTGCATCTATGTGATCTGGAGGACATGGTTTATTATTTTCCACTGAACATGAGCAGCAGTGCTGAATTTGCTGTTTGTAGCTAAACTGTGGCCCCTGGGGTCTAAGTGTCTCCCCGTGTGGACTGTGAAGCCATTTTGTGATCCTAAAGTTTTCATGGTGTTTCTTGCGGCTTCACTGGGAGTTTGGTATTTGCTTCACAAAATACAAAGAGGTCAACTGGGACACAGTGCTGGAGGGAGTTCTGTCACGTGTGGTGGGTCAGTTTCTGCAGGACAATGCACCAACCATGCTTCTATCCCACATAGCTTTCCCCATTGACCATAGCAACTTAATTCTGAAACTTTCCCTGAAACTTCTCAATATTACAAGATGCCTTTACATAGAAGGGACTGCTTGCTGCACCATGTCAGTCACAAGACATTTGGAAGCTAATGGCAGATCCACATGGCCCCACCACAAATGTTTTATCACACACCTGCCCACTACTGCTCTAGGCCAAGTACTCAGCAGGCTCCAATTTATTGGCATCTCTGTTCTACACCATTTTCATGAAACTCAGTCAATCAAGGCACTGTCTGGTATACTCATGATCAGCAACAGGACATCCAAAGGTTCTCCAGTGCCACCTGGTCATGGGAATTTCAAAAATTTCTTGGTATTTATCTAGCCATTGTTGAAAGATGAAGTTGGAGGCACTGTACGTTTCAAATCAATCCAGAACCATTAAATTTTGAGGAAGCTCATGTCAATGAAAGCTATGGAGAATTCTCACAGGCAAGGCTTCCCAAAGATTGGCTAAATGGTCACGTGAATCCAGGCCCATTGAGGTCTACAATGTGAGGTCCATGTGTGTTTTGACTCTCAACTATGGCTGCCAAGTCTTTCAGAATAAAATCATGTGATATCTTGGCTGTGATTCCCAGTGCTTTGTGGAAATACAACCTGGGCATACATCTCAGTTTCCAAGGACGACTCTCATGCGTGAACTCATAACATCCCAACACAATTCATGGCAATACATCTCTGAGGTCAGTTCCAGAACTCAGTCTCTTAGGGGAATCACACCAGAGTTCATGTCAAGGTGGACCCAGTCATCTCTTCCAACCACCACACAAATGACCACAATTAAAACCAACACACTCCCACATGGCCCTCCTGATCTTTCATATAAACACTCTTCATAACCTCTGGTTGAATGTTTCTATGAGGGGTGCAGACCAAGACAGTCTCCAAAATAATCTCCCTTGCCCCTAATGTGCCTAAAAACAGGGTGGCTTGGACACCCTTCCTGTGAACCTGGTGTGATCACATAGGCCTGCTGTTAATACTTCTCTGCTTCTCCAATTTGAGGACTACTGACTGTGGGGTTTAGATTCTTTGTCTGAATTGGAGACATGAGGAAACCCAAGCTCCTACGGGCTAGCCTCTGCAGGGCTTTGAAGAAATTATTTGACCCAATGCATTCCTATTCTAACTTGATGTAGGTCTAGAACCTCACAAAGGAAGGGGAGAGACTTCATCCAGAATGACTGCTCTTTTGGCTATTTTGGTTTTGTATGCACACATGGGATCGTTCTTTAGATCCATCAGGTGCTGAGAATCTAAGCCTAAGCCTCACACAGGGCCAAAAGGCTGATTCAGACACATCCTTTCCAAAGGAATTAAGCAAAAAGCCTCAGGTGATGCCCATTCATTTCCATGTGAAAACAGTTTTTTTTCAGGCTTCAAAAAGGGGTGGCCTGAGGCAAAGACCTTTCAGACATTCAGGGCAGCAGAACAATTGGTAATTAAAAGGCCCAAAGCAGGGTTTCCCCACTGAGACTCTCCTGATCACACTGATACCTGAGTTTTCTGAGATGCTCGCCATTCCCTTCAGCTATCCAGTACATGGCGATGTCACAGGGCTTGGAAGTGGTACATATATTGGACACAAAACCATGAGCCTATTCTGGAGAGTGGCCAGAATTCGGGAAGAAAGCAGAAACTTTGAAAGATAGCAAGTGTTGCCCATCGATAAGGCAAGCTGAAATCCATTCATAAATTGGGCAGGATGAATGCTGGGAAGCTTTCAACTAGACAGGACATATCAATTGATGCATTCTCTTTTCTAATGTCTACAACCATGGACACCGTGGGATACACAGACATAGAAACACTCGCCTTGTCAAACGACTTACTCGAAACAGTCTACACCAAACCAAACATACCGACTTTCCTACCTATTCTGAGAACATGAGACAAATCCACAAACTCACACCCACACCCACAAAGGCACCTTCTTCCCCGAAGTAGGTCTGTGACTATCCAGAGTTTCTCTAATTGTGGACCATATTTGATTCCCACAAAATGGCCTGTCCTGTCTCAGATCTGGTCTCTTTGGTCAACATTTTGAACTACTGAGGAGCCAGCGGTGATCCAATACCTGCTTTCTCAGTAAAGGTGACTTTTCAGAGCTTTCTGGCATTTGGCCATCCTCACATCAGTAGGTACCAAGAAAGACTAAATCTGTCCTTGGTAAATCCAAGCAAGTGAGACCCCTGGGAGTGGGACTGGGACTGGATTTTGGTGACTGGCTTCCTGGATCCCAAGTTCAGAGAGTTCTGTCACCAAGGTTGTGAGGTGAGGTCACTTCCTTCAGAAAGTGAATAAGGTCACTGCCTTGGCAACCATGTTGTCCTAACAGTTGCTTCAAAGAGTCCCATGAAATGGAGGCTGCTCCTACTTCCTGTGACACTTTCACAACTTAGAATGGTATATCAACCATAGGCACCCAGGAACAGCTCTCAACACAGGCCTGGTTGGGTCCTTCTTCTCTAAATTAAGAAGACAGAGGTTGATTCAGACACATTCCTTCATCCTGACCAAGTTTTTTACAATGAAAGATGACTTTTGCTCTCTCAGTTCCTACATAGCTGCCTACAACTTCTGCAGGGATCATTTTTGCATGGACCTTTGAGTTTCTCAGTAGTTGGAAGGAATCCTACATTTTTGTATTGTAAGACCATCTCTGTCCCTGCTCTTCTGTAAAGTTAGATTGAGGCAACAGTGTATGGTTAGGGTTAATAACAGGTTTGATTTGGGTTAGGAATCATTCAGCTGGATGAATAATGGTATTGATGACCTGCGATAATTACAAGAATATATAGGTAAAATATAAGTATGAAAACAGAAATCTATGTAAGATTTAAAACCCAGAAGTGTATTAGGACCTTGATTGTGATACTTAGCTTTGATTTATTTTCTGCACAGATGTCTCAGGTACATCGATATACAATTGCATTGGACCTTGTGCCTTGGATGATTGATTGTCAAAGATAACTTCCAGTCAAAAAGTGATAGTCGGTAAGATTAAGAAGATAGTCGGTAGTTTAGAAAGGAGAGTGAGTATAGAATTTGCACCAAAAGTTCTTTAGCTATAGCTTTTCGGGTATAGAGTAAATGTAAATGTCAGCACATGTGAAGAGTCAGCCACAATGATGAACTGGGAAAAATATGTAGGAAAATAGATATCAATAGATACATTAGGAAATCTGGCAAAGTATAGTCGTTAGTGAAAAGTTAGTAAAATAGGTAGTTGTCTCTTCATGTTTTTCTGTATACTTAACTTCCCTCCCTGCCCTCCCCAAGGAAAGTATATAAGCCCTGTTTAAGCTGTTCTCAGGACTCTCTGCTCTATTGAAGTGAGCTCTGAGCCCCAGCATGCTGGCCACCAATAAACCCTTTGCTTTTGCATGAGACAATTTCTTAGAGGTCTCTTCGCCTGACACTCATCTGACCTTTACATATGGAGGTTCCACCGAGTTCTGGCAGCAGCGGACGAGAGACCCCAACTGGCTCCTCAAGGGATTTGTAAGGCTCCTCTTTCTGGTGTCAGGTTTCAGGTTAGAGCTTGGCAAAATGGCTGTCAATGAAGAGTGTGAGCTCTCTCTCACGGTGGCTGACAGATGTGTCACAGAGCCACAGGCCACCACCCTGAGGGACACCCCAGAGGTCTCTGAAAATCAAGGAACAATAGTCTCCTCAACTCAGTGATATTTTGTTTCAGATTCGGTATTGCCAGCCCATCAGGTATTGCCGGCTACTCAGTCCTCGTCTCAGTGTTGGACGTCCATTTCCTGTCTTTATTGTCTTGTCTTGTCTGTGTCATGTGTCATTGCTTTTAATGTTTGTGCATTTTTCATTATGGAAAAGAGCACTTCAATGCCTCTGTCCCTGACCCTTGATCACTGGACCAAATTCGGCTTAAGGGCTCAGAATCTTTCTTTTTCAGTAAACCGCTGGACCTGGCAGACTCTCTGTGCCTCAGAGTGGCCCACCTTTGGATTCGGATGGCCCTTAGAAGGATTTTTCTACTTCTCACTAATTTAAAAAGTCAGAGATATTGTCTTTCAGGAAGGGCCACATAGCCATCCAGATCAAAAGCCATATATCTTAACCCGGCATTACCTCTGCAAATCTCCTCAATGGGTGAAGCCTTTCTTTGCCCCTGCCCCCACTCCTAATCCTTCCCCCACGATCTCTCAAACCCTCTGCTCCTCCTCCTCCTCCACCCTCTTTTCTGCCTAAGTCACAAGATTTAACTCTACTGCACTCTCATCCCTCTCCTTATCCCTTGCCCTGGTCTCCCAACCCCCAACACCCTCTAAGTGATTCCCCTGCTGCTGACTCAGCCTCTCCGCCATTGGAGGAAGCTAAGCCAGCCCAGCACCCTCCAGAAAACTCCCCCGCGGCACACACAGCCCCTCCTCCCCTGGAGGAACCTGGCCCGGCTAAAGGAACTCACCATCAATGAAAGATTGAAAACCCTGGAACTCCCGTGATGCTCCCCCTCCGTCCCTATGTGCCAATGATTGATGATGGCCATGGGGAAAAATTGCAAGCCTACCAGTATTGGCCTTTCTCCTCTTCAGACCTATATAACTGGAAAAATAACAATCCCCCCTTTTAAGAGGACCCCACTCGTGTCTCAGGTGTGGTTGATTCATAGATGTTTTCACACCAGCCTACTTGGAATGACTGCCAACAACACCTAGGGACTCTCTTCATGACAGAGGAACAAAAGAGAATCCTCTTGGAAGCTAGAAAAAAATATCCTCGGACCAGATGGTTGACTGACACCACTTCCCAACATATTCAACCCGGCTTTCCCTAGAATCGACAAAACTGGGACCCCAACACCTTTGAAGGTAGGGAGCATCTGTCCACTTATCTCCGGGCTCTAATAGCGGGTATCTTAGTGGCTGCTAGGCGACCAACTAATTTGGCCAAGGTAATAGAGTTTATTCAAGGGCCTGATGTATCTCCCTCTATGTTTCTAGAGAGAATTATGGAGGCATATAGGAGATATACTCCTTTTGATACTCAGGCAGAGGCTCAAAAGGCATCTGTCATGATGGCCTTTATTGGGCAAGCTGCCATGGATATTTAAAGAAAGTTACAACACTTAGATGGATTACAAGATATGACTTTGAGAGATTTAGTCAGAGAAGCCAAAAACGTATACTATACGAGAGAAACTGAGGAAGATAAGGAAGCAAAGGGTGGATAAAAGAAACAAAAGACAGACTAAGGAATTGACTCAGGTCCTGGTCACAACAACAAATAGGCCAGAAATAAGAAACATGGAGACAGGAAGGGATACCTGGGCCCAAACTAGAGGCCACCCCTGGCCTCAGATCAATGTGCCTATTGTAAAGAAAAAGGACACTGGGCCAAAGAGAGCCCTAGAAAGAGACAGCCACGCCAGCCAGCCATCCTGACTCTGCAGGATGACTAAGAAAGTTGGGGATCAGATCCCCTCCCCGAGCTCAGGTTAACTTTTGAAGTGGAGGGCACCCCAGTAAACATTGAAGTGGATACAGGGGCAATATACTCAGCCATTAAGGCTCCATTTTGCCCTCTATCAAATAAAAGGTCTCTAATTCAAGGGGCTAATTGCAGTAAATATCGGGCTTGGACAACTAAGAGGACCTGGGACCAGGGGAAAGGAAAAATCCATCACTCCTTCCAAGTAATCCCAGAATGCCCGGCCCCATTGATGGGCAGAGTTCTGCTCACCAAGCTCCGGGCCAAAATAACTTTTAACCCTGAAGGCCCCCAAGTGGAATATATATATATATACACAAAACACAAACACAGACAATGAAAAGTAGCAATATATATGCCAATCGAAATTCTTCATGAAATATATATCATCCACTGATGCAAAAATATTAATTTTACTTAGCATGGATTTATGTATAATGTTTTTTTTTTTACTAGGAGGCTCCCCCATAGGTTGAATTTTCAGTTCCAACAGCGTTTAGGAGAAGTGATCTCTTCTCACAATTTGAATCTGCTAAGTCAGCCACCTCACAAGAATATACGTGTGATACCACGTAGGATTCTATATGTGCATATAAAATACATGTGGCAAGTAGGCTACAGAGAAAGGGAGACAGGTATTCACATATTTTTTAACTTTAAAAACACATGGAGAACTATTTCATTTAAAAATTAGCTAGATTTATAACACCTACCCTAGATCATGCAAAAGGCAACTCCAACTATACACCATGCCTCCTCTGAACTGCTTGTATTTCTATTCTATTTGGGTTATTTTTCTCCATCATATTAGGATTAGTAGTCATATTCTAGTAGGGTATGGGTTAGTGCCAGTTGTCCCGGCCGGCAGGACACATCAACGTGGGCATCGAACATAGTTGGGAAGGAATGAAGGGACAAAAGACAGGACAGATGACACCCAGACAGGAGTTCTGATCAAGCTGCAAACTTTTATTGTTCTCACAGGGTGTTTATATGCTGCTGATGGGAAAGCTCTCTTATCGGCAGTTGCTGGATGTCTTCACAGGGTTAGATAACCTCAGGATATTTCAGGAAGACAGATGGCGACAGGATGTCTCAGGGAGATAGATGGTTGTGGGATATCTCCCAGGCAGGATGTCTCCCAGGGGGCTGTTTCTTGTAAGTGTCAGGCTATTCTTTGAAGGAGAACTTCCTTTTAGCCCCTGACATCTCCCCCTTTCTTATATAAAATATTTGACCTACCTTACCGGCCATGTTTTTAGGGGGGGGGGGTTAGAGGCTCTGTTTCTCTAGGAGGCCTTAGAATATCTCCTGATCCGAGCGAGCATCTTTACTAGCAGATTTCGTGGTGGCCTTGGCATGTTTTTGGAGGAGATGGCCTTGAAGCAGAAGCATGCCAACCGCCATGCACCAGAGCATGTCACTCACAGGTCTTGTGTTTGGGGATCCGTGGATCCATCCTTTTGCAATCTTTCCTGCACCCTCCGATATTGTGGCCTAACGTCCTCACTCCATGGGTGCGTCTTCCCCCAAGCCGAAGGGCCCATGTAGACGAACCCTTATGGCAAGGGCAGAAGATGGTTTGTCAGAGCTGTTACTTATAGTTTTATGTAAGAAAGAGAGATTTGTGGGGATGTAAACTTAAGAAATAAGCCTGTCAGAAGGGTAGAACATCCTTTTAAAAGTTGACAGCGTGGTCTTCCATCTCCAGATGATGATAGTGGATTTGTAGGGGCTTAGAGGCCATAATATTAATGTGTTCTTTAATAAATTGTACCACACTGTTTATAATGCAGGGTCCTATGGTCACCATTAAACGTAAACCCAACAAAGGGCCTAATAGGGGAAGAAGGTAGGGTAGAAATCCATTAAGCTTTGTCCAGAGGGGATTTTCAAATAGTTCCCTTCATCTCTTTTCTAGATCTTCTTGAAGCTGCTTAAATTTAGTGCATACTATGACTGATTTATTGGCATAAAAGCAGCATCGTTCCCCTAAGGCCAATCAAATATCTCCCTGGTTAGCAGTCAGCAAATCTAAGCCTCGTCTGTTTTGAAGGAACACTTTTGCCAGGAAGTCTATTTGGTCCTACAAATCTTTAATGGTTTCTGATAGAGTTTGTACATCATTTTAAGTTGTTGAGACAGGCGATGGTAAGGGTGTATTGCCGTGCCTAAGCCAGTGTACCTGTGCCCACAGCAGCTGTTATTCCAAGGCTGGCAATAAGTGATAAGGCCTGTATCGCCCGCCTCTGTCTTTTGACTAAGGTGTCTAGGCTAGAGGTTCGTCTCCTGGGACAATAGTTATATCAGGGAGTAATAAGGCAAGAACACAGCCACTGTTCCAATTCGCTGGAAGCCTGGGGAAGGCCACATTTCCTCCACACATAACAACTGTGCCATTGGGGGGACAAAGAGATGGGATGGGTGAGGAATAATTTTGTTCTGTTGAGCAATTTCCAAAGGAAGCAATTCCAAAATCCATATCATAGGTATTATTCTGCATCACGCCTAAAAGACATAATGTAAAAGTGCCTATAGGCTGTACTTTAAAGGGAAATCCGGGTTGGCATGTATTATCATTGTCCATAGTAGAATTAATAGGAACTGCCATAGGCATGCTTGCCCCTGTTGTCATGCAGAGCCAGCAATTACCAGCAAGGGTGGGGTTGGAATTATTAAGGAAGGAGAAGGTAGTTTGCAAAATATCTAATGTATTGGTATCTAAACCTGGGAACTGGGATTTCGGCTACATTAAGGGATGATATGTGAGCTCAGGGATTTGGGGTTTCAAAAGTTTGATTATCTGAGGATGCTTGACTGCATCAGTGGGTCCTCTACCATCAGAGACCCCTGTAGGGTCCTTAATGGGCCAGTAGGAAGTTTTTCCGACAGTGCCTTGGCACCCAGCTGACTGTAGCTTGGTGTATTTGCCTTCTCCTCCCTGGTCAAAGAGAACGGGGGTGTAATGAATAGTGGTCCACCCTGCTTCATGAGTTTTAGTTAGGGAGGCTTCAAAAAATCATTCTCCCTGCTTGTTAACACAAATTGAGGCCAACACAAAACAAGAGACATTCATCGCCTGGGTATGCGTACGGGTTGCACAACAATTTTGGAGAGCTTTACTTGTACTAGGGGGAATAATCTTTGGCTTGTTAACACATACCCATTTAGGCTGATGAACTCCTCTGAATTTATGGTCAACCTCGGAACGGAGGTAAGCCACCTTAGTCATGCAGTCAGCAGTCTGGTTCCAACTAGTGGGAGCCTGAGTCCAAGATCCTCCCTTGCCTTCACGGGGGGAGGGGGGGGAAGGTACTCCATGATGTTGGAAGGTGGAGGGCCCAGGCCTCCGTGCACAAACCTGTTCAGCAGAAGTGCCTTAAGCAGGATCCTCACACAGATTGTTGGATGGATCCGAAAAAGGGGAAAATTTGTACTCAGGGAGAGGGCCTCCGTCCCCGGTTTGAGGTAAGTCATTAACCTGTTTAACCAGGCATTCTGGTAACCATCTTGGGGCTGCTAGCTCTTGGTCCAAAACACAAGCTGAGCCACATTCCCAGATGAGGACAGGATGTGGGCATTTCCATTTATTTGTAAGGGGATTTCACCACATAACAGGTGGCTGATCAGAATTGGAAAAGGGATGCCAGTGTGTGTCTGCAGCCGAAAGGCCTTCACTGTCTAGGGTAAGAAAAGAAAGGGCAAATAATGCATGGTTAAGGCAATGCCTGTGAGTGGTAAATACAAGGGCGGAAGCCTTAAGGCGGGATAGCCAAGTCTTTAAGGTAAGGTGGAACATTCCACAATGCCTTGGCCCTGAGGTTTGTATTGAATTCCAGTAGGATGACAAAATTGCAAGGTAGCACAAAACTGTTTAAACTTGGCACTGGTATATGGAGGACAATTATCTGTTTTAATATGTATTTGTTTACCCATTATGGAAAAGGCTGAAACAAGATGAGAAAGGACATCTTTGGTAGCCTCTCCAGAATGTGGTGATGCAAAAATAAAGCTGCTGAAGTTATCGATAGAAACGTGTATATATTTGGTTTTTCCAAATTCAGGAAAATGAGTAACATCCATTTGCCAAACCTGATTTGGCAGTAATCCTCGGGGGTTAACTCCCAAGTGTTGAATGGGGAGGGAGAGAGCGCAAGCAGGGCATTCTTTTACTATTTCTCGTTTCTGTTGCCTGGTAATTTTACAAAGTAATCGAAGGCTCTGGGAATTTAGTTGGTGAAGATTGTTTAGCTCCGTGGCCTATTGAATGGAGCCACCAAAAATTTGAAAGATGGTAGGAGTTGCTGCATCAGCTTGAGCATTACCTGTGTTAGAGGGTCGGAAAGATCAGAGTGTGCCCTGATGTGTCCTAAGAAAAATGGGTGTTGTCTGGCCTGAATTAGCTGCTGAAGCTGGTGAAACAGAAAGGCCGCATTGGAAGAAGCTTTAATGGCGGGTGAAATCTCCAGCAGGGGCACAGAATGAGCAATGTAGGCACTGTCTGTATGAATATTAACAGGATTATCACAAAATGTTATAAAAACTTGTGTTATGGCAAACAATTTCACAAACTGTGCTGAATGATAGACAGTATCAAAGGTTGTAGGCTGGTTATTGACAACAAAGACCGCACAGCCATTACTGGAACCGTCTGTAAAGACAGTAAGGGCTTGGAACTGGGAGCCTTTTGAGTAATTTTGGGAAAAATAAATGGATGTATCTGGACAAAATGTAAAAGGGTGTCATTGGGGACGTGGTTATCAATTGTTCCCAAATGGCCTGATTGGGCAATACCCCATTCATCCCCTCTCTGTAGTAAAAATTGGGTTTGGTCATTAGTATATGGAATTAAAATATTATCAGGGTCTTTGCCAAAATGTTGTCGAGAAAGCAAACGACCTTTAATAATAATAGAAGCTACCTGAGCAAGATAAACGGTAATAAAATTGGAGGATGTGGTGGATAAATGGACCCAAAGCAAGGGGAAGCCTTTATTTTTAAAATATGGATATCACTGCCAAAATTTTCCTGAGGGTATATGAGGAGTGTGTAAAAGAACCAGAACCAGAGGAAGGTTATAAGAAATTTGTGTAACAAACTGTTTGGCAATGGCCTCTGTGACTTGGTTTAATGCCTGTCATGCCTCAGGAGTAAGCTTTTGAGGGGAGGAAGGGTAGGAATCACCTCTCAAAATATCATTAAGGGGCAAAAGTACACAAGTGGATAATTATAAATATGTTCTTAGCCATTGAATATCTCCCAGTAATTTTTGAGAATCATTAAGGGTGTGAAGATGGTTCACACGCAGTTGTATTTTATGAATTTGGATCTGATTATCTTGAAGTTTAAGGCCCAAATAGGTATAAGGGTCCTGTGTTTAAACCTTATCAGGAGCTATCCGTAGTCTCAAGGTAGTGAGGGTTTTCTAAAGGTCCAAGTAACAATTATTAAGGTCATGGTAATTAGGTGCAGCAATTAAAAATTCATCCATATTATGTAAAACATAAAATTGTGGTCATCACTCTCTCACAGGGTCTACTGCTTGAACAACTTATATTTAGCAAAGACTAGGGCTGTTGGCCATACCTTGGGGAAGAACCTTCCATTGAAATCTCTGCATAGGGCCGTGGAAATTAATGCAAGGGAGACTAAAGGCAAAATAGGGTCTATCCTCAGGATGTAAAGGAATGGTAAAAAAGCAAACTTTTAAGTCAATAACCATTTTACAATAGTTTTGGGAATAGCCATTGGTGTGGGAATTCGAGACAGTAGTGCTCCCATCAGGCACATAACTTTATTACTGGCACACAAATATTGTAAAAGATGCCGCTTGTCTGATTTTTTCTTGATAACAAAAATAGGAGTAATCCATGGTGAGGTTGAGGGCTCTACATGGCCGGCTGCCAGCTGTTCCTGCACTAACATGGAGGCAGCCTCCAATTTTTTTGGGGGGTAAGGGGCCACTGATCCACCCACACAAGAGTCTGAGTCTCCCAAATAATTTTATCTGCATGGGGTACAGGAGGGTCAGGAACCGACACTAAAAATCAGAATACCCAAGTCCATATGTATTTGTTTTTTTATGGGTTTTATAGTCCCCACCAGTCCTTGTCTCAGTCTCACAAGGCCTGTACCAGGGACAAAATTTATACGAAGCATTTGATGAGTCATCATGGAATTGGGACTGGCAAGAATGACTTCCATTTGACTCAAAATATCTCGGCCCCATAGGTTAACAGGGAGGTCAGGAACAATGAAAGGAGTGACAGTCACCTTATTACCCTCTTTATCAGTAAAGCTAAGAGCCCTAGAACTGACATGGGGATTTTTTGACTCTTAACCCTTTTAGGTCATTCAAGGATGGGGTGATGGGCCAACTTGATGGCCAGTATTTGTGAGAAATAATTGTGGCATCAGCTCCAGTATCTAGAATTCCTTGGAATTCCTTTTTTTCAATAAGTAAGGTAAGGGTGGGTCTATTGTGAGAAATGGGCTGAACCCAATATACATCAGAGCAGCCGAGGGAGGCTGTCCCCCATTTTATGTTTGGGCGGTGGAAGTGCCTCCTGAATCCAAGGGAAGGAATATTAATTGTGCAAGTCTTGTTCCTGCTGGGATGGCCGCAACTCCATTAATAGCTGTTGCTAGTATTTTTATTTCTCCAGTGAAATCATTATCATTAATGCCAGGGAAGACCTGAACACCATTTAAGGTAGCAGAGACTCTTCCAAGAATAAGGGCACTCGTATGAGATGAAGGGGGACCCATAATTCTAGTGGGTATTATCTGGTGCCCTTGCATTGAGTCTAATATTGTATCGGTGGTGGCACAGAGGTCCAATCCTGCGCTGCCTGGGGTGGCTAGTTGGAGGGAGGCAATTGTGGGGAAGAATTTTGTGGTAGGTTTGGAGTTTGGAAGGGAATAAACCTTATTGCCCCTGGTTTTGTCCTGGGGGAGGTCGTGGCCAGGGGCTGGCCCCGCAGGGTTTTCCTGAGAAGCAGGAAGAAATAGGCTGTCTGAGGCCATTTGTCTTAGATCTACACTTACTGTCCCAGTGATGACATTTACCACATCTAGAACAAAGGGTAGCTGGGGGCGGTTTAGCCCCAGTTTGAGGAGACGATATTCCTACGCTTTGTTTGTCTTTCAGACACTTGCGTGCAAAATGGCCAGGTTGTTTACAAGTAAAGCAAGTACATGAGCCAGGATTGTAAAAGGCCTTGATAAAGGGGGCATGTAGGGCGAGACCCATGGCATGGGCTGCACCCACCCCTGCACAGAGTCTAATAAAGTCCGAAAGTTTCCCTTTTTCCTTATGTGGTCGAAGAACATCCTGACATGCCAGGTTGGCGTTTTCAAAGGCAAGATGTTTTACAAAAGTTCTTTTGCTTTCGCTTGGTCCAAGCAAGCATTCTGCAGCTAGGTTAAGCCGGGGAACAAGGTTTCTATAAGGGTCGTTGGGTCCTTGTCAAATTTTTGCCAAAGAAGTGGTAGCCGAGCCAGTTTGAGGGAGGCATCTCCAAGCATGTAAGCAAGCCATCTGAATCTGCGCCAAAATTCCAGCAGGGAAACGTGCCTATTTAGTTTTAGTGTCAAATGGCGCATAGCCCACTAGCTTAACATAAGTTCAGGATTTAGAGGAGGCCTTAGTTAATTTTTTTTGAGCAGTTTCCTGACAGTGCTCCTCGAAATCTGCATTCCATAACAGGAAATCTCCGGCACTGAGGGTAGCTCGGTCTAAAAATTTCCAATCATTGGGAGTAAGCCATTGTGCGCTGTGGCTTTCTAATAAAGTCAACTTGTAGGGCACAGTGGGGCCATTGTGAGCACAAGTCTTTTTATGTTTTTCAAGAAAACGCAGGCTTAATTTTTTTGTAGACACTCTGGGTTCCTTCCTGCCTAGGGGTGAACTCCTCATCCTCTGAGTCCTGATCTCCTTGATCCATTTCCCCCACTTCCTCCTCTTGATCCTCGTCTGAGTCTTTGACCTCAGCCTGGGCAGGCTTATCTATCTGACTGCGGGTGACTGGGAAGGCAAGAACAGGCTGATGGAGTGGCTTAGCCTTTGTATTAGACTGCCGTGGGCCAGTTTGCATTGACTCCGTGCCTAAGGCTAATGAACAGAGCTCAGAGTCTAGGGATCTTAATTCTTTTAAAAGTTTGATCTGTTCCCGTCTATGTTGGAGAGACTCTCACAAGGGAGCCAGGCTAGGCAAGGGAAGTGGGGAAAAATATCTGGGTTGCATTTTGCTCCTGAAAGGCTGGAGCACAAAAGGCAGGAGGGATATAGGAGGTAGGTAGATGTGTAAGTCCTATAGGCTGTGGCAGGGTCCTGAGAGGTGGCGCATCTTCTGAATGGTAGCTTGCTGCTTCCTTCTCCAAGGTAGCCTCCGTCCCAGGGGTCAATGTGTCTCTGGGATTTAAAACTCGATAAAGGTGTTTGGTAACCATTGGAGCCTTATTCATTAGGGTGGTATTTTGAGGGGGACTAGGAAGGTTCCCAGGGTCCTGGGGAGACTGAGAAGGGTCAATGTCTCTACTAACTGATGGGCATGCCGTGGGGAGACTAGAGGTGTTTTGCATAGTCTCTTCTCCAATCCTGACAAGTTGTAAGGTACCATTGTCAAAGGGTGAACTTTTAAGAATTTCATTAATTAAGTTCCAGTAAGAAAAGGTGGGAACTGGCACTTTTTCTGGGCCAAAGGTTTCATAATAATCTTTTAAACAGTCTCTTACTCTAAGCCATCTTTTGCCATCAATGGTCACTTCAATGTGAAACCATGTACACAATTCTCCTATGTATTAGAAGAAAAAATTTAAGTCCTTTTTCTTAACACGCACCCCTCATGTCTTGAAGGACTCCTTGAGGCCTGACAAAAACAAATCATGTGACGAAACTGCTTGTCCCATGGTGGGTCACTCACCGTGCGTCATCCCCACTCTCCTCCTGGATCTGTCTCTTTGTGGTGTCTGCTGAGGCAATCGTGAGCTCCACTTGATGAAGTCTTCCAGGAGGACGGGGTTCCCAATCAGTCAAAGGCTCGAGCCCCAGTCAGTGGGTGCCAGTAGTCATGGCTGGAAAGACACATCAACAGGGGCAGCGAACCTAGATGCGGAGGAATGAAGGGACAAGAGACACGAGAGATGACAGCAAGACAGGAGTTCTGATCAAGCTGCAAACTTTTATTTTTCACACAGGGGCATTTATATGCTGGAGATGGGAAAGCTCTCTTATCCAAAGTTCCTGGATGTCTTCACAAGGTGAGATAAACTCAGGATGTTTCAGGAATACAGAAGAAACAGGATGTCTCAGAGACACAGTTGGCTACAGGATGTCTCCCAGACAGGATGTCTCCATGGGGGCTGTTTCTTGTAAGTGTCAGGCTATTCTTTGAAGGTGAATTCCTTCTACGCCTGACAGTCAGGGATTCAGTATTTCAAATGGAAAATTGGAAAAAGAATCCAATGTGTATTCAGAACAATGCCTTGACATTACCTTCATCCCATGTAAGACACAATTAGAGGAGAAGAGTTAGAAAATCTGTGAATACACATCTGGAATGGAAAATGCTCAGGAGTTCACAACCTTGGAGGTGGTATAGGAGTTTCCAAAAGTCAGGGACAGGGTAAAAACACCACAAACATGGAGCTCTGCCGGCCTAAATATTTCTTGAGAAACTTCATCTGAGGTTGTTTCTAGGAGCTTTAGCTTCCTTTATAGTGAGACGATCAAAGCTGGGTCAGCATCTATGTGACCTAGAGGACATTGTTTCTTATTTTCCAATGAACATGAGGCAGCAGTGCTGAATTCTCTCTTTGTAGGGAAACTGTGGCCACTGGTGGCTAAGTGTCTCCCAGGGTGGAATGTGAAGCCATTGGTCATCCTCCAATTTTTGTGGTGTTTCTTGCAGCTGCACTGGGAGTTTGATATTTGCTTCACAAAATACAAGAAGTTCAACTGGGACACAGTGATGGAGGGAGTTCTGTCACGTGTGGTGGGTAAGGGTCTGCAGGAGAATGCACCAACAAGGCTTCTATCCCACATAGCTTGCCCTCTTGACCATAGCAATCTGATTGTAAACATTGCCCTGAATCCTCTCCATATAACAAGATGCCTTTACATACAAGGATCTGGGGCTTGTACCATGTCAGTCACAAACCATTTGGAAGCGAAGGGCAGATGCAGATGACCAGACCACAGATGTTTTAACACACACCAGCACACCACTGCTCTAGGCCGACTACTCAGCAGGCTCCAAATTACTGGCATCTCCGTTCTACACCATTTTCATGAAACCCAGTCAATCAAGGCACTGTCTGGTACACTGATGGTCATCAATAGGACATCCATAGGTTCTCCAGGTCCACCCGGTCATGGGAATGTCAAAAATTTAAAGGTATTTATCTAGCCATTTTTCAAGGGTGAAGTTGGAGGCACTGTGGGTTTCAATTCATTCAGGAATGATTAAATGGAGAGGAAGCTCATTTCAATGAAAGCTCTGGAGAACTATCACACGCAAGGCTTCCCAAAGACAGGCCAAAAGGTCCCATGAAGTCAGACCTATTGAGGTCTACAATTTGAGGTCCATATGTGTTTTGACTTGCAACTATGGCTGCCAAGTCTTTAAGAATAAAATCATGTGATATCCTTCCCAAGATTCCCAGTGCTCTGTGGAAAGCCAACCTGGGCATAGATCCCAGTTTCCAAGGGCGACTCTCATGCATGGCCTCCTAAAATCCCAACACAATACAAGGCAATACTTCTTTGAGGTAAGTTCCAGAACTCAGTCTCTAAGGAGAATCACACCAGTGTTCAAGCCCAGGTGGACCCAGTCATCTATTCCAAGCGCCACACAAATGACCGCAATTAAAATCAAGACACTCCCACATGGCCCTCATTTTCTTCCATATAGACACTCATCATAACCTCTGGCTGGAGGTTTCCATGAGGGGCACAGCCTAAGACAGTGTCCAAAATAAGCTCCCTTGCATCCATTTGCCTAAAGTCAGTGTGGCCGGGACATCCTTCCTGTGAACCAGGAGTGTTCAAAGAGGCCTGCCGTTAATATTGCTCTTATTCTCAATTTTGAGGCCTACTGACTGTGGTGTTTAGATTCTTTATGTTAATTGGAGTCATGAGAAAACCCAAGAACCTATGGTCTAGTGTCTGCAGGGCTTTGAAGAACTCATTTGACCCAAAGGATCCATATTCTCAATGATGGAAGTCAGAAACCTTACAGAGGAAGGCGAGAAACTTCATCCAAAATGACTGCTCTTTTGGCTTTTTGATTTGCATGCACACATGGGATTTTTCTTTAGATCCATCAGGTGCTGAGAATCTAAGCCACAGCCTCACACAGGGCCAAGAGGCTGATTCAGACACATCCCTTTCCAAAGCAATTAAGAAAGAGCCACAGGTAATGTTTATACATTTCCATTTGAAAACTGTTTTCTTCAGGCTTCAAAAAGGCATAGCCTGAGGCAAAGACCTTCCTGACATTCAGGGCAACAGAAGGATATGTAAGCAAAAGGCCCAAAGCGGGGTTTTTCCATTGAGACTTTCCTGGTCACACTGATATCTGAGTTTTCTGAGATGCTCATCATTTCCTTCAGCTCTCTAGTACATGGCCGTATCACAGAGCGTGGAGGTGGTTCATATCTTGGACACAATACCATGAGCGTATTCTGGAGGTTGCCCATAATTCAGGTAGAGAACAGGAACTTAAGAAGATATTAGGTGTTGCCCATCCATTAGGCAAGCCGCAGACCATTCATAAATTGGGCAGAATGAATGCTGGGAAGATTTCTACTAGAAAGGACACATGTATTTATGCATTCTCTTTTCTATTGTCTACAACCATGGACACAGTGGGATACACAGATATAGAAAGACTAGCCTTGTCAAACGACTTACTAGAATCAGTTCACACCAAACCAAACAAACCGACTTTCTTACCTATTCTCAGAACATGAGACAAAACCACAAACCAATACCCACACCCACACCCACACAGACCCCCAAGTACCTCTGTGACAATACGGAGTGTCGTTTGATGGTGGGCCATAAGAAATTCCCTCATAATGGGCTGTCCTGTCTCAGATCTAGTCTCTGTGGCCAACTTTGTGAATCTGTAAGGAGCCAGTGGTGAGCCACTATCTGCTTTCTCAGAAAAGGCCCCTCTTCAGACCTTCCTGGCATTTGGCCATCCTCACATAAGTAGGTACCAAGAAAGACTGACTCTGTCTTTGGTAAATCCGAAAAATTTTGACCACTGGGACTGTGACTGGGACTGGCTCTGGATGCCTGGCTTTCTGGATCCCAAGTTCAGAGAATTCCATCACCAAGGAAGTGAGGTGAGGTCACTTCCTTCAGGAACTGAATGAGGTCCATACCTTGGCAACCACTTTGTCCTAACAGTTGCTTCCAAGGGTCCCATGAGATGGAGGCTGCACCTACTTACTCTGACATTTTCACAAGTTAGAATGGTATAAAACCATAGGCACCCAGGAACAGCTCTCCACACAGGCCTGGTTTGCTGCATCTTCTTTACATTAAGAAGAGAGAGGCTGATTCTGACACAACCCTTCATCCTGACCAGGTTGTTTGCAATGAAAGATGACTTTTGCTCTCTGAGGTCCTTAATAGCTTCCTACATCTTCTCCAGGGATCATCTTTAATGACCTTTGAGGTTCTCAGCAGGTGAAAGATCCCTTAATTTCTGTCTTGTAAGACCAACTCTGTCCCTGCTCTTCTGTAAAGTTAGATTGAGGGAAGAGTGTATGGTTAGGGTTAATAACATGTTCAATCTGTGTTAGGAACTATTCTGCTGGATGAATAATGTTATTGGGAACCTACGATATTTATAAGAATATGTAGGTGAAATATATGTATGAAAACAGAAATCTAAGATTTGAAACCCTGAAGGGCATTGGGCCCTTCATTGGTATACTTAGTGTTGACTTACTTTCTGCACAGATGTCTCAGATAAATAAATATACAATGGCATAGGACCTTGTACATTGGATGATTGAATGTGGAAGAGAACATGCAGTCAAAAAGGGATAGTAGGTAAGATTAGGAAGATAGTTGGTAGGTTTTGGAAGGAGAGTGAGTATAGGATTTGGAAAAAAAAAACTTCTTTAGCAATAGGGTTTCTGTTAGAGGGTGAAGGTAAATGTCAGCACATATGAAGATTCAGTCACAATGATGAACTTTGGAAAATATGTAGGAAATCAGATAATAATAGAGACATTACAAAATCAGGGAAAGTACAAAGTGAGTGATAGGATTAGACATTTTGAACAGGGTTGAGTTTGAATATATAATCTTAGGAAGAAACAAATATGTAGTCACCAATAGGATTGACATTTGAGAGCATTAGGCAATGTGGACATGGATGTTTTTAGTAATCCCTGTTCACTTTCCTTTTAGGCTTTGGTACAATCATAAGTGTAACCTTTGCATTTTGTGTCCAGAATATTACTGTGATAAAATGTATATGTAGATGGCGTGACATTAGTATTTCTTCCAGCATTTCTGGGAGCAATGTTTTGAAGTCCTATAAATTAGTATTGGTGGTACAAAGAGGTGTACACTGTGTCTATGAATATAGAGATAGTGCATGAATAGACCACATTGTGAATCAATAATATAACTGGTCCCACTTTAAATAATAGATTGAATTCATATCTGAAAATATATAAGAAATCTTATATCGATATACCATCATTCATTCCAACCAGCAATACATCTAATGGTAATATTAGGGTTATGGTTTATCACGAAGTGTCTTTGAGTTTTGCTTCAAAAGTGATCATGGAAATCGAAAATAATGTGTTTGGAAAGAAGTCTCATGAAAAGACCCATCAAAAACATGGAGGAATACATGTGTTCTGTAGAATAAAGTGATTGAAAGTGAACAAAATGCCTATAAATTTGCAAATTTTTGGATGAAATATATTTGCTATGATGAGCATAAACTGAAGAAATAGTAATGTACCAGTGTTGAATAAAATAAATGTCAAAATGCACAACATGTCCCATAGGAATCTACTTGTATTGATGTTAAACTGGTTCAGTTACTGTGGAAATATTAGGATTTGTATGCACCTTTCACTGAAGATAGTTTTCAGTACTAGGAAACAAATATGTATTTCAGGTGAATGAATAATTTTGAGAATACTCTTGTGAAAATTTGATTATAAATACACATACTTGAATATGAATGAGTTTAGGGAGTGTATAACAAGACATATATTTCATATTTTGAAAAATCTGGAGACTGTGTATATATATATATACATACACAAACACACAGACATTAAAAATAGCATAATATATTCCAATTGAAATTCACCATGAAATATATGTCATCTACAGATCCAAATGTATTTATTTTATTGAATATGGATTTATGTATAATGTTCTTAAACAAGGAAGCTCACTCATAGATTGAATTTTCAGTTCCAACAGCTTTTAGGAGGAGTGATCTCTTACAATTTGTATCTGCCAAGTCAGTCACCTCACAAGAATGTACGTGTGGTATCAGGTAAGATTCTATAATTGCATGTAAAAATACATGTGCTGAATAGGATACAGAGAAAGGGATGCCTTGACATTACAATCACGGAGACTAAGGCACAATTAGAGGAGAAGAGTTAGAAAATCTGTGAATAAATATCTGGAATGGAATATGCTCAGGAGTTCACAACCTTGAAGATGGAAGAGGAGATTTCAAAAGTAAGGGACAGGGAAAACAGTCCACAAACATGGAGCTCTGGTTCCCTAAATCCTTCTTGAGAAACTCACTCTGAGTTTGGGCACTTGAAATATATGTTGTTGTCGGGAGATTTAGCTTCCATTGTAGTGAGACAATCAAAGCTGTGTCTGCATCTATGTTACCTCGAGGACATGGTTTCTTATTTTCCACTGAATATGTGGCAGCAGTGCTGAATTTTCTTTAGTAGGTAAACTGTGGCAACTGGGGGATAAGTGTATTCACATGTGGACTGTGAGGCCATTTGGTCATCCTCCACTTTTCGTCGTGTTTCTTGCTGCTGCACTGGGATTTTGGTATTTGCTTCATGATATACAAAGAATTCAACTGTTACCCGGTGCGTGAGTGAGTTCTGTCACTTTTGGTAGGTCAGGGTCTGCAGGAGAATGCACCAACCAGGCTTATATCCCACATGACTTGCCCCCTTTACCATAGCAATCTGATTCTAAACATTGCCCTGAATCCTGTCCATATAACAAGATGCCTTTACATACAAGGGTCTGCTGGCTGCACCATGTCAGTCACAAGTCATTTGGAAGCCAATGGAAGATCCACATGGCCCCACCACAGTTGTTTTATTGCACACCTGCCCAGCACTGCTGTAGGCCCACCTCTCAGCAGGCTCCAACTTCCTGGTATCTCTGTTCTGAACCATTTTTATGAAAACCAGTCAATCAAAGCACTGTCTTGTAATCTCATGATCAGCCACAGGATATCCAAAGATTCTCCAGTGCCACCTGGTCATGGGAAGTTTAAAAATTTCTTGGTATTTATCTACCCATTTTTCAAGGTTGAAGTTGGAGGCACTGTGTGTTTCATTTCATTCTGGAACTATTAAATGGTTAGGAAGCTCATTTCAATGAAATCTCTGCAGAAGTCTCACAGGCAAGGCTTCCCAAACAGTGGCCAAATGATCACATGAATCCATTCCCATTGGGATCTACATTGTGACATCCGTGTGTTTTGACTCTCATATATGACTGCCAAGTCTTTCAGAATAAAATCATGTGGTAACCTGGCTGAGATTCCCAGTGCTCAGTGAACAGCCACCCTGGGCCTAGATCTCATTTTACAAGGGTGACTCTCATGTGAATCCTCCTAAAATCCCAACACAATTCATGGCAATACGTCTCTGAGGTGAGGTCCACAACTCAGTCTCTAAGGGGAATCACAACAGAGTTAAAGCCAAGGTGGACCCAGTCATCTATTCCAACGGCCACACATGACCACAATTAAAACCAAAACACTCCCACATGGCCCTCATCTTCTTCCATATGGACACTCATCATTACCTCTGGCTTGAGGTTTCCATGAGGGGCACAGCCCAAGACAGTGTCCAAAATAACCTCCATTGCCCCTAATTTGCCTAAAGTCAGGGTGTCCTGGACACTCGTCCGGGGAACCAGGAGTGATCAAATAGGCCTGCTATTAATATTGCTTTGCTCCTCCAATTTGAGGCCTACTGACTGTCAGGTATAGATTCTTTATGTGATTTGGATTCTGGAGAAAACCCAAGCACCTATGGGATAGCCTCTAAAGGGCTTTGAAGAACTCATTTGATCCAAAGGTTCCTATTCTCACTTGATGGAGGTGAGGAACCTTACAGGGGAAGGCGAGAGACTTCTTCCATAATGACTGCTCTTTTGGCCAATTTAGTTTTGGATGCAAACATGGGATTTTCTTTACATCCATCATGTGCTGAGAATCTAAGCCAAAGCCTAACACAGGACCTAGAGCCTGATTCAGACATATCCCTTTCCAATGCAATTAAGCAAAGAGTCACAGGTGATGCCCATTGATTTCCATTTGAAAACTGTTTTCTTTAGGCTTCCCAAAGGGGTGGCCAGAGGCAAAGACCTTCCTGACATTGAGGGCAACAGAACAATAGGTAACCAAAGCAGTATTTCTCCACTGAAACTTTCCTGATTACACTGATATCTGAGTTTTCTGAGTTGCTCGCCATTCCCTTCAGCTATCCAGTACATAGCCATGTCACAGAGCTTGGTGGTGGTATACATCTTGGACACAAAACCATGAGCCTATTCTGGAAAGTGGCCAGAATTCAGAAAGAAAACAGGAACTTAGGAAGATATCGGGGGTTGCCCATCAATAATGCAAGCCACAGTCCATTCATAAATGGGAAGTATGAATCCGGGGAAGCTTTCTACTAGACAGGACACATCCATTGAAGCATTCTCTTTTCTAATGTCTACAACCCCTGACACAGTGGGATACACAGACCTAGAAACACTCGCCTTTTCAAACGACTTACTAGAATCAATTAACTCCAAACAAAACAAACTGCCTTTCTTACCTATTCTCAGAACATGAGACAAAACCACAAACACACACCCACACCCACAAATGCACCTCCTTCCCCCAAGTAGGTCTGTGACTATCCGCAGTGTCCTCTGAGTGGTGGGCCATACTATGTTTCCATGAAATGGCCTGTTCTGTCTCAGATCTGTTCTCCTTGTCCAACTCTGTGAAGTTGACAGGAGCCAGCGGTGAGCCACAACCTGGTTTCTCAGGAAAGGGCCCTCTTCAGAGCTTTACTGGCATTTGGCCATCCTCACATCAGTAGGTACCAAGAAAGACTGACTCTGTCCTTGGTAAATCCAAACAAGTGAGATCACTGGGACTGGGACTGGGACTGGCTGTGGGTGCCTGGCTTCCTGGACCACATGTTCAGAGATTTCGAACACCAAGGAAGTGAGGTGAGGTCACTTCCTTCAGGAACTGAATGAGGTCACTGCCTTGGCAAACACATTGTCCTAATTGTTGCTTCCAAGGCCCCATGAGATGGAGGCTGCCCCTACTTCCTGTGACACTTTCACAAGTTAGAATGGTATATCATCCATAGGCACTCCAGAGCAGCTCTCCACACTGGCCTGTTTTGGTGCATCTTCTCTACATTAAGAAGAGAGAGGCAGATTCAGACACAACCCTTCATCCTGACCAGGTTGTTGGCCATGGAAGGTGACTCTTACTCTCTCAGGTCCTTCATAGCTGCCTACATCTTCTACAGGGATCATTTCTGCATGGACGTTTGAGGTTCTCAGCGGGTGGAAGATCCCCTAAATTCCTGTATTGTAAGACGAACTCTTTCCCTGCACTTCTGTAAAGTTAGATTGAGGGAACAGTGTATGGTTAGGGTTAATAACATGTTCGATTTGGGTTAGGAATTGTTCTGCTGTATGAATAATGTTATTGGGAACCTGCGATATTTATAAGACTATAGAAGTGAAATATAAGTATGAAAACAGAAATGTTCTAAGGTTGTATGGTAATTCTAGGCTTAAAATAAAAACATGTTGGAGATTTATGTGTATCATTTGTGTTGTATAATTGGACTTGTTATCAAAAAGATATGTACAGTTACATGTTACTTTTTACCCTTAGATAAAATTTAAAAGTATTTTTAAGTTAATGAGAGCCTAATCTCTGTGAAGGTTTTATTGTAAAACACAAAGGTAAAATGCCCATTCATTTCCATGTGAAAACTGTTTTCTTCAGGCTTCAGGAAGGAGTAGCCTGAGGAAAAGATGTTCCTGATATTCAGGGCAACATAACAATAGGTAATCAAAAGGCCCAAAGCAGGGTTTCTCCACTGAGACTTTACTGGTCAAACTGATATCAGAGTTTTCTGAGATGCATTCCCTTCAGCTATCCAGTACATGGCCATGTCACAGAGCTTGGAAGTGGTACATATCTTGTACATAAAACCATGAGCCTATTTTGGAGAGTGGCCAGAATTCAGGAAGGATACAGGAACGTAAGAAAATAATAGGTGTTGCCCAATGATAAGGCAAGCCACAGTCCATTTATAAAATGGGCAGGATGAATGCTTGGAAGTTTTCTCTTTGACAGGACACACCCATTGAGGCATTCTCTTTTCTAATGTCTACAACCATGGACACAGTGGGATACACAGACATAGAAACACTCGCCTTGTCAAAGGACTAACTAGAAACAGTTCACTCCAAACCAAACAAACCCCCTTTCCTAACTATTCTCAGAACATGAGAAAAAACCACAAACCCACTCAAACACCCACGAAGTCACCTCCTTCCCCCAAGTAGGTCTGAAACTATCCAGAGTGTCCTCTGACTGGAGGGCAATACTATGTTCCCCAGAAATGGCCTGTCCTGTCTCAGATCTGGTCTCCTGGGTCAACTCTGTGAAGTTGTCAGGAGACAGCAGTGAGCCTCTAACTTCTTTCTCTGGAAGGGCCCCTCTTCAGAACTTTCCTGGCATTTGGCCATCCTCACATCACTAGGTACCACAAAAGACAGACTCTGTCCTTGGTAAATCCAAACAAGTGAGACCACTGTGACTGGAGCTTGGACTGGGTCTGGATGCCTGGCTTCCTGGAACCCAAATTCGGAGAGTTCCATCAACAAGGATGTGAGGTGAGGTCACTTCCTTCAGCAACTGAATGTGGTCACTGCATTTCCAACCACTTTGTCCTAACATTTGCTTCCTAGGGTCTCATAATATGGAGGATGCGCCTACTTCCTGTGACACTTTCACAAGTTCGAATGGTATAGAAACAATAGGCACCTGGGAACAGCTCTCCACACAGGCCTAGTTTGGTCAATCTTCCCTACATTAAGAAGAGAGAGGATGATTCAGACACATGCTTTTAACCTGACCGGGTTGTTTGCCATGGAAGATGACGTTTGCTCTCTCAGGCCTTTCATAGCTGCCTGCATCTTCTCCAGGGATCATATCTGCATGGACCTTTGAGGTTGTCAACAGGTGGAAGGTTCCCTACACCCCTGTATTGTAAGACCAACTCTGTCCCTCCTCTTCTGTAAAGTTGGATTGAGGGAAAAGTGTATAGTTAGGATTAATAACATGTTCGATTTGTGGTAGGAATCATTCTGTTGGATGAATAATGGTATTGGGAACCTGCAATATTTATAAGAATATACAGGTGAAATGTAATTATGAAAACTGAAATCTAGGTAAGATTTGAATACCAGAAAGGCATTGGGCCCATGATTGGGATACTTATCTTTGAATTATGTTCTGCACAGATGTCTCAGATAAATCAATATACAATGGCATAGGACCTTGTACCTTGGATGATTGATTGTTGAAGAGTTCATCCAGTCAAAAAGGGATAGTCGGTAGGATTAGGTAGATAGTCGGTAGGTTTAGAAAAAAGAGTGAGTATAGTATTTGGACAAAAAGTTCTTTAGCAATAGGGTTTCGGATAAAGAGTGAATGTAAATGTCAGCACATGTGAAGAATCAGTCACTATGATGAACTGGGGAAAATATGTAGGAAAAGAGATATCAATAGAGACATTAGGAAATCAGACAAAATATAAAGTGAGTGATAGGATTAGACATTTTCAACATGGTTGAGGTTGAATATATAATCTTGGGAAGAAACAAATATGTACTCACCAATAGGATTGACATTTGAGAGAATTAGGCATCCAAGACATGGATGTTTTTAGTAATCCATGTTCACTTTCCATTTAGGCTTCGGGACAATCCTAAGTGTGACCTTTGCATTTTGTGTCCAGAATATTACTGTGATAAAATGTATATGTAGATCAGTTGACATGAGTCTTTCTTCCACCATTTCTGTGAGAAAAATTTTGAAGATATACAAATTATTATCGAGGGTACACAGAGGTGTACCCTGTGTCTATCAATATAGAGACAATGCATGAATAGACCATACTGTGAATAAATAATATAACTGGTTCCAAATTAAACAATGGATTGAATTGATATTTGAAAGTATACAAGAAATCTTATATTGATATACAATCATTCATTCCCACCAGTTTTACATCTAATGGTAATATTAGGTTTACGGTTTATCATGACGGGTGTGTGAGTTTTGCTTCAAAAATGATAATGGAAATCAAAAATAATGTCTTTGGAAAAAAGTCTCATGAAAGGAGCAGTCAAGAAACGTGGAGGAATACATGTGTTCTGAAGCAGGAAGTGATTGAAAGTAAAACAAATGCGTATAAATTTGCTAAATTGTGAATGAAATATACATACTATGATGTGCATAAACTGGACAAATAGTAATGTACCAGTGTTGAATAAAAATGAACGTCAAAATACAATTATATTCCATAGGAATCTTCTTGCATTTATGTTAAACTGGGTCAGTTACTGTAGAAATATTAGAATTTTTTTTGGTGTTATAATACAATTTATTTTAGCACTAGCATGCCACAGAATGTCGAGGAAAGAGCAATGGATTTTTAGTTATCGCACTAGTAATCTATCATTAAATGACTATTTTGGGGAGTCTAGAAATTACATAAGGCTATGTAACATTTTTTTTTATTTAGCATTCATAAAAACTTAGAATTTTGGTAATATTTCTACTTTTTTATTTTTTTTTTATTTTTTCAGTTGTTGATCGACCTCATTTTATTTATTTATATGTGGTGCTGAGAATATAACCCAGTGCCTCACACATGCTAGCCAAGCATGTTACCACTGAGCCAGACACCCAGACCCTCCACATTTATCTTATAATCAAACACTCCTCTCCCTCTTCTTTACTCACTTTCTTCCTCATTTTCCCCCTTCTCTCTCTTCCTTTTTCATTTTCCCTCCATAGGAGTTTTTCTCTCATGCCATTACAAACAGTAATATGCTATGAAATTTACATTTAAGAATTTTTTTATAGTCATTCTTTTTTCTTGAGAAAATTTAATAATTATAATAACCTATAGATATATTACAATACATTTATTATACATATGTATCTATATTCATGCATATGTATTACATATGATATATATACATATATATTTAAAAGTACTTTGATTAGCCTGTTAGAAATAATATAGACCAAGTCTTTCTTAATTTTCAAGTCTTCTAGAATTAACAGCTTACAGTGAAAATCAAATAAACATATTTAAGTAAACAGGTATCATTCTTATTTATCAATACTTATCATTTAAGTTTTTATATTACATTAAGCTGTGATATGGCATATTAACTCTTATGAATTAGTGAAATTTTATTTGAACAACCTTTTATTTAAGGACCATATGCACTGACATTTTAAATGGCTTTCTTGTGATTTTAATTTCTATCAATTGCATATTTATTGCCAAATACTTATTTTATTAATTTTCATATTCATGATTGATATAAAGTCAATTGTTTAATTCTTCTTGTAAGTAGTTACTTATTACAGTAATAATTCTACATCTTTATAAGAAAAATGGTACAAAGATATTTTCATGCAAAATTAAGAATAATTGCATGCTCTAAATGTTTCATTGTTGATACATATAATAAAGAGCTTTTGATGAGTCTCTTCCCCAGTAAAACATAAAATGCAAAGATATAGTTGGGTATGTATGTCCAAATAAAGATAAGGAAAAATACACATTATCAGCTACAAACTATCAAATAAAAGATGAAAAGAACAATCCAACACATTGTACGAACTTGTCAGATGATGTAGCCTAAGACTAGACCTGGTCCATGACAAAATATTCACGAAAAAATGAAATATGAAAAATATAGGAAATGATATGAATTTTTCATGAAGGTAGGTGGATTATCCTTTAATCTCAATATATGTTCATTTCAAAAGCCAGTTTTCTGGTAAAATAAATTTGTGATATTTACAACTACACAAAACAAACTTTCTGCTTATCAAAATGAATGCATCTCAACTCCTTTTTAGCTGATTTCTTCCCACTCAATTTTAAACCTTTGTTTATTTATTTTTATTGGTTTTTCAAAACATTACAAAGCTCATGATATATCATCTTTCATACATTTGACTGAAATGGGTTATGAACTCCCAATTTTCCCCAAATACGAATTGCAGAATCACATCAGTTACACATTCACATTTTTACATAATGTCACATTAGTGACTGTTGTCCTCTGCTACCTTTATTATCCCCTACTATCCCCCCTCCCCTTTCATCCTATCTTCCCTCTCTTCCTCATCTGCTTTTTCACTTCTCTCTCTTGATCCCGCCTTTCCCCTCACAACGTCTTATATGTAATTTTGTGTAACAATGAGGGTCTCCTACCATTTCCATATGCTTTCCCTTCTCTCTCCCTTTCTCTCTCCCACTTGTCTTTGTTTAATATTAATCTTTTCCTCATGCTCTTCCTCCCTGTTCTATTCTTAGTTGCCCTATTTTTATCAAAGCAGACATTTGGCATTTGTTTTTTTAAGGATTGGCTAGCTTCTCTTAGCATAATCTGCTCTAATGCCATCCATTTCCCTGCAAATTCTATGATTTTGTCATTTTTTAGTGCTGCATCCATCGTGTATAGATGCCACATTTTTTTTTATCCATTCATCTATTGAATTGCATCTAGGTTGGTTACACAGTCTAGGTATTGTGAATTGTGCCACTATGATCATTGATGTGGCAGTATCCCTTTAGTACACTCTTTTAAGATCCTCAGGGAATAGTCCGAGAAGGGCGATAGCTGGTTCAAATGGTGGATCCATTCCTAGCTTTCCCAGGAATCCCCATACTGCTTTCCATGTTGGCCTCACCAATTTGCAGTCCCACCAGCGGTGTACAAGTGTCCCCTTTTCCCCATATCCTCGTAAACACTTGTTGTTGTTTGACTTCATAATGGCTGCCAATCATACTGGAGTGAGATGGTATCTTAGGGTGGGTTTGATTTGCATTTCTCTGACTGCTAGATATGGTGAGCATTTTTTCATGTACTTGTTGATTGATTGTATGTCCTCCTCGGTGAAGTGTCTTTTCAGGTCCTTGGCCCATTTGTTGATTAGGTTATTTGTTATCTTATTGATAATTTTTTTGAATTCTTTGTATATTCTGGATATTAGGGCTCTATCTGAAGTGTGAGGGGTAAAAATTTGTTCCCGGGATGTAGGCTATCTATTTACTTCCCTTTTTGTTTCTCTTGCAGAGAAAAAAAAACTTTTTAGTATAAGTAAGTCTCATTTTTTTATTCTTGTTAAGAACTCTTGGGCTATGAGCGTCCTATTAAGAAATTTGGAGCCCGACCCCACAGTATGTAGATCGTAGCCAACTTTTTCTTCTATGAAACGCAGTGTCTCTGATTTTATATCTAGATCCTTGATCCATTTTGAGTTAAATTTTGTGCATGGCAAGAGAACGGGATTCAGTTTCATTTTGTTGCATATGGATTTCCAATTTTCCCAGCACCATTTGTTGAAGATGCTATCCTTCCTCCACTGCATGCTTTTAGCCCCTTTATCAAATATAATAAAGTTGTAATTTTGTGGATTGGTTTCTGTGTCCTCTCTTCTGTACCACTGGTCCACCTGCATTTTTCGGTACCAGTTCCATGCTGTTTTTGTTACTATTGCTTTGTAGTACAGTTTGAACTCTGGTATCGCTATACCTCCAGATTCACACTTCCTGCTTAGAGTTGCTTTTGCTATTCTGGGTCTTTTATTTTTCGATATGAATTTCATGATTGATTTATCTATTTCTACAAGAAATGCCGTTGGAATTTTGATTGGCATTGCATTAAACCTGTAGAGAACTTTGCGTAATATTGCCATTTTTATGATGTTAGTTCTGCCTATTCATGAACAGGGCACATGTTTCCATCTTCTGACATCTTCTTCTATTTCTCTCTTTAGATTTCTGTAGTTTTCATTATATAAATCTTTCACCTCTTTTGTTAGGTTGATTCCCAAGTATCTTATTTTATTTGAGGATGTTGTGAATAGAGTGGTTTTCCTCATTTCCATTTCAGAAGTTTTTTTTCTGTTATACAGGAATGCATTTGATTTATGCGTGTTAATTATATATCCTGCCACTTTTCTGAATTCATTTATTAACTTTAGCCATTTCTTTGTAGACATTTTTGTGTCTGTTAAATATATTATCATGTCATCTGCAAATAGTGATACTTTAAATTCTTCTTTTCCTATTTTTATGCCTTTAATTTATTTTGTCTGTTTAATTGCTCTGGCTAGTATTTCAAGAACTAAATTGAATAGAAGTGGTGATAGAGGGCATCCCTGTCTTGTTCCAGATTTCAGAAGGAATGCCTTCAGTTTTTTCTCCATTTAGGATGATGCTAGCCTGAGGTTTAGCATATATAGCTTTTACAATGTTGAGGTAAGTTCCTGTTATCCCTTTTTTTTTATAGAGTTTTGAACATAAATGGATGCAGAACTTTGTCAAATGCTTTTCTGCATCTATCGAGATGATCATATAGTTCTTGTCTTTAAGTCTATTGATGTGGTGAATGGCATTTTTTGATTTTCGTATATTGAACCATCCTTGCATCACAGGGATAAATCCTCCTTGATGATGTTGCACAATTATTTTGATATGCTTTTGTACTCGATTTGTCAGAATTTTATTGAGAATTTTTGCATCCAAGTTCATTAGAGAAATTGGTCTGTAGTATTCTTTCTTTGAAGTGTCTTTGTCTGGTTTCGGGATCAGGGTGATGTTGGCCTCATAGAATGAATTTGGAAGAGCTCCTTCTTTTTCTATTTCTTGAAAAAGCTTGAAAAATATTGATTTTAATTCTTCTTTGAAGGTTTTGTAGAAATCCGCTGTATTCCCATCCGGTCCAGGGCTTTTTTTGGGTTGGCAGTCTTTTGATTGCTTCTTCTATGTCTTCCTTTGTTATTGGCCTGTTTAAATTGTTTGTGTCTTCCTGACTCAATCTGGGCAGATTGTATGACTTAAGAAATTTATCAATATCTTCACAATATTCTATTTTATTGGAATATAGTGTTTCAAAATACTTTCTAATTATCTTCTATATTTCTGTAGTGTCTGTTGTGATATTGCCTTTTTTATCCCACATGTTAGTAATTTGAATTCTCTTTCTTCTTCTCTTCCTTAGCGTGGCTAAGGGCCTGTTGATCTTATTTATTTTTTCAAAGAACCAACTTTTAGTTTTATCAATTTTTTCAACTTTTTTTTTGTTTCAATTTCGTTGATTTCTGCTCTAAATTTAATTATTTCTTGTCTTCTACTACATTTGCTGTTGTTTTGCTCTTCCTTTTCCAGGTTTTTGTGGTGTAGTTTAAGTTCATTTATTTCTTGTTTTTTTTTCTTTTTTTGAGGAAAGAACTCCAAGAAATGAATTTCCCTCTTAAAACTGCTTTCATTGTGTCCCATAGATTCCGGTATGTTGTGTCTGTATTGTCATTTGTCTCTAAGAATTTTTTATCTCCTTCTTTATGTCTTCTGTAACCCATTGGTCATTCAGTAGCATGTTGTTCATTTTCCATGTGATGTAGGATTTTTCCTTCCTTCTTTTCTCATTGATATCCAGTTTCATTCCATTATGATCAGATATGGTGCACGGTATAATCTCCATGCCTTTATATTTACTAAGAATTGCCCTATGGCATAATATATGGTGTATCTTTGAGTAGGATCCATGTGCTGCTGAGAAGAACATGTATCCACTTGATGATGGTTGATATATTCTATATATGTCGGTTAAGTCTAGGTTATTGATTGTGCTGTTGAGTTCTATAGTTTCTTTATTCAGTTTTTGTCTAGAGGATCTCTCTAATGCCGAGAGTGGTGTGTTGAAGTCACCCATAATTATTGTGTTGTAGTCTATTTGACTCTTGAACTTGAGGAGAGTTTGTTTTATGAATGTTGCACCTCCATTGCTTGGTGCATACAAATTGATAATTGTTTTTTTCTTGTTGGTGGATGATTCTTGCTTCCGAGGGCCATGTGAGTGTTATGATTTTTCCCAACCTTTTACCTTCAGCCTGTGTATGTCTTTTCCTATCATATGAGTCTCCTGAAGGCAGAATATTGTTGGATTTGTTTTTTTGATCCAGGTTACTAGCACATGTCTCTTGATTAGTGAATTTAGGCCATTAACATTTAAGGTTACAATTGAAATATGATTTGTACTTCCAGTCATGTTTATTTATTTATTATATTTTAGTTTGGATAGTTTTTACTTTTTTGATTACTTTCCTCCCGCTTTACTGAGATACTTCCCACTGTTAGTTTTGGGCACTATTTTTTAACTCTTCTTCTTGTAGTATTTTGCACAAAATGCTTTGCAGTGCTGGTTTTCTGGCTGAGAATTGTTTTAGCTTTTGTTTATCGTGAAAGACTTTAATTTCATTGTCAAATCTGAAGCTTAACTTTTCTTTATATGGTATTCTTGGTTGGAATTCTTTTTTTTTTCAGCATTTGAATTACACTGTTCCAGGATCTTCTCACTTTCAAAGAATGTGATGAAAAATCAGTTGTTAACCTAATTGGTTTACCCCTGAATGTAATCTGCCTCCTTTCTCTTATAGCTTTTAATATTCTCTTCTTGTTCTGTATGTTGGCTATCTTCATAATTATATGTCTTGGAGTTGGTCTATTTTGGTTTTGAATGTTTGGGGTCCTGTAGGCTTCCAGGAATTGGCAATCCAATCCATCATTCATCTCTGGGAAGTTTTATAGAATTATTTCATTTAATATGTTGTCCATTCCTTTGGTTTGAATCTCTATGCCTTCTTCTATCCTGATGACTCTTAAATTTGTTTTTTGTTTTTTTATGACATCCCATATCTTTTGAATAAATTCCTGGTGGGATTTAAGCATCTTTTCTGTGTTTACTCAATTCTTTTCAAGTTGATAAACTTTGTCTTCATTATCTGATGTTCTGACTTCTACTTGATCTAGTCTATTTGTAATATTCTCGTTTGAGTTTTTAATTTGGTTTATATTTTCCTGCATTTCTAGGATTACTGTTTAATATTTTTTTAAGATCTCTATCTCCTGGTAATGCTCATTCTTTGCCATTTGAATTTGTTTGCTTAATTCATTTTCAAAATATACTTTTATTGCTTGGACTTGCTGCCTCATGTCTTCTCTAATATTCCTTTCCATCTGAGTTCGGTATGCCTTGAGTTCTTTCCCTATCCCTGTTTCTGATGCTTCAAGGTCCTCCTGTAGATTTAAGTTGTCCTGCATTGTTTGTACTCCTTTTTTGCCCTTGTTTTTTCATGATGTTCACGTTACTTTTCAGCTCTATTTGATTGCTGTGTTTCTGCTTTATTCTTTAGATTTGTTTTGGTGTTGTATATCTCTGTTGTCTCTCCTTTGTGTTGGTAAACTATGCCTGCTAAAGTGGATTCCGCTTGGAAGTAATTCCGAAGGCCGAGCTCCAGTGATGTCACCTCTCTGCTTTGGCCGGCCCCAGGCTCCTTGCCGAGGTGTCCGAATTGGGGGGTGGGACTTGACTGTCTCTGGTTTGTTTTAGCTCTGGGTCACTGGCAGGCGGGCGGTCTCCAGCCGCCCAATTGCGCGGTTGGTCGCCAGCGGGCAGGCGGTCTCCAGCCGCCCAGTCACGCGGGCAGCAGGTGGGCTGTCGCCGTTGGGTTGTCAATCTCTAGCCACGCAGTCTCACGCTCGGTTGCTGGCGGGCGGGCATTCCTCAGCCCCCAGTCACTCAGGCAGTGGGTGGAATGTCATGTGCAGGCCTGCGGTCTCCAGCCGCCCAGTTACAAGGGCCTGCCTTCTAGTCCTTTGGATTCTCCTGCTTGTCCTGGTTTCTTTTTCTAGACCAGATTTCCCCTGAGTGATGCCTCTCGGCAGTTCAAACTGTACTCTGTGCCTGCCGTTTGTTGGGTGTGGAGGGTGTCTTTTGGGAACCCAGACACTCTATTGTTTTGAGTTTTTCCACTTACCCCTCCCCCAGCACTGGCTATACACGTTTCGTTATGGCCACTGATGGTAGGGGGAGTCGAAAGTCAGGTGTCTCTAGTTTTTCTTGCGTCTTTATGCAGGCTTGCTCTGATTAACCCTCCCCCGGAAAGCCTAGGAGACATTTTATGCGAATTCCCCGCTGTATGAGAGATGAGCTGAGTAACACACATCTGTTTTATTGTTGCAGTCTATTGGAGAGGGGCGGTGGTTACTTCAGATCTCAAAGATGGTGGCCGCTTGTTTCCTTGGTGGAGTTTCTTTTGTGGGGGATAGAACTATACCACTTTCTTCCCTGTCTGAATTCCCAAACTCAGCCTGGGGATCAGTGGGAGCTCAGCCGGCAGGATTCCACAGAATCCGCAGCAACATTTCTCCCTGCTTCAGGTCACTTCTCGGTGGTGCCCCGCCATCTGAAACAGCAGGCCTGGCTGCATGATTCAATCAGCCCGGATCTCTGATTGCACAGTTGGCTATTGGGAACCCCGGCACTCTATTGTTTTGATTTTTTTTTTCCGCTTGCCCCTCTCTAAGCGCTGGCTAGACAGGTTTTTTTCACCACTGATGGGAGGGGGAGTTGAAAGTCAGGTGCCTCTAGTTTTCCCCTATCTTTATGCAGGCTCCCTCTGATAATCTCTCCCCCAGAAAGCCTAGGAGAGATTTGATGCAAATTCCCCGAAGTATGGGAGAGGAGCTGAGTAACAGTAACAGAATAACAACATTTTATTGTTGCATTCTGTAGGGGAGTGGCTGTCGTTACTTCAGCTCACCAAGATGGTGGCCGTTGGTTTCCTTCGTGGAGTTTCTATTGTGGGGGTTAGAACTGTACCACTTCCTTCCCCATCTGAAACCCTGAACTCAGCCCAGGGCTCAGTGGGGACTCTACTGGCAGAATTCCAGAGAATCTGCATCAACGTTTCTCCGTGATTATTGATCGCATCTCGGTGGTGCCCTGCTGTCTGTAGCCACTGGACTGGTAGCGCGGATCAGTCAGACAGGATCTCCGGTCGCAGAGTTGGCTCATGTTTGAGACTCATTTACCGGACCTCAGTGCTAGAAATCCTTCTTCTAGGTTTCAGTGCACCCCCATTTTGCTGTAAGTTCCTAACAAGATAGTTTTTTGTCGTTCTTAGTCGTTAGTCACCTGCGCAGTGGCGCGGTACACTGGGTATGATGCTCTCTATTCGCGGCCATCTTGCAATGTCAAAATATTATGATTTGTATGCACCATTCACTAAAGTTAGTTTTCAGTATTAGGAAACAAATATGTATTTCAGGTGGATGAATATTTCTGAGAATAATCTTGTGAAAAGTTCATTATAAATCCTCATACATGAATATGAATAATTTTAGGAAGTGTATAATAAGACACATATATTTCATATTTTGAAAAATCGGGAGAGTATATATATATATATATATATATATATATATATATATATACACACACACACACAAACACACACACACCGAGACATTAAAAAGTAGCAATATATATGCCAATCGAAATTCATCATTAAATATATAACATCCACTTATCGAAAAATATACATTTTACTGAAAATGGATTTATGCATAATGTTGGTCAACTAGGAAGCTCACCCATAGGTTGAATTTTCTGTTCCAACAGAGGTTAGGAGGAGTGATCTCTTCTCACAATTTTTATCTGCCATGTCAGCCACCTCAGAAGAATGTACATGTGATACCAGGTAGGATTCTATTTGTGCATATTAAAATACATGTGCTTAATAGGCTACAGAAAAAGGGAGAGAGGAATTCACATATTTGTTAATTTTAAAAACACATGGAGAACTATGTCAATAAACATTAAGGGATGTCCAACTACATACCATGCCTTCTCTGAATTGCTGGTATTTGTATTCTTTTTGGGTTACTATTCTCCATCATATAAGGATTAGTAGTCAGAGTATAGTAGGGTATGGGTTAGTGTCAGAGATTCAGTATTTCAAATGGAAAATAGGAAAGTAAACCCAATGTGTTTGCAAATATGTGCTACACAAAAATCTTCCCACTCACATTAAAAACAATCCCTTGATATTACCCTCACTGGAAGAAATACACAATTAGAGGATAAGAGTTAGAAAATCTGTGAATACATACACGGAATGGAATATGCTGAGGAGTTCACAACCTTGGAGGTGGTAGATGAGTTTCCAAAAGTAAAAGACAAGGTAAACACTCCACAACATGGAGCTCTGCAGGCCTAAAGACTTCTTGAGATACTGCCTCTGAGTTGGGACACTTAAAATGTATGTTGTTGTCGGTAGCTTTAGCATCCTATGTAGTGAGACCATCAAAACTGGGTCAACATCTATGTGACCTGGAGGACATGGTATCTTATTTTCCAATTAAAATGAGGCAGCAGTGCTGAATTCTCACTTTGTGGGTAAACTGTGGCAACTGGGGGATAAGTGTCTCTCCGTGTGGACTGTGAAGCCATTTGGTCATACTCTACTTTTCGTGGTGATTCTTGCTGCTGCACTGGGAGTTTGGTATTGGCTTAATGAAATACAAGGAGTTTAACTGGGACACAGTGCTGGAGGGAGTTCTGTCACGTGTGGTGGGACAGGGTCTCCAGGAGAATGCACCAACCAGGCTTATGTCCAACATAGCTTGCCCCCTTGACCATATCAACCTGATTCTGAACATTGCCCAGAAACCTATCCATATAACAAGATGCCTTTACATATAAGGGTCTGCTGGCTGCATCATGTCAGTCACAAGCCATTTGAAAGCCAATGGCCAATCCACATGAAACCACCAGAGATGGTTTATCTCACACCTACCCACCTTTGCTGTAGGCCCACTACTCAGCAGGTTCCAACTTACTGGCATCTCTGTTCTACACCATTTTTGTGAAACCCAGTCAATCAAGGCACTTTCTCGTACACTCATGATCAGCAACAGGATCTCCAATGGTTTTCCAGTGCCACCTGGTAATGGGAATTTCAAAAATTTCATGGTATTTATCGAGCCCATTTTTTAAGGTTGAAGTTGGAGGCACTGAGGGTTTCATTTAATTCAGTAACCATTAAATGGTGAGGAAGCCCATTTCAATGAAAGCTCTGGAAGACTCTCACAGGCAAGGCTTCCCAAAGAGTTGCCAAATGGTCACATAAAGCCAGGCATATTGAGGTCTACAATGTAAAATCCTTGCGTGTTTTGACTCTCAACTATGGGTGCTAATTCTTTCAGAAAAAAATTATGTGATAACCTGGCTGAGATTCCCTGTGCTCTGTGGAAAGCCTTCCTGGGCACAGATCTCAGTTTCCAAGAGGGTGACTCTCATGCATGGCCTCCTAAAATCCCAACAAAACTCATGGCAATACCTCTCTGAGATCAGTTCCAGAACTCAGTCTCTAAGGGGAATCACGCTAGAATTCAAGACCAGGTGGAGCCAGTCATATTTTTCAACAACCACACTAATAACCACAATTAAAACCAGAACACTTCCACATGGCTGTCATCTTCTTCCATATAGATACTCATTTTAACCTCCGGCTGGAGGTTTCCATGAGGGGCACAGCCCAAGACAGTGTCCAAAATAAGCTCCCTTGCCCCTCATTTGCTTAACGTTGGGGTGGCCTGAACACCTTCCTGTGAACCATGACTTATCAAATAGGCCTGCCGTTAATACTGCTCTGCTTCTCCAATTTGAGGACTACTGACTGTGGGGTTTAGATTCTTCATGTGAATTGGAATCATTGGAATCACCTATGGGCTAGCCTCTGAAGGGCTTTGAAGAACTCATTTGACCCAAAGGCACCCTATTCTCACTTGATAGAGGTCAGGAACCTTACAGAGGTAGGGAGAGACTTCATCCACAAAAACTGCTCTTTTGACCATTTTGGTTTTGGATGAACACGTGGGATGTATAAGGTGCTGAGTATCTAACCACAGCCTCACACAGGGCCAAGAGGCTGTTTCAGAAACATCCATTTCCAAAGCAATTAAGCAAAGAGCCACAGGTGATGCCCATTAATTTCCATTTGAAAACAGTTTTCTTCAGGCTTCACAAATTAGTGTCCTGAGGTAAAGACCTTCCTGAAATTCAGGGCAACAGAACAATAGGTAAGCAAAAGGCCCAAAGAAGGGTTTCTCCACTGAGACTTTCCTGGTCCCACTGATATCTGAGTTTTCTTAGATTCTCGCCATTCCCTTCAGCTATCCAGTACATCACCATTTCACAGAGCTTGGAGGTGGTACATATCTTGGACACAAAACCATGAGGCTATTCTGGAGAGTTTCCAGAATTCAGGAAGAAAACAGAAACTACTGAGAGCAGATGTTGCCCTTCAATAAGACAAGCTGCAGTCCATTTGTAAATTGGGCAGGATGAATGCTTGGAAGCTTTCTACTAGACAGGACACATCCATTGATGCATTCTCTTTTCTAATGTCTACAATCACGGACAGAGTGGGATACACAGACATAGAAGCACTCGCCTTGTCAAACGACTTACTGGAAACAGTCCACACCAATCCAAACAAAGAGCCTTTCCTACCTATTCTCAGAACATGAGACAAAACCACAAACCCACACACACACACTCAAAGGCACCTCCTTTGCTCAAGTAAGTCTGTGACTATCCAGAGTGTCCTCAGAATGGTGGGCCATTGTATGTTCCCCCAAAATGGCCTGTCCTGTATCAGATCTGGTCTCCTTGGCCAACACTTTGAAGTTGTTAGGAGCCATGGGTGAGCCACTACCTGCTTTCCCAGGAAAAGCTCCTCTTCAGAGCTTTCCTGTCATTTGGCCATCATCACATCAGTAGGTACTAAGAAAGACTGACTCTGTTCTTGGTAAATCAAAACAAGTGAGACCACTGGGACTGGGACTGTGACTGGCTCTTGGTGCCTGTCTTCCAGGATCAAACGTCCAGAGAGTTCCATCACCAAGGCAGTGAGGTGAGGTCATTTCCTTCAGGAACTGAAAGAGGTCACTGACTTGGCAACCACTTTGTCCTAACAGTTACTTCTAAGGGTCCCATGAGATGGAGGCTGTCCCTACTTCCTGTCACACTTTCACAGTTAGAATGGTATACCAACCATAGGTACCTGAGAACAGCTCTCCACACAGGCCTGGTTTGGTCCATCTTCTCTACATTAAGAAGGTAGAGGCTGATTCAGACACATCCTTTCATCCTGACCAGATAGTTTGCCATGGAAGATGTCTTTTGCTCTCTCAGGTCCTTCATAGCTTCCTTCATCATCTCAGGGGATCATTTCTGCATATACCTTTGATGTTCTCAGCAGGTGGAAGATCCCCTACATTCCTGTATTGTAAGACCAACTCTGTCCCTCCTCTTCTGTAAAGTTAGATTGAGGGAAAAGTGTATGTTTAGGGTTAATAACATGTTTGATTTGCGTTAGGAATCTTTCTGCCGGATGAATAATGGTATTTGGAGCCTGTGATATTTACAAAAATATATAGGTAAAATATAAGTATAAAAACAGAAATCTAGGTAAGATTGGAAGCCAGAAGGGAACTGGGCCCTTGAGTGGGATACTTAGGTTTGAATTATGTTCTGCACATGTGTCTCAGATAAATTGATATACAATGGCATAGGACCTTATACCTTGGATAATTGATTGTTGAAGAGAACATCGAGTCAAAAAACTATAGTCAGTAGCATTAGGAAGATAGTCAGTAGGTTTAGAAAGAAGAGTGAGTATAGGATTTGGACCAAAAGTTCTTTAGCAATAGTGTTTCGGGTAGAGAGTGAATGTAAATGTCAGCATATGTGAAGTGTCAGTCACAATGATGAACTGGGGGAAATATGTATGAAAGCAGGTATCAATAAAGATATTACCAAATCAGGCAAAGTATGAAGTGAGTGATAGGATTAGACATTTTCAACATGGTTGAGGTTGAATATATAATCTTAGGAAGAAACAAATATGTAGTCACCAATTTGATTTACATTTGAGAGCATTAGGCAACCTGGACATGGTTCTTTTTAGTAATCCACGCTCCCTTGGCATTTAGGCTTTGATACAATCATGAGTGTGACCTTCGTTTTTTGTGTCCAGAATATTCCTGTGATAAAATCTATATATAGATAAGGTGACATGAGTATTTCTTCCACCATTTCTGGGAGCAATATTTTGAAGACGTATAAATTAGTATTGAAGGGACAAAGAAGAGTACACTGTATCTATTAATATAGAGATAATGCATTAATAGACAATACTGTGAATAAAAAGCATAACTGGTTCCAACTTTAAATAATGGATTGAATTGAATCGTGAACATATAGAGGAAATCTTATATTGATATACAATTATTCATTCCAACCAGTTATACATCTAATGTTAATATTAATGTTATGGTTCATCATGAAGAGTGTGTGAGTTTAGCTTTGAAATTGATTATGGAAATTGAAAATAATGTATTTGGAAAGAAGTCTCATGAAAAGACCAGTCAAGTAACATGGAGGAATACATGTGTTCTGAAGCAAGAAGTGTTTGAAAGTGAAACAAATTCCTATATATTTTAAACTTGTGGAAGAAATACATATCCTATGATGTGCAAAAACTGAAGAAATAGTAATGTACCAGTGTTGGATTAAAATGAAGGTCAATGTAGACATCATGTCCCATAGGAATCTACTGGCATTGATGTTAAACTGGGTCAGTTACTGTAGAAATATTAGGATTTGTAAACACCATTGATTGAAATTAGTTTTCAGTACTGGGAAATAAATATGTATTTCAGGTGGATGAATATTTCTGAGAATTATCTTCTGAAAAGTTGATTATAAATTTATATACATGAACATGAATGAATTTACAGAGTGTGTATAAGTCACATACCTTTCATATTTTGAGAAATCTGGAGTGTATATATATATATATATATATATATATATATATTTTAAATAAACACAAATATACATTAAAAAGTATCAATATATATGCTAATCGTAATTCATCATGTAATATACATCATTCAAAGATGCAAAATATTTATTATACTGAACATGGATTTATGTATAATATTGTTCTACTGGGAAGCTTACACATAGTTTGAATTTTCAGTTCCCACAGCGTTTAGGAGGACTGATCTCTTCTCACAATTTGTATCTGCCAATTCAGCCAACTCATGAAAATGTACGTGTGATACCAGGTAGGATTCTGTATGTGCATATAAAAATACATGTGCTGAGTAGGCTACAGAGAAAGGGAGACAGGAATTCACATATTTGTGAACTTTATAAACACATGGAGGACTATTTCAATTAAAAATTGAGTAGATTTATAACACCTACCCTTTATCATGCAAAAGGGAAGTCCAACTGTACAGCATGCCTCCTCTGAACTGCTCGTATTTTTATTCTATTTGGGTATTATTCTTCATCATATTAGGATTAGTAGTCAGAGTATAGTAGGGTATGAGTTACTGTCAGGGATTCAGTATTTCGAATGGAAAATTGGAAATGGATCAATGTGTATGCAAATTAGTGTTACACAAAAATTTTTCCACTCTCATTTAGAACAATAACTTGACATTACCTTCACCCCAAGTAAGACACAATTAGAGAAAAAGAGTTAGAAAATCTTTGAATTCATACCTGAAATGAAAACTGCTCCGGATTTCACAACCTTGGAGATGGTAGAGGAGTTTCCAAAAGTAAGGGACAATGTAAAAACTCCACAAACATGAAGATTTGCCAGCCTAAAGACGTCTGGAGAAACTGCCTCTAAGATGGACAGTTGAAATATATGTAGTTTTCAGGAACTTTAGCTTTTTTTCTAGTAAGACCATCAAACGTCTTTATGCATCTCTGTGACCTGGAGGACATGGTTTATAATTTTCCAATGAACATGAAGCAGTAGTGCTGAATTCTCTCTTTGTAGGTGAACTATGGCCACTGGGGGCTATGTGTCTCCCCATGTGGACTGTGAAGCCATTTCATCATCCTCCACTTTTTATAGTGTCTCCTGCTGCACTGAGAGTTTTGTATTTGCTTCATGAAATACAAGGAGTTAAACTTGACCACAGTCCTGGAGGGAGTTCTGTCACATATGGTGGGTCAGGGACTGCAGGAGAATGCACCAACAGGACTTGTATACCACATAGGTTGCCTCCGTGACAATAGCAACTTGATTCTGAACATTGCCCTTAAACCTCTCCATATAACATGATGCGTTTACATACAATGTTCTGCTGGCTGCACCATGTCAGTCACAAGCCATTTGGAAGACAATGGCAGATCCACATGACCCCACCACAGATGTTTTATCACACACTTAATCACCTCTGCTCTAGGCCCACTATTCTGCAGGCTCCAAATTACTGGCATCTCTGTTCTACACCATATTCATGAAAGCCTGTTAATCAAGGCACTGTCTGGTACACTCATGATCAGCAACAGGATATCCAAAGGTTCTTCAGTGCCACCTGGTCATTGGAATTTTAAATATTTCATGGTATTTATCTAGCCAATTTTCAAGGATGAAGTTGGAGGCACTGTTTATTTCAATTCATTCAGGAATCATTCAATGTTGAGGAAGATCATTTCAATGAAAGCTCTGGAGAACTCTCACAGGCAAGGCTTCCCAAAGAGTGGCCAAAAGGTCACATGAAGCCACGCCCATTGAGGTCTAAAATTGAGGTCCATGTGTTTTTTGACTATCAAATATGACTGCCAAGTCTTTCAGAATTAAATCATGTGATATCCTGTCTGAGATTCCCAGTGCTCTGTGGAAAGCCACCGTGGGCATAGATCTCAGTTTCCAAGGGCGACTCTCATGTGTGGCCTCTTAAAATCCCCACACAATTTATGGCAATTCTTCTTTGATATGTGTTCCAGAACTCAGGCTCTAAGGGGAATGACACCAGAGTTCAAGCCCAGGTGGATCCAGTCATCTCTTCCAACTGCCACAAGAATGACCACAATTAAAACCAAAAGACACCCACATGGCCCTCATCTTCTTAAATATAGACATTCATCTTAACCTCTGGCTGGAGGTTACCATGCAGGATGCATCCCAAGAGAGTGTCCAAAATAATGTCGCTTGCCCCTCATTTGCCTAAAGTGAGGGTGACATGGACACCCTTCCTGTGAACCAGGAGTGATCAAATAGGCCTACCATTAATACTGCTCTCCTTCTCCAATTTGAGGCCTACTGACTCTCAGGTATAGATTCTTTATGTGATATGGAATCTTGAGAAAACACAAGCACCTCTGCAGGGATTTGAAGAACTCATTTGACCTAAAGGACTCCTATTCACACTTGATGGAGGTAAAGAACCTAACTGAGGAAGGCAAGAGACTCATCCACAATGAGTGATTTTTTGCCATTTTGGTTTTGATTGCACAAATGGAATCTATCTTTAGATCTACCATGTGCTGAGAATCTAAGCCACAACCTCACACAGGCCCAAAAGGCTGATTCGGACACGTCCCTTTTCAAAGCAATTAAGCAAAAAGCCACATGTTATCCCCATTTATTTCCATTTGAAAACAGTTTTCTTCAGGCTTCACAAAGGGGTGGCCTGAGGCAAAGACCTTCTTGACATTCAGGGCAACATAACCATAAGTATGCAAATGAACCAAAGCAGGGTTTCTCCACTGAGAGTTTACTGGTCACACAGATATTTGAGTTTTCTAAGATGTTCCCATTCCCTACAGCTATCAAGCACATGGCCATGTCACAGAGCTTGGAGGTGGTACACATCTTGGACTCAAAACCATGGGCCTATTCTTGAGGTTTGCCGGAATTCAGGAAGAAAACAGGAACTTAGAAAGTTAGTAGGTGTTTCTTATGCATAAGACGAGCCACAGTCCATTCCTAAATCGGGCAGGAAGAATGCTGGGAAGCATTCTACTAGACAGGACACATCCTTGATGCATTCTCTTTTCTAATGTCTACAACCACGGACAGAGTGGGAAACACAGACATAGAAGCACTCGCCTTGTCTAACGACTTACTAGAAACAGTCCACTCCAATCCAAACAAACTGCCTTTCCTACCTATTCTCAGAACATGAGACAAAACCACAAACTCACACCCACACCGACAAAGGCACCTCCTTAACTCAAGTAGGTCTGTGAATATCCAGAGTGTCCTCTGACTGGTGGACCATACTATGTTCCCCTGAAATGGCCTGACCTGTGTCAGATCTGGTCTCCTTGGCTAACTCTGTGAAGGTGTCAGGAGCCAGAGGTGAGCCACTACCTGCTTTCTCAGAAACGGCTCCTCTTTAAAGCTTTCCTGGCATTTGGCCATCCTCACATCAGTAGTTACCAAGAAAGACTGACTCTGTCTTTGGTAAATCCAAACAAGTGTGACCACTGGGACTGAGACTGGGACTGGCTATGGGTGACTGGCTTCATGAATCCCAAGTTCAGAGATTTTAATCACCAAGGAAGTGAGGTGAGGTCACTTCCTTCAGGAACTGAATGAGGTTACTGCCTTGGCAACCACTTTTTCCTACCAGTGGCTTCCAAGTGTCACATGAGAAGGAGGCTGCCCCTACTTCCTGTTACACTTTCACAAGATAGAACGGTATATCAATCATAGGCGCCCTGGGACAGCTACCCACACAGGCTGGGTTTGGTCCATTTTCTCTACATTAAGAAGAGAGAGGCTGATTCAGTCAGAACCCTTCATCCTGACCAGGTTGTTTGCCATTGAAGATGACTTTTGCTCTCTCAGGTCTATTATAGCTGCCTTCATGTTCTTCAGAGATCATTTATGCATGTACCTTTGAGGTTTTCATCAGGTGAAAGATCTCATACAACTCTATCCCTGCTCTTCTGTAAAGTTAGATTGATGGAACAGTGAATGGTTAAGGTTAACAACATGTTTGATTTGGGTTAGAAATCATTCTGCTGGATGAATGATGGTATTTGGAACCTAAAATATTTAAAAGAATATAGAGGTGAAATATAATTATGAAAACAGAAATCTAGTTTAGATTCGAAGCCCAGAATGGCATTGGGACCTTGACTGGGATAATTAGCATTGAATTATGTTATGCACAGATGTCTAAGATGAATCTATAATCAATGGCATAGGATCTTCTACCTTGGATGATTGAATGTACAAGAGAACATCGAGTCAAACAGGGACAGTCGGTAGGATTAGGAAGATAGTCGGTAGGTATAGGAAGAAGAGTGAGTATAGTATTTGAAACAAAAGTTCTTTAGCAATAGGGTTTTGGTTAGAGAGTGAATATTTGTCAGCACATGTGAAGAGTCAATCACAATGATGAACTTGGGAAATATGTAGGAAAGCAGATATCAATAGAGACATTACAAAATCAGGCAAACTATAAAGAGATAGGATTAGACTTTTTCAAAGGGTTCAGGTTGAATATATAATCTTAGGAAGAAACACATATGCAGTCACGAATAGGATTGACATTTGAGAGAATTAGGCAATGTGGACATGGATGTTTTTAGTAATCCATGCTCACTTTCCATTTAGGCTTTGGTACAATAATAAGTGTGACCTTTGCATTTGGTGTCCAGAATATTACTGTAATAAAATGTATATGTAGATCAGGTGGCATGCGTATTTCTTCCACCATTTCCGGGAGCAATATTGTGAAGACGAATAAATTAGTATTGGGGGTACAAAGAGGCGTATGCTGTGTCTATGAATATAGAGATTATGCATACATAGATCATACTGGGAAAAAATATAACTGGTTCCAATTAAATAATGGATTGAATTGATATCTGAAAATATATAGGAAATCTTATATTGATATACAATCATTCATTCCAAAGAGTTATACATCTAATGGTAATCTTAGAGTTATGGTTTATAATGAAGGGTGTGTGAGTTTTGTTTCAAAAGTGATTACGGAAATAGAAAATAATGTGTTTGGAAAGAAGTCTCATGAGAAGACCAGTCAAGAAACATGGAGGAATACATGTGTTCTGAAGCAGAAAATGATTGAAAGTGAACCAAATGCCTATAAACTTCCTAACTTGTGGAATAAATATATATCCTATTATGTGCATAAACTGAAGAAATAGTAATGTAACAGTGTTGAATAAAAATGAACTTCAAAATACACATCATGTTCCATAAGGAATCTACTTGCATTGATGTAAACCTAGGTCAGTTACTGTAGAATGGAAAATTGCAAAATAAATCCAATCTGGAATGGGAAATTCTCAGGAGTTCACAACCTTGGATATGGTGGAGGAGTTTCTCAAAGTAAGGGACATTGTAAACACAACACAAACATGGAGCTCTGCTGGCCTAAAGACTTCTTGAGAAACTGGCTAAGAGGTTGGGCACTTAAATTTATATTGTTGTCTGGAGCTATAGCTTCTTTTGTAGTGAGACCATCAAAGCTGGGTGTGCATCTATGTGACCTGGAGGACATGGTATCTTATTTTATAATGAACATATGGCAGCAGTACTGAATTCCCTCTTTGTAGGTAAACTGTGGCCACTGGGGGCTAAGTGTCTCCCCATGTGGACTGTGAAGCCATTTGTTCATTCTCCATTTTCGTGGTGTTTCTTGCTGCTGCACTGGGAGTTTGGTATTTGCTTAACTAAATACAAGGAGTTCAACGGGGACAAGTGCTGGTGGCTACCCCTACTTCATGTGACACTTTCACAAGTTGGAATGGTATATCAACCATAGGCACCCGGGAACAGCTCTCCACACAGGCCATGTTTGGTCCTTCATATCTGCCTACATCTTCTCCAGGGGTCATATCTGCATGGACATTTGAGGTTCTCAGCAGGTGGAAGATCCCCTATATTCCTGTATTGTAAGACCAACTCTGTCCCGCTCTTCTGTAAAGTTAGATTAAGGGAACAGTGTATGGTTAGCATTAATAACTTGATCAATTTGGGTTAGGAATTATTCTGAGGGATGAATAATGATATTGGGAATCTGCTATATTTATAAGAACATAGAGGTGAAATATATGTATGAAAACAGAAATCTAGGTAAGATTTGAAGCCCAGAAGGGAATTGGGCCCTTGATTGGGATACTTAGCATTGAATTACCTTCAGCAGAGATTTCTTGGATAAATCAATATACAATGGCATAAGACTTTGTACCTTGGATGATTGAATTTAGAAGGGAACATCAACTCCAAAAGGGATAGTCAGTAAGATTAGAAAGACAGTCGGTAGTTTTCGGAAGAAGTGTGAGTATAGAATTTGGAAAAAAAAAATTCTTTAGCAACAGGGTTTCGATTAGAGAGTGAATGCCAATGTCAGCACATGTGAAGAGTCATTCACAATGATGAACTAGGGAAAAAATGTAGGAAAGCAAATATCAAGGAAGACAATAGGAAATTAGGCAAAGTACAAAGTGATTGTTAGGATTAGACATTTTCAACAGGATTGAGTTTGAATATATAATCTTAGGAAGAAACAAATATGTAGTCACCAAAGAATGACATTTGAGAGCATTAGGCAACCTGGACATGGATGTTTTTAGTAATCCATGTTCACTTTCCATTTAGGCTTTGTAAAATCATAAGTGTGACCTTTGCAGTTTTGTCAAGAATATTACTGTGATAAAATGTATATGTAGATCAGGTGACATGAGTATTTCTTCCACCATTTCCGGGAGCAATATTGAGAAGACGTATAAATTAGTATTGGGGGTACAAAGAGGTGTACGCTGTGTCTGTGAATATAGAGATAATGAATGAATAGACCATACTGTGAATAAATAATATAACTGGTTCCACTTTAAATAATTCATTTAATTGATATCTGAAAATATACAGGAAATCTAATATTGATATAAAATCATTCATTCCAACCAGTTATACATCTAATGGTAATATTAGGTTATGGTTTATCATGAAGGGTGTGTCTGATTTTCTTCAAAAGGATTATGGAAATCGAAAATAATGTGTTTGGAAAGAAGTCTCAAAAAATCCAGTCAAGAAACCTGGAGGAATACATGTGTTCTAAAGCAGGAAGGGATTTAAAGTGAACCAAATGCCTCTAAATTTGTGAACTTGTGGATGAAATATATATGCTATGATTGGCTAAACGTGAAGAAATAGTAATGTAGCAGTGTTGAATAGAAATGAAGTTCAAAATAGACATCATGTCCCATAGGAATCTACTTGCATTGATGTTAAACTGGGTCAGTTAATGTAGAAATGTTAGGATTTGTATGAACCATTAACTGAAGTCAGATTTCAGTAATGGGAAACAAATATGTATTCAAGGTGGATGAATATTTCTGAGAATAATCTTCTGAAAAGTTGATTATAAATCCACATACATGAACATGAATGAATTTAGGGAGTTTATATAATACACATATATTTCATATTTTAGAAAACTTGGAGAGTCACACACACACACACACACAGACACATGCACAGACATTAAAAGTAGCAATATATATGCCAATCGCATTTCATCATGAAATATATATAATCCACATATCGAAAAATATTCATTTTGCTTAACATGGATTCATGTATAATGTTGTTCTACTAGGAAGCTGACATAGGTTGAATTTTCAGTTTCAACAGCGTTTAGGAGGAATGATCTCTACTCACAATTTTTATCTTCCAAGTCAGTAGCCTCAAAAGAAATTATGTGTGATACCAGGTAGGATTCTATATGTGCGTATAAAAACACATGTGCTGAATAGGCTACAGAGAAAAGGAAACAGGAAGTCACATATTCGTTACCTTTAAAAACACATGTAGAACTATTTCAATTAAAAATTGACAATTTTTATAATACCTACCCTTTATCATGCAAAAGGCAAGACCTAGTATACACCATGCCTCCTCTGAACTGCTTGTATTTCTATTCTCTTTGGGTTATTTTTCTTCACCATATTAGGATTAATCGTCAAAGTCTAGTAGGGTATGGGATAGTGTCAGAGATTCAGTATTTTGGATGGAAAATAGGAAAATGAATCCAATGTGTACGCAAACATATGCTACACAAAAATCTTCCAACTCTCATCAAGAACAATGCCTTGTCATTACCTTCGACCCTAGTAAAACACAATTAGAGGAGAAGAGTTAGAAAATCTGTGAATTCATATGTGGAATAAAATATACTCAGTAGTTCAAAAAATTGGAGGTGGTAAAGGAGTTTCCAAAAGTAAGGGAAAATTTAAACAGTCCACACACATGGAGCTCTGCTGGCCTAAAGACTTCTTGAGAAAGTCCCTCTGAGGTTGGGCACTTGAAATATATTTTGTTGTATGGAGCTTTAGCTTCCTTTGTAGTGAGACCATCAAAGATGGGTCTGCATCTATGTGACCTGGAGGACATGGTTTCTTATTTTCCAATGAACATGAGACCGTAGTGCTGAATTCTCTCTTCCTAAGTAAACTGTGGACACTGGAACCTAAGTGTCTCCCCGTGTGAACTGTGAAGCCATTTGGTCATCCTCCACTTTTCGTGGTGTTTCTTGCTGCTGCACTGGGAGTTTGGTATTTGCATCACGAAATACAAGGAGTTCAACTGGGACACAGTGCTGGAGGGAGTTCTGTCACGTGTGTATGGTCAGGTTCTGCAGGAGAATGCACCATCCAATATTCTATCTCTCATTGTTTGCCCCCGTGTCCATAGCAACCTGATTCTGAACATTTACCTGAAACCAAACCATATAACAATTTGCCTTTACATATAAGGGTCTGCTGGCTGCACCTTGTGAGTCACAAGCCATTCTATATAAATGCCACATTTTTAATCCATTCATCTAATGAAGGGAATCTAGGTTGGTTCCACAGTCTTGCAATTGTGAATTGTGCTGCTATGAACATCGATTTATCAGTATCTCTGTAGCATGCTCTTTTTAGTTCTTTAGGGAATAGACCGAGAAGGGGAATAGGTCAAATGGTGGTTCCATTCCCAGCTTTCCAAGAAATCTCCATACTGCTTTCCAAATTGGCTGCACCAATTTGCAGTCCCACCAGCAATGTACAGGTGTGCCCTTTTCCCCACATCCTCGACAGCACATGATGGCGTTTGACTTCATAATGGCTGCCGATCTTACTGCAGTGAGATGGTATCTTAGGGTGGGTTTGTTTTGCTTTTCTCTGACTGCTAGAGATGGTGAGCATTTTTTCATGTACTTATTGATTGATTGTATGTCCTCCTCTGAGAAGTGTCTGTTCAGGTCATTGGCCCATTTGTTGATTGGGTTATTCATTTTCTTATTGTTTAATTTTTTTGAGTTCTTTGTATACTCTGGATATTAGGGCTTTATCTGAAGTGTGAGGAGTAAAGATTTGTTCCAAGGATGTAGGCTCCCTATTTACCTCTCTTATTGTTTCTTTTGCTGAGAAAAATGTATTTAGTCTGAGTAAGTCCCATTTGTTGATTCTAGGGATTAACTCTGGTGCTATGGGTGTCCTATTGAGAAATTTGGAGCCCGACACCACAGTATGTAGATGGTGGCAAAAGTTTTCTTCCACCAGATGCAGTGTCTCTGATTTGATATCAACCTCCTAGATCTATTTTGAGTTAACTCTTGTGCATGGTGAGAGGAGGGGATTCAGTTTCATTTTGTTACATATGGAATTCCAGTTTTCCCAGCACTATTTGTTGAAGATGCTATCCTTCCTCTATTGCATGCTTTTAGTCCCTTTATCAAATATAAGATAGCTGTAGTTTTGTGGATTGGTTTCTGTGTCCTCTATTCTGTATCACTGGTCCACCCGCCTGTTTTGTCACCAGTACCATGCTATTTTTGTTACTATTGATCTGTAGTATAGTTTGAGGTCTGGTATCGGTATACTGCCTGATTCAGACTTCCTGCTTAGAGCTGTTTTTGCTATTCTGGGTCTTTTATTTTTCCATATGAATTTCATAATTGTTTTATCTATTTCTACAAGAAATGACCTTGAGATTTTGATTGGCATTGCATTAAACCTATAGAGAACTTTTGGTAATATCGTCATTTTGATGATGTTAGTTATGCTTATCCATGAACAGGGTATATTTTTCCATTTTCTAAGATTTTCTTCTATTTCTCTCTTTAGGGTTCTGTAGTTTTCATTGTATATGTCTTTCACCTCTTTTGTTAGGTTGATTCCCAAGTATTTTATTTATTTTTTTGATGATATTGTGAATGGACTGATTGTCCTCATTTCCATTTCAGAGGATTTGTCGCTGATATACAAAAATGCCTTTGATTTATGCGTGGTGATTTAATATCCTGCCACTTTGCTGAATTCATTTATTACCTCTAATAGTTTCTTTGTAGACCCTTTTGGGTCTGCTAGGTATAGAATCATGTCTTTTGCAAATAGCGATAATTGGAGTTCTTCTTTTCCTATTTTAATGCCTTTAATTTCTTTAGTCTTTCTAATTGCTCTGGCCAGTGTTTCGATAACTATGTTGAACAGAAGGGGTGAGAGAGGGCATCATTGTCTTGCTCCAGATTTTAGGGGGAATGCCTTCAATTGTTCTCCATTCAGAATGATGCTAGCCTGAGGCTTAGCAAAGATTGCTTTTACAATATTGAGGTATGATTCTGTTATCCCTAGTTTTTCTAGAGTTTTGAACGTAAAGTGATGCTGTACCTTGTCAAATGCTTTTTCTGCATCTCTCGAGATGATCATATGGTTCTTATTTTTAAGTCTATTGATGTGATGAATAACATTTATTGATTTCCGTATATTGTACCAGCCTTGCATCCCAGGAATGAATCCTACTTGATTATGGTGCACATTTTTTTTATATATATGTTTTTGTGTCTGATTCGCCAGAATTTTTTTGAGGATTTTTGCATTTTTCCTGAAATACCTTGAAAAGTATTGGTTTTTGTTCTTCTTTAAAGGTTTTGTATAATTCTGCTCTATACCCATACGGTCCTGGGCTTTTCTTAGTTGGTAGTATTTTGATGGTTTCTTCTATTTCCTCAATTGATATTGGAATGTTTAAGTTGTCTATATCCTCCTGACTCAATCTGGGCACATCATATGACTTAAGAAATTTATCAATGCCTTCACTATATTCTATTTTATTGGAGTATATTAATTCAAAATAATTTCTGATTTTCTTCTGTATTTCTGAAGTGTCTCTTGTTATATTTCCTTTTTCATTTCATATGCTAGTAATTTGAGTTCTCTTTCTTCTTCTCTTTGTTAGCATGGCTAAGGGTCTGTCGATTATATTTATTTTTTCAAAAAACCAATGTATTGTTTTGTCAATTTTTTTAATTGTTTCTTTTGTTTCGATTTCATTAATTTCTTCTCTGATTTTAATTATTTGTTGCCTTCTACTTCTTTTGCTGTTGTTTGCTCTTGTTTGTCTAAGATTTTGAGATGAAGTATGAGATCATTTATTTGTTGGTTTTTTCTTTTTCTAAGGAATGAACTCAAGCAATGAATTTTCCTCTTGGAACTGCTTTCAATGTGTCCCATAGATTCCGATATATTGTGTCTGTGTTTTCATTTATCTCTAAGAATTTTTTAATTTCTTCCTTGATGTCTTCTATAACCCATTGATCATTCAGAAACCTATTGTTCATTCTCCAAGTGATGAATGATTTTTCCTTCCTTTTTTTATCGTTGATTTTTAATTTCATTCCATTATGATCAGATAAAATGCATGGTATTATCTCTACTCCTTTTTATTGTCTAAGAATTGCCTTGTGACATAATATATGATGTATTTTTGAGAAGGATCCATGTTCTGCTGAGAAAAAAGTGTAACTTCTTGATGATGGGTTGTATATTGTATATATGTCAATTAAGTCTAGGTTATTAATTGTGTTATTGAGTTCTATAGTTTCCTTATTCAACTTTTGTTTGGAAGATCTGTCCAGTGGTGAGAGAGGTGTGTTCATGTCTCCCATGATTACTGTATTGTGGTCTATTAGACTCTTGAAATTGAGAAGAGTTTGTTTGATGAACAAAGCTGCACCATTGTTTGTGGCATATATATTTATGATTGTTATGTCTTGTTGGCGTATGGTTCCCTTGAGTAGTATGTAGTGTCCTTCTTTATCCCTTTTGATTAACTTTGGCTTGAAATCTATTTTATTTGATATGAGTATGGACACTCCTGCTTGTTTCCGAAGTTCATAAGAGTGATACGATTTTTCCAAGTATCACCCTCAGTCTATGTATGTCTTTTCCTATAAAATGCGTCTCCTGTAGGCAGCATTTTGTTGGTTCTTGTTTTGTGATCCATTCTACTAGCCTGTGTCTCTTAATTGGTGAGTTTAAGCCATTAAGATTTTTGGTTATTATTGAGATATGGGTTGTTCTTCCAGCCATATTTGTTTATTTATGTTACTAAACATAGTTTGTTTTCCTCTTTGATTATTTTCCCCCCTTTAATGTCCTACCTCCCACTGTTGGTTTTCATTGGTATTTTCCATTTCCACTTCCTGTAATGTTTTGCCGAGGATGTTTTGAAGAGATGGTTTTCTAGCTGCAAATTCTTTTCACTTTTGTTTATCGTGGAAGGTTTTAATTTCATCTTCCATCTGAAGCTTAATTTCACTGGATACATGATAATTGGCTGGAACCCATTTTCTTTCAGTGTTTGAAATATGTTATTAAAGGATCTTCTAGCTTTCAGAGTCTGTGTTGAAAGATCAGCTGTTATCCTGGTTGGTTTACCACTAACTATAATCTGCTTCCTTTCTCTTGTAGCTTTTAAAATTCTCTCCTTATTCTGTATGTAGGGTATCTTCATTACAATGTGTCTAGGTGTGGATCTCTTATGATTTTGCACGTTCGGCGTCCTGTAGACTTTTAGGATTTGGGATTTTGTCTCATTCTTCAAGTCTAGGAATTTTTCTCCTATTATTTCATTGAATAGATTGCTCACTCCTTTGGTTTGGACCTCTATACTTTCCTGTATCCCAATGACTCTTATGTTTATTCTCTTTATGTTATCCCATATTTCTTGCAGTTTTGCTCATGGTTTCTTAACAGTCTTGCTGAGCTGTATATGTTCTTTTTGAGTTGAAATACTTTGTCTTCATTGTCTGATGTTCTATCTTCTAAGTATTCTGCTCTGATGGTAGTATTCTCAATTGAGTTTTTAAGATGGTTCATTACTTCCTGCATTTCTAAGATTTCAGTTCGTTTGTTTTTTATAACCTCTATCTCCCTGTATAGTTGATCTTTGCTACTTGGATTTTTTTATGTAATTCATTGTCGAAGTGATCTTTCATTGACTGATTTTTGCTGTCTAATGTCTTCCTTGAGATTCCAGATCACCTGAAGCATGTATATCCTGAATTCTTTATCTGACATTCCATATGCTGCATCTATTACCTCTTCTAAAGTTGAGTTGACGTGCATTGCTTGTGGTCCTTTCTTTCCTTGTCTTTTCATACAGCTTGCGTTTCTTTCTGCTTGGTGAAACTGTTGTGTTTTTGTAATTTTCCCCCTGTATATTTATATTGCTCTTGTATTGTGGAAAAGTCTCCATTGCAGGTGCGGTTGGCGGCTGTGCTGCTCCTCCAATTGGGGTGATCTGTCTACCATGCTGACCGGCCGCTAGGCCTGTTCGGCCGGTCGGTCCTACGTCTGCCTACCTTGCAGGCATAGGTGTCGGCTCTGCTCTGCCCCTACTCCAATTGGGGTGACGTGACTACCACGCCGGTGGGTCGCTGGGCCTGTTCCAGGCACAGGTGGCAGCTCTGCTCTGCACCTCTGGCTTGATGACAAAATGAGAGAGACTCAGATGTTTGTGACTCACTTTCTTTACCAGGAGACCAACTATTTCTCTCGCCGCTGGTATCGATGAAGTTATCTCCTCCACTGCTTTGTGATCACATCAGATGTCTGCCATGTTGGTATCCCATGTAAATGGCAGCATTTCATTCCCTTTGTCGGGTGACCAAAGCAACGGGTGAGTCCTGACCGGCCCTCACAAGCCCCGTCTCAATCCTGTTGCCACTGTCTATGAAGGCTCAGTTGGCATTTACCTCTACAGTATTCAGCAGGACCCAGACCAAGAAACAGTTTCCGCAGGTTCTTTAGCCCTGGGCCAGAGCAGTTCCGGGACCCGGAATTCAGCCGCTCCGGGCTCGGTGTATGTTCTGATAGGAGAACGATCCAAGAAGCAATTTTCATGGGTTCTTTAGCACTGACCCTGAGTAATTTGTCTGCAAGATGAAGGCGAATGGCAGCCTGAAATTACCTATTCTGTATCTGAATGAGCTGTGATCAGTCGAAAACAGGGATGGTGACATCAGCTCTCCAAGATGGTGACCGCTATCTTCCTCTGTGGTCTCACCGGTGTGGAAAACCGAATTGGACCACTTCCTTCCCCCATTTCAAACCCAGAATTCAGCACTGAGCACAGTGATTGCCCAGATGGCAGGAGCCCGCATAATCCACAGACTGTATCTTTGTGTTGCTCTCTCGTCGTTTCCCAGCGCGCATTGCAGACACTAGCCGTGGGGCGATTTGCTAAATAAGCAGCGTGACCCTCCGTGAGGACAAATTGCTGGTGTTTGAGTCCCCGTAGCTGGTCCTTGTGCAATGGAAATCCTTCCTGTAGGTTTTGGAGCACACCAATTTTCCTGGAAATTTCTAATAAGATAGATTTTAGCCGTTCTAACTCGTCCTTCTCCTGCAAAGTGACGCGGTACAGGTGGGTAATGAACTCCCATCGCTGCCATAATATCATCCCCTGAAGTTAGTTTTCAGTACTAGGAAACAAACATGTATTTCAGGTGGAAAAATATTCCTGAGAATAATCTTCTCAAACGTTGATTATAAATCCAAATACATGAATATGAATGAATTTAGTTAGTGTATAATAAGACACATATATTTTATATTTTGAATAATCAGCAGAGTGAATACACACACACACACACACACACACACACACACACACACACACCTAAATACAGACATTACAAAGTAGCATTATGTATGGCAATCGAAATTCACCATGAAATATATATCATCCACAGATCCAAAAATATTGATTTTACTAAATATGGATTTATGTTGTTCAACTAGGAAGCTCACCCATAGGTTGAATTTTCAGTTCCAACAGCATTTAGAAGAAGTGTTTTCTTCTAACAATTTGTATTTGCAAAGTCAGTTACCTCACAAATATGTACGTGTGATACCATATAGTATTCTATATGTGCATATAAAAATGCATGTGCTGAATCAACTACAGAGAAAGGGAGACAGGAATTCACATATTTGTTAACTTTAAAAACACATAGAGAACTATTTTAACTACAAATTGACAAGATTTATAACACCAACCCTTTATCATGCAAAAGGAAAGTACAACTATACACCATGCCTCCTCTGAACTGGTTGTATTTCTATTCTGTGTGGGTTATTTTACTCCATCATATTAGGATTAGTAGTCAGAGTCTAGTAGGTTTTGGGTTAGTGTCAGGGATTCAGTATTTCAAATTGAAAATAGGAAAATAAATTCAATATTTATGCAAATATGTGATACAAAAAAATGTTCCCACTCTCATCCAGAACAATGCCTTGACATCATCTTCGCTTAAAGTAAGACACAATTAGAGGACATGATTTACAAGAATCTGTGAATACATATCTGGAATGGAATATGCTCAGGAGTTCATATACTTGGAGGTGGTATAGGAGTTTCCAAAAGTAAGGGACAGGGTAAACACTCCACAAACATGGAGCTCTGCTGGCCTAAAGACTTTTGAGAAACTGCCTCTGAGTTTGGGCACTTGAAATATATGTTGCTGTCAGGAGGTTTAGCTTCCGTTCTAGTTAGACCATCATAACTGGGTCTGCATCTATGTGACCTGGAGGACATTGTTTCTTATTTCCCAATGAACATGAGGCAGCAGTGCTGAATTTTTTCTTTGTAGGTAAACTGTAGCCACTGCGCGCTAAGTGTCTCCTCGTCTTTACTGTAAAGCCATTTTTTCATCCTCCACTTTTTGTGGTGTTTCTTGCTGCTGCACTGGGAGTTTGGTATCTGTTTCTTGAAATACAAGGAGTTCCACTGGGACAAAGTGCTGGAGGGAATTCTGTCACATGTGGTGGGTCAGGGTCTGCAGGAGAATGCACCAAGCAAGCTTCTTTCCCACAGAGCTTGCCCCATTGACCATAGCAACCTGATTCTGAATATTGTCCTGAAACCTCTCCATATAACAAGATGCTTTTACATACAAGGGTCTGCTGGATGCAAAATGTCAGTCACAAACCATTTGGAAGCCAATGGCAGATAAACATGGCCTCACCACAGATGTTATTTCAGACACCTCCCCACCACTCCTCTAGGCCAACTACTCAGCAGGCTCCAAATTACTGGCATCTCTGTTCTACAGCATTTTCGTGAAACCAAGTCAATCAAGGCACTGTCTGGTATACTCATAATCAGCAACAGGAATCCAAAGTTTCTCCAGTGCCACTTGGTCAAGGGAATTTCAAAAATTTGGTGGTATTTATCTAGCTATTTTTTAAGGATGAAGTTGGAGGCACTGTGGGTTTCCAATCATTCAGGAACCATTAAATGGCGAGGAAACTCATTTGAACGAAAGAAATGGAGAACTATCACAGGCAAAGCTTCCCAAAGTGTGGCCAAAAGGTCACATGAAGCCAGGCTCATTGAGGTCTACAATGTGAGCTCCATGTGTGTTATGACTCTCAACTATGGCTGCCAAGTCTTTAACAATAAAATCGTGTGATATCCTGGCTGAGATTACTTATGCTCTGTGGAAAGCCACCCTGGGCCTAGATCTCAGTTTCCAAGGGCGAATCTCGTGTGTGGCCTCCTAAAATCTCAACACAATTCATGGCAATACTTCTCTGAGGACAGTTCCACAACTCAGTCTCTAAGGGGAATCACACCAGAGTTCAAGCCCAGGTGGAACCAGACATCTCTTCCAACCACCACACAAATGACCACAATTAAAAACAAAAGACTCCCACATGGCACTCATCTTCTTCCATATAGACACTAATAATAACCTCTGGCTTGAGGTTTTCATGAGGGGCACAGACCAACACAGTGTTCAAAATAAGCACCCTCGCACCTCATTTGTCACAAGTCAGGGTTGCCTGGACACCCTTCCTTTGAACACGGAATGATCATAGAGCCCTGCCTTTAATACTGCTCCACAATTCCAATTTGAGGCTTACTGACTGTGGGATTTAGATTCTTTATGTGAACTGGAGTCATGAGTAATCACAAGCACCAGTGGGCTAGACTCTGTAAGGCTTTGAAGTACTCATTTGATGCAAAGGATCCCTATTCTCACTTGATGGAGATCAGGAACCTTACAGAGGAAGGCGAGAGACGTAGTCCACAATAAATGCTTTTTGGACATTTTGGATTTGGGTGCACACATGGGATCTTTCTTTAGGTCCATTAGGTGCTGAGTATCTAAGCCACAGCCTCACACAGGGCCAAGTGGCCAATTCAGACACATCCCTTTCCAAACAATTAAGCAAAGAGCCCCAGGTGATGCCCATTCATTTCCATTTGAAAACTGTTTTCTTCAGGCTTCACAAAGGCGTGGCCTAATCAAAGACCTTCCTGTTATTCAGTGCAACAGAAGAATAGGTATGCAAAAGGCCCAAAGCAGGGTTTCTCCACAGAGACTTTACTGGTCACATTGATATCTGAGTTTTCTGAGATGCTCCTATTCCCTTCAGCTATCCTGTACATGGCCATGTCCCAGAGCTTGGAGGTGGTACATATCTTGGACACATAACCATGAGCCTATTATGGTTAGTGGCCAGAATTCAGGCAGAAAACAGGAACTTAGGAAGACAGTAGGTGTTGCCCATCCAGAAGGCAAGCCAAGTCCATCTATAAATTGGGAAGGATGAATGCTGGGAAGCTTTCTACTAGACAGAACACATCCATTGATGCATGCTCTTTCTAATGTCTTCATCCACGAACACAGTGGGATACCCAGACATAGAAACACACTCCTTGTCAAACGACTTTCTAGAAACCATCCACTCCAAAATGAACATACTGCCTTTCCTACCTATTCTCAGAAAATGAGACAAGACCACAAACTCACACCCAACCCACAAAGGCACCTCCTTCCCCCAAGTAGGTCTGTGACTATCCGGAGTGTCCTCTTACTGGTGGGCCATACTATGTTCCCAGAAATGGCCTGTCCTGTCTCAGATCTGGTCTCCTTGGCCAACTCTGTGAGGTTATTAGGAGCCAGCGGTGAGCCATTACATGGAGATGACTTTTTCTCTCTCAGGTCCTTCATAGCTGCATACATCTTCTCCAGGGATCATTTCTGTATGGACCTTTGAGGATCTTAGCATGTGGAAGATCTGCTACATTCCTATATTGAAAGACCAACTCTGTCTCTAATCTTCTGTAAAGTTAGATTGAGGGAACAGTGTATGGTTAGGATTAATAACATGTTCGATATGAATTAGGAATCATTCTGCAGGAATGATTGGGAAGCTGCAATATTTACAAGAAAATATAGGTGAAATATTAGTATGAAAACAGAAATGTAGGTAAGATTTGAAGCCCAGAAGGGCATTGGGCCCTTGATTGGGATACTTAGATTTGAATTATTTTCTGCAGAGATGTCTCAGATAAATTCAGTACAATGGCATAGGACCTTGTACGTTGGATGATGGAATGTTGAAGAGAACTTCTAGTCAAAAAGGGATAGTTGAAATTATTAGAAAGATATTCAGTTTCAGAAAGAAGAGTGAGTATAGGTTTTGGACAAAAGTTCTCCAGCAATAGGGTTTCGGATAGAGAGTGAATTTAAATGTGAGCACATGTGAAGAGTCAGTCACAATGAGGAACTGGGGAAAATATGTCGGTAAGCAGATATCAATAGAGACATTAAGAAATCAGGAAAAGTATAAAGTGAGTGATAGGATTAGATATTTTCAACAGGGTTGAGTTTGAATATATAATCTAAGGAAGAAAAAAATATGTTGTCACAAATAGGATTGACATTTGAGAACATTAGGCAACATGTACATGGATGTTTTTAGTAATCCATGCTCACTTTCAATTTAGGCTTTGGTACAATCATATGTTTGACCTTTGCATTTTGGGTCCAGAATATTACTGTGATAAAATGTATATGTAGATTGGGTGACATAAGTATTTCTTATACCATTTCTGAGAGCAATATTTTGAAGATGTATAAATTATTATTGGCGGTACAAAGATTTGTACTCTGTGTCTATGAATATAGAATTAATGCATGAATTGACAATACTGTGAATAAATAATATAACTGTTTCCACTTTAAATAATGGATTGAATTGATATGTGAAAATATACACAAAAACTTATATTGATATACAATCATTCATTCCAACCAGTTACACATCTAATTGTATAATTGCGTTATGTTTTATTATAAAGATTGTGTGAGATTTGCTTCAAAAGTGATTATAGAAATCGAAAATAATGTGTTTGGAAAGAAGTCTCATTAAAAGACCAGTCAAGAAACCTGGAGGAATACATGTGTTCTGAAGCAGTAAGTGATTGAAAGAGAAACAAATGCCTATAAATTTGTGAATTTGTGGATGAACTATATATCCTATGATGTGCATGAACTGAAGAAATATTAACGAACCAATGTTGAATAAAAATGAACATCAAAATACACACCATGTCCCATAGGAATCTAACTGCATTGATGTTAAACTGGGTCATTACTGTAGAAATATTAGTATTTGTATGCACATTCACTGAAGTTAGTTTTAAGTACTAGAAAACAAATATGTAGTTCAGGTAAATGAATACTTCTGAGAATAATCTTGTGAAATTTTTATTATAAATCCACATACATGAACATGAATGAATTTCGGTAGTGTATATAAGACACATATATTTCATATTTTGAAAAATCTTCAGAGTGTGTATATATATATATATATATATATATATATATATATATATATATATATATATATATATATAAACACACACCCAAAACCCACACAGAGATATTAAAAAGTACCAATATATAAGCCAATCAATATTCATCATGAAATATATAACATCCACAGATGCAAAATAATTTATTTTACTGAGCATGGATTTATGTACAATGTTGTTCTCCTAGGAAGCTCACACATAGGTTGAATTTTCAGTTCCAACTGCTTTTAGGAGGAGTGATCTTTTCTCACAATTTGTATCTCCAAGTCAGTCAAGTCACAAAAATGTACGTGTGATACCAGGTAGGATTCTATATGTGCATATAAAAATACATGTGCTGAATAGGCTACAGAGAAAGGGCATATAAAAATACATGTGCTGAATAGGCTACAGAGAAAGGGAGACAGGAATTCACGTATTTGTTAACTACAAAAACCCATGGTGAACTATTTTAATTAAAAATTGACTAGATTTATAACACCTACACTTTATCATGCAAAAGGCAAATCCAACTATACACCATGCCTCCTCTGAACTGTTTGTATTTCACTTCTGTTTGCATTATTTCTCTCCACCATATTAGGGTTAGTAGTCAGAGTCTAGTAGGGTATGGGTTAGTGTCAGGGATTCAGTATTTTGAATGTAAAATAGGAAAATGAATCAAATGTGTATGCAAATATGTGCTACACAAAATCTTCCTACTCTCATTCACAACAATACCTTGACACTATCTTTGCCCCAAGTAAGACAAAATAAAAGAAGAAGATTTAGAAAATCTGTGAATACATATCAGGAATGGAACATGGTTACGAGTTCACAATATTGGAGGTGGTAGAGGAGTTTCCAAAAGTAAGGGACAGGGTAAATACTGCACAAATATGGAGATCTGCCAGCCTAAAGACTTCTGGAGAACCTGCCTCTGAGGTTGGCCACTTGAAGTATATGTTGTAGTCAGGACCTATGGCTTCCTTTCTAGTGAGACCACCAAAGCTGGGTCTCCATCTATGTGACCTGCAGAACATGGTTTCTTATTTTCCAAAGAACGTGAGGCAGCAAGGCTAAATTCTCTCTTTGTAAGTAAACTCTTGCCACTGAAGGCTAAGTGTGGCCCCGTGTGGACTGTGAAGCCATTTGGTCATCCTCCACTTTTCATGGTGTCCTTGCTGCTGCACTGGGAGTTTGGTATTGGCTTCAGGAAATACAAGGAATTCAACTGGGTCACAGTGCTGGAGGGAGATCTGTCACGTGTTGTGCGTCAGGGTCTGCAGGAGAATGCACCAACCAGGCTTCTATCCCACATAGCTTGCCCCCTTGACCATAGAAACCTGATTCTGAACATTGCCCTGAAACCTCTCCATTCAACAAGATGCCTTTACATACAAGGGTCTGCTGGCTGCACCATGTCAGTTACAAGCCTTTTGGCAGATCCACATGACCCCACCACAGAAGTTTTATCACAGACCTGCAAAACACTGCTCTAGGCCCACTACTCAGCAGACTTTAACTTATTTGCATCATTGTTCTACACCATTTTCATGAAACCCAGTCAATCAAGGCACTGTCTGGTACACTCATGATGAGCAACAGGAAATCCAAAGTGTATCCAGTGTCACCTGGTGATGGGAATTTCAAATTTTTATGATGTTTATCTAGCCATTTTTCAAGGATGAGGTTGGAGGCACTGTGGGATTTAATTCATTCTGGAAACATTAAAAGGTGAGAAAGCCCATTTCAATGAAAGATCTGGAGAACTCTCACAGGCAAGACTTCCCAAAGAGTGGCCAAAAGATCAAATGAAGCCAGGCCCATTGAGGTCTACAATGTGAGGTCCATGTGTGTTTTTACTCTCAACTATGGCTGTCAAGTCTTTCAGAATAAAATCATGTGATATTCTGGCTCAGATTCCCAGTGCTCTGTGGGAAGCCCCCCGGGCCTAGATCTCAGTTTCCAAAGGCCACTACCATGTGTGGCCTCCAAAAATCCCAACACAATTCATGGCAATACATCTCTGCAGTCATTTCCAGAACTCAGTCTCTAAGAAGACTCACACCAGAGTTCAAGCCAAGGTGGACCCAGTCATCTCTTCCATCAGCCAAACAAATGACCACAATTAAAACCAAAACACTCCCACATGGCTCTCAACTACTTCCACATAGACACTCATCATAACCTCTGGCTGGAAGTTTCCATGAGGGGTGCAGCTGAAGACAGTATCCAAAATATGCTCCCTACCCTCATTTGTCTAATGTCAGGGTGGCTTGACAACCTATCTGTGAACAAGGAGTGATCAATTAGGCCTGCCATTAATACTGCTCTGCTTCTCCAATTTGAGCCTTATGTCTGGGGTTTAGATTCTTTATGTGAATTGGAGTTATGAGAAAATTCAAGCACCTATGGGCTTGCCTCTGCAGGGCTTTGAAAAACTTTTTGAACCAAAGATACCTATTCTCACTTGATGGAAGTCAGGAACCTTACAGAGGAAGGCGAGAGACTTCATCCACAAGACTGCTCTTTTTCCATTTTGGTTTTGGATGCACACATGAGATCTTTCCTTAGATTCATCAGGTGGTGAGAATCTAAGTCACAGCCTCACACAGGGCCAAGAGGCTGATTCAGACACATCCCTTTCCACGGCAATTAAGCAAAGAGCCACAGGTGATGCTCATTATTTTCCATTAGACAACTGTTTTCTTCAGGTTTCACAAAGGGGTGGACTGAGGCAAAGACCTTCCAGACATTCAGGGCAACGGAACAATAGGTAAACAAAAGGCCCAAATCAGTGTTTCTCCACTGACACTTTACTGGTCACACTGATATCTGAGTTTTCTGAGTTCCTCTCCATTCCCTTCAGCTATCCAGTACAAGGCCATGTTATAGAGTTTGGAGGTGGTACATATCTTTTACACAAAACCATGAGCCTATTCTTGAGAGTGGCCAGAATTCAGGAAGAAAACAGGAACTTAGGAAGATAGCAGGTGTTGCCCATTCATAAGGAAAGCCGTAGTCCATTCATAAATTTGGCAGGATGAATGCTGAGAAGCTTTCTACTAGACAGAACAATTCCATTGATGCATTCTCTTTTCTAATGTCTATAACCACAGACACAGTGGAATACACAAACCCACAACCACACCCACAAAGGCAACTCTTTCCTCCAAGTTGGTCTGTGACTATCCAGAGTGTCCTCTGACTGGTGGGCCATACTATGTTCCCCAAAATTGCTTGTCCTGTCTCAAATCTGCTTTCCTTTGCTAACTCTGTGAAGTAGTCAGGAGTCAGCGGTGAGCCAATACCTGCTTTATCAGAAAAGAATTATCTTCAGAGTTTCCCTGGCATTTGGCCATCCTCACATCTGTAGGTAAGTGCTGCAGCCGGCTGGCTGGGCAAAATAACCGGGGGGGTGACGAACAACTTGGGTAGACTGATGCAGCAGGAGTGGAAGCCAATTATTGTTGAATAAGAGCGGTATTTATACATTTTACACAGCCTATCTAATTAGCATGAAATAGATACAGCAGTCAAACAATAAGGAATCTCCACACTTAATGGCTCACTTTTGTTACTTCACAAACCACTCCCTCTGGCATTTTGCCAGGCGCCATCCAGACTTTTTTTACAGACTCTAACATTTCTCTGGCAAAATAACAGGTGCCAATCTGACTTGTTTACAGACCTTAACAGGTAAGAAGAAAGACTGACTCTGTCTTTGGTAAATTCAAACAAGTGAGACCACTGGGACTGGGATTGGTAATGGCTCTGGGTGCCTGGCTTCCTGGATCCCAAGTTCAGAGACTTTCATCATCAAGGAAGTGAGGTGTGGTCACATCTTTCAGGAACTGAATGAGGTAACTGCCTTGGCAACCACTTTGTCCTAACAGTTGCTTCCAAGGGTCCCATGAGATGGAGGCTGCCCCTACTTCCTGTGACACTTTCATATGTTAGAATGGTATATCAACCATACGCACCTGGGAAGAGCTTTCCACACAGGCCTGGTTTGGTCTACTCTACATTAAGAAGAGTGAGGCTGATTCAGACACATTCCTTCATCCTACCAGGTTCTTTGCCATGGAGATGTCTTTTGCTCTCTCAGGTCCTTCATAGCTGCCTACATCTTCTCCAGAGATCATTTCTGCATGTACCTTTGATGTTCTCAGCAGGTGGAAGATCCCATACATTCCTGTATTGTAAGACCAACACTGTCGCTGCTCCTCAGTAAAGTTAGATTGAGGGAACAGTGTATGATTAGTGTTATTAACATGTTCGATATGGGTTAGGAACCATTCTGCTGCATGAATAATGGTATTGGGAACCTGTGATATTTATAAGAATATAGAGGTGAAATATATGTACGAAAACAGAAATCTAAGTAAGATTTGAAGCCCAGAACTTCATTTGTCCCTTGATTGGGATACTTAGCGTTGAATTACATTCTGCACAGATGTTTCAGATAAATCGATATACAATGGCATAGGACCTTTCACCTTGGATGATTGAATGTAGAAGAGAACATCCAGTCAAAAAGTGATAGTCGGTAGGATTAGGAAGATAGTCGGTAGGTTTAGGAAGAAGAATGAGTGTAGGATTTGGAACAAAAGTTCTTTAGAACTAGGGTATCGCTAAGAGAGTGAATGTAAATATCAGCACATGTGATGAGGAAGTCACAATGATTAACTGGGGAAAATATGTAGGAAAGCAGATATCAATAGAGACATTACAAAATCAGGCAAAGTATAAAGTGAGTGACAGGATTAGACATTTTCAACATGTTTGAGTTTGAATATATAATCTTTGGAAGAAACAAATATGTAGTCACCAATAGGATTTTCATTTGAGAGCATTAGGCAACCTGGACATGGATGTTTTTAGTAATCCATGTTCACTTTCCATTTAGGTTTTGTACAATCATAAGTGTGACCTTTGCTTTTTGTGTCCAGAATATTACTGTGATAAAATGTATATGGAGATCAGGTGACATGGGTATTTCTTCCACCATTTCTGGGAGCTATATATTGAGGACGTATAAATTAGTATTGGGGGTACAAAGAGGTGTACCTGTGTCTATGAATATAGAGATAATTCGTGAATAGACTGTACTGTGAATAAATAATATAACTGGTTCCACTTTAAATAATGGATTGAATTGATATCTGAAACTAAGTAAGAAATCTTATATTGATATACAACCATTCATTCCAACCAGTTATACATCTAATGGTAATATTAGTGTTATGGTTTATTGTGACGGGTTTGTGCGTTTTGCTTCAAATGTGATAATGGAAATCGAAAATAATGTTTTTGGGAAGAAGTCTCATGAAAAGAGCAGTTATGAAACATGGAGGAATACATGTGTTCTCAAGCAGGAAGTGATTGAAAGTGAAACAAATGCCTATAAATTTGAGAAATTTTGATGAAACATATATGCTATGATGTGCATAAACTGAAGATAGTAATGTACCAGTGTTGAATAAAAATGAACGTTAAAATACACATCATGTCTCATAGAGTCTACTTGCATTGATGTTCAACTGGGTCAGTTACTGTAGAAATATTAGGATTTGGGGGGGAATTAATAATACAATTTATTTTAGCACTAGCATGCCACAGAATGTAGAGGAAAGATCAATGGATTTTTAGTTATAGCACTAATAATCTAACATTTAGTGACTATTTTGGATAGTCTAGAAATTACATAAGGCTATGTAACATGTTTTTTTTTTATTTAACATTCATCAAAGCTTGGAATTTTCGTAATATTTCTTCTTTTTTCTTTTTTTATTTTTTCAGTTGTTCATTGACCTTCATTTTGTTTATTTGTATGTGGTGCTGAGAATAGAACCATGTGCCTCACACATGCTAGATAAGCATGTTACCTCTGAGCCACAAACCCAGCCCCTCCACTTCTATCTTAACATCATACACTCATGTCCCTCTTCTTTACTCACTTTCTTCCTCATTTTCCCCCTTCTCTCCCTTCCTTTTTGGTTTCCCCTCCATATCTATTTTTCTCTCATGTCATTACAAACAGTAGTATGCTATGAAATTTAAATTTAAGACTGTTTTTTATAGTCATTCTTTTTCTTGAGAAAATTTAAAAATTATAATCACCTGATAGATATATTACAATACATTTATTATACATATGTATCTATATTCATGCATATGCATTACATATATTATATATATATATATATATATATATATATATATATTTAAAAGTACTTTGATTTTCCTGTTAGAAATAATATAGACCAAGTCTTTCTTAATTCTCAATTCTTCCATAATTAACATCTTACAGTGAAAATCAAATAAACATATTTAAGTAAACAGGTATCATTCTTATTTATCAATACTGATAATTTAAAGTTTTATATCACATTAAGCTGTAATGTGGCATATTAACTCTTATGAATTAGAGAAATTTTATTTGAACAACCTATTATTTAAGGACCATATGCACTGACATTTTAAATGGCTTTCTTGTGATTTCAATTTCTATCAATTGTGTATTAATTGCCAAATACTTATTTTAGTACTTTTCATGTTCAAAATTGATATAAAGTCAATTGTTTAATTCTTCTTGTAAGTAGTTACTTATTACAGTAAGGACATTATTAATAATACTACATCTTTATAAGAAAAATGGTACAAATTTATTTTCATGCAAAATTAAGAATAATTGTATGCTCTAGATGTTTGATTGTTGATACATATAACAAAGAGCTTTTGATGAGTCTCTTCCCCAGTAAAACATAAAATGCAAAGATATAGTTAGGTTTGTATGTCCAAATAAAGATAAGAAAAAATACACATTATCAGCTAGAAACTATTAAATAAAAGATGAAAAGAACAATCCAACACATTGTACGAACTTGTCAGATGAGGTAGTATTCTGGAAGAATAGCCTAAGACTAGACCTTGTCCATGACAAAATATTCACGAAAAAAATGAAATATGAAAAGTGTAGAAAATGCTATGAATTTTTCATGAAGTAAATTATGAATTATAGGTGAATTATCCTTTAATCTCAATTTATGTGCATTTTCTGGTAAAATAAATTTGTGATATTCACAAAAAAAAGTTTCTGTATAGCAAAATGAATACATCTGAACCCATTTTTAGCTGATTTCTTCCCACTAAATTTTAAACCTTTATTTATTTATTTATTTTTATTGGTTGTTCAAAACATTACAAAGCTCAAGATATATCATCTTTCATACATTTGACTCAATTGGGTTATGAACTCCCATTTTTTCCCCAAATACGAATTGTAGAATCACATCGGTTACACATTCACATTTTTACATAATGGCATATTAGTGACTGTTGTATTCTGCTACCTTTCCTATCCCCTACTATCCACCCTCTCCTCCCCTCCCATCTTCCCTCTCTACCTCATCTGCTATTGTTCAATTCTCTCCATTGTTTCCCCCTCACTTCCCCTCACAACATCTTATATGCAATTTTGTGTAACATTGAGAGTTTCCTACAATTTTCATAAGCTTTCCCTTCTCTCTCCCTTTCTCTCCCCCCATTCGTCTTTGTTTAATGTTAATCTTTTCCTCATGCTCTTCCTCCCTGTTCTGTTCTTATTTGTTCTCTTTATAACAGAGAAGACATTTGGCATTTGTTTTTTAAGGATTGGTTAGCTTCGCTTAGCATAATATGCTCTAATGCCATCCATTTCCCTGCAAATTCTATGATTTTGTCATTTTTTGTGCTGTGTAATACTCCATTGTGTATAGATGCAACATTTTTTTTATCTATTAATCTATTGAAGGGCATTTAAGTTGGTTCCACAGTCTAGCTATTGTGAATTGTGCTGCTATGATCATTGATGTGGCAGTATCCCTATAGTACGCTATTTTAAGATCCTGAGAGAACATTCCAAGAAGGGTGATAGCTTGGTCAAATGGTGGATCCATTTCCAGCTTTTCCAGGAATATCCATACTTCTTTCAAAATTGGCCTCACCAATTTGCAGTCCCACCAGCAGTGTACAAGTGTATCCTTTTCCCCAAATCCTCGCCAACACTTATTGTTGTTTAACTTCATAATGGCTGCTGTTCTTACTGGAGTCAGATGGTATCTTAGGGTGGTTTTGATTTGCATTTCTCAGACTGCTAGAGATGGTGAGCATTTTTTCATGTACTTGTTGATTGATTGTATGTCCTCCTCTGTGAAGTGTCTGTTTAGGTCCTTGGCCCATTTGTTGATTGGGTTATTTGTTATCTTATTGTTTAATATTTTGAGTTCTTTGTATATTTTGGATATTGGGGCTCTATCTGAAGTGTGAGGGGTAAAAATTTGTTCCCAGGATGTAGGCTCTCTATTTACCTCTCTTATTGTTTCTCTTCTTGAGAAAAAACTTTTTAGTTTAAGTAAGTCCCATTTGTTTATTCTTGTTATTAACTCTTGGGCTATTGATGTCTTATTAAAGAATTTGGAGCCCGACCCCACAGTATATAGATCATAGCCAACTTTTTCTTCTATGAGACGCAGTGTCTCTGATTTGATATCTAGCTCCTTGATCTATTTTGAGTTAACTTTTGTGCATGGTGAGAGAACGGGATTCAGTTTCATTTTGTTGCACATGGATTTCTAATTTTCCCTGCACCATTTGTTGAAGATGCTATCCTTCATCCATTGCATGTTTATAGCCACTTTATCAAATATAAGAAAGTTGTAATTTTGTGGATTGGTTTCTCTGTCCTCCATTCTATACCATTGGTCCACCTGCCTGTTTTGGTACCAGTACCACACTGTTTTTGTTACTCTTGCTTTGTAGTAAAGTTTGAACTCTAGTATCGCTATACCTCCCGATTCACACTTCCTGCTTAGAATTCCTTTTGCTATTCTGTGTCTTTTGTTTTTCCATATGAATTTCATGATTGCTTTATCATTTCTACAAGAAATGCCGTTGGGATTTTGATTGGCATTGCTTTAAACCTGTAGAGAACTTTGGGTAATTTCGCCATTTTGATGAATTTAGTTCTGCCTATCCATGAACAGGGTACATTTTTCCATCTTCTAAGATCTTTTTCTATCTCTCTCTTTAGGGTTCTGTGGTTTTCACCTCTTTTGTTAGGTTGATTTCCAAGTATCTTATTTTCTTTGAGGATATTTTGAATGGAGTGGTTTTCCTCATTTCCATTTCAGAAGTTTTGTTGCTGATATACAGAAATGCCTTTGATTTATGCGTGTTGGTTTTATATCCTTCATTTATTAACTCTAGCAGTTTCTTTGTAGACCCTATTGGGTCTGTTAAATATATTACCATGTCATCCACAAATAGCGATAATTCAAGTTCTTCTTTTCCTATTTTTATGCCTTTAATTTCTTTTGTCTGTCTAATTGCTCTGGCTAGTATTTCAAGAACTAAATTGAATAGAAGTGGTGATAGAGGGCATCCCTGTCTTGTTCCAGATTTCAGAGGGAATGCCTTCAGTTTTCTCCATTTAGGATGATCCTAGCCTGAGGTTTAGCATATATAGCTTTTACAATGTTGAGGTAAGTTCCTGTTATCCCTAGTTTTTCTAGTGTTTCGAACATAAAGGGATGCTGAACTTTGTTGAATGTTTTACTACATCTATCGAGATGATCATATGGTTCTTGTCCTTAAGTCTATCGATGTGGTGAATAGCATTTATTGATTTCCGTATATTGAACCAGCCTTGCATTCCAGGGATGAATCCTACTTGATCATGGTGCACAACTATTTTGATATGTTTTTGTATTCAATTCACACGGATTTTATTGAGAATTTTTGCATCCAACTTCATTAGAGATATTGGTCTGTAGTTTTCTTTTTTGAAGTGTCTTTGTCTGGTTTTGGGATCAGGGTGATTTTGGACTCCGAGAATGAATTTGGAAGAGCTCCTTATTATTCCATTTCTTGATATAGCTTGAATAGTATTGGTATTAATTCTTCTTCGAAGGTTTTGTTGAACTCCGCTGTATACCCATCAGGTACAGGGCTTTTTTTGATTGGTAGTCTTTTGATGGCTTCTTCCATTTCTTTCTTTGTTTTTGGTCTGTTAAAATTGTGTGTGTCTTCTTGACTGAATATGGGCAGATCGTATGACTTAAGAAATTTATCGATATTATAACTATCTTCTATTTTATTGGAATATAGGATTTCAAAATACTTTCTAATTATCTTCTGTATTTGTGTACTGTCTGTTGTGATATTGCCTTTTTCACTCCGTATGTTAGTAATTTGAGTTCCCTCTCTTCTTCTCATCCTTAGCATGGCTAAGGGCCTGTAAATCTTATTTATTTTTTCAAAGAATCAACTTTTAGTTTTATCAATTTTTTCAATGTTTTTTTTGTTTGTTTCAGTTTCGTTGATTTCTGCTCCAATTTTAATTATTTCTTGTCTTCTACTACATTTGCTGTTGTTTTGCTCTTCCTTTTCTAGGTTTTTGATGTGTACTGTGAGTTTATTTATTTGTTGTTTTATTCTTTTTTTGAGGAAAGAACTCCAAGAAATGAATTTCCCTCTTAAAACTGCCTTCTTTGTGTCCCATAGATTCCAGTATGTTGTGTCTGTATTGTCATTTGTTTCTAAGAATTTTTTTATCTCCTCCTTTATGTCTTCTGTAACCCATTGATCATTCAGTAGAATATTGTTCATTTTACATGTGATGTAGGATTTTTCCTTCCTTCTATTCTCATTGATTTCCAGTTTCATTCCATTATGATCAGATATGGTGCATGGTATTATCTCCACGCCTTTATATTTACTAAGAGTTGCCCAATGGCATAATATATGGTCTAACTTGGAGTAGGATCCATGTGCTGCTGAGAATAAAGTGTATCCACTTGATGATGGTTGATATATTCTATATATGTCGGTTAAGTCAAGGTTATTGATTGTGCTGTTGAATTCTATAGTTTCTTTATTCAGTTTTTTATAGAGGATCTGTCTAATGGCGAGAGCAGTGTGTTGAAGTCACCCATAATTATTGTGTTGTAGTCTATTTGACTCTTGAACTTGAGGCGAGTTTGTTTTATAAGCATTGCAGCTCAATTGTTTGGTGCATACCAATTGATAATTGTTATGTCTTCTTGGTGGATGGTTCCTTTTAACAATATATAGTGTCCTACTTTATCCCTTTTGATTAACGTAGGTTTGAAGTTGATTTTATATGATATGAGTATGGCCACACCTGCTTGCTTCCGAGGGCCATGTGAGTGGTAAGATTTTTCCCAACCTTTCACTTTCAGCCTGTGTATGTCTTTACCTATCAAAAGAGTCTCCTGAAGGCAGCATTTTGTTGGATTTATTTTTTTGATCCAGGTTACTAGCCTATGTCTCTTGATTGGTGAGTTTAGATTTTTAACATTTAAGGTTACAATTGAAATATGATTTATACTTCCAGTCATGTTTATTTATTTATTTATTTTAATTTGGGTAGTTTTTACTTTTTGGTTATTTTCTTACCCCTTTACTGAGATACCTCCCACTGTTAGTTTTGGGCACTATTTTTCAATTCCTCTTCTTGTAGTATTTTGCTCAAAATGCTTTGCAGTGCTGGTGTTCTGTCTGCGAATTCTTTTAGCTTTTGTTTATCAAGAAAGACTTAATTTCATTGTCAAATCTGAAGCTTAATTTTGTTGGATACAGTATTCTTGGTTGGAATCCATTATTTTTCAGTGTTTGAAATACATTGTTCAAAGATCTTCTCGCTTTCAAAGTCTGTGATGAAAAATCAATTGTTAACCTAATTGGTTTACCCCTGAATGTTATCTGCCTACTTTCTCTCGTAGCTTTTAATATTCTCTCCTTGTTCTGTATGTTGGCTATCTTCATAATTATATGTCTTGGAGTTTGTCTATTATGGTTTTGAATGTTTGAGGTCCTGTAGGCTTCCAGGATATGGCAATCCATTCCATCTTTCATCTCTGGGATGTTTTCTAGAATTATTTCATTTAATATGTTGTCCATTCCTTTGGTTTGAATCTCTATGCCTTCTTCTATCCCGATGACTCCCAATTTTGGTTTTTTTATGACATCCCATATCTCTTGAATAGTTGCTCATGGGATTTAAGCATGTTTTCTGTGTTGACTATATTCTTTTCAAGTTGACAAACTTTGTCTTCATTATCTGATGTTCTGACTTCTACTTGATCTAGTCTATTTGAAATATTCTTGTTTGAGTTTTTAATTTGGTTTATAGTTTCCTGCATTTCTAGAATTACTGTATGATTTTTTAAAAGATCTCTATCTCCTGGTAAACCTTGTTCTTTGCCATTTGAATTTGGTTGTTTAATTCATTTTCAAAATATACTTTTATTTCTTGGACTTGCTGCCTCATGTCTTCTCTATTATTCCTTTCCATCTGAGTTAGGTATGACTTAAGTTTTTTCCCTATCCCTGTTTCTGATGCTTCTAGGTTCTCCTGTAGTATTAAGTTGTCCTTCATTGATTCTACACCTTTTTTTCCCCTTGTTTTTTCATGATGTTCACGTTATTTTCTGGCTCTATTTGATTGCTGTGTTTCTGCTCTCTTCTATAGATTTGTTATGGGTTTATATATCTCTGTTTTCTCTCCTTTGTGTTGCTAGACTATGCCTGCTTAAGTGGATTTCGCTGTTAAGGAATTCTGACAGCCGAGCTCCAGTGATGTCACCTCTCTGCTGTGGTGGGCCCCAGGCTCCTTGCTGGAGTGTCCGAATTGGGGGGGTGGACTGGATTGTCTCTGGTTGGTTTCAGCTCCCGGTCGCTGGCATGCCGGCAGTCTCCAGCCACCCAGTAGCGCGGGCAGCGGATGGGCTGTCGCCGGCGGGTGGGTGATCTCTAGCCACACAGTTGCACGTTCGGTCGTCGGCAGGCGAGCGTTCTCCAGCCATCAAGACATGCCGTCAGCAGGTGGGCTGGCGCCGGCAGGAAGGTGGTCTCCAGTTTCCCAGTCACACTGGCAGCGGTCTGGCGTTCTCCAGCCACCCAGTCAGGAGGGCCTGGCCTCTAGTCCCCTGGTTTATCCTGCTAGTCCTGATTTCTCCTGCTAGACCAGATTTCTCCTGAGTGATGCTTCTCGGCAGCTCAAACTGTTCTCCGGGTCTGCCGTTTGTTGGGTGGGGAGGGTGTCTATTGTGAACCCTGGAACTCTATTGTTTTAATATTTTCCGCTTGCCCCTCGCCCCGCACTGGCTAGACAAGTTTCATTTTTGCCGCTGATGGGAAGGGGAGATGAAGGTCAGGTGCCTCTAGTTTTCCCCCAGTCTTTATGCAGACTTGCTCTGATTATCCCTCCCCCAAAAGCCTAGGAGAGATTTTATGCGAATTTTCCTCTGTATGTGAGATGAGCTGAGAAACACACACCTGTTTTATTGTTGCAATCTGTCTGGGAGTGGTGGTGGTTACTTCAGCTCTCCAAGATGGTGGCTGCTGGTTTCCTTTGTGGAGTTTCCACTTTGGGGGATAGAAATGTACTGCTAACTTTAACGTCTGAAATCCCAAATTCAGCTGGGGGCTCAGTGGATGCTCAGCCAGCAGAATTCCACAGAATCTGCAGCAACGTTTCTCCCTGCTTGCTGGTCGCTTCTCGGTGGTGCCTCACCATTTGTAGACACGGGGCAGGTCACGCGGATAAATCAGAATGGATCTCCGGTTGCACAAGTGGCTTGTGTTTGAGACTCAATTACCGGACCTCGGTGGTGGAAATCATTCTTCTAGATTTCGGTAAACACCCATTTTCCTGTAAGATCCTAACAAGATAGTTTTTCATCGTTCTAACTCGTTATTCACCTGCGCAGTGGCAGAGTACACTGGGTGTGATACACTGTCTTCACAGTCATCTTGCAATGCCGAAATATTAGGATATGGATGCACCATTTACTGAAAACTGTTTCAGTACTAGGAAAAAATATGTATTTCAGGTGGATGAATATTTCTGAGATTAATTTTTTAAAAAGTGGATTATAAATCCACATACATGAATATGAATGAATTTAGGGAGTGCATAATAAGACACAAATATTTCATATTTTGAAAAATCTGGAGAGTATATATATATATATATATATATATATATATATATATATACATATACACACACACACACACAGACATTAAAAACTAGCAATATATATGTCAATTGAAATTCATCATGAAATACATATCATCCACAGACCCAAAAATATTCATATACTTAACATGGATTTATGTATAATGTTGTTCAACTAGGAGGCTTACCCATAGGTTGAATTTTCAGTTCCAACAGCATTTAGGAGGAGTGATCTCTTCTCAAAATTTGTATTTGCCAAGTCAGTCACCTCACAAAAATGTACGTGTGATACCAGGTACGATTCTATATGTGCATATAAAATTACATGTGCTGAATAGGCTACAGAGAAAGGGAGACAGGAATTTACATATTTGTTAACTTTCAAAACACACGGAGAACTATTTCAACAAAAAATTGACTAGATTTATAACTTCTCACCTATATAATGCAAAAGGCAATTCCAACTATACACCATGCCTCCTCTGAACTGCTTGTATTTCTATTCTGTTTGAGTTTTTATTCTCTATCATATTACGATTAGTAGTCAGAGTCTAGTAGGGTAGGGGTTAGAGTCAGGGATTCAGTATTTCGAATGGAAAATTGGAAAATGAATCCAATGTGTATGCAAATATGTGCTACACAAAATCTTCCCACTCCTCCAGAACAATGGCTTGACATTATCTTCGCCCCAAGTAAGACATAATTAGAGGAGAAGAGTTAGAAAATCAGTGAATACTTATCTGGAATGGAATATGCTAAGGAGTTCACTACCTTGGAGGTGGTAGAGGAGTTTCCAAAAGTAAGGGACAGGGTGAACACTCCACAAACATGGAGCTCTGCTGGCCTAAAGACTTCTTGAGAAATTGCCTCTGAGTTTGGTCACTTGAAACATATGTTGTTATCAGGAGCTTTAGCTTCCTTTGTAGTGAGATCATCAAAGCTGGGTCTGCACCTATGTGACCTGTAAAACATAATTTCTTATTTTCCAATGAACATGAGGCAGCAGTCCTGAATTTGATCTTTGTAGGTAAACTGTGGCCACTGGGTTCTAAGTGTCTCCCTGTGTGGACTGTGAAGCCATTTGTTCATCCTCCAATTTTCATGGTGTTTCTTGCTGCTACAATGGGAGTTTGGTATTTGCTTCATGAAATACACGGAGTTCAACTGGGACACAGTGCAGGAGGGAGTTCTGTCACGTGTGGTATTTCAATTTCTGCAGGAGAATGCACCAACCATGCTTCTATATCACATAGCTTGCCCCATTGACGATAGCAAATCGATTCTGAACATTGCCCTGAAACCTCTCCAAATAACAAGATGCCTTTACTTAGAAGGGACTGCTGGCTGCATCATGTCAGTCACAAGCCATTTGGAAGCCAATGGCAGATCCACATGGCCCCACCACAGATGTTTTATCACACACCTGCCTACCACTGCTCTAGGCCCACTAATAATCAGGCTCCAACTTATTGGCATCTCTGTTTTACACAATTTTCATTAAAACCAGTCAATCAAGGCAGTGTCTGTTATACTCATGATCAGCAACAGGAAATCCAAAGGTTCTCCTGTGCCAGCTGGTCATGGAAATTTCAAAAATTTCATGGTATTTTTCTAGCCATATTTCAACAATGAAGGTGGAGGCACTGTGAGTTTCAGTTCATTCCAGAACCATTAATGTTGACGAAGCTCATTTCAATGAAAGCTCTGGAGAAATCTCACAGGCAATGCTTCCCAAAGAATGGCCAAAAGGTCAAATGAAGCCAGGCCCATTGAGTTCTACAATGTGATGTCCATGTGACTTTTGACTCTCAACTACGGCTGCCAAGTCTTTCAGAAGAAAATTATGTGATATCTTGGCTGTGATTCCCAGTGCTCTGTTGAAAGCCACCCTGGGCCTTGATCTCAGTTTCCAAGGGCGACTCTCATGCATGGCCTTCTAAAATCCCAACACAATTAATGGCAATACTTTTCTGAGGTCAGTTCCAGAACTCAGTCTCTAAGGGGAAAAACACCAGAGTTCATGTCAAGGTGGACCCAGTCATCTCTTCCAATCACCACACTAACAACCACAATTAAAACCAAAACAATCCCACATGGCCCTCACGTTCTTTTATATAGACACTCATCATAACCTATCGCTGGAAATTTCCACGAGGGGCGAAGCCCAAGACAGTCTCCTAAATAATCTCTCTTGCCCCTAATTTGCCTAAATTCAGGGTGGCCTGGACACCATTCCTGTGAACCAGGAGTGTTCAAATAGGCCTGCTGTTAATACTTCTCTGCTTCTCCAATTTGAGGCGTATTGACTGTGCAGTTTGGATTCTTTATGTGAATTGTAGTCACGGGAAAACTCAAGCAATTTAGGGATTTGAAGAAATGATTTGGCCCAATGGATCCCTATTCTAACTTGATGGAGGTCAGGAACCTTACAGAGAATGGGGAGAGACTTCATCCACAATAACTGCACTTTTGGCCATTTTTGTTTTGGATGCACACATGTGATGTTTCTTTAGATTCTTCAGGGGTTGAGAATCTAAGCCACGGCCTCACACAGGGCCAAGAGGCTGATTCAGACACTTCCATTTTCAAAGGAATTAAGCAAATATCCACAGGTGATGTCCATTCATTTCCATTTGAACCTGTTTTCTTCAGGCTTCACAAACGGATGTCTTGAGGCAAAGACCTTCCTGACATTCAGGGCAACAGAACAATAGGTAAGCAAAAGGCCCAAAGCAGGGTTTCTCCACTGAGACTATCATGGTCACACTTATATCTGAGTTTTCTGAGATGCTCGACATTCCCTTTAGCTATCCAGTACATGGCCATGTCACAGGGCTTGGAACTGCTACATATCTTGGACACAAAACCATGAGCCTATTCTGGAGAGTAGCCAGAATTCATGAAGAATGCAGGAATTTTGGAAGATACCACATGTTGCCCATCGATCAGGCAAGCTGAAATCCATTCATAAATTCGGCAGGATGAATGCTGGGAAGCTTTCTGCTAGACAGGAGACAACAATTGATGCATTCAGTTTTCTAATATCTAAAACCATGCACATAGTGGGATACACAGACATAGAAACACTTGCTTGCCAAACGACTTACTATAAACAGTTCACTCCAAACCAAACAAACCGCCTTTCCTACCTATTCTCAGAACATGAGACAAAACCACAAACCCACACCGACAACCACAGAGGCACCACCTTCTACAAAGTATGTCTGTGACTATCCAGAGTGTCTTCTGACTGGTGGGCCAACTTATGTTCCCCGGAAAACACCAACTCTGTGAACTTGTCAGGAGCCAGCGGTGAGCCACTATCTGCTTTCTCAGGAAAGGCCCCTCTTCTGAGTTTTCCTGGCAGTTGGCCATCCTCATATCTGTAGGTACCATGAAAGACTGACTCTGTCCTTGGTAAATCCAAACAAGTGAGCCCACTGGGACTGGGACTGGGACAGGCTCTTGGTACCTTGCTTCCTGGATCCCAAGTACCGAGAGTTCCATGACCAAGGAAGTGAGGTGAGGTCACTTCCTTCAGGAACTGAATGAGGTCACTGCTTTGGCAACCACTTTGTCCTAACAGTTGCTTCCAAGGGTCCCATGAGATCGAGGCTTCTCCTACTTCCTGTGACACTTTCACAAGTTAGAATGGTATATGAACCATAGGCACCCAGGAACAGGTCTCCAAAAAGGACTGTTTGTGTCCATCTTCTCTACATTATGAACAGAGAGGCTGATTCAGACACAACCCTTCATCCTGACCAGGTTGTTTGCAATGGAAGATGACGTTTGCTCTCTCAGGTCCTTCATGGCTGCCTACATCTTCTCCAGGGATCACTTCTTCATGGACCTTTGAGTTTTACAACAGGTGGAAGATTCTCTACATTCCTGTATTGTAAGACCAACTTGGTCCCTGCTCTTCTGTAAAGTTAGATTGAGGGAACAGTGTATGGTTAGGGTTAATAACAGGTTTGATTTGGGTTAGGAATTATTCTAATTGATGAATGATGGTATTGGGAACCTGTGATATTTATAAGAATATATAGGTGAAATATAAGTATGAAAACAAAAATCTAGGTAAGATTTGAAGCCCAGAAGGGCATTGCGCTATTGATTGGGATACTTAGCTTTGATATACGTTCTGCACAGGTGTTTCAGATAAATCGATAATCAATGGCATAGGACCTTGTACCTTGGATGATTGAATGTAGAAGTGAACATCCACTAGAACAGGGATAGTCGGTAGGATTAGGAAGATATTCGATAAGTTTCAGAAGAAGACTGAGTACAGAATTTGGACCAAAAGTTCTTTAGCAATAGTGTATCGGGCAGAGAGTGAATGTAAATGTCAGCACACGTGAAGGGTCAGTCACAATGGTGAACTGGGGAAAATATTTAGGTAAGCAGACATCAATAGAGACATTAGGAAATCAGGCAAAGTATAAATTGAGTGATAGGATTAGACATTTGCAACAGGGTTGAGGTTCAAAATATAGTCTTAAGAAGAAACAAATATGTAGTCACCAATAGGATTGACATTTGAGAGCATTAGGCACACTGGACATGAATGTTTTCAGTAATCTATGCTCACTTTTCATTTAGGCTTTGATACAATCATAAGTGTGACCTCTTCTTTTTGTGTCCAGAATATTACTGTGATAAAATGTATATGTAGATTAGGTGACATGAGTATTTCTTCCACCATTTCTGGGAGCAACATTTTGAAGATGAAAAAATTAGTATTGGGGTTACAAATAGATTTACTCTGTGTCTATGAACATAGAGATAATTTATGAATAGACGATACTGTGATTAAATATTATAACTTGTTCCAACATTAAATATTCGATTGAATTGATATCTGAAAATAAACAGAAAATCGTATATTTATATGCAATCATTCATTCCAACCAGAAATACATCTAATGGTAATATTAGGGTTATGGTTTATCATGAAGAGTGTGTCAGTTTTTCTTCAAAATGATTATGGAAATCGAAAAAAAAAGCGTTTGGAAAGAAGTCTCATGAAAAAACAATCATGTAACCTGGAGGAATACATGTGTTCTGAATCAGGAAATGATTGAAAGTGAATCAAAATCCTATAAATTATTGAAGTTGTTGATGAAATATATATCCTATGATGTGTATAAACTGAACAAATAGTAATGTACCAGTGTTGAATAAAATGAACTTCAACATAGACATCATATCCAAGAGGAATCTAGTTGCATTGATGTTAAACTGGGTCAGTTACTGTAGAAATATTAGGATTGTATGCACCACTCACTGAAGTTAGTTTTCAGTACTATAAAACAAATATGTAATTCAGGTGGATGAATATTTCTGAGAATAATATTGTGAAAAGTTGATTATAAATCCACATACATGAACATGAATAAATTTAGGTAGTATATGTAAGACACATATATTTCATATTTTGAAATATTTGGAGAGTGTATATATATATATATATATATATATATATATATATATATACACACCCACACACACACACACACACAACACACACACCCAGGCAATAAAATGTAGCAATATATATGCCAATCGAAATTCATCATGAAGTATATATCATCCACAGATGCAAAAATATTTAATTTACTGAACATGGATTTATGTATAATGTTGTTCTACTAGGAGGCTCACCCATAGGTTGAATTTTCTGTTCCAACGGCGTTTAGGAGGAGTGATCTCTTCTCACAATTTGTATCTTCCAAGTCAGCCACCTCACAAGAATGTACATCTGATACCAGGTAGGATTCTATATGTGCATATAAAAATACATGTGCTGAATCGGCTACAGAGAAAGGGAGACAGGAATTCACATATTTGTTAACTTTAAAAACACATGGAGAACTATTTCAATTAAAAATTAACTAGATTTATAACACCTACCCTATATCATGCAAAAGGCAAGTGCAACTATACACCATGCCTCCTCTGAACTGCTTGTATTTCTATTCTGTTTGGGTTATTTTTCTCCATCATATTAGGATTTGTCATCAGAGTCTAGGAGGGTATGGGTTAGTGTCAGATGGCCCGGCTGGCAGGACACATCAACTTGGGTGTCGATCCTAGTTGGGGAGGAATGAAGGGACAAGAGACACGAGAGATGACAGCAAGACAGGAGTTCTGATCATGCTGCAAACTTTTATTATTCTCAGAGGGTATTTATATGCTGCGGATGGGAAAGCTCTCTTATCGGCAGTTGCTGGATGTCTTCACAGGGTGAGATAACCTCAGGATGTTTCAGGTAGACAGATGGTAGCCGGATGTCAAAAGGAGATAGATGGCTGTGGGATGTCTCCCAGGCAGGTTGTGTCCCAGGGGGATGTTTCTTGTGTCAGTCTATTTTTTGAAGGAGAACTTCCTTCTAGCCCCTGACATCTCCCCTTTTGTTATATAAAATATTCGACCATACCTTACAGGCCATGGATTTAGGGGGTGATAGTGGCTCTGTTTCTCTAGAATGCCTTAGAATATCTCCTGATTTGAGCGAGCATCTTTCCTAGGAGATTTCGTGTTGGCTTTGGCATGTTTTTGGAGGAGACGTCTTTGAGGGGATAGCATGCCAACCGCCATGCACCAGAGCGTGTCATTCAGAGGTCTTGTGTTTGGGGATCCGTGGATCCATCCTCCTGCAGTCCTTCCTGGACCCTCCGTTATTATGGCCTAACGTGCTCATTCCAAGGGTGTGTCCTCCCCCAAGCGGAGGGGCCCATGGAGAACGAACCCTTATTGCAAGGGTAGAAGATGGTTGCTCAGAGCTGTTATTTATAGTTTTCTGTAAGAAAGAGAGATCTGTGGGGATGTAAACTTAATAAGCCTGTGAGAAGGGTTGAACATTCTTTTAAATGTTGGCAGTGCTGTCTTCCATCTCCAGACCATGATAGTGGACCTGTATGGGCTTAGAAATCAAAATATTAATCTGTTCTTTAATAAATTGTACCAGCCTCTTTATAATGCAGGGGCCTATGGACACCATTAAAAGTAAACCCAACAAAGGGACTAATAGGGGAAGAAGGTAGGGTAGAAATCCATTATGCCCAATCCAGAGGGGATTTTCAAATAGTTCCCTTTGTCTCTTTTCTGGATCTTCTTGAAGCTGCTTAATTTTAATGTGTACTATGCCTGATTTATTGGCATAAAAGCAGCATCGTTCCCCTAAGGCTAAGCAAATACCTCCCTGGTTAGCTGTCAGCAAATCTAAGCCCCGTCTGTTTTGAAGGAACACTTCTGCCAGGGAATTTATTTGGTCCTGCAAATCTTTAAAGGTTCCTGATAAAGTTTGTACATAATTTATAAGTTGTTGAGACAGGCGATGGTAAGAGTGAATAGCCGTGCCTAAGCCACTGTACCTGTGCCCACAGCAGCTGTTATTCCAAGGCTGGCAATGAGTGGTAAAGCCTGTATTGCCCACCTATGTCTTTTGACTAAAGTGTCTAGGCTAGAAATTGGTAGAGGTTCATCTCCTGGGACAATAGTTTTATCAGGGAGTAATAAAGCAAGAACACAACCAATGGTCCAATTCGCTGGAAGCGTGGGAAGGCCGAGTTTCCTCCACACATAAAAACTGTGCCATTGGAGGAACAAAGAGATGGGGTGGGTGAGGAATAATTTTATACTGTTGAGCAATTTCCAAAGGAAGTAAGTCGAACATCAGTATCATAGGTATTATTCTGCATCGCGCCTAAAAGAAATAATGTAAAAGTGCCTATAGGCTGTACTTTAAAGGGAAATCCGGGTTGGCATGTATTATCATTGTCCATGATAGAATTAATAGGAACTGCCATAGGCATGATTGCCCTGCTGTCATGCAGAGCCAGCAATCACCAGCAAGGGTGGGGTTCGAATTATTAAGCGAGGAGAATGTAGTTTGCAAAATATCTAATGTATTGGTATCTAAACCTGGGAACTGGGATTTAGGCTACATTAAGGGATGATATGTGAGCTCAGGGATTTGGGGTTTCAAAAGTTTGATTATCTGAGGATGCTTGACAGAATAAGTGGGTCCTCCACCATCAGAGACCCCTGTAGGGGCCTTAATCGGCCAGTAGGAACCTTTTCCGACAGTGCCTTGGCACCCAGCTGACTGTAGCTTGGTGTATTTGCCATCTCCTCCATGGTCAAAGAGAATGGGGGTATAATGAATAGTGGTCCCCCTGCTGCATGAGTTTTAGTTAGGGAGGCTTCAAAAAATTGTTCTCCCTGTTTATTAACACAAAGTGAAGCCGACACATTACAAGAGACATGCATTGCCTGGGTATGCGTACAAGTTGCAGAACAATTTTGGAGAGCTTTACTTGTACTAGGGGGAATAATCTTTGGCTTGTTAACACATACCCATTTAGGCTGATGAACTCCTCCGAGATTATGGTCAACCTTGGCACGGAGGTAAGTCACCTTAGTCATGCAGTCAGCAGTCTGGGTCCAACTAGTGGGAGCCTCAGTCCAAAATCCTCCTTCGCATTCACGGGGGGGGGGGCAAAAAGGTACTCCATGATGTTGGAAATTGGAGGTCCAAGGTCTCCGTGTTCAAACCTGTTCAGCAGAAGTGCCTTAAGCAGGATCCTCGCACAGATTCTTGGCTGTATCTGAAATGGAGGAAAATTTGTCCTCAAGGGGAGGGCCTCCGTCCCTGGGTTGAGGTAAGTAATTTACCTGTTTAACCAGGCATTCTGGTAACCATCTTGGGGATGCTTGCTCTTGGTCCAAAACACAAGCTGAGCCTCATCCCCTGATGAGGATAGGATCTGGGCGTTTTCATTTATTTGTAATGGGATTGCACCACATAACAGGCGAGCGAACAGAATTGGACGAAGGATGCCAGTGTCTGTCTGTGGCCAAATGGCCTTCACTGTCTAAGGTAAGAAAAATAAGGGCAAATAATGCATGGTTAAGGCGATCCCTGGGAGTGGTAAATACAAGGGCGGAAGCCTTAAGACGGGATAGCCAAGTCTTTAAGCTAAGCTGGGCAAGTTCCACATGCCTTGGCCCTGAGAGTTGTATGGAATTTCAGTAGTATGACAAAATTGCAAGGTAGCACAAAACTGTTTAAACTTGGCACTGGTATATGCAGGACATTTATCTGTTTTAATATGTATTGGTTTACCCATTACGAAAAAGGCTGAAACAAGATGAGAAAGGACGTCTTTGGTAGCCTCTCCAGAATGTGGTGATGCAAAACTAAAGCCGCTGAAGGTATCTATAGAAACGTATATATATTTGGTTTTTCAAAATTCAGGAAAATGAATAACATCCATTTGCTAAACCTGATTGGGCTGTAATCCTCGGGGGTTAACTCCCAAGTGTTGAATGGGGAGGGACACAGTGCAACCAGGGCATGCTTTTACTATTTGTCATGCATGTTGCCTGATAATTTTCCAAAGTAATTGATGGCTCTGGGAATTTAGATGGTGAAGATTTTGTAACTCCATGGCCTTTTGAATGGAGCCAACAAAAATTGGAAAGATGGAACGTGTTGCTGCATCAGCTTGGGCATTACCTTGTGTTAGAGGGCTCAGAAGGTCAGAGTGTGTCATGATGTGTCCTAAGGAAAATGCATGTTTTCTGGCCTGAATTAGCTGCTGAAGCTGGTGAAACAGAAAGGGGAAATTGGAAGAAGCCATAATGGTGGGTGAAATCTCCAGCAGGGGCACAGAATGAGCAATGTAGGCACTGTCTGTATAAATATTAACAAGATTATCAAAAAAACTTTATGAAAACTTGTGTTATGGTGAACAATTCCACAAACTGAGCTGACTGATAAACAGTATCAAAGGTGGTAGGCTTGTTATTGACAACAAAGACTGCACGGCCATTACTGGAACCATCTGTAAAGACAGTAAGTTCTTGAGGAATGGGAGCCTTTTGAGTAATTTTGGGAAAAATAAATGAATGTAACTGGACAACATTTAAAACGGGGTCATTGGGGATGTGGTTATGAATTGTTCCCAAAAAGCCTGATAGGGCAATACCCCATTGATCCATGTCTCTAGTAAAAATTGTAGTAAGGGTTTGGTCCTTAGTATATGGAATTAAAATATTATCAGGGTCTTTGCCAAAATGTTGTTGAGAAAGCAAACGACCTTTAAAAATAAGAGAAGCTACCTGAGCAAGATAAACAGTAATAACCTTGGAGGATGTGGTGGATACAAGGACCAAAAGCAAGGGGCAGCCTTTATTTTTAAAATGTGGATCTCGCTGCCAAAATATTCCTGTGGGTGTATGAGGAGTGTGGAAAATAACCAGAACCAGAGGAAGGTTATAAGAAATTTGTGTAACAAACTTTTGGGCAATGGCTTCTGTGGCTTGGTTTAATGCATGTCATGCCTCGGGAGTAAGCTTTTGAGGGGAGGAGGGGTGGGAATCACCTATCAAAATATCATTAAGGGGCAAAAGTACACAAGTGGGTAATTTTAAATATGTTCCTAGCAATTGAATATCCCCCAGTAATATTTGAAAATCATTAAGTGTGTGAAGATGGTCCACACATAGTTGTATTTTAGGAATTTGGATCTGATTATCTTGAAGTTTAAGACCCAAATAGGTATAAGGGTCCTGTGTTTGAAACTTATCTGGAGCTATCTGTAGTCCCAAGGTAGTGAGGTTTTGTAAAAGTCCAAGTAACAATTATTAAGGTCATGGGTATTAGGTGCAGCAATTAACAAATCATCCATATAATGTAAAATATAATTTTGTGCTCATCGCTCTCTCACAGGGTCTACTGCTTGAGCAACGTGTTTTTGGCAAAGACTAGAGCTGTTGGCCATACTTGTGGAAGAACCTTCCATTGAAATCTCTGCATAGGGCCCTGAAAATTAATGTGAGGGAGACTAAAGGCAAAATAGGGTCTATCCTCAGGATGTAAAGGAATGGTAAAAAAGCAATCTTTTAAGTCAATAACCATTTTACAATAGTTTTTTGGAATCGCCACTGGTGTGGGAATGCCTGGCTGTAGTGCTCCCATCGGGCGCATAACTTTATTTATGGCACACAAATATTGTAAAAGGCACCACTTGCCTGATTTTTTCTTGATAATAAAAATAGGAGTAATCCATGATGAGGTTGAGGGCTTTACATGGCCGGCTGCGAGCTGTTCCTGCACTAACGTGGAGGCAGCCTCCAATTTTTCTTGGGTAAGGGGCCACTGATCCACCAACACAGGAGTCTGAGTCTCCCAAATAACTTTATCTGCATGGGGTACTGGAGGGTCAGGGACTGACACTAAAAATCTGAATACACAAGTCCACATGTATTTGTTTTTGTATGGGTTGTATAGGCTCCACCAGTCCTTGTTTCAGTATCCCCAGGCCTGTACCAGGAACAAAATTCATAGGAAGCATTTGATGAGTCACCATGGAATTGGGACTGGCGAGAATATCTTCCAATAACTCAAAATATCTCCTCCCTATACGTTAACAGGGAGGTCAGAATCAACGAAAGGAGTGACAGTTGACTTATTACCATCTTTATCAGTGCAGCTAATAGACCTAGAGCTGACCAGAGGATTTTTTTATTTTCCTATCCCTTTAAGGTCAGTCAAGGATGGAGTGTGGGGCTAACCTGATGGCTTGTATTTTTGAGAAATAATTGTGGCATCAGCTCCAATATCTAGAACTCCTTGGAATTCCTTTTCTTCAGTAAGTAAGGTAAGGGTGGGTCTATTGTGAGAAATGGGCTGAACCCAATACACATCAGAGAAGCCCAAGAAGGCAGTCCCCCGAGGTAGGTTTGGGTTTTGGAAATGCCTCCTGAATCCAAGGGACGGAGAATTAATTGTGCAAGTCTTGTTCCTGCTGGGATAGCGGAAACTCCATTAATAGCAGTGGCCAGTATTTTTATTTCTCCAGTGAAATCATTATCATTAATGCCAACGAAGACCTGAACACCTTGTATGGTAGTGGAGGTTCTTCCAAGATTAAGGGCACATGTATGAGATGGAGGGGGACCCATAATTTCATTGGGTATTATCTGGGGCCCTTGCATTGGGTCTAATATTGTATTTGTGGCAGCACAGAGGTCCAATTTTGTGCTGCCTGGGGTGGCTAGTTGGAGGGAGGCAATTGTGGAGAAGGATTTTGTGGTAGGTTGGGAGTTTAGGAGGGAACAAACTTTATTGCTCCTGTGTTTGTCGTGGGGGATGTTGTGGCCGGGGGCTGGCCCCGCAGGGAGTTTCCCGAGAAGTAGGAAGAAATAGGCTGTGTGAGGGCATTTGTCTTAGATCTACACTCACTGGCCCAGTGATGACCTTTACCACTTCTATGGAAAAGGGTAGCTGGGGGCGGTTAAGCCCCAGTTTGAGGAGACGCTATTCCTAGGCTTTGTTTGCCTGTGGGACACTCACATGCAAAATGGCCAGGTTGTTTACAAGTAAAGCAAGTACGTGAGCCAGGATTGTGAAAGGCCTTGGTAAAGGCGGTCCCTAAAGCCAGACCCATGGCATGGGCTGCACCCACGTCTGCACAGAGTCTAATAACTTCAGAAGGTTTCCCTTTATCCTTATGTGGTTGAAGAACATTCTGACATGCTGGGTTAGCATTTTCAAAGGCAAGATGTTTTACATAGGTGCTTTCGCCTTCGCTTGGTAAATCCTATAGGCTGTGGCACGGTCCTGAGAGGTCGCGGGTGTTCTGAATGGTAGAGAGCTGCTTCCTTCTCCAAGATAGCGTCCTCCCCAGGGGTCAATGTGTCTCTGGGATTTAAAACTGGATAAAGGTGGTTTTTAATCATTGGAGCCTTATTAATTAGGGTCGTATTTTGAGGGGGACCAGGAAGGTTCTCAGGGTTCTGGGAAGACTGAGAAGGTTCTATGTCTATACTAATGATGGGCATGCAGAGGGGGGACGAGAGGTGTTTTGCATAATCTCTTCCCCAATCCTGACAAGTTGTAAGGTACCATTGTCAAAGCGAAAACTTTTAAGAATTTCATTAATTAAGTTCCAGTAAGAAAAGGTGGGAACTGGCATTTTTTTCTGGGCCAAATGATTCATAATAATCTTTTAAACAGTCTCCTACTCTAAGCCATTTTTGCCATCAATGGTCCCTTCAAGAGGAAACCATGGACACAATTCTCCTATGTATGAAAAGAAAAATTTTAAGTCCTTTTTCTTAACATGTGCCCCTCATGTCTTGAAGGACTCCTTGAGGCCTGAAATAAACAAATCATGTGACGATACTGCTTGTCACATGGTGCGTCACTCACCGTGCATCATCCCCACCTTCCTCCTGGATATGTCTCCGGGTGGTGTCTGCTGAGGCGATCGTGAGCTCCTCTTGACCAAGTCTTCCAGGAGGAAGGGGTTCCCCCTCAGTCAAAAGCTTGAGCCCCAGTCGGTGGGCGCCAGATGTCCCGGCCGGCAGGACACATCAACGTGGTCAGCGAACCTAGATGGGGAGGAATGAAGGGACAAGAGGCATGAGAGATGAGAGCAACACAGGAGTTCTGATCAAGCTGCAAAATTTTATTGTTCACACATGGGTATTAATATGCTGGATATGGGAAAGCTCTCTTATCAGCAGTTCCTGGATGTCTTCACAAGGTGAGATAACTTCAGGATGTTTCTGGAAGAAAGATGGCCACAGGATGTCTCAGGGACATATATGGCTACAGGATGTCGTCCAGACAGGATGTCTCCTGGGGGCTGTTTCTTGTAAGTGTCAGGCTGTTCTTTGAAGAAGAATTCCTTCTACCCCTGACAGTCAGGGATTCAGTATTTCGAATGGAAAATTCGAAAATGAATCCAATGTGTAGGCAAATATGTGCTACCCAAAAATCTTCCCACTCTCATTCAGAACAATGCCTTGACATTTCCTTCACTCCAAGTAAGACATAATTAGAGGAGAAGAGTTAGAAATCTGTGAATACATATCGGTAATGGAAAATGCTCAGGAGTTCACAACCTTCGAGGTTGTAGAGGAGTTTCCAAAAGTAAAGGACAGGGTAAAAACTCCAAAAACATGGAGCTCTGCTGGCCTAAAGACTTCTTGAGAAACTGCCTCTGAGATTGGGCACCTGAAATATATGTTGATGACAGGAGCTTTAGCTTCCTTTGTAGTGAGACCATCAAAGCTGGGTCTGCATCTATATGACCTGGAGGACATGGTTTCTTTTTTTCCTATGAACTTGAAGCAGTAGGGCTGAATTCTCTCTTTATAGGTAAACTGTTGCCACTGGGGGCTAAGTGTCTTGCAGTGTGGACTGTGAAGCCATTTGGTCATCCTCCACTTTTCGTGGTGTTTCTTGCAGCTGCACTGGGAGTTTGGTATTTGCTTCACAAAATACGAGAAGTTCAACTGGGACACAGTGATGGAGGGAGTTCTGTCATGTGTGGTGGGTAAGGGTCTGCAGGAGAATGCACCAACCTGGCTTATATCCCACATAGCTTGCCCCCTTGACCACAGCAATCTGATTCTAAACATTGCCCTTCAACCTGTCCATATAACAAGATGCCTTTACATACAAGGGTATGGGGGCTGCACTATATCAGTCACAAGGCATTTGAAAGCCAATGGCATATCCACATCAGCCCACCACAGATGTTTTAACACACACCTGCACACCACTGCTCTAGGCCGACTACTCATCAGGCTCCAAGTTACTGGCATCTCTGTTCTACACCATTTTCATGAAACCCAGTCAATCAAGGCACTGTCTGGTACATTCATGATCAGTAATAGGACACCTAAAGGTTCTCCAGTGCCACCAGGTGATGGGAATTTCCAAACGTTAATGATATTTATCTAGGCATTTTTCATGGATGAAGTTGAAGGCACTGTGGGTTTCAATTTATTCAGGAACCATTAAATGGAGAAGAAGCTCATTTCAATGAAAGCTCTGGAGAATTCTAACAGGCAAGGCTTCCCAAAGACAGGCTAAAAGGTCACATTAAGCCAGGCATTTGAGGTCTACAATGTGAGGTCCATGTGTGTTTTGACTTGCAATGATGGTTGCCAAGTCTTTAAGAATAAAATCATGTGATGTCCTTCCTGAGATTTCCAGTGCTCTTCGGAAAGCCTCCCTGGGCCTAGATCTCAGTTTCCAAGGGCGACTCTCATGCGTGGCCTCCTAAAATCCCAACACAATACATGGCAATACTTCTTTGAGGTCAGTTCCAGAACTCAGTCTCTAAGGGGAATCACATAAGGGTTCAAGCCCAGGTGGACATAGCCATGTCTTCCAACGGCCACAAAAATGACCACAATTAAAACCAAAACACTCCCACATGACACACCTGATGCAAAGACCTTCCTGACTTTCAGGGCAACAGAAGAATCGGTAAGCAAAATGTCCAAAGCAGGGTTTTTCCAATGAGGCATTCCTGGTCTCACTGATATCTGAGCTTTCTGAGATGCTCGCCATTCCCTTCAGCTATCCAGTACATGGCCATGTCACAGAGATTTGAGGTGGTACATATATTTGACACAAAACTATGAGCCTATTCTGGAGAGTGCACACAATTCAGGAAGAAAACAGGAACTTAAGAAGTTAGCAGGTGTTCCCCATCGATAAGTCATGCCGCAGTCCATTCAAGAATTGTGCAGGATGAAAGCTGAGAAGCTTTCTACTAGACAGGACTCACCAATTGATGCATTTTCTTTTCTAATGTCTACAACCAGGGACACAGTGGTATAAACAGACATAGAAACACTCGCCTTGTCAAATGACTTACTAGAAACAGTTCCCTCCAAACCAAACAAACCGCCATTCCTACCTATTCTCAGAATATGAGACAAAACCACAAACCCACACCCACACCCACAAAGACACCTCCTTCCCCCATGTAGGTCTGTGACTATCCGGAGTGTCCTCTGACTGGTGGGCCATACTATGTTCCAATGAAATGGCCTGTCCTGTCTCAGATCTGGTCTCCTTGGCCAACTCTGTGAAGTTGTCAGGAGCCAGCAGTGAGCCACTACCTACTTTCTCAGGAAAAGCCCCTCTTCAGAGCTTTCCTGGTTTTGGCCATCCTCACATCAGTAGGTAGCAAGAATGACTGACTCTGTCCTTGGTAAGTCCAAACAAGTGAGACCACTAAGACTGGGACTGCCTCTTGGTGCCTGGCTTCTTGGATACCAAGTTCAGAGAGTTCCATCAACAAAGAAGTGAGGTGAGGTCACTTCCTTAAGGAACTGAATCAGATCACTGCCTTGGTAACCACTTTGTCCTAACAGTTGCTTCCAAGACTACCATGAGATGGAGGCTGCCCCTACTTTCTGTGACACTTTCACAAGGTAGAATGGTATATCAACCATAGGCACCTAGGAACAGCTCTCCACACCAACCTGGTTTGGTCCATCTTCTCTACATTAAGAAGAGAGAGGCTGATTCATAAACAACCCTTCATCCTGACCAGGTTGTTTTCCATGGAAGCTGACTTTTGCTCTCTCAGGTCCTTCATAGTTGTCTACATCTTCTCCAGGGATCATTTCTGCATGGACCTTGAGGTTCTCAGCAGGTGGAAGATCCCCTACATTCCTGTATTGTAAGACCAACTCTGTCCCTGCTCTTCTGTAAAGTTAGATTGAGGGAACAGTGTATGGTTAGGGTTAATAATATGTTCAATTTGAATTAGGAATCATTCTGCTGGATGAATAATGGTACTGGGAACCTGCGACATTTATAAGTATATATAGGTGAAATATATGTATGAAAACAGAAATCTAAGTAAGATTTGAAGCGCAGAATGGGGATGGGCCCTTGATTGTGATACTTAGCGTTGAATTATGTTCTGCACAGATGTCTGAGATAGATCGATATACAATGGCATTAGACCCTGTACCTTGGATTATTGAATGTATAAGAGAACATCCAGTCAAAAAGGGATAATGGGTAGGATTAGGAAGATAGTCAGTAGGTTTAAGAAGAAGAGTGAGTATAGGATTTGGAACAAAAGTTCCTTAGCAATAGGGTTTGGATTAGAGTGTGAATGTAAGTGTCAGCACAATTGAAGAGTCAGTCACAATGATGAACTGCGGAAAGTATGTAGGAAAGCTGATATAAATAGAGACATTATGAAATCAGGAAAAGTATAAAGTGAGAGATAGGATTAGATATTTTCAACAGGGTTGAGTTTGAATATATAATCTTAGCAAGAAACAAATATGTTGTCACAAATAGGATTGAATTTTGACAGCATTAGCCAAACTTGATATGGATGGTTTTAGTAATCCATGTTCACTTTACATTTAGGCTTTCGTGCAAACATAAGTGTGACCATTTCTTTTTGTGTCCAGAATATTACTCTGATAAAATGTATATGTAGATCAGATGACATGAGTATTTCTTCCACCATTACTGGGAGCAAAATTTTGAAGACGTATAAATTAGTATTGGGTTTACAAAGAGGTGTACTCTGTGTCTATGAATATAGAGACAATGCATGAATAGGCAATAGTGTGAATAAATAATATAACTGGTTCCACTTTAAATAATGGATTGATTTGATATCTGAAAATATATAAGAAATCTTATATTGATATACAATCATTCATTCCAACCAGTTATACATCTAATAGTAATATTAGGGTTATACTTTATCATGAAGGGTGTGTGAGTTTTGCTTCAAATTTGATTATGGAAATCGAAAATAATATGTTTGGAATGAAGTCTCATGAAAAAACCAGTCAAGAAACATGGAGGATTACATGTGTTCTAAAGCAGAAAATGATTGAAAGTGAAACAAATGCCTATAATTTTGCTAACGTATGGATGAAATATATATCCTATAATGTGCATAAACTGAAGAAATTGTAACATACCAGTGGTGAATAAAAATGAACATCAAAATACACATCATGTCCCATAGGAATCTACTTGCATTGATGACAAACTGGATCAATTATTGTAGAAATATTAGGATTTGTATCCACCATTCACTGAAGTTATTTTTCATTTCTAGGAAAAAATATGTATTTCAGGTGGATGAATATTTCCGTGAATAATCTTGTGAAATGTTAACTCTAAATCCACATACATGAATATGAATGAATTTAGGGAGTGTATAATAAGACACATATATTTTATATTTTAAAAAAATTTAGTGTGTGTGTGTATATATATATATATATATATATATACACACACACACACACACACACACACACAGAGAGACATTAAAAATTAGTAATACATATGCCAATCGAAATTCACCATTAAATATATATCATTCACAGATCCAAAAATATTCATTTTACTGAACATGGATTTATGTATAATGTTGTTCAACTAGGAAGCTCACCCATAGTTTGAAATTTCAGTTTCAACAGCGTTTAGGCGGAGTGATCTATTCTCACAATTTCTATCTGCCAAGTCAGCCACCTCACAAGAGTGTACCTGTGGTACCAGGTAGAATTCTATATGTGCATATAAAAATACATGTGCTGAATAGGCTACAGAGAAAGGGGGAGAGGAATTCACATATTTGTTTACTTTAAGTACCCATGGAACTATTTCAATTAAAAATTAACTTGAATTATAACACCTACACTTTATCATGCAAAAGCCAAGTCTAACTATACACCATGCCTCCTCTGAAATGCTTGCATTTCTATTCTGTTTGGGTTATTTTACTCCATCATATTAGGATTAGTAGTAAGAGTCTATTAGGGTATGGGTTAGTGTCAGTTATTCAGTATTTCAAATGGAAAATAGGAAAATAAATCCAATGTGTATGCAAATATGTGCTACAAAAAATTCCCACTATCATCCAGAACAATGCCTTGACAATCTCTTCGCCCCTAGTAAGACACAATTAGAGAAGAAGAGTTAGAAAATCTGTGAATACATACCTGGAATGGAAAATGTTCAGGAGTTCACAACCTTGGAGGTGGTAGAGGAGTTTCCAAAAGTAAGGGACAGTGTAAACACTCCACAAACATGGAGCTATGCTGGCATTAAGACTTCTTGAGAAACTGCCTCTGAGGTTGGACACTTGAAAAATATGTTGTTGTCAGGAGCTTTAGCTCCCTGTGTACGGAGACCATCAAAGCTGGGTCTGCATCTATGTGACCTGGAGGATATGGTTTCTTATTTTCTAATGAACATGAGGAAGCAGTGATGAATTCTCTCTTTGTAGATAAACTGTGGCCACTGGGGGCTAAGTGTCTCCCTGTGTGGACTTTGAAGCCATTTGGTCATTCTCCAATTTTCGTGGTGTTTCTTGCTGCTGCACTGGGTGTTTTGTATTTGCTTCACAACATACAAGGATTTCAAATGGGTCACAGTGCTGGTGGGAGTCCTGTAAGGTGTGGTGGGTCAGGGACTTCAGGAGAATGCACCAACCAGGCTTCTATCCCACATTTCTTGCTCCCTTGACCATAGCAACCTGATTCTGAACATTGCCCTGAAACCTGTCCATATAACCAGATGCCTTTTCATATAATTTTCTGCTGGCTGCACCAAGTCAGTCACAAGCCATTTGGAAGCCAATGACACACCCACATGGCCACACCGCAAATATATTATCAGACAACTGCACACCACTGCTCTAGGCCCACTACTCAGCAGGCTCCAACTTACTGGCATCTGTGTTCCACACCATTTTCAAGAACTCCAGTCAATCAAGGCACTGTCTGGTACACTCATGAGCAGCAATAGGACATCCAATGGTTCTCCAGTGCCACCTGGTCATTGGGAATTTCAAAAATTTCATGGTATTTATCTATCCATTGTTCAAGAATGAAGTTGGAGGCACTTTGGGGTTTTCATTCATCCAAGAACCATTAAATGGTGAGGAAGCTCATTTCAATGAAAGCTCTGGAGAACTCTCACAGGCAAGGCTTTCCAAAGAGTGGTCAAAATGTCATATGCAGACAGGCCCATTGAGGTCTAAAATGTGAGGTCCATGTGTGTTTTGACTCTTAACTATGGCTGCCAAGTCTTTCAGAATAAAATCATGTGATATCCTGGTTGAGATTCTCAGTGCTCTGTGGAAAGCCACCCAGGGCCCAGTCTCAGGTTTCAAGGGTGACTCTCATGCGTGGCCTCCTACAATCCCAACACAATTAATGGCAATACTTCTCTGAGGTCAGTTCCAGAACTCAGTCTCGAAGGAGAATCACACCCGAGTTCAAGCCCATGTGGACCCAGTCATCTCTTCCAACCGCCACACAAATGACCACAATTGAAACCAAAACATTCCCACATGACGCTCATCTTCTTCCATATAGACACTCATCATAAACTCTTGCTGGAGGTTTCCATGAGGAGCGCAGCCCAAGGCAATGTCCAAAATATGCACCCTTGCCCGTCATTTGCCTAAAATGAGGGTGGCCTTGACACCCTTCCTGTGAACCAGGAGTGATCAAATAGGCCTGCCTTTAATACTGCTCTGCTTCTCCAATTTGAGGCCAACTGACTGTCAGGTATAGATTCTTTATGTGATTTGGCATCATGGGAGAACCCAAGCACTTCTGCAGGAGTTCAAAGAACTCATTTGACCCAGAGGATCCTATTCTCACTTGATGGAGGTTAGGAACCTAACAGAGGAAGGCAAGAAACTTCATCCACAATGACTGATATTTTTACCATTTTCGTTTTCAATACACACATGGGAACTTTCTTTATATCCATCAGGTGCTGAGAATCTAATCCATAGCCTGACCCAGAGGCAAGCAGCTGATTCAGACACATCCCTTTCGAAAGCAATTAAGCAAAGCACCACAGGTGATGCCCATTCATTTGCATTTAAAAACTGTTTACTTCAGGCTTCAAAAAGGAGTGGCCTGAGGTAAGGACCTTCCTGACATTCAGGGCAACAGAAAAATAGGTAAGCAGAAGGCCCAAAACAGTATTTCTCCACTGAGACTTTCCTGGTCACACTGATATCTGAGTTTCCTGAGGTGCTCGCCATTCCATTCAGCTATCCAGTACATGGCCATGTCACAGAGCTTGGAGGTGTTACATATCTTGGACACAAAACCATGAGCCTATTCTGGGTAGTGGCCAAAATTTAGGAAGAAAACAGGAACTTAGGAAGATAGTAGGGGTTGCCCATCCATAAAGCAACCTGCAGTCCAGTCATAAATTGGGTAGGATGAATGATGGAAAACTTTCTTCTAGACAGGACATATCCATTGATGCATTCTCTTTTCTTATGTCTACAACCACGGACACAGTGAGATACACAGATATAGAAACACTCACCTTGTCAAACGACTTTTTAGAAGCAGTCCACTCCAAACCAAACAAATCGCCTTTCCTACCTATTCTCAGAACATGAGACAAAACCACAAACTCACACCCACACCCACAAAGGCACTTCCTTCCCCCAATATGTCTGTGACAATCCGGAGTGTCCTCTGACTGTGGACCATATTGTTACCCTGAACTGGCCTGCCCTGTCTCAGATCTGGTCTCCGTGGCCAAATCTGTGAAGTTTTCAGGAGCCAGCGATGACCAACTACCTGTTTTCTTAGGAAAGGACCCTCTTCAGAGCTGTCCTGGCATTTGGCCATTCTCACATCAGTAGGTACCAAAAAAGACTCTCTCTGCCCTTGGTAAAACCAAACATGTGATCCCACTAGGACTGTTACTGGGACTGGCTCTGGATGCCTGGCTTCCTGAATCCCAAGTTCAGAGAGTTCCATCACCAAGTAAGTTAGGTGAAGTCACTTTCTTCATGAAATGAATGAGGTCACTGCCTTGGCAACCACTTTGTCCTAACAGTTGCTGCCAAGGGTCTCATGAGATGGAGGCTGTTCCTACTTTCTGTGACACTGTCACAAGTTAGAATGGTATATCAACCATATGCACCGGGGAACTTCTCTCCATACAGGCCTGCTTTGGTCCATCTTCTCTACATTAAGAAGAGAGAGGCTGATTCAGACACATCCTTTCATCCTGTCCAGGTTCTTTACCATGTCAGAAGACTTTTGCTCTCTTTGGTACTACATAGCTGCCTACAACTTCTCCAAGGATCATTTCTGCATTGACCTTTGAGGTTCTCAGCAGGTGGAAGATCCCCTACATTCCTGTATTGTAAGACCAACTCTATCCCTGCTCCTCTGTAAAGGTAGATTGAGGGAACAGCGTATGGTTAGGGTTAATAACAGGTTCGAATTCGGTTGGGAATCATTCTGCGGGATGAATAATGTTATTGGGACCCTGCGAAATTTAAAAGAATATATAGGTGAAATATAAGTTTGAAAACCCAAATCTATGTAAGTTTTGAAGCCCAGAAGTGTATTGGGCCCTTGGCTAGGATACTTAGCTTTGAATTATGTTCTGCACAGATGTCTCTGATTAATCGCTATACAATGGCATAGGACCTTTACCTTGGATGATTGAATGTCGAAGAGAACATGCAGTCAAAAAGGGATAGTCGATAGGATTAGGAAGATAGTCAGTAGGTTTAGAAAGAAGAGTGAGTATAGGATTTGGACAAAAACATTTTTAGCAATAGGGTTTCGGGTAGAGAGTGAATGTAAATGTCAGCACATGTGAAGAGTCATTCACAATGATGAACTGGGGAAAATATGTAGGAAAGTAAATATCAATTGAGACAAAAGGAAATCAGGCAAAGTATAATGTGAGTTATAGGATTAGACATTTTCAACAGGGTTGAGGTTGAATATATAATCTTAGCAAGAAACAAATATGTAGTCACCAATTGGATTGACATTTGAGAGCATTAGGCAACCTGGACATGGATGTTATTACTAATCCATGCTCACTTTCCATTTAGGCTTTGGTACAATCATAAGTGTGATCTTTGCATTTTGTGTCCATAATATTACTGTAATAAAATATATATGTAGATCAGGTGACATGAGTATATCTTCCACCATTTCTGGGAGCAATATTTTGAAGACGTATAAATTAGTATTGGGGGTTCAAACAGGTGTACCCTGTTTCTATGAATATACAGATAATGCATGAATGGAACATACTCTGAATAAAACATATACTCATTCCACTATAAATAATGGATTGAATTGATATCTGAAAAAATACAGGAAATCAAATATTGATATACAGACATTCATTACAACCAGTTATACATCAATGATAATATTAGTATTAGGATTTTCATGAAGAGTGTGTGAGTTTTGCTTCAAAATTGATTATGGAAATCGAAAATAATGTGTTTGGAAAGAAGTCTCATGAAAAGAGCAGTAAAGAAACATGGAGGAATACATGTTTTCAGAAGCAGGAAGTGATTGGAAGTGAAACAAATTACTATATATTTTTGAACTTTTGGATGAAATATATATATTATGATGTGCATAAACTGAAGAAATAATAATGTCCCACTGTTGAATAAATATGAACGTCAAAATACATATCATGTCCCATAGGAATCTACTTGCATTGATGTTAAACTGGGTTAGTTACTGTAGAAATATTAGGATTTGTATACACCATTCACTGAAGTTAGTTGTCAGTACTAGGAAACAAATATGAATTTCAGGTGGATGAATAGTTTGGAAAATAATCTTGTGAAAAGTTGATTATAAATCCACATAAATGAATATGAATGAATTTAGGGCGTGTATAATAAGTCACATATATTACATATTTTGAAATATCTGGAGAGTATATATATATATATATATATATATATATATATATATATATAGAGAGAGAGAGAGAGAGAGAGAGAGAGAAAGAGAGAGAGAGAGAGAGAGAGAGAGACAGAGAGAGAGACATTAAAAACTAACAATATATATGCCAATCAAAATCCATCATGAAATATATATCATCCACAGATCCAAAAATATTCATTATACTGAACATGGATTTATGTATAATGTTGTTCAACTAGAAAGTTCACCCATAGTTTGAAATTTCAGTTCCAATAGCATTTACGAGGAGTGATCTCTTCTCACAATTTGTATCTGCCAAGTCAACCACCTCACAAGAATGTACGTGTGGTACCAGGTAGAATTCTATATGTGCATATAAAAATACATGTGCTTAATAGGCTACAGAGAAAGGGAGAAAGGAATTCACATATTTGTTAACTTTAAAAATACATGGAGAACTATTTCAAAAAAAATTTGCAAGATTTATAACTCCTACCCTATATTATGCAAAAGGCAAGTCCAAGTATACACCTTGCCTCCTCTGAACTGCTTGTACTTCTTTTCTGTTTTTTGTTATTTTTCTCCATCATATTAGGATTAGTAGTCAGAGTCTAGTTTGGAATTGGTTAGGGTTAGAGATTCAGTGTTTTAAAGGGAAATTGAAAAATGAATCCAATGTCTATGCAAATATGTGCTACCCCAAAATCTTCCCAGTCTCATCCAGAACAATGCCTTGACATTATCTTTTACCAAAGTAAGATACAGTTAGAGGAGAAGAGTTAGAAAATCTGTGAATACATATCTGGAATGGAATTTGCTCAGGAGTTCACAACCTTGGAGGTGGTAGCAGAGTTCAAAATAGTAAGGCAAAAGGTAAACACTCCTCAAACATGGAGCTCTGCTGGCCTAAAAAATTCTTGAGAAACTGCCTCTGAGGTTGGGCACTTGAAATACATGTTGTTTTCAGGAGATTTAGTTCTTTTATAGAGAGACCATCAAAGCTGTTTCTGCATATATGTGACCTGTAAGACATGGTTTCTTATTTTTCATTGAACATGTGGCAGCAGTGCTGAATTATTTTTTTGTAGCTAAACTGTGGACACTGGGGCTAAGTTTCTCCCTGTGCTAAATGGGAAGACATTTGTTCATCCTCCACTTTTAGTGGTGTTTCTTGCTGCTGCACTGGGAGTTTGGTATTTGCTTCACGAAATAAAGGAGGTCAATTGGGACACATTGTTGGAGGGAGTTCTGTCACGTGTGGTGGGTGAGGGTTTGCAGGAGAATGCAATAACCAGGCTTCTATCCCACATAGCTTTCCCCCTTGACCATAGCAACCTGATTCTGAACATTTCCCTGAAACCTCTCCATATAACAAGATGCCTTTACCTATTGGGTCTGTTGGCTGAAACCATATCAGTCACAAGCCATTTGGACGCCAATGGCAGTTCCACGTGGCCTCACCACAGATGTTTTGTCACACATCTGCTCACCACTGCTCTAGGCCCACTAATCAGCAGGCACCAACTAACTGGCATCTCTGTTCTACACCATTTTTATGAAACCCTGTCAATCAAGGCACTGTCTGGTATACTCATGATCAGCATCAGGACATCCAAATGTTTTCCAGTGCCAACTGGTCATTGAAATTTCAAAAATTTCATGGTATTTATCTAGCCATTATTCAAGGAAGAAGTTGTAGTCACTGTGGGTTTCAATTCATTCAGGAACCATTAAATGTTAAGGAAGCTCATTTCAATGAAAGCTCTGGAGAACAATCACAGGCAAGGCATCCCAAATAGTGGCCAAAAGGTCACATGAAGCCAGGCCCATTGAGGTCTACAATGTGAGGTCCATGTGTGTTTTGACTCTCAACTATGGCTGCCAAGTTTTTCAGAATAAAATCATGTGATATCCTGGCTGAGATTCTCAGTGTTCTGTGGAAAGCCACCCTTGGCATAGATCTCAGTTTCCAAGGGCGACTCTCATGCGTGGCCTCCTAACATCCCCACACAATTCATGGCAATACTTCTCTGAGGTCAGTTCTACAACTCAGTCTCTAAGGAGTATTACACCAGAGTACAAGCCGAGGGGGACCCAGTCATCCCTTCCAACTGCCACACAAATTACCAAAATTAAAACCAAAACATTCCCACATGGCCCTCATCTTCTTCCACATAGACCCTCATTTTAACCTCTGGCTGGAGATTTCCATGAGGGGTGCAGCGCAAGAGAGTGTCCAAAATAAGCTCCCTTGGCCCTCATTTGCCTAAAGTCAGGGTGGCCTGGACACCATTCCTGTGAACCAGGAGTGATCAAATAGGCCTGCCATTACAACTACTCTGCTTCTCCAATTTGAGGCCTACTGACTGTGGGGTTTAGATTCTTTATGTGAAGTGGAATCATGAGAAAACCCAAGCACCTCTGCATGGCTTTGAAAAACTCATTTGACCCAAAGGATCCCTATACTCACTTGATGATTGTCTGCAACCTAATAGAGGAAGGAGAGAGACATCATCCACAATGACTGAATTTTGCCATTTTAGTTTTGGATGCACACATGGGATCTTTCTTTATATCCATCAGGTGCTGAAAATATAAGCCACAGCCTCACACAGGGACAAGAGGCTGATTCAGACACATCCCATTCAAAGCAATTAAGCAAAGAGCCACGGGTGATGCCCAATCATTTCCATATGAAAACTGTTTTTTTCATGCTTATCAAAGGGGTGCCCTGAGGCAAAGACCTTCCTGTCATTCAGTGAAACAGAAAAATAGGTAAGCAAAAGGCACAAAGCATGGTTTCTCCACTGAGACTTACCTGGTCACACTGATATCTGAGTTTTCTAAGAAGCTCGCCATTACCTTCAGCTATTCAGTACATGGCCATGTGACAGAGCTTGGGGTGGTACCTATCTTGGACACAAAACCATGAGACTATTCTGCAGATTGGTCAGAATTCAGGAAGAAATCTGAAACTTAGGAAGATAGTAGGTGTTGCCCATCGATAAGGCAACCTGCAGTGCAGTCATAAATTGGGCAGGATGAATGCTGGGAAGCTTTCTACTAGACAGGACACATTCATTGATGCATTCTCTTTTCTAATGTCTACAACCACGGACACAGTGTTATACACAGACATAGAAACACTTGCCTTGTCAAAAGACTATCTAGAAACAGTCCACTGCAAACCAGACATACCAGCTTTCCTACCTATTCTAAGAAAATGAGACAAAACCACAAACTCACACCCACAAACACAAAGCACCTCCTTCCCCCAAGTAAGTCTCTGAATATCCAGAGTGTCCTCTGACTAGCGGGCCCTACTATGTTCACCCGAAATGGCCTGTACTGTGGCAGATCTGGTCTCCTTGGCCAACTCTGTGTAGTTGTTAGGAGCCAGCGGTGAGTCACTACCTACTTACTAAGGAAAGGCCCGTCTTCAGAGCTCTCCTGATATTTGGCCATCCTCACATCAGTAGGTACCAAGAAAGACAGAATCTGTCATTGGTAAAACAAAACAAGTGAGCCCACTGGTACTGGGACTGGGACTGGCTCTGGATGCCTGGCTTCCTGGATCCCAAGTTCAGAGAGTTCCATCACCAAAGAAGTAAGGTAGGTCACTTCCTTCAGGAACTGAATGAGGTCAATGCCTTGGCAAACACTTTGTCCTAATAGCTGCTTCCAAGGGTCCCATGAGATGGAGGCTGCCCCTACTTCCTGTGACACTGTCACAAGTTAGAATGGTATATCAACCATAGACACACGGGAACAGCTCTCCACACAGACCTTGTTTGGTCCATCTTCTCTACATTAAGAAGAAAGTGGCTGATTCAGACACACCCCTTCATCCTGACAAGGTTGTTTGCCATGGAAGATGACTTTTGCTCTCTCAGGTCCTTCATAGCTGCCTACCTCTTTTCCAGGGATCATGTCTGCATGGACCTTTGAGGTTCTCAGCAGGTGGAAGATCCCCTACATTCCTGTATTGTAAGACCAACTCTGTCCCTGCTCTTCTGTAAAGTTAGATTGAGGGAACAGTGTATGTTTAGGGTCAATAACATGTTGGATTTGGTTTAGGAATCATCCTGCAGAATGAATAATGGTATTTGAAACTGCGATATTTACTAGAATATATATGTGAAATATAAGTGTGAAACTAGAAATCTAGGTAACATTTGAAGCCCAGAAGGGCATTGGACCCTTGATTGTGATACTTAGAATAAAATTACATTCTGCACAGAGGTCTCAGATAGATCAATATACAATGGCATAAGACCTTGTACCTTGCTTGATTGAATGTAGAAGAGAATATCCAGTCAAAAAAGGATAGTCGGTAGGATTAGGAAGATAGTCGGTAGGTTTAGAAAAAGAATGAGTATAGGATTAGGAACAAACGTTTATTAGCAATAGGTTATCGATTAGAGTGTGAATGTAAATGTCAGCACATGTGAAGAGTCAGTCACAATGATGAACTGGGGAAAATATGTAGGAAACAGATAGAAATAGAGCCATAATGAAATCAGGCAATGTATAAAGTGAGGGATAGGATTAGACATTTTCAGTAGGGTTGAGTTTGAATATATAATCTTAAGAAGAAACAAATATGTAGTCACCAATAGGATTGATATTTGAGAGCATTAGGCAAGCTGGACATGGATGTTTTTAGTAATCCATGTTTACTTTCCTTTTAGGCTTTGGTACAAACATAAGTGTGAGCTTTGCATTTTGTGTTCCGAATATTTCTGTGATTAAATGTATAAGTAGATCAGGTGACGTGAGTATTTCTTCCAACATTTCAGGGAGCAATATTTTGAAGACATATAAATTAGTATTGGGGGTATAAAGAAGTGTACACTGCGTCTATGAATATAGAGATAATGCATGAATAGACCATACTGCGAATAAATAATATAACTCGTTCCACTTTAAATAATGGATTGAATTTTTATCTGAAAAAATATAAGAAATCCTATATCGTTATGCAATCATTAATTCCAACCAGTCATACATCTAATGGTAATATCAGAGTTATAATTCATCATAAAGTTTATGTGAGTTTTGCTTCAAAAGTGATTATGGAAATTGAAAGTAATGTGTCTTGAAAGAACTCTCATGAAAAGACCTGTCAAGAAACATGGAAGAATACATGTGTCCTGAAGCAGGAAGTGATTGAAAGTGAAACAAATTCCTGTAAATTTGCGAACTTGTGGGGAAATCTTAAGAGCCCCTCCCAGCTCTCCCTTGAGCGCGATAGCCAGACCGAGGGAATTAGGAGTGGCACGGGACTCGTGGTGCAGACCTCCAGGCCACCGCTCCCACCAGTGCTGAAAACTGAAGTCTCTTGCTCCAGCTTCTGGGGGCATGGCTTCCGGAGTGCAAGCAAATTCGCTGGGGGTTCTCAGGCCTAAGCTCTACAAACTTAGGGTCTGAGGGAGACAAACAGGGAGAGTGTTCCCAGGCGTTCATGAAAACAGGGCTCCTAGGAGCAGCAGACCTGGCATGTAGCCAGTATTGTGGTGAGTGTCACAGGTGAGTGGGGCCTGGCTTGAGGAAACACAAAAGAAGGCCCTAGGCACTCAGGATTGGACACCCACCCAGTCTGGGAGGAAGAGCTGCTGCACAGTGATTGGTTCCCACTTATTGAAAGGAGAAGCATGGCCCAGTGGGCACAGCTCTACATACTGGAAAAGAAGTTTATTGCAATCTATGACTGCATTTATTGTTATTATTATTATTTTAATTTGTTTTTTTTTTTTGTTTTTGTTTTTGTTTTTTTTTGTTTTCTTTTATTTTCATTTTTTTGTTGCTGTTCTTTAACTTTTAAAAAATGTTTTAAAATTTTTTATTTTATTTTATTTTTTTTTCCGGTTCATGATGACCATCTGAGAACACAAATTTATTGCTTTTATTTTCCAAAATCCTCATAAAAGAACTTAAACACTATAAAAATAATCACACGGTATTACCATAAAACAACAAATGAAAGGGAAAAAACGTATTGGATCTCACCATTATGTATACACACAACACACACCTGCACAATCCCCCCAAACTAAAAGTAAATAGCGGAAAGATCAGTAGAGTGGAGGGAAGGGAACAGAAAGAGGGAGGAAAGGAGAAAAAGAGGAAGTACTGGGGACTGAATTAGAGCAAATTATATTTCATGCTTTTATAATTATGCCAAAATGAATCTTAATGTTATGTATAATCTTAATGTTATGTATAAAAAGAACCAATTAAAAAAAGAAATATGATAGTATACCAGTGCTGTGTAGAGCCAATAAAAAAATACCTATACATGAACTGAAAAAAAAATGTGAATTTTAAGAATAAACTGGAGTGGGCTAGAGTTGTGGATCAGTGGTAGAGCACTTGTCTAGCATGTGTGAGGCACTGGTTGGATTCTCAGCACTGCATATAAATTAATTAATTAAATAAGGATCCATCAACAACTAAAAAAACTAGTAAAAAAGAATAAATTATAAAAAATAAATGAAAGTGTGTAGAAAATGTCATTTGAAGTAAAAATACAAAATCAGCTCTAAGTTGTTTGCAACACAAACACACAAGTTAAGTGGTGTTTGAAAATACAGGGAGCAAAAGCTATTGTATAAAAATTTTATTGATAATTCCAGAAAATCTATTATTAATATCAATGTAAAATATGTATTTTAAGTGAAAGAACCTTTAATAAGACAGCAATTGTGTTAATTAATTAAAGAATCTAAAAATTAGATGAAAATATGATTTGTTTTTATTCAATGAAGCAAGATTAAATGTTTGAAATATGATTTTAAGGAGAAATATAGGCACCACAATAAGTTTTAGGAATTTTGTGGATACAAAGATAATTAACTTAGGACAACTTACTATGATAAATGAGTTTACTTTAGTAGAAAAATAGAATTTGCCCTCTGGAAACTGGGCACCCCTAATCCCCAAATCCCAAATCCAAAATGCCAAATCTAACGTGTTTTAGTACTGGAATGTGACAAGTGAAAAGTTTCCTACTTGGCTTCATTTGACAGGTTACAGTCAAAATGCAGGTATACTAAAAATGTTGTATGAAATTTCCTCCAGGCTATGGGTCTAAGGCATGTATGAAATATAAATGAATTTCATATTTACACTTGAGTCTTATCCCCAAGATTATGTGTGTATAAATATTCCATAATTCCAAAAAAATCCAAAATCTGAAATGCTTCTTGTTCTAAGCATTTTTGATAAACAATATTAACGTATATACAATTGTTTCCCCCACAACAAATAAACAAATTTAATAAGGTTAAAAACTTTCCAAAAATAAAATTTAAACATACTACAAAGCAAATAAATAACACATGAAATAATAAATTTTTTGGTGACTTAACAACTGGAAACTGTTTCATTTAACTTGCCCCTGGATCATAGATAAACTTCAAAATTATTTTCTTTTTTTTTTTAAATGGCAAAATAATTTTATTTTATTTTATTTTTTTATTGGTTGTTCAAAACCCTACAAAGCTCTTGACATATCATATTTCATACATTAGCATACATTAGCTTCAAGTGAGTTATGAACTCCCTTTTTTAAACCAAGTAGAGATTGCAGAATCACATGGGTTACACATCCACATTTTTACATAATACCATACTAGTAACTGTTGTATTCTGCTGCCTTTCCTTTCCTCTGCAATCCCCCCTCCCCTCCCCTATTTTGTTATTATTATTTTTTAAAATTTTAATTTTAATTTTATATTATCATTATCATTTTTTAAAAAAAATCATTTTCATTCTTTATTTTCTATTTTTTCTATTGTATTTCATTTCTTTTCAATTTTCTTATTTCCAATTCCTTGCATTCTACCTGCCTACTCTCATTCTCTTTAGTGACTTTTTCCCTTCCCTTCTAAAATCTTTCCTCCCAAGCATCAAATAAATTTATAAGAGTAAACAGTAACTCAGCAGTCAAACAGAACAAGAAGTAACATGAGCAGCATAAACAAGCAAGGAAGAAAAGGAGAACAAACAACGAAGAACAACCTAAATATTCAGGAGGACCAGGATTCATCAGAAAAGTGGTCATATAAAGAACTCAAGGAATACCTTAGACAGATGGAATGGAAACTTAAAGAAGATACGAGACAGAAAATCCAAACAGTAAAAGAAAACATTGAAAATGAATTACATAAACATATAAAAGAAAAAGTTAAGCATCTTTATCAGTGGATAGAGATTATAAAAAAAATCAAACAATAATTCTAGAAATGAAGGAAATGATAAACCAAATTAAGAACTCCATTGAGAGTATCACTAACAGAGTGGAACAAGTAGAAGCCAGAACGTCAGATAATGAAGACAAAATATATCATCTTGAAACGAGTCCAGCCAACTCAGAAAGGCTGGCAAAAAATCACAAGAAAAACATCCAAGAGATTTGGGATAACATAAATAAAACCACACTTACGAGTCATCAGGATAGAGGAAGGTACAGAGACTCAAACCAAGGGAATGAGAAAACTGCTGAATGAAATAATTACAGAAAACTTTCCAGAAATAAAAAAGGAAATGGATATACAAATTGTAGATGCATACAGGACAAGAGCACACAAAATCACAGTAGACGAATGCCAAGACACATTGTTATGAAGATATCCAATATACAGAACAAAGAGAAAATAATAAATCTACAAGAGAATGGAGGCAGAATACATTCAGTGGTAAACCAATAAGGTTAACAACGGATATTTGATCACAGATGCTGAAAGCGAGAAGATCCTGGAAAAACGTATTTCAAACACTGAAAGACAATGGATGCCAACCAAGAATTATGTATCCAGCATAATTAACCATCAGGTACTACAATAAAATAAGAATCTTTCATGATAAACAAAAGCTAAAAGAATTTGAAGCCAGAAAACAAGCTTTACAAAGCGTCTTGAGAAAACACTACACAAGAAAGAAATGAAAAACAACAACCAAAACCATCAGTGGGAAGTACCTTGGTAATGACAGAGGCAGGGTGAAAGCTTATCATGGAGAAACAAACTAAATTTAAAAAAAGATAAATAATCAAACATGGCTGGCAGTACAAACCATACATCAATAGTAACTCTGAATGTAAATGGCTTCAACTCTCCAATAAAGCGACATAGGCTGGTAACTTGGATTAAATAAACAAATCCAACAATATGTTGCCTCCTGGAGACACATCTGAAATGCAAAGACACACAGGCTGAAGGTGAAAGGTTGGGAAAAAATACACCATGCACACTTATCCTCATAAACAAGCAGGGGTGGACATCCTCATATCAAATAAAATCGACTTCAAGACTAAGTTAATCAAAAGGGATAAGGAAGGACATTATATACTGTTAAAAGGAACCATTCACCAACAAGACATAACAATTATCAATATTTATGCACTAAATAATGGTGCTACGATGTTCATGAAACAAATACTCCTCAAGCTCCAAAATGAAATAGACCTCAACACAATAATTATGGGTGACTTCAACACACATCTATCACCATTGGACAGATCCTCCAAACAAAAGTTGAATAAAGAAAGTATAGAACTCAATATCACAATCAATAACCAACATGTAACTGACATATATAGAATATATCAACCATCATCAAGTGGATATACTTTTTTCTCAGCAGCACATGGATCCTTCTCAAAAAAAGACCATATATGATGCCATAGGGCAACCCTCAGTAAATATAAAGGTGTGGAGATAATAACATGCATTTTATCTGATCATAATGGAATGAAACTGGAAATCAATGATAAAAGAAGGAAGGAAAAATTCTACATCACATGGAAAATGAACAATATGTTACTGAATGATCAATGGGTTACAGAAGACATAAAGGAGGAAATCAAAAAATTCTTAGAGATAAATGTAATTATAGACACAACATATCGGAATCTATGGGACACAATGAAAGCAGTTTTAAGAGGGAAATTCATCGCCTGGAGGTCATTCCTGAAAAAAAAGGAAAAACCAACAAATAAGTGAGCTCACACTTCATCTCAAAGCCCTAGAAAAGGAAGAGCAAAACAACAGCAAATTTAGCAGAAGGCAAGAAATTATTAAAATCAGAGTGGAAATCAACAAAATTGAAACAAAAGAAACTATTGAAAAAATTAACAAAACTAAAAGTTGCTTCTTCGAAAAAATAAATAAGATCAACAGACCCTTAGCCATGCTAAAGACGAAAAGAAGAGAAAGAACTCAAATTACTAACATATGGGATGAAAAAGGCAACATCACAACAGATGCTACAGAAATACAGAAGACAATTAGAAATTATTTTGAAAACCATTATTCCAATAAAATAGAAAATAGTGAAGACATCGATAAATTTCTTAAGTCATATGATTTGCCCAAACTGAGTCAGGAGGATACACACAATTTAAACCGACCAATATCAATGGATGAAATAGAAGAAGCAATCAAAAGACTACCAACCAAGAAAAGCCCAGGAACGGATGGCTATACAGTGGAGTTTTACAAAACCTTTAAAGAAGAATTAATACCAATACTTTTCAAGTTATTTCAGGAAATAGAAAAAGAGGGAGCTCTGCCAAATTCATTTTATGAGGCCAACATCACCCTAATTCCAAAACCAGAAAAAGACACCTCAAAGAAAGAGAACTACTGACCAATATATCTGATTAACCTAGATGCAAGAATCCTCAATAAAAATCTGCCTAATCAAATACAAAGGCAAATCAAAAAAATTGTTCACCAGGATCAAGTAGGATTCATCCCTGGTATGCAACGATGGTTCAATATACGAAAATCAATAAATGTTATTCATCACATCAATAGACTTAAAGATAGGAACTATATGATCATCTCGATAGATGCAGAAAAAGCATTTGACAAATTACAGCATCCCTTTATGTTCAAAACATTAGAAAAATAGGGATAACAGGAACTAACCTCGACATTGTAAAAGCTATCTATGCTAAGTCTCAGGCTAGCATCATTATGAATGGAGAAAAATTGAAGGCATTCCCTCTAAAATCTGGAACAAGACAGGGATGCCCTCTGTCACCACTTCTATTCAATATAGTTCTCAAAACACTGGCCAGAGCAATTAGACAGACGAAAGAAATCAAAGGCATAAAAATAGGAAAATAAGAACGAAAATTATCACTATTTCCTGGTGACATGATTCTATACATAGAAGACCCAAAAGGGTCTACAAAAGAACTACTAGAACTAATAAATGAATTCAGCAAAGTGGCAGGATATACAATCAAAACGCATAAATCAAAGGCATTTCTGTATATCAGCGACAAACCTCCTGAAACAGAAATGAGGAAAAACACTCCATTCACAATACCCTCAAAAAAATTAAATACTTAAAAATCAACCAAACAAAAAAGGTGAAAGACTTATACAATGAAAACTACAGAACCCTAAAAAGAGAAGTAGAAGAAGATCTTAGAAGATGGAAAAATATACCCTGTTCCTGGATAGGCAGAACTAACATCATCAAAATGGCGAAATTACCAAAAGTTTTCTATAGGTTCAATGCAATGCCAATCAAAATCCCAATGGCATTTCTCGTAAAAATAGATAAAGCAATCATGGAATTCATATGGAAAAATATAAGACCCAGAATAGCAAAAGCATTTCTAGCAGGAAGTGTGAATCAGGCGGTATAGCGATACCGGACTTAAAACTATACTACAGAGCAATATTAACAAAAACAGCATGGCACTGGTACCAAAACTGGCAGGTTGACCAATGGTACAGAATAGAGGACACAAAGACTAATTCACAAAGCTACAACTATGCTATATTTGATAAAGGAGCTAAAAGCATGCAATGGAGGAAATATAGCATCTTCAACAAATGGTGTTGTAAAAAATGGAAATCCATATGCAACAAAATAAAATCGAATCCCCTCCTCTTGCCATGCACAAAAGTTAACTCAAAGTGGATCAAGGAGCTAGATATCAAATAAGAGACTCTGAATCTGATACAAGAAAAAGTTGGCTCCGATCTACATAATGTGGGGCCGGGCTCCAAATTCCTTAACAGGACACCCATAGCAGAAGAGTTAATAACAAGAATCATCGAATGGGACTTACTTAAACTGAAAAGTTTTTTCTCAGCAGGATAAAAAATGAGAGAGGTAAATAGGGAGCCTAAATTATGGGAACAAATTTTTACTCCTTACACTTCAGATAGAGCCCTAATATCCAGAGTATACCAAGAACTCAAAAAATTAGACAATAAGATGATAAATAACCCAATCAAAAAATGGGCCATGGACCTGAACCGACACTACTCAGAGGAGGACATACAATCAATCAGTAAGTAAATGAAAAAATGCTCACCATCTCTAGCAGTCAGAGAAATGCAAATTAAAATCACCCTAAGAAACCATCCTACTCTAGTAAGATTGGCAGCCATTATGAAGTCAAACAACAAGTGCTGGCGAGGATGTGGAGAATAGGGTACTCTTGTACATTTCCGGTGGGACTGCAAACTGTTGTGGCAAATTTGAAAAGCAGTATGGAGAATCCTGGGAAAGCTGGGAATGGAACCACCATTTGACCCAGCTATTGCCCTTCTCAGACTATTCCCTGAAGACCTTAAAAGAGCATATTACAGGGATACTGCCACATTGATGTTCATAGCAGCACCATTCAAAATTGCTAGACTGTGGAACCAACCCAGATGCCCTTCAGTAGATGAATGGATAAAAAAATGTGGCATTTATACACCATTGAGTATTATGCATCATTAAAAAATGACAAAATCATTGAATTTGCAGGGAAATGGATGGCACTAGAGCAGATTATGCTTAGTGAAGCTAGCCAAACCCTAAAAAACAAATAAAAATGTCTTCTTTGATATAATGAGAGCAACTAATAACAGAGCAGGGAGGAAGAGCAGGAAGAAAAGATCAACATTAAACAGAGACATGAGGTGGGGGTCGGAAAGAGAGAGATAAAGGAAATTGCATGGTAATGTAGGGAGACCCTCATTGTTACACAAAATTACATATAAGAGGTTGTGAGGGGAATGGGAAAATTAACAAAGATATAATTGTATTACAGTAGATGGGGTAGAGAGAGAAGATGGGAGGGGAGTGGGGATACTAGAGGATAGAAAATGTAGCAGAATACAACAGTTACTAATAGGGCATTATAAAAATGCAGATGTGTAACACATATGATTCTGCAATCCGTATTTGGGATAAAAATGGGAGTTCATAACCCACTTGAATCTAATGTATGAAATATAATATGTCAAGAGCTTTGTAATGTTTTGAACACCCAATTAAAAAAATAAAAAATAATATGAAATAAAATAATTGAAAAAAATACACATGGAGAAATATTTCACTCTCTTCCAGAACAATGCCTTGACATTACCCTCGCCCCAAGTAATACATCATTAGAGGAGAAGAGTTAGAAAATCTGGGAATACATAGCTGGAATTTAATATGCTCAAAAGTTCACAACATTGGAGGTGGTAGAGTAGTTTACTAAAGTAAGGGACAGGGTAAACACTCCACAAATATGGAGCTCTGCTGGCCTAAAGACTTCTTCAGAAACTGCCACTGAGGTTGGGCACTTGAAATATATGTTGTTGTCAGGAGCTTTAGATACCTTTGTAATGAGAGCATCAAAGCTGGGTCTGCATCTATGTGACCTGGAGGACATGGTTTCTTATGTTCCAATGAACATGAGTCAGCAGTGCTGAATTCAATCTTTGTAGGTAAACTGTGGTCACTGGGGGCTAAGTGTCTCCCCGTGTGGACTGTGAAGCCATTTGGTCATCCTCCACATTTTGTGGTGTTTCTTGCTGCTGCACTGTTAGTTTGGTATTTGCTTCACAAAATACAAGGAGTCCACCTGGGCCAAAGTGTTGGAGGGAGTTTCTCACGTGTGGTGGGTCAGGGTCTGCAGGAGAATGCACCCACCAAGGTTCTATCCCAAATAGCTTGCCTCTTGACCATAGCAACGTGATTCTGAACATTGCCCTAAAAACTCTACAAATAAAAATACGCCTTTACATATAAGGGTCTGCTCGCTGCACCATGTCAGTCACAAGCAATTTGGAAGCCAATGGAAGATCCACATGGCTCCACCACAGATGATTTATCACACACCTGCCGACTGCAGCTCTATGCCCACTACTCAGCAGGCTCCAAATTACTGGCATCTCTGCTCTACACCATTTTCTGGAAACCCAGTCCATCAGGCACTGTCTGGTATACTCATAGTCAGCAACAGGATATCCAAAGGTTCTCCAGTGCCACCTGGTCATGGAAATTTAAAAAAATTTCACGGTATTTATCTAGCCATTTTTCAAGGATGAAGTTGAAGGCACTGTGGGTTTCACTTCATTCAGGAACCATTTAATGGTGAGGATGCTCATTTCAATGAAAGCTCTGGAGAACTCTCATAAGCATGGCTTCCTAAAGAGTGGCCAATGATCACATGATGCTAGGCACATTGAGGTCTACAATGTGAGGTCCATGTGTGTTTTGACTCTCAACTATGGCTGCCAAGTCTTTCAGAATAAAATTATGTGATACCATGGCTGAGATTCCAAGTGCTCTGTGCAAAGCCAACCTGGGCCTAGATCTCAGTTTCCAAGGGCAAATCTCATGCGTGGCCTCCTAATATCCCAACTCAATTCATGGCAATACTTCTCTGAGGTCAGTACCTCAACTCAGTATCTAAGGGGAATCACACCAGAGTTCAAGCCCAGGTGGACCCAGTCGTCACTTCCAACCACCACCCAAATGACCACAATTAAAACCAAAACACTCCCACATGACCCACATTTTCTTCCATATAGACACTCATCATAACTTCTGGCTGGAGGATTCCATAAGGGGCTCCGCCCAAGCCAGTGTCAAAAATAAGCTCCCGTGCCCCTTAATTTGACTAAACTGAGGGTGGCTGTACACACTTCCTGTGAACAAGATGTGATCAAATAGGTCTGCCATTAATACTGCTCCGCTTCTCCAATTTGAGGACTACTGACTGTGGGATTTAGATTCTTTATGTGAACTGGAGTCATGATAAAACCCAAGCACCTAGGGGATAGAATCTGCAGGGCTTTGAGGAACTCATTTGAGACAAAGGATCCCTATTCTCACTTGATGGAGGTCACGAACCTTACAGAGGAAGACGAGAGACTTCATCCACAATGACTGCTCTTTTTGCCACTTTGGTTTTGTATGTACAAATGGAATCTTTCTTTAGATCCATCAGGTGATGAGAAACTAAGCAACAGCCTCACACAGGGCCAATGGTCTGAATGAGACACATCTTTTTCAAAGCAATTAAGCAAAGAGCCACAGGTGATGCCCATTCATTTTCATTTGAAAACTGTTTTCTTCAGGCTTCACAAAGGGGTGGCCTAAGGCAAAGACCTTCCTGACATTTAGGGCAACAGAACAATAGGTAACCAAAAGGCCCAAAGCAGGGTTTCTCCACTGAGTCTTTAATGGTCATAGTGATTTCTGAGTTTTCTGTGATGCTCGCCATTCCCTTGAGCTATCCAGTACATGGCCATGTCACAGAGCTTGGAGGTGGTATATATCTTGCACAAAAAACCATGAGCCTATTCTAGAGAGTGGCCAGAATTCAGGAAGAAAAGTGGAACTTAGGAAGATAGCAGGTGTAGCCAATTGATAAGGCAAGCCGCAGTCCATTCATAAATTGTGCAGGATGAATTCTGGGAAGCTTTCTACTAAACAGGACATATCCATTGATCCAATATCTTTTCTAATGTCTACAACCATAGATAACAGTGGGATACACAGACATAGAAACACTCGCCTTGCCAAACGACTTACTAGAAACAGTTCACTCCAAACCAAACAAACCGACTTCCCTGCCTATTTTCAGAACATGAGACAAAACCACAAAACCACAACCAAACCTACAAAGGCACCTCCTTCTGCCAAGTAGGTCTTTGACTATCTTGAGTGTCCTCTGACTTATGGGCCATACTATGTTCCCCCGAAATGGCCACTCCTGTCTCAGATTTGGACTCCATGGCCAACTCTATTTAATTGTCAGGAGCCAGCTGTGAGCCACTACCTGTTTTCTCAGGAAAGGCCCCTCTTCAGAGATTTCCTGCCATTTGGCCATCCTCACATGAGTAGGTACCAAGAAAGACTGACTCTGTCCTTGGTAAATCCAAACAAATGAGACCACTCGGACTGGAACTGGCCCTGGCTTTTTTGCCTGAATTCCTGGATCCCAAGATCAGAGAGTTCCATCACCAAGGAAGTGAGGTGAGGTCACTTCTTTCAGAAATTGAAAAATCTGTGGAAAGCAACGCTGGGCCTAGATCTCAGTTCCAAGGGTGACTCTTATGCGTGGCCTCCTAAAATCCCAACAAAATTCAATGCAATACTTCTCTAAGGTCAGTTCCACAACTCAGTCTCTAAGGGGAATCACACCAGAGTTCAAGCCCAGGTGGACAAAGTCATTTCTTCCAACCGCCACACAAATGACCAAAATTAAAACGAAAAGACTCCCACATGGCCCTCATCTTCTTACATATTGTCATTCATCATAATGTCTGGCTGAAGATTTTCATGAGGGGCGAAGCCCAAGAAAGTGTCCAAAATAAGCTCACTTGCCCCTCATTTGCCTAAAGTCAGGGTGGCCTGGACACCCTTCCTGTGAACCAGGAGTGATCAAATAAGCCTGTCATTAATAATGCTCTGTTTCTCCAATTTGAGGCCTACTAATTTTCAGGTATAGATTCTTTGTGATTTGGAGTCATGCGAAACCCGAAGCACCTCTGCAGGGCTTTGAGGAACTCTTTTGACCCAAAGAATCCATTTTCTCACTTGACAGAGGTCAGGAACCTAACAGAGGAAGGCAAGAGACTTCATCCACAATGACTGATCTTTTTGCCATTATGGTTTTTGATGCACACATGGGATCATTCTTTAGATCCATCAGGTGCTGAGAATGTAAGACACAGCCACACACAGGCCAAGAGGCTAATTCAGCCACATCCCTTTACAAAGCAATTAAGCAAAGAGCCACAGGTGATGCCCATTCATTTCCATTTGAAAACTCTTTCTTCAGGCTTCACAAAGGGGTGGCCTGAGACCAAGTCTTTCCTGACATTCAGTGCAACAGAACAATAGGTAAGCAAAAGGCCCAAAGCGGGGTTTTTCCACTGAGACATTTCTGTTCACACTGATATCTGAGTTTTCTGAAAGGCTGGCCATTCTCTTCCGCTATCCAGTACATGGCCATGTCACAGAGCTTGTAGTGGTGCATATCTTGGACACAAAACCATGAGCCTATTCTGGAGAGTGGCCAGAATTCAGGAAGAAAACAGGAACTTAGGAAGATAGAATGTGTTGCCTCTCGATAAGACAAGCTGCAGTCCATTCATAAATTGGGCAGGTTGAATTATGGGAAGATTTATAGTAGACTGGACGCATCCATTAATGCATTCTCTTTTCTAATGTCTACAACAATGGACACAGTGGGATACACAGACATAGAAACACTCGCCTGGTCAAACGACTTACTAAAAACAATCCACTCCAAACCAAACAAACCAACTTTCCTACCTATTCTCAGAACATGGCCTGACCTCTCTCAGATCTGGTTTCCTTGGCCAACTCTGTGAAGTTGTCAAGAAAAAGGGGTGAGCCACTACCTGCTTCTTCTGGAAAGGTCCCTCTTCAGAGCTCTCCTGGCATTTGGCCATCCTCACATCGGTAGGTACCAAGAAAGACTGACTCTGTCCTTGTTAAATCCAAACAAGTGAGTCCACTGGGACTGGGGCTGCCTCGGGGTGCCTGGATTCTTGGATACAAAGTTCAGAGAGTTCCATCACCAAGGAAATGAGGTATATCACTTTCTTTGGAACTGAATGAGGTCACTGCCTTGGCAACCACTTTGTCCTAACAGTTGCTTCCAAGTGTCCCATGAGATGGAGGCTGCCCCTACTTCCTGTGACACTTTCACAAGGTAGAATGGTATGTCAACCATAGGCACCCAGCAGCAGCTCTCCACACAGGCCTGGTTTGGTCCATCTTCTCTACAATAAAAAGAGAGAGGCTGATTCAGACACATCCCTTCATCCTGACCAGGTTGTTTGCCATGGAAGATGACTTTTGCTCTCTCAGGTCCTTCATAGCTGCCTACATCTTCTCCAGGTATCATTTCTGAATGGACCTTTGAGGTTCTCAGCTGGTGGAATGTCCCCTACTTTCCTGTATTGTAAGAACGACTCTATCCCTGCTCTTCTGTAAAATGAGATTGAGGAAACAGTGTATGTTTAGGCTTAATAACAGGTTCGATTTGGGTTAGCAATCATTCTGTGTGATAAATAATGGTATTGGGAACCTGCGATATTTACAAGAATATTGAGGTGAAATATAAGTATGAAAACAAAAATCTAGGTATGATTTGAAGCCCAGAAGGGCATTGGGCCCTTAATTGGGATACTTAGTTTTGAATTATATTCTGCAAATATGTCTCAGACAATTTGATATACAATGGCATAGGACCTTGTACCTTGGATGTTTGAATGTAGAAGAGAACATCCAATCCAAAGGGATAGTCAGTAGAATTAGGAAGATAGTCGGTAGGTTTAGGAAGAAGAGTGAGTGTAGGATTGGGACTAAAAATTCTTTAGCTATAGGGTTTCGGATAGAGAGTGAATGTAAATGTCAGCACATATGAAGAGTCAGTCACTATGATGAAATTGGGAAAATATGTAGAAAAGCAGATAACAATAGAGACATTATGAAATCAGGCAAAGTATTAAGTGAGTGATAGGAGTAGACATTTTCACCAGGGTTGAGTTTGAATATATAATCTTAGGAAGAAACAAATATGTAGTAACCAATAGGATTGACATTTGAGAGCATTAGGCAACCTGGACAAGGATGTTTTTAGTAATCCATGATCGCTTTCCATTTAGTCTTTGGTACAATCATAAGTGTGACCTTTACATTTTTTGTCCAGAATATTACTGTGATAAAATCTATATGTAGATCAGGTGACATGAGTATTTCTACCACCATTTCTGGGAGCAATATACTGAAGACGTAAAATTTGTATTGGGGGTACAAAGAGGTGTACCCTGTGTCCATGAATATAGAGATTAAGCATGAATACACCATACTGTGAATAAATAATATAACTGGTTCCAACTTTAAATAATGGATTGAATTGATATCTGAAAATTTACAATAAATCTTATATTGATATATATTCATTCATTCCAACCAGTTATACATCTAATGGTAATATTAGTGTTTTGATTTATCATGAAGAGTGTGTGAAGTTTGCTTCAAAAGTGATTATGGAAATCGAAAATAATGTGTTCGGAAAGAATTCTCATGCAAAGACCAGTCAAGAAATATGGAGGAATACATGTGTTTTGAAGCAGGAAGTGATTGAAAGTGAAACAAATGCCTATAAATTTGCTAAATTTTTTATGAAATATATATCCTATGATGTGCATAAACTGATGAAATTGTACCAGTTTTGAATAAAAATTAACGTAAAAATACACATCATGTCCATTGGAATCTACTTGCATTGATGTTAAACTTGGTCAGTTACTGTAGAAATATTAGGATTCGCGTGCCTCATTCACCGAAGTTAGTTTTCTTTTTTTTTTTTTAATTTTTTATGGTTGTTCTAAACATTATTTATTTCTTGATATATCATATTTCACACTTTGATTCAAGTGGGTTATGAACTCCCATTTTTACCCCGTATACAGATTGCAGAATCACATCAGTTACACATCAATTGATTGACACATTTCCATACTAGTGTCTATTGTATTCTGCTGCCTTTCCTATCCTCTACTATCCCTCCTCCCCTCCGCTCTCTTCCCCTCTCCTCTCTCTACCCCCTCTACTGTAATAAATTTCTCCCTTTTGTATTATTTTTCCCTTTCCCCTCACATCCTCTTTTATGTAATTTTGTATAACCCTGAGGGTCTACTTCCATTTCCATGCAATTTCCCTTCCCTCTCCCTTTCTCTCCCACCTCTCATCCCTATTTAATATTAATCTTCTTCTCATGCTCTTCATCCCTACTCTGTTCGTAGTTACTCTCCTTTTAATCAAAGAAGGCATTTAGCATTTGTTTTTTAGGGATTGGCTAGCTTCACTTTGCATAATCTGCTCTAATGCCATCTATTTTCCTGCAAATTCTATGATTTTGTCATTTTTTAAAGCAGAGTAATACTCCATTGTGTATAAGTGCCACATTTTTTTTATCCATTCTTCTATTGAACAGCATCTAGGTTGGTTCCACAGTCTTGCTATTGTGAATTGTGCTGCTATGAACATCAATGTAGCAGTGTCCCTGTAGCATGCTCTTTTAGGGTCTTTAGGGAATAGACCGAGAAGAGGAATAGCTGGGTCAAATGGTAGTTCCATTCACAGCTTTCCAAGAAATCTCCATAATGCTTTCCAAATTGGCTCTACCAATTAGCAGTGCCTCCAATAATGTACAAGTGTACCTGTTTCTCCACATCCTCACCAGCACTTGTTGTTGTTTGACTTCATAATGGCTGCCAATCTTACTGGAATGAGATGGTATCTTAGGGTGGTTTTGATTTGCATTTCTCTGACTGCTGGGGATGGTGAGCATTTTTTCATGTACTTGTTTTTTGATTGTATGTACTTCTCTGAGAAGTGTCTGTTCTGGTTCTTGGCCCATTTGTTTATTGGGTTATTTGTTATCTTATTGTCTATTTTTTTGAGTTCTTTGTATACTCTGAATATTAGGGCTCTATCTGAAGTGTGAGGAGTAAAGATTTGTTCCCAGGATTTAGGCTCCCTATTTACCTCTCTTATTGTTCCTTTTGCTGATAAAAAACTTTTTAGTTTGAGTAAGTCCCATTTGTTGATTCTAGTTATTAACTCTTGTGCTATGGGTGTCCTATTCAGGAATTTGGAGCCCGACCCCACAGTATGTAAATTGTAGCCAACTTTTTGTTCTATCAGACGCCATGTCTCTGATTTGATATCAAGCTCCTTGATCCATTTTGAGTTAACTTTTGTGCATGGCGAGAGAAAGGGATTCAGTTTCATTTTGTTACATATGGATTCCAAGTTTTCCCAGCACCATTTTTTGCAGATGCTATTTTCCTTCATTGCATGCTTTTAGCCCCTCCATCAAATATAAGATAGTTGTAGTTTCCTGGCTTGGTTTCTGTGTCCTCTATTCTGAACCATTGGTCCACCTGCCTGTTTTGGTACCATTACCATGGTATTTTTGTTACTATTTTTCTGTAGTATAGTTTGAAGTCTGGTATCGCTATGCCGCCTGATTCACACTTCCTGCTTAGTGTTGTTTTTGTTATTCTGTGTCTTTTATTTTTCCATATGAATTTCATGATTGCTTTCTCTATTTCTAGAAAAAATTCCGTTTGGATTTTGATTGGCATTGCATTAAACCTATTGAGAACTTTTGGTAATATCACCATTTTGATGATATTAGTTCTGCCTATCCATGAACAAGATATATTTTTATATCTTCTAAGATCTTCTTCTATTTCTCTCTTTAGGGTTCTGTAGTTTTCATTGTATAAGACTTTCACATCTTTTGTTAGGTTGATTCCTAATTATTATTATTTTTTTTTAGGATATTGTGTATGGAGTGGTTGTCCTCATTTCTATTTCAGAGGATTTGTCGCTGATATGTAGGAATGCCTTAGATTTATGCATGTTGATTTTATATCCTGCCACTTTGCTGAATTCATTTATTAGCTCTATTAGTTTCTTTGTAGACCCTTTTGGGACTGCTAGACATAGAATCATGTGATCTGATAATTTAAGTTCTTCTTTTCCAATTTTTTACGCCTTTTATTTCTTTCGTCTGTCTAAATGCTCTGGCTAGTGTTTCGAGAACAATGTTGAACAGAAGTGGTGAGAGAGGGCATCCCTGTCTTGTTCTAGATTTTAGAGAGAATACCTTCAATTTTTCTCCATTCAGAATGATGCTAGCCTGAAGCTTAGCATAGATTGCTTTTACAATATTGAGGTATGTTCCTCTTATCACTAGTTTTTCTAGAGTGTTGAACATAACAGAATGCTGTACTTTATAGAATGCTTTTTTTGCATCTACCGAGATGATCATATGGTTCTTATTTTTAAGTCTATTGATGTGGTGAATAACATTTATTGATTTCCGTATATTGAACCAGCCTTGCATCACACGGATGAATCCTACTTGATCAGGATTCACAATTTTTTTGATATGTTTTTGTATCCAATTCGCCAGAATTTTATTGAGGATTTTTTCGTGTAGGTTCATTAGAGATATTGGTCTGTAGTTTTCTTTCTTTGAAGTGTCTTTGTCTGGTGTAAGAATCAGGGTGATCTTGGCCTCGTAGAATGAATTTGGAAGAATCTCCCTCTTTTTCAATTTCCTGAAACACCTTGAAAAATATTGGTATTTGTTCCTCTTTAAAGGTTTTGTTAAACTCTGCTGTATACCCATACGGTCCTGGGCTTTTCTAAGTTGGTAGTGGATTGATGGTTTCTTCTATTTCCTCAATTGATATTGGTCTGTTTATGTTGTCTATATCCTCCTGACTCAATATGGGCATATCATATGACTTAAGAAATTTATCGATGCCTTCACTGTCTTCTATTTGTTTGGAGTATAAGGATTAAAAATAATTTCTGATTATCTTCTGTATTTCAGAAATATCTCTTGTGATATTTTCTTTTTTAATCCCTTATGCTAGTAATTTGAGTTCTCTCTTCTTCTCTTTCATAGCATGGCTAAGGGTCTGTCAATTTTATTTATTTTTTCAAAGAACCAACTTCTACTTTTGTCAAGTTTTTTCAATTGTTTCTTTTGTTTCAATTTCATTAATTTCAGCTTTGATTTTAATTATTTCTTGCCTTCTACTTCTTTTGCTGTTTCTTTCGTCTTCTTTTTCTAGGATTTTGAGATGAAGTATGAGATCATTTATTTGTTGGTTGTTTCTTTTTTTAAGGAATGAACTCCAAGCAATGAATTTTCCTGTTAGAACTGCTTTCAATGTGTCCCATAGATTCCGATATGTTGTGTCTGTGTTTTCATTTATCTCTAAGAATTTTTAAATTTCCTCCTTGATGTCTTCTATAACCCATTGATCACTCAGTAACCTATTGTTCATTCTCCAAGTGATGCATGATTTTTCCTTACTTCTTTTATCATTGATTTTTAGTTTCATTCCATTATGATCAGATAATATGCATGGTATTATCTGTACTCCTTTATATTGTCTAAGAGTTGCCCTGTGATATAATATATGATCATTTTTTAGAAGGATACATGTGCTGCTGAGAAAAAAAGGTAACTGTTTGATGTTGGGTGTTATATTCTACATATCTCAAATAAGTCTAGGTTATTAATTGTGTTATTGAGTTCTATAGTTTCCTTATTCCTTATTCCTTGTTTGGAAGATCTGTCTAGTGGTGAGAGAGGTGTGTTCATGTCTCCCATGATTACTGTATTGTGGTGTATTAGACTCTTGAACTTGAGAAGAGTTTGTTTGATGAACATAGCTGCACCATTGTTTGGGGCATATATATTAATGATTGCTGTCTCTTGTTGGTGTATGGTTCCCTTGAGCAGTATGTAGTGTCTCTCTTTATCCCTTTTGATTAACTTTGGCTCAAAATCTATTTTATTTGATATGAGTATGGACTCTCCTGCTTGTTTCCGAAGTCCATATGAGTGATATGATTTTTCCCAAACTTTCACCGTCAGTCTATGTATGCATTTTCCTATCAAATGCATCTCCTGTAGGCAGCATATTGTTGGGTCTTGTTTTTTGTTCAATTCTACTAGCCAGTGTGTCTTCATTGGTGAGTTTAAGCCATTAACATTTAGGGTTATTATTGAGATATGGGTTGTTCTTCCAGCCATATTTGTTTATTTATGTTACTAAACATGGTTTGTTTTCCTCTTTGATTATTTTCCCCCCTTTAATGTCCTACCTCCCACTGTTGGTTTTCATTGTTATTTTCCATTTCCTCTTCCTGCAATGTTTTGCCGAGGATGTTTTGAAGAGATGGTTTTCTAGCTGCAAATTCTTTTCACTTTTGTTTATCGAGGAAGGTTTTAATTTCATCTTCCATACTGAAGCTTAATTTCGCTAGATACACAATTCTTGGTTGGAACCCATTTTCTTTCAGTGTTTGAAATATGTTATTCCAGGATCTTCTAGCTTTCAGAGTCTGTGTTGAAAGATCAGCTGTTATCCTGATTGGTTTACCCTTAAACGTAATCTGCTTCCTTTCTCTTGTAGCTTTTAAAATTCTCTCTTTTTTCTGTTTGTTGGGCATCTTCATTATAATGTGTCTAGTTGTGGCTCTCTTATGATTTTGCACATTCGGCGTTCTGTAGGCTTCTAGGACTTGGGATTCTGTTTTATTTATCAAGTCTGGGAAGTTTTCTCGTATTATTTCATTGAATAGGTTGCTCATTCCTTTGGTTTGGACCTCTATACCTTCCTGTATCCCAATGACTGTTAAGTTTGGCCTCTTTATGTTATCCCATATTTCTTGGATATTCTGCTCGTGGTTTCTTAACAGTCTTGCTGAGTGGTCTATGTTCTTTTCAAGTTGAAATACTTTGTCTTCATTGTCTGATGTTCTATGTTCTAAGTGTTCTACTCTCCTGGTAGTATTCTCAATTGAGTTTTTAAGTTGGATTATTCCTTCCTGCAATTCTAGGATTTCTGTTTGTTTGTTTTTACAACCTCTATCTCCCTATATAGTTGATCTTTTGCTTATTGGATTTGTTTATGTAATTCATTGTCGAAGTGATCTTTAATTGTCTGATTTTGTTGTCTAATGTCTTCCTTGAGACTCCAGATCATCTAAAGCATGAGTATCCTGAATTCTTTATCTGACATTCCATCTGATGCAGCTATTACCTCTTCTAAAGTTGTGTTGACCTGCATTGCTTGTGGTCCTTTATTTCCTTGTCTTTTCATACTGCTCGCGTTTCTCTCTGCTTGTTGAAACTGTTTTGTTTTGGGCAGTGGCTCTGCTCTGCCCCTATTCCTATTGGGGTGACCTAACAACCACGCTGGTGGGCCGCTGGGCTTGTACTGGGCGCGGGAGAAGGCTCTGCTTTGCCACTACTCCAATAGGGGTGCCGTGTCTACCACACCAGCGGGTCATTGGGCCTGTTCTGGGCATAGGCGGTGGCTCTGCTCTGCCCCTACTCCAATTGGGGTGACGTGACTACCACGCCTGCTGGTTGATGGGCCTGTTCCAGGCACGGGCAGCAGCTCTGCTCTGTCACTACTCCAATTGGGATGACATGACTACCACGCCTGCAGGTCGCTGGGCCTGTGCCGGGCATGGGCGGCGGCTCTGCTCTGCCCCTCTGGCTTGAAGACAAAGTGAGAGAGACTCGGGTGTTTGTGACTCAGTTTTTTTACCAGGAGACCAACTGTTTCTTTCACCGCTGGTATCGATGAAGTTATCTCCTCCACCACTTTGTGATGACATCAGATCTCTAACATGTTGGTATCCCATGCGAATGGCAGCATTTCGTTCCCTTTGTCGGATGACCAAAGCAATGGGTGAGTCCTGACCAGCCCTCACAAGCCCCGTCTCAATCCTGTTGCCACTGCCTATGAAGGCTAGGTAGGTATTTACCTCCACAGTATTCAGCAAGACCTAGACCGAGAAGGAGTTTCCGCGGGTTCTTTAGCCCTGGGTCTGATCAGTTCCAGGAGCCAGAATTCGGCCGCTCTGGGCTTGGTGTATGTTCTGATAGGAACAGGCCTGAGTAATTTGTCTCCGAGACACAGGCGAATGGCAGCCTGAGATTACCTGTTCTATAGCTGAATGAGCTGCTATGAGTTGAAAACAGGAATGGTGACGTCAGCTCTCCAAGATGGTGGCCCCTGGCTTCCTCTGTGGTCTGACTGGTGTGGAAAACCGAATTGGACCGCGTCCTTCCCCGGTCTCAAACCCAGAATTCAGCAATGAGCACAGTGATTGTACAGCTGGCTGGAGCCCACAGAATCCGCACCACTGAATATTTGTGTTGCTATCTCATTGTTTGCCAGCATGCGCCACAGACTCTAGCCGCAGGGCGATTTGCTGAATAAGCAGCATGACGCTCTATGCGGACAAATCACTCACGTTTGAGCCCCGTAGCTAATCCTCATGAGATGGAAATACTTCCACTAGGTGTTGGAGCACCCAAATTTTGCTGGAAATTCGTCATTCTCTTGCACAGTGATGCTGTATATGGGGTTGATGCACTCCTTTCGCTGCCATCATATGATCCCCTGAAGTTAGTTTTCAGTACTGGAAACGAATATGTATTTCAGGTGGATGAACATTTCTGAGAATAAACTTGTGAAAAGTTGATTATAAATCCACATACATAAATATGAATGAATTTAGGGAGTGTAAAATAAGACAAATACATTTCATATTTTGAAAAATCTGGAGAGTGAATACATATATATAGATAGATAGATAGATAGATAGATAGATAGATAGATACACACACAGAGAGAGACATTAAAAAGTAGCATTATGTATGCCAATTGAAATTCACCATGAAATATATATCATCCACAGATCCAAAAATACTCATTTTCCTGAACATCAATTTATGTTGTTCAACTAGAAAGCTGACCCATATGTTGAATTTTCAGTTCCAACAGCGTTTAGTAGGAGTGATCTTTTTTTACAGTTTGTATCTGCCAAGTCAGCCACCTCACAAAATGTATGTGTGATACCAGGTAGAATTCAATATGTGCATAAAAAAATACATGTGCTGAATAGACTACAGAGAAAGGGAGACAGTTATTCACATATTTGTTAACTTTTAAAACACATAAAGAACTGTTTCAATAAAAATTTGCTAGATTTATAGCACCTACCATTTATCATAGGAAAGGCAAGTCCAACTATACACCATGCCTCCTGTGAACCTATTGTATTTCTATTTTGTTTGGGTTATTTTTCTCCATCATATTAAGATTAGAAGTAAAAGTCTAGAAGGGAATTTGTTAGTGTCAGGGATTCAGTATTTCGAATGGAAAATTGGAAAATGTATCCAATGTGTATGCAAATATGTGCTACACAAAAATCTTCCCACTCTCATTCAGAACAATGCCTTTGCATTACCTTCGCCCCATGTAAGACACAATTAGAGGAGAAGAGTTAGAAAATCTGTGAATACATTCCTGTTATAGAAAATGCTCAGGAGTTCACAAATTTGGAGGTGGTAGAGGAGTTTCCAAAAGTAAGGGACAGGGTAAACACTCCACAAACATGAAGCTCTGCTGGCCTAACATCTGGAGAAACTACCTCTGAGGGTGAGCACTTGAAATATATTTTGTTGTCAGGAGCATTAGCTTCCTTTGTAGTGAGACCATCAAAGCTGGGTCTGCATCTATGTGACATGGATGACATGGTTTCTTATTTTCCGATGAACATGAGGAAGCAGTGCTGAATTTTCTCTTTGTAGGTAAACTGTGGCCACTGAGGGCAAGTGTCTCCTCATCTGGACTGTGAAGCCATTTGGTCATCCTCCACTCTTTGTGGTGTTTTTTGCTGTTGCACTAGGAGTGTGGTATTTGCTTCATGAAATAAAAAGAGTTCAACTGGGACACAGTGCTGTAGGGAGTTCTTTCAGTTGTGGTGGGTTGGGTTCTGTTGGAGAATGCACCAACCAGGCTTCTATCCCACATAGCTTGCAACATTGACCATAGCAACCTGATTCTGAACATTGCCCTGAAACCTCTCCATATAACAAGATTCTTTTACATATAAGGGTCTACTGGCTGCAAAATGTCAGTCACAAGTTATTTGGACACCAATGGCAGATAAACATGGCCACACAAGAGATATTTTATCACACACCTGCCCACCACGGCTCTAGGAACACTACTCATCAGGTTCCAACTTACTTGCATCTCTGTTATACACCATTTTCATGAAACCCAGTCAATAAAGGCAATGTCTTGTATTCTCATGATCAGCTAGAGGACATCCAAAGGTTCTCCTGTGACACCTAGTCTTGGGAATTTCAAAAATTTCATGGTATTCATCTAGCCATTATTCAAGGAAGAAGTTGTAGGCACTGTGGGTTTCAATTCATTCATTAACCATTAAATGTTGAGTAAGCTCACTTCAATGAAAGCTCTGGAGAACTCTCAGAGGCAAGGCTTCCCAAAGGGTGGCCAAAAGGTCACATGAAGCCAGGCCCATTGAGGTCTACAATGTGAGGTCCATGTGTGTTTTCACTCTCAACTATGGCTGCCAAGTCTTTCAGAATAAAATCATGTGATATCCTGGCTGAGATTCCCTTTGCTCTGTGGAAAGCCAACTTGGGCGTAGATCTCACTTTCCAAGGGCGACTCTCATGCATGGCCTTCTAAAAGCCCAACACAATCCATGGCAATACTTCTCTGAGGTCAATTCCAGAACTCAGTCTCTATGTTGAATCACACAAGAGTTCAAGCCCAGGTGTACCCAGTCATCTCTTCCTACCGCCATACAAATGTTCACAGTTAAAACCAAAACACCCCAACATGGCCCTCATCTTCTTCCATGTAGACACTCATCATAACCTCCGGCTGGAGGTTTCCATGAGGTACACAGCCCACGTCCGTGTCCAAAATAAGCTCCCTTGCCCCTCATTTGCCTAACATCAGGGTTGCCTGGACTGCCTTCCTGTGAAACAGAAGTGAAAAAATAGGCCTGGCGTTAATACTGCTCTACTTTTCCAACTTGAGGCCTACTGAGTGTGGGGTTTAGATTCTTTATGTAAATTCATATTTTTTGTTGTTGTACTTTAACTTTTTAATATGTTTTCATTTTTTAAATATTTTTATTTTATTATTATTATTATTTTAAACTTTAATTTACATCTTTTAAATGATCATTATTTTTAAATTTTTTTCTTTCTTTCTTTCTTTTCTATTTTTTCTTTTGTCTTATCATTTCTTTTCAATTTTCTGATTTCCCCTTCCTCGAATTCTACCTGCCTATTCTCATTCTCTTTAGTGACTTCTTCCCTTTCTTTCTAATATCTTTTCTTCCAAGCATCAAATAAATTTATAAGAGTAAGCAGTAACTCAACAGTCAAACAGAGCAAGAAGTAACATGAGCAGCACAAAAAATCAAGGAAGAAAATAAGTACAAACAACGAAGGACAGCCAAAATATTCAGGAGGACCTATAGTCATCAGAAAAATGGTCATATAAAGAACTCAAGGAATACCTTAGACAGATGGAATTGAAACTTAAAGAGGATACGAGACAGCAAATCCAAACAGTGAAAGAACACATTGAAAATGAATTACATAAACAGATAAAAGAAGAAGTCATGCATCTTTATCAGGAGATAGAGATTATAAAAAAATCAAACAATAATTCTAGAAATAAAGGAAACGATAAACCAAATTAAAAAGTCAATTGAGAGTATCACTAACACTGTGGAGCAAGTAGAAGACAGAATGTCAGATAATGAAGACAAAATATATCATCTTGAAATGAATCTAGCCAACACAGAAAGGCTGGTAAAAAATCATGAGTAAAACATCCAAGAGATATGGGATAACATAAAAAAAAAATTAATGAGTCATCTGGATAGGTACACAGATTCAAACCAAGGGAATTAGTAATCTATTGAATGAAATAATTACAGAAATATTTCCAGAAATACAAAGTAAATAGATATACAAATTGGACATGCTTACAGGACACGGAGAACACAAAATCACAGTAGACCAACACCAAGACACATTGTTATGAAGATATCCAATATACAAAACAAAGAGAAAATATTAATAGCTCTAAGAGAAAGGAGGCAGATTACATTAAGGGGTAAACCAATAAGGTTGAGAATGGATTTTTCATCACAGTCGCTGAAAGCGAGAAGATCCTGGAGCAACGTATTTCAAACACTGAAAGACAATGAATGCCAACCAAGAATTCTGTATCCAGCAAAATTAAGCTGCAGGTATGACGATAAAATAAAAATATTTCATGATAAACAAAAGGTAAAAAAATTTGTAGCCAGAAAACCAGCATTGCAAAGCATCTTGAGCAAAACAATACACGAAGAAGAAATGAAAATCAACAACCAAAACCATCAGTGGGAAGTGCCTCAGTAATGACTGAGGGTGGGGGAAAAGCTAATCATGCAGAAACAAACTAAATTAAAAAAAAAAAGATGAATCATCAATCATGAGCGGCAGTACAAACCATATATCAATAGTGACTCTAAATGTTAATGGCTTAAACTCTCCAATAACGCGACATAGGCTGGTAACTTGGATTAAAAATGAATCCAACAATATATTGCCTCCAGGAGGCACATCTGAATGGAAAAGACATACACAGGCTGAAGGTGCAAGTTTTGGAAAAAATATACCATGCAACGCTCCCCATAAGCAAGCAGGGGTGGCCATGCTCATATCGAATAAAATCGACTTCAAGACTAATTTAATCAAAAGGGATAAGAAAGGACATTATATACTGTTAAAAGGAACCATTCATCAACAAGACATAAAAATTATCAATATTTATGCACCAAATAATGGTGCTGCAATGTTCAAAAAACAAATTCACCTCAAGTTCCAGAATGAAATAGACCACAACACAATAATTATGGGTGACTTCAACACACCTCTCTCACCATTGGACAGATCCTCCAAACAAAAGTGAATAAAGAAACTATAGAACTCAATATCACAATCAATAACCTAGACTTAACTGACATATATCGAATATATCAATCATCATCAAGTGGATATACTTTTTTCTCAGTAGCACGTGGATCCTTCTCAAAAATAGACCATATATTATGTCATAGGGCAACCCTCAGTAAATATACAGGGGTTGAGATAATACCATGAATTTTTTCTGATCATAATGGAATGAAACTGGAAACCAATGATAAAAAAAAGGAAGGAAAAATCCTACATCACATGGAAAATGAACAATATGTTACTGAATGATCAGTGGGTTACAGAAGATATAAAGGAGGAAATCAAAAAATTCTTAGAGATACATGAAAATACAGACACAATATATCAGAATCTATGGGACACAATGAAAGCAGTTTTAAGAGGGAAATTCATCGCCTGGAGGTCATTCCTGAAAAAAAGTAAAAACGAACAAATAAATGAGCTCACACTTCAACTCAAAGCCCTAGAAAAGGAAGAGCAAAACAACAAAAAATGTAGCAGAAAGCAAGAAATAATTAAAATCAGAGCAGAAATCAACGAAATTGAAACAAAAGAAAATATTGAAAAAATTAACAAAACTAAAAGGTGGTTCTTCGAAAAAATAAATATGTTCGACAGACCCTTAGGCATGCTAATGAAGAGAAGAAGAGAGAGAACTCAAATTACTAACATATGGGATGAAAAAGGCAATATTACAACAGATGCTTCCGAAATACAGAAGACAATTAGAAATTATTTAGAAAACCTATATTCCAATAAAATAGAATATAGTGAAGACATCGATAAATTTCTTAAGTCATATGATATTCCCAGACTGAGTCAGAAGGATACACACAATTTAAACAGACCAATGTCAATGGATGAAACAGAAGAAGCAATCAAAAGACTACAAACCAAGAAAAGCCCAGGAACGGATGGCTATACAGCGGAGTTTTACAAAACATTTAAAGAAGATTTAATACCAATACTTTTCAAGTTATTTCAGCATAGAGAAAAAGAGGGAGCTCTTCCAAATTCATTCTATGAGGCCAACATCACGCTGATTCCGAAATCAGAAAAAGACACCTCAAAGAAAGAAAACTACAGACCAATATATCTGATGAACCTACATGCAAAAATCCTCAATAAAACTCTGGTGAATCGAATACAAAGGCACATCAAAAAAATTATGCACCATGATCAAGTAGGATCCATAGCTGGGATGCAAGGATGGTTCAATATACGGAAATCAATAAATGTTATTCACCACATCAATAGACTTAAAGATAAGAACCATATGATCATCTCAATAGAAGCAAAAAAAGCATTTGACAAAGTACAGCATCCCTTTATGTTCAAAACATTAGAAAAAATAGGGATAACAGGAAGTTACCTCGACATTGTAAAAGCTATCTATGCTAAGCCTCAGGCTAGCATCATTATGAATGGAGAAAAATTGAAGGCATTTCTTCTAAAATCTGGAACAAGACAGGGATGCCCTCTCTCACCACTTCTATTCCATATAGTTCTCGAAACACTGGCCAGAGCAATTAGACATACTAAACAAATAAAAGGCATAAAAATAGGAAAATAAGAACGCAAATTATCACTATTTTCGGGTGACATTATTCTATACATAGAAGACACAAAAAGGTGTACAAAAACTACTAGAACTAAAAAATGAATGACCTGCGACCCACCGGCAGGTCAGGCCCAGAAACCTGCAGAGGGGCACAGCTGCCCCACCCACCTGCAAGGTAGGCGATACCGTGACCACTGATAAAACAGGCCCAGTGGCCGTCTGACACATCACCCCGTTTGGGGGAGGGGCAGAGCCACCACCAGCACCTGTTAGGTAGACAGACCTGCAAACGACAGACAGAACAGGCCTAGCGGCCAGCAGAGGTGCAGAGCCGCTTCTCACGCATGCAAGGGAGGCGAACCTGTGACCACCGAAAGAACAGGCCCACCGAAAGTAGAGGCACAGCAGCCTGCCGGCGTAGTAGGCACATTGCCCCAATTGGAGGAGGGGCAGAACCACCGCCAAAGCCTGCGAGGGAGACTTTGCAACTATATAAGAGCAATATAAATATATAGGGGGAAAATCAATAACAAAACAGTTTCACCAAGCAGAAAGAAACGCGATCAGTATGAAAAGACAAGGAAAGAAAGGACCACAAGCAATGCAGGTCAACTCAACTTTAGAAGAGGTAATATCTGCAGCAGATGGAATGTCAGATAAAGAATTCAGGATATACATGCTTCAGATTATCTGGAGTCTCAAGGAAGACATTAGACAGCATAATCAGACAATGAAAGACCACTTCGAGCACTTCGAAAATGAATTACATAAACAAATACAAGAAGCAAAAGATCAATTATACAGGTAGATCAAGGTTATAAAAAACAAACAAACAGAAATCCTGGAAATTCAGGAAACAATAAACCAAATTAAAAACTCAATTGAGAATACTACCAGCAGAGTAGAACACTTAGAAGATAGAACATCAGAAAATGAAGACAAAGTATTTCAACTGGAGAAGAACATAGACAGCTCAGCAAAGCTGTTAAGAAACCATGAGCAGAACATTCAAGAAATATGGGATAACATAAAGAGACCAAACTTAAGAGTCATTGAGATACAGGAAGGTATACAGTTCCAAACAAAAGGAATGAGCAATCTATTCAATGAAATAATACGAGAAAACTTCCCAGACTTGAAGAATGAGACAGAATCCCATATCCTAGAAGCCTACGGGACGCCGAATGTGCAAAATCATAAGAGATCCACACCTAGACACATTATAATGAAGATGCCCAACATACAGAATAAGGAGAGAATTTTAAAAGCTACAAGAGAAAGGAAGCAGATTACATTTAGGGGTAAACCAATCAGGATAACAGCTGATCTTTCAACACAGACTCTGAAAGCTAGAAGATCCTTGAATAACATATTTGAAACACTGAAAGAAAATGGGTTCCAACCAAGAATTGTGTATCCAGCAAAATTAAGCTTCAGTATGGAAGATGAAATTAAAACCTTCCATGATAAACAAAAGTGAAAAGAATTTGCAGCTAGAAAACCATCTCTTCAAAACATCCTCGGCAAAACATTGCAGGAAGAGGAAATGGAAAATAACAATGAAAACCAACAGCGGGAGGGAGTACAGTAAAGAGGGGGAATAATCAAAGAGGAAAACAAACCATGTTTAGTAACATAAATAAACCAATATGACTGGAAGAACAACCCATATCTCAATAATAACCCTAAATGTTAATGGCTTAAACTCACGAATTAAGAGACACAGGCTAGTAGAATGGATCACAAAACAAGACCCAACAATATGCTGCCTTCAGTAGACGCATTTGATAGGAAAAGACATACATAGACTGAAGGTGAAAGGTTGGGAAATATCATATCACTCTTATGGACTTCGGAAACAAGCACGAGTGTCCATACTCATATCAAATAAAATAGATTTCAAGCCAAAGTTAATCAAAAGGGATGAAGAGGGACACTACATACAGCTCAAGGGAACCATACACCAACAAGACATCACAATCATAAATATATATGCCCCAAACAATGGTGCAGCTATGTTCATCAAACAAACTCTTCTCAAGTTCAAGAGTCTAATAGACCACCATACAATAATTATGGGAGACTTCAACACACCTCTCTCACCACTGGATAGATCTTACAAAGAAAAGTTGAATAAGGAATCTATAGAACTCAATAACATAATTAATAACCTAGACTTAATTGACATATATAGAATATACCACCCAAGATCAAGCAGTTACACTTTTTTCTCAGCAGCACTTGGATCCTTCTCAAAAATAGATCATATATTATGTCACAGGGCAACTCTTAGACAATAGAAAGGAGTAGAGATAATACCATGCATCTTATCTGAACATAATGAAATGAAATTGAAAATCAACGATAAAAGAAGTAAGGAAAAATCATGCATCAATTGGAGAATGAAAAATAGGTTACTGAATGATAAATGGGTTATAGAAGACATCAAGGAGGATATTAAAAAATTCTTAGAGATAAATGAAAACACAGACACAACATATCGGAATCTATGGGACACATTGAAAGCAGTTCTAAGAGGAAAATTTATTGCTTGGAGTTCATTCCTTAAAAAAAGAAACAAACCAACAAATAAATGATCTAATACTTCAACTCAATGTCCTAGAAAAAGAAGAGCAAAACAACAGCAAAAAAGTAGAAGACAAGAAATAATTAAAATCATAGCAAAAATTAATGAAATTGAAACAAAAGGAACAATTGAAAAAATTGACAAAACTAAAAGTTGGTTCTTTGAAAAAATAAATAAAATTGACAGACCCTTAGCCACGCTAATGAAGAGAAGAAGAGAGAGAACTCAAATTACTCGCATATGGGATGAAAAAGGCAATATCACAACAGACACTTCAGAAATACAGAAGATTATCAGAAATTATTTTGAATCCTTATACTCCAATAAATTAGAAGATAGTGAAGGCATCGATAAATTTCTTAAGTCATATGATTTGCCCAGATTGAGTTAGGAGGATATTGACAACCTAAACAGACGAATATCAACTGAGGAAATAAAGAAACCATCAAAAGACTACCAACTAAGAAAAGCCCAGGACCGGATGGGTATACAGCAGAGTTTTACAAAACCTTTAAAGAGGAACTAATACCAATACTTTTCAAGCTATTTCAGGAAAATGAAAAACAGGGAGAACTTCCAAATTCATTCTATGAGTCCAACATCACCCTGATTCCTAAACCAGACAAAGACACTCCAAAGAAAGAAAACTACAGACCAATATCTCTAATGAACCTAGATGCAAAAATGCTCAATAAACTTCTCGCGAACCGGATACAAAAACATATCAAAAAAATTGTGCACCATGATCAGGTAGGATTTATCCCTGGGATGCAAGGTTGGTTCAATATACGAAAATCAATAAATGTTATTCACCACATCAATAGGCTTAAATATAAGAACCATATGATCATCTCGATAGATGCGGAAAAAGCATTCGACAAAGTACAGCATCCCTTTATGTTCAAAACTCTAGAAAAACTAGGGATAACAGGAACATACCTCAATATTGTAAAAGAAATCTATGCTAAGCCTCAGCCTAGCATCATTCTGAATGGAGAAAAACTGAAGGCATTCCCTCTAAAATCTGGTACAAGACAGGCATGGCCTCTCTTACCACTTCTGTTCAACATAGTTCTCGAATCACTGGCCAGTGCAATTAGACAGACAAAAGAAATTAAAGGCATAAAAATAGGAAAAGAAGAACTCAAATTATCACTATTTGCAGATGACATGATTCTATACCTAGCAGACCCAAAAGGGTCTACAAAGAAACTATTAGAGCTAATAAATGAATTCAGCAAAGTGGCAGGATATAAAATCAACACGCATAAATCAAAGGCATTCCTGTATATCAGCGACAAATCCTCTAAAATATATATGAGGACAACCACCCCATTCACAATATCCTCAGAAAAAATAAAGTACTTGGGAATCAACCTAACAAAAGAGGTGTAAGACTTATACAATGAATACTACAGAACCCTAAAGAGAGAATTGAAGAAGATCTTAAAAGATGGAAAAATATACCCTGTTCATGGATAGGTAGAATTAACATCATCAAAATGGCGATATTAACAAAAGTTCTCAATAGGTTTAATGCAATGCCAATCAAAATCCCAATGGCATTTCTTGTAGAAATAGAGAAAGCAATCATGAAATTCATATGGAAAAATAAAAGACCCAGAATAGCAAAAACATTGCTAAGCAGGAAGTGTGAATCAGTCGGTATAGCTATACCAGACTTCAAACTATACTACAGAGCAATAGAAACAAAAACAGCATGGTACTGGTACCAAAACAGGCGGGTGGACCAATGGTACAGAATAGAGGACACAGAAACCAATCCACAAAACTACAACTATCTTATATTCGATAAAGGGGCTAAAAGCATGCAATGGAAGAAGGCTAGCATCTTCAACAAATGGTGTTGGGAAAACTGGAAATCCATATGCAACAAAATGAAACTGAATCCCTTTCTCTCACCATGCACAAAAGTTAACTCAAAGTGGATCAAGGAACTTGATATCAAATCAGAGACATGGCGTCTGATAGAAGAAAAAGTTGGCTATGATCTACATACTGTGGGGTCGGGATCCAAATTCCTCAATAGGACACCCATAGCACAACAGTTAATAACTATAACCAACAAATGGGACTTACTCAAACTAAAAAGTTATTTTCTCAGCAAAAGAAACAATAAGAGAGGTAAATAGGTAGCCTACGTCCTGGGAACAAATCGTTACTCCTCACACTTCAGACAGAGCCCTAATATCCAGAATATACAAAGAACTAAAAAAATTAGACAATGAGATAACAAATAACCCAATCAACAAATGGGCCAAGGACCTGGACAGAAATTTCTCAGAGGAGGACATACAATCAATCAAGAAGTATATGAAAAAATGCTCACCATCTCTAGCAGTCAGAGAAATGCAAATAAAAACCACCCTAAGATACCATCTCACTCCAGTAAGATTGGCAGCCTTTAGGAAGTCAAACACCAACAAGTGCTGGCGAGGATGTCGGGAAAAGTGTACTCTAGTACATTACTGGTGGGACTGCAAATTGGTGCACCCAATTTGGAAAGCAGTATGGAGATTTCTTGGAAAGCTCGGGATGGAACCACCATTTGATCCAGCTATTCCCCTTCTCGGTCTATTCCCTAAAGACCTAAAAAGAGCACACTATAGGGCCACTGCTACATCCATGTTCATAGCAGCACATTTCACAATAGCAAGACTGTGGAACCAACATAGATGTCCTTCAATAAAAGAATGGATAAAAAAATGTGGCATTTATACACAATGGAATATTACTCTGCATTAAGAAATGACAAAATCATAGAATTTGGAGGGAAATGGATGGCAGTAGAGCAGGTTATGCTAAGTGAAGCTAGCCAATCCCTTAAAAACAAATGCCAAATATCTTCTTTGATATAAGGAGATTAACTAAGAACAGAGTAGGGACGAAGAGCATGAGAAGAAGATTAACATTAAACAGGGATGAGAGGTGGGAGGGAAAGGGAGAGAGAAGGAAAATTGCATGTAAATGGAAGGAGACCCTCAGGGGTATACAAAATTACATACAAGAGGAAATGAGGGGAAAGGAGGAAAAATATAAGGGGGAGAAATGAATTACAGTAGATGAGGTAGAGAGAGAAGAGGGGAGGGGAGGGAGTGGGGGGATAGTAGAGGATAGGAAAGGCAACAGAATACAACAGTCACCAGAATGGCAATATGTAAATTAATGGTTGTGCAATTGATGTGATTCTGCAATCTGTATATGGGGTAAAAATGGGAGCTCATATCCCACTTGAATCAAAGTGTGAAATATGATATATCAAGAACTATGAAATGTTTTGAACAACCTACAATAAAATTAATTTTAAAAAAACCAGCATGGTACAGGTACCAAAACAGGCGGGTGGACCAATGGTACAGAATGGAGGACACAGAGATTAATCCAAAAAGCTACAACTATTTTATATTTGATAAAGGAGCTAAAAGCATGCAATGGAGGAAATATAGTATCTTCAACAAATGGTGTTGGGAAAAATGGAAATCCATGTGCAACAAAATGAAACTGAATTCCTTTCTCTCGCCATGCACAAAAGTTAACTCATAGTGGATCAAGGTGCTAGATATCAAATCAAAGACTCTGTGTCTGATAGAAGAAAAAGTTGGCTCTGATCTACATATTATGGGATCGGGCTCCAAATTCCTTTATATGACATCCATAGCACAAGAGTTAATAACAAGAATCAACAAATGGGACTACTTAAACTGAAAAGTTTTTTATCAGCAAGAGAAAGAATAAGAGAGGTAAATAAGGAGCATACATCATGGGAACAAATTTTTACTCCTCACACTTCAGATAGAGGCCTAATATCCAGAATATACAAAGAACTCAAAAAATTAGACAATAAGATAACAAATAACCCAATAAACAAATGGGTCAAGGACTTGAACAGACACTTCTCAGAGGAGGACATACAATCATTCATCAAGTACATAATAAAATGCTCACCATTTCTAGCAGTCAGAGAAATTCAAATCAAAATCACCCTAAGATACCATCTCACTCCAGTAAATTGGTAGCCATTATGAAGTCAAACAACAACAAGTGCTGGCAAGGATGTGGGGTAAAAGATACTCTTGTACATTGCTGGTGGGACTGTAAACTGGTGTGGCCAATTTGGAAAGCAGTATGGAGATTCCTGGGAAAGCTGTGAATGGAACCACAATTTGACTCAGCTATTGCCCTTCTCTGACTATTCCCTGAAGACCTTAAAAGAGAGTAATACAGGGATACTACCACATGGATTTTCATAGCAGTACAATTCACAATTGATACACTGTGGATCCAGCCCAGATGCCCTTCAATAGATGAATGGATAAAAAAATGTGTCATTTATACACTATGGAGTATTACGCAGCACTAACAAATGACAAAATCATAAAATTTGCAGAAAAATGGATGGCACTGGAGCAGATTATGCTTAGTGAAGATAGCCAATCCCTAAAAAATAAATACCAAATGTCTTCTTTGATATAATGAGAGCAACTAAGAACAGAGCAGGGAGCAATAGCATGAAGAAAAGATTAACTTTAAACAGAGACATGAGGTGGGAGGGTAAGTGAGAGAAAAGGGAAATTGCATGGTAATGGAGGGAGACCCTCATTGTTACACAAAATTACATATTGTTGTGAGTGGGATGGGAAAATAAACATGGAGTGAAATAAATTACAGTAGATGGGGAAAAAAGAGAAGATCGGAAGGAAGGGGAGGGGAGATAGTAGAGTATAGGAAAGGTAGCAGAATACAACAGTAGCTAATAGGGCATTATGTAAAAATGTGGATGTGTAATCGATGTGATTCTGTAATCTCTATTTGGGCTAAAAATGGGAGTTCATAAGCCACTTGAATCTAATGTATGAAATATTATATGTCAAGAGATTTTTAATGTTTTGAGCAACCAATAAAAGAAAAAAAGTAGCAATATATATGCCAATCGAAATTCATCATGAAATATAGATAATCCACAGATCGAAAAATATTCATTTTACTGAACATGGATTAATGTATAATGTTATTCAACTAGGAAGCTCACCCATAGGTTGAATTTTCAGTTCCAACAGCATTTAGGAGGAGTTATCCTTTCTCACAATTTGCATCTGCCAATTCAGTTACCTCACAAGTATGTACGTGTGGTACCAGGTAGAATTCTATATGTGCATATAAAAATACATGTGCTGAATTGGCTACAGAGAAAGGGAGACAGGAATTCACATATTTGTTAATTTTAAAAACACATGTAGAACTATTTCAACAAAAAAATGACTAGATTTATAACTCCTACACTATATAATGCAAAAGGCAATTGTAACAATACACCATGCCTCCTCTGAACTGCTTGTATTTCTATTCTGTTTGGGTTATTTTTCACCATCATATTAGAATTATTAGTCAGAGTATAGTAGGGTATGTGTTAGCTTCAGGACTTCAGTATTTCAAATAGAAAATTGAAAAATGAATCGAATGTGTATGTAAATATGTGCTACACAAAAATCTTCCCACTCACATTCAGAACAATGCCTTGATATTACCTTGGCCCAAGTAAGACACAATTAGAGTAGAAAAGTGTGAAAATCTGTGAATACATATCTGGAATGGAATATGCTCGGGAGTTCACAACCTTGGTGGTGGTAGAGGAGTTTCCAAACGTAAAGAACAGTGTAAACACTCCACAAACATGGAGCTCTGCTGGCCTAAGACTTCTTGGAAAACTGCCTCTGAGGTTGGGCACTTGAAATATATGTTGTTGTCATGAGCTTTAACTTCCTTTGTAGTGAGACAATCAAAATGGGTCTGCATCTATGTGACCTGGAAGACATGGTTTCTTATATTCCAATGACCATGAGGCAGCAGTGCTGAATTCTCTCTTTGTATGTAAACTGTGGCCACTGGAGGCTAAGTGTCTCCTCGTGTGGACTGTGAAGACATTTGGTCATCCTCCACTTTTCGTGGTGTTTCTTGCTGCTGCACTGGGAATTTGGTATTTGCTTCACCAAATACAAGGAGTTCTACTAGGATACAGTGCTGAAGGGAGTTCTGTCACGTGTGGTGGGTCAGGGTCTGCAGGAGAATGCACCAACCAGGCTTCTATCCCACACAGCTTGCCCCAATAACCATAGTAAACTGATTCTGAACATTGCCCTGAACCTCTCCATATAAAAAATGCCTTTACATATAAGTGTCTGATTTCTGCACTATGTCAGTCATAATCCATTTGGAAGCCAATGGCCGATCCACATGGCCCCACCATGGTGTTTTATCACACACCTGCCCACCACTGCTCTAGGCCCACTAATCAGCAGGATACAAATTACTGGCATCTCTGTTCTACACCATTTTCATAAAACCCAGTAAAACAAGGCATTCTCTGGTATACACATGATCAACCACAGGACTTCCAAAGATTCTCCAGTGCCACCTGGTCATGGAAATTTCAAAAATTTCATGGTATTTATCTAGCCATTTTTCAAAGATTAAGTTGGAGGCACTGTGGGTTTCAAATCATTCAGGAACCATTAAGTGTTGAGAAAGCTCATTTCAATGAAAGCTCTGGAGAACACTCACAGGCAAGGCTTCTCAAAGAGTTGCCAAAAGGTCACATGAAGCCAGGCAAATTGAGGCCTACAATGTGAGGTCCATGTGTGTTTTGACTCTCAACTATACCTGCCAATCTTTCAGAATAAAATCATGTGATATCCTGGCTGAGGTTCCCATTGTTTTGTGGAAAGACACCCTGGGCCTAGATCTCAGTTTCCATGGGTGAGTCTCATGCATGGCCTTCTAAAATCCCAACACAATTCATGGCAATACTTCTCTGAGTTCAGTTCCAGAACTCAGTCTCTAAGGGGAATCACGCCAGAGTTCAAGCCCAGGTGGAACCAGTCATTCCTACCAACCACCACAAAAATGACCACAATTAAAATCAAAACACTCCCACAGGGCCCTCATCTTCTTCCATATAGACACTCATCATAACCTCTGGCTGGAGATTTCTATGAGGGGCACAGCCTAAGAAAGTGTAAAAAATAAGCTCACTTGCCCCTCATTTGCCTAAAATCATGGTGGCCTGGACACTCCTCCTGTGAACCTGGAGTGATCAAATATTCCTGCTGTTAAAGTGTTCCGCTTCTCCAATTTGAGGCCTACTGGCTGTGAGGTATAGATTCTTTATGTGATTTGGAGTCATGAGAAAACCCAAGCACATATGGGCAAGCCTCTGCAGGGATTTGAAGAACTCATTTAATCCAAAGAATCCCTATTCTCACTTAATGGAGGTCAGGAATCTAAAACAAGAAGGCAAAAAAATTCATCCACAATGACTTCTCTTTTGGCCATTTCGGTTTGGGAAGCACATGGGATTTTTCTTTAGATCCATTGGGTGCTGAGAATCTAAGTCACAGCCTCACACAAGGACCAGAGACTGATTCAGACACATCCCATTCCAAAGCAATTAAGCAAAGAGCCACAGGTGAAGCCCATTCATTTCCATATGAAAACAGTTTTCTTCAGTCTTCACAAAGGGTTGGCATGAGGAAAAGACCTTCCTGAAATTCAGGGTAATTGAAACACAAGTAAGCAAATGGCCCAAGAAGGGTTTCTTCACTGAGACTTTACTGGTCACACTGATATCTGAGTTTTCTGAGATGCTCTCAATCTCTTCAGCTATCCAGTACATGGCCATGTCACAGAGCCTTGTGGTGTTACATATCTGGGACACAAAACCATGAGCGTATTCTGTAGAGTGGCCAGAATTCATGAAGAAAACAGTAACTTAAGAAGACAGTAGGTGTTGCCCATCCATAAGGCAAAGTGAAGTCCATTAATCTATTGGGCAGTATTAATGTGGGGAAGCTTTCTACTAGAGAAAACAAATCCATTGATGCATTCTCTTTTCTAATGTCTACAACCACGGATACAGTGGGATACACAGACATAGAAACCCTCACAATGTCAAAGGACTTACTAGAAACAGTTCACTCCACACCAGAAAAAAACGCCTTTCCTACCTATTCTCAGAACATGAGAAAAAAACCACAAACTCACACCCACAACGGCAAAGCCACCTCCTTCCCCCAAGTAGGTCTGTGACTATCCAGAGTGTCTTCTGACTGGTGGGCCATATTATGTTCCCCCGAAATGGCCTGTCCTCTCTCAGATCTGGTCTCCTTGGCCAACTATGTGAAGTTGTCAGGAGACAGCGGTGAGCCACTACCTGCTTTCTCAGGGAAGGTGCCTCTTCAGAGCTCTGCTGGCAATTGGCCATCCTCACATCAGTAGGTACCAAGAAAGACTGACTCTGTCCTTGGAAAAAGCAAACAAGTTAGCCCAATGGGACTAGGACTGGGACTGGCTCTGGGTGCCTGTCTTCCTGGATCACAAGTTCAGAGAATTCAATCACCAAGGAAGTGAGGAGAGGTCACTTCCTTCAGGAACTGAATGAGGTCACTGCCTTGAAAACCACTTTGTCCTAACAGTTGCTTCCAAGGGTCCCATGAGATGGAGGCTGCCCCAACATCCTCTGACACATTCAGAAGTTAGAATGGAATATCAACCTTAGGCACCCAGGTACAGCTCTCCACACAGGCCTGGTTTCTTCCAACTTCTTTACAATAAAAAAAGAGAGGCTGACTTAGACCCATCAATTCATCCTGACCAGGTTGTTTGCCATGGAAGATTTCTATTGCTCTCTCAGGTCCAACATAGCTGCATAAATCTTCTCCAAGGATCATTTCTGCATGGATCTTTGAGGTTCTCAGAAGGTGGAAGATCACCTACATTCCTATATTGTAAGACCAACTCTGTCCCTGCTCTTCTGTAAGTTATATTGATGGAACAGTGTATGTTTAGGGTTAATAACATGTTTGATTTGGGTTAGGAATCATTTTGCGAGATGAATAATGGTATTGGCAACCTTCGATATTTACAAGAGTATATAGGTGAAATATAAGTATGAAAGCAGAAAATTAGGAAAGATTTGAAGCCCAGAAGGGAATTGGACCCTTAAGTGGTATACTTAGCTTTGAGTTATGTGCTGCACAGTTGTCTCAGATAAATCAATATACAATGGCATAGGACCTTGTACCTTGGATGATTGAATGTTGAAGAGAACATCCAGTCAAAAAGCGATATTCAGTACGATGAGGAAGGTAGTAGTTAGGTTTAGAATGAAGAGTGAGTATTGGATTTGAACAAAAAGTTCTTTAGCAATAGGGTTTCGGTTAGAGAGTGAGTGTTAATGTCAGCACATGTGAAGAGTCAGTCACAATGATGAACTGGGAAAAATATGAGGGAAAGCAGATATCAATAAAGACATTAGAAAATCAAGCAAAGTACAAAGTGAGTGATAGGATTAGACATTTTCAACAGGCTTGAGGTTGAATATATAATCTTAGGAAGAATCAAATATGTAGTCACCAATAGGATTGACATTTGAGAGCATTAGGCAACCTGGACATAGATGTTTTTAGTAATCCATGCTCACTTTCCATTTAGGCATTGGTACAATTGAAAGTGTGACCTTTGCTTTTTGTGTCCAGAATATTTCTGTGATAAAATGTATATGTATATCACGTGACATGAGTATTTCTTCCACCATTTCCAGGAGCAATATTTTGAAGACATATAAATTTGTATTGGGGTACAAATAGGTATACCCTCTGTCTATGAATATAGCAATAACGCATGAATAGACCATACTGGGAATAAATAATATAACTGGATCCACTTTAAATAATGGATTGAATGGATATCTGAAAATATATAAGAAATGTTATAAAGATGCACAATCAATCATTCCAACCAGTTATATATCTAATGGTCATCTTAGGGTTATGTTTTATCATGAAGGATGTGTGAGTTTTGCTTAAAAATTGATCATGGAAATTGAAAATAATATATTTGAAAAAAGTCTCATGAAAAGACCAGTCAAGAAACATAGGGAAATACATGTGTTCTGGAGCAAGAAGTGATTGAAAGTGAAACAAATGCCTATAAATTTGCTAAGTAGTGGATGAAATATATATCCTATGATGTGCATAAACTGAAGAAATAGTAATGTACCAGTGTTGAATAATAATTAATGTCAAAATACACATCATGTCCCATAGGAATCTACTAGCATTGATGTTAAACTAGGTCAGTTAATGTAGAAATACTAGGATTTGTTTGCACCTTTCACTGAAGTTAGTTTTCAGTACTAGGAAACAAATATGTATTTCAGGTGGATGAATATTTCTGAGAATAATCTTGTGAAAAGTTGATTATTAATTCACATACATGAACATGAATGAATTTAGGGAGTGTATATAAGACACATATATTTCATATTTTGAAAAATCTGGAGATTTATTTTGTATATATATATATATATATATATATATATATATATATATATATATACATACACACACACACACACAAACAAAGACATTCAAAAGTAGAATTATATATGCCAATCGAATTTCACCATGAAATATATATCATCCACAGATCCAAAAATATTCATTTTACTGTACATGGATTTATGTATAATGTTATTCAACTAGGAAGCTCACCATTAGCTTGAATTTTCAGTTCCAACAGCATTTAGGTGGAGTAATCTCTTCTCACAATTTGTATCTGCAATGTCAGGCACCTCACAAAAATGTACGTGTGATATCAGGTAGGATTCTATATGTGTATATAAAAATTAATGTGCTGAATAGGTTACAGCGAAAGGGAGATAGGAATTCACATATTTGTTAACTTTAATACACATATAAAACTATTTCAATTAAAAAATGACTAGATTTATAACACCTACCTTTTATCTTGCAAAAGGCAAGTCCAATATACACCATGCCTCCTCTGAACTGCTTGTATTTCAATTCCGTTTGGGTTATTTTTCTCCATCATATTAGTATTTGTAGTTAGCGTCTAGAAGGGTATGGGTTATTGTCAGGAATTCAGTATTTCAATTGGAAAATTGGAAAGTGAATCCAATGTGTATGCAATTATGTGCTGCACAATATTCTTCCCACTCTCATCCAGAACAATGGCTTGACATTAACTTCGCCCCAAGTAAGACGCAATTAGAGAAGAAGAGTTAGAAATTCTGTGAATACATATCTGGAATGGAAAATGCTCAGGAGTTCACAACCTTGGAGGTGGTAGAGGATTTTCCAAAAGTAGGGGACAGGGTTGATCACCCAACATGATCTTTCATTAAAATTGTGAGCCATCTTGCCACAAAGCCATGAAAAGATAATTTTTGCTTTACTATAAATTACTGAAAATTCTGAACCTGCTTAGAATGCCTGACCATGTTTTGAACTCACCCATGCCTGGCTCTCTGACCAGAAAACGGCCCTCTCTGAAACTTTAATGACACCTCATAAATATTCGCCTTCCCTGGCCAGACAATGACCCTCTCTGAGGCTCTAATGGTCCTCATAATTTCTGATGCTGGGGCCAGAAAAAACAAATGTAAACTACAATTAGTGTGATGCTTGTCAAAGTTCTGTTTTCTGTAACCCCCCTTTTGTGTAACTTTCTGGGCTATAAAGCTGGGCTGTAGGAAAGGTGGGGTTGCTGTCTTGTTCCCGCCATTTTGAGAGGGAGAGGCAGCCCGGCTGCTTGAAATATTAAGCTTGCCTTAATTTGATTTTAATTGGAGTCAGTGGTCTTTTCTTGTGTCCTGGACTAACATTTTGGAGTTCCCCAGCAACATGACCCGACCAGATCACAAAGCCATACTGCTGGAAATTCTGAAGCTGGCCTATCCTCCAGGACTCCAGGCTGGAGAGCCAAGTTCCAAGGCCTTGGAATGAGCCTTCAGTCCGTGGATCACTGCAGTGAACCATCGCACTAAAACTATTATCAAGCACCTGGTGGAGGAGGCCTTCATAGGTAAGAGGCGCCTTTATAACATCTGATATCCGGTTAAGGGAGTTCTCTTCTGATGACAGAGAGGTGGCCTGGGAAGGCTCACATATACTCCTGTCCGGGACAGTAATAGGAATCCTTCTTTCCTCTGTTCTTTTCTGTAGGGAATACCTCTGAAAGTGTAGAGAGGTGCCGACTGGCACGCAGGAGCTCCTACCCCGGAGCTTTAGCAAGACGCTGCATTGCTCCTCTGGTTTTCTGTTTATTCGTCGAGTTTCTGTTTTTTTGTGTGTGTTTTGTTCTGTGTTCTAAATGTTTTTTATTTGTTTGTTTTTGTGCGTTTTGTTGTGTGATTTCTGTGGTAAAAACTTAAGGATATTGGACGTGAAAATGGGTAATAAAGCATGTAAGCCTGTCACCCCTTTGGACTGTGTTTTAAAGAAATGGGATGCACTATACCCCCCTTTGTTAAGCAGGATGAGAGAAGCCCCTAGCTGGCTGTCTGGAGCACACCCACTGCAGAGGGCAATGCCTGCTGGAGACCTAATAACTGAGTATCTCCCAGGTTAACAAGTGAAGCTCCTTTAAAACCCCTTGTCCCTCCAGATCAAGAGAGTCACAACTTTGGACAGAGTCCCCTGTTTTTATCCTTTGTTAGCAAAGCAGTAAACCTCCCTTTTACTTTTTCTCAAACCCTGTCCTTATATTAAATTGGTATTAATTGGCTTCAAGGTCCAGAACCGAAATTTAAGTTACAAATTTTGATACCCCCCCGACCCCGGAATTTTTGAGAGCTGACTACTGAAATGTTAGGAGATTCAGCGTGCTTGGGGTGGAACCAAACCAGAGGAGCTAATCCTGTTTAAGTAAAAGACGGGACTGAGGGACTCCCAGCAGCTGCCGAAGTCCTGTTGCTTCAGTAAATTCCCTCCTTCCTTCCCTGCACTGTAAGTATTATGCCACCTCTGTTTTCTTAAAAAAGAGAAAAAGAAAAAGGAGACACTAAATGCAGTAAAGTCACCATGGAGACCTTTGATATTACATTTCAGGTTGCCCCTCTGTGAAAACATCTGATGCCCTTGTGGGGACATCTATCATGCCACTGGTGTAGGAGATTTTTCTCTTATCTGCTGTTTTAAAGGCTTCTGTCCTGTCAGCCATAGTCTGGAGCTCCTTTCTGTCTGTCTTTTGTCTTTGTTTCTGGCCATTTAAGACATGTGCAATAATGTGTTGATATTATAAATTGTTTCTTGGGAATGATCTTAGCTGAATGTGTGTCTAAATGATGATGTTTTATTGTAACAATATGGTATCTGGATGGGTTTTTGTAGCATTGCTCAATCTTGCAGTTAAAAGTCGGGTTTAGGTAATTTTTTAGTTTATGATTTCAGATAATTCATGCCAGAGAACTTAAATACTTAAAATGGAAAACTAAAGAATTCTACTTCCAAGTTGGCAAGTAACTTCCCAATCATTTAGTCTTTTTTTTCACCAATTTTTAATTGGGTAGCCTGGGTAAATGTCACAGTGTGTCAGTGCATTAATTTGGACAAGGATAGTAAATCATAGTATGGTATCTGCTGACAAAACAAGATGTTAAGGTATAAAATTTTGAATTGTATCTTAAAATTGTATCATAATTTTCAACATCCTCACCTGAAAATTATGGTTAAAGTGCCTTAGGCCTGAGGTGTCCGCTCAGAATAGCAGTTTTGTCCAGCTCCTTCCAGAACTCAGCCAGGACTTATGTTGAAATGTAAATGAAAGAAGCCTACAAGCTCAGTAGGAGACTGATCTGATGTCTAAGTGGGAAAAAAAAAGGTAAATCGTATGGTATTTACTAATTACTGGCCAGTCATTTTTTCTAGGACTCTCATTTTTTTCCTTAGATTCTGTATTTTTTTTGAGCTCATTATTTTGATCCTAGAGAACTAGGTTAATATTTTTCTCATCAGTTCTATCTTTGACCAACAGTGGAGTTCTGAAACATTACAATGGAGATTTCACCTGTGAAAAGCTACAAGGCCTTACTATTATTATTTGTGCACACTTTTGTTATGTGTTGTATGTCCATATATCCATATGTTCGTATATCATATATATGATATACAAATTAACATATATAAGGAGCGATCATTAAAAAAAAGCACTCATGAAAACAAATTTTAAAAAGTGGATTCGAAGATCTTTAATTCACGTGAGTTAAATGGTTCACTTTAAATTTGGATAAACAAATAACAATAAATGTCTTTAAATTTAAGCTTACAAGTTTTTCTAGCTGCTCAAAAATCTAATAAAATATTAATGTCTATAAAATGTCTAATATGCTCTAATATGCCTTGGTTCTAGGACTTTTCCTTTAACAAAAAAATGGTTTACACTGTTCCATACATTTCTCTAATATTTTGATAAATAAGTGAAGTAAATTTGATATGGGATTACTCATTCATGAGTACTTTTGTTAGATATCTGATTGATTTAGTAAGGTCTGTATAAGTTTGTTCTAAAGTCTGTATAAGATTGTAAAAATCAGTCATGTGATAAAGCGACACAAATTTCTGAAAACAAAAGTTTACCCATAACATTGTGTTTATTTTTATTTTTCTAGAGCAAGCAACCATAAAAATTAAACAACTGATTAAATAAGAACTGTTATTTTAGAGCACTGTACTGGAATTTCTTTAAAAGCTAAATTTGGTTAATGTAAAAACATCAATGTCATTGTGATGCTATTAATGTGCTCATATCTTCCAGGTATACAAGTCTGTAAAGTAGAAACTTTAAAAGAGCATTACATCAAGCTGGTGTTCTGAAGTTGTATGGTAAAAAAAAATATATATATTGGGGATTTATTTACTTGTTATCAATAAGATATGTAAAGTTTTAAGTTACTTTTTACATTGGGGAAAAATTTAAATATATTTTTTAAGTTAATGAGCTCCTAATCTATGTAAAGGTTAAAAACTTTCAGCCTTTCTTTAATTCATGTTTTAAATGTGATATCATATGGTGTTAGCTAATGTTCATGTGACCTCAAACAATTTATGTAAACTGTGTAAGATGATAAATAAAAAAAAAGATCAGCTTTAGAACTAAAAGACTTAAGATTTATATAGAGCCCTGCCTTACCTGAGATAAGGCTCTGTGTCTCATCTTACAACATGTGAGAATAACTACGAAAGCAGTAGGTCAGATGTTATTTAATTTAAAGTTACGTTCAGAAGATTTTTTTTTTCTGTCAAGATTACTAGGATCTCAAAAAGGGGATATAATTTATAACTCAGCCAAAAATTCAGGGTAGCTATTACACGAACTAAGTATTTTTACTCTTGTTAATTTTATTTTGTAATTTCCTTATAAGTTAACTAAAGATTCCCTGTTAGTGTTTTACAAAAGAGTTGCTTTTGAACACAACATTGGTTAATTTAAGATAATAAGGCATCACCTACAAGACAGAAAAATACAGATCCAAATAATAAAAAGATAAATAATTTTAAATTATAGACATTAAAGCACAGTACTCTTAATATAAGGCTGTTAAAATTTATTTGCTGGATGTTTAAGATTAGGATTTAAAATTTAATTTAAATGAAAAGGGACAATAAAACAAATTTTGGCTCTTGACCTCTGAGTCAGTTTGTATCCAGGGAACAGGAGACTTCTCTAAAGAACTTTGCAACTCTCAGCCACATAAACTCCTGATCAGGAAGATTAATGAGGCCACTGGAGAACAGAAAGCCAATCAGTGCATTTTCTACGAAGAAGAGAGTCATCAGAGAAGGGAGATATTCCTGATGCTTCTGAGAGAAGCCACATGGTCAAGCAAGACCTGGAATCACCTAGCGCAAATGGCACTAGCAGAACTGAGAAGCTGCTCTCAAGTTTCCCCAGAAATGACTCCCATAAAATCTCAGCTGACTGTTAACAATAGATAGAAACAAAAGTCAGTTTTACTGCTTCATCTTAAACTCTTAGCAAAGACAGATAAACCCAAAATACAGCCATTCCTGGGCATTTTAAATAATAATAGTTATAATAATATTTTAACGTATACACTTTATGGTAGCCTCCCAAAATAAGTAAGACTGGAGGCTACAAAGAAAGATTCTCAGAGAGGAATGCCTGATGAGAATAAAAAGAGACTATCAAGAGGAGCTACCAGAGGCAGAAGTTTTTTGTTTAAGGCCTACAGATATTCCTAACCTACACAGGTAGGCTTGGTGTTTGCTAGTATGATTATCCAGCCCTGACTAACAGAATTAAAGGTTTCTCTATTACACACAGAGGTCATACTAGTAAAAGGAATTTGCAAGATCAGATGACATTAAATTATTAAACTGTATCTTATGGGGTGGGACAACTGTGACACTAAAAGTTAAATATTAAGTTGAAAGTCCTGATAACTGGGGATATTGAAGACAGATGAGGGGACATCTATACAGTGACTTGTTTCAGCAGCTGCAACATTTATTCAGTACTCATGGTTTTTGTTTCTCTCATAGAAGAACCCATCCCCAGATGACTTTACAAACTGTTCTACCACAACCAGACTTCAAACCGAACTGACTTCTAAAAGGCAACTCATGTCCCTCATGCTGTGCCCCCTCATGTCACCCTCTCTCAGCTCAGAAGAAGCCAAAATGAGTGGCGCCACTCTTCTTACAACAATGGAGCCAAAAATAAATAGACTTTCATTTTAAGTAATTAATTAAGTCAGGTAAAATCAGGGAGACTGGTTTTGTGTGAGTTCAAAAAATATGGAGACTGTTACGTGAGGTATTAAAATTCCCTCAGTGCTCTTCCCCTACCCTATCAAAGATTTGAAAGGGACACATTAGAAAAGGGGGGAATGATAGACCCAACCTGATCTTTTATTAAAATTGGGATCCATCTTGCCACAAAGCCATGAAAAGAAAATTTTGGCTTAACTATAAATTACACCAAATTCTGAACCTGCTTGCAATGCCTGCCCGTGGCCTTGAACTCACCCATGCCTGGCTCTTTGACCAGGAACAGCCCTCTATGAAACTTTATTGACACCTCATAAATACTGGCCTTCCCTGGCCAGACAATGACCCTTTCTGAGGCTCTAATGGTCTTCATAAATTCTGATGTTGGGGCCAGCAAATATATATATATATAAAAACTACGATTAGTTTGATGCTTGTCAAAGTTCTGATATTTTAACCCCCCTGTAGTGTAAAATTCTGGGTTATAAACCTGGGCTGTAGGAAATTTGGGTGGCTGTCTTGTTCCCACTGTTTTGGTAGGGAGAGGCCACCTGGGCAGTGGAAAATATAAGCTTGCTTTAACTTGATTTTAATTGGAGTCAGTGGTCTTTTCTTGCATCCTGGTCTAATAGGTAAATGCTATCAAACAAGGAGCTCTGCCAGCCTTAAGACTTCCTTAGAAACTGCCTCTGACGATGGGCACTTGACATATATGTTGTTGTCAGGAGCTTTAGCTTTCTTTCTAATGAGACCATCAAAGCTGGATCTGCATCTATGTGACCTGGAGGGCATGGTTTCTTGTTTTTCAAAGGACATGAGGCAGCAGTGCTGAATTCACTCTTTGTAGGTAAACTGTCGCCACTGAAGGCTAAGTGACTCCCCGTGTGGACTGTGAAGCAATTTGGTCATCCTCCACTTTTCGTGGTGTTTCTTGCTGCTGCACTGGGAATTTGTTATTTGCTTCACAAAATACAAGGAATTCAGCTGGGACACAGTGCTGGAGGGAGTTCTTTCACATGAGATGGGTCAGGGTCTGCAGGAGAATGCATCAACCAGGCTTCTATCCCACATAGCTTGTCCCCTTGACCATTGCACCTGATTCTGAACATTGTCCTGAAACATCTCCATATAACAAGATGCCTTATATGGAGAGTTATCAGACATATAAGTGATTCCTGGCTGCACAATGTCAGCCACAAGCCATTTGGAAGTCAATGGCAGATACACATGGCCCGACCACAGATGTTTTATCACACACCTGCACACCACAGCTCTGGGCCCACTACTCAGCAGGCTCCAACATACTGGTATCTCTGTTCTACATCATTTTCATGAAACCTAGTCAATCAAGGCACTGTCTGGTACACACTTCATCAGCAAGAGGACATTGAAAGGTTCTCCAGTGCCACCTGGTCATGAAAATTTCAAAAATTTCATGGTATTTATCTAGCCATTTTTCAAGGATGAAGTTGGAGAAATTGTGGGTTTCAATTCATTCAGGAACCATTAATGTTTGAGGAAGCACATTTCAAGGAAACTCTGGAGAATTCTCAGAGGCAAGGCTTCCCAAAGAGTGGCCAAAAAGACACATGAAGCCAGGCCCATTGAGGTCTACAATGTGAGGCCCATGTGTGTTTTGACTGTCAACGATGGCTGCCAAGTCTTTCAGTATAAAATAATGTGATGCCCTGGCAGAGATTGACAATGCTCTATGGAAAGCCACCCTGGGCATTGATCTCAGTTTCCAAAGGCAACTCTCATGCGTGGTCTCCTAAAATCCCAACACAATTCATGGCAATACTTCTCTGAGGTCAGTTCCTGAACTCAATCTGTAAGGGGAATCACACCAGAGTTCAAGCCCAGGTGGACCTAGGCATCTCTTCCAACCACCAAACAAATGACCACAATTAAAACCAAAACACTCCCAAATGGCCCTCATCTTCTTCCACATAGACACTCTTCATAACCTCTGGCTGGAGGTTTCCATGAGGGGCACAGCCCAAGACAGTTTTCCAAATGAACTCCCTTGCCCCTCATTTGCCTAAAGTCAGGGTGGCCTGGACTCCCTTCCTGTGAACCAATAGTGATCAAATAGTCCTGCTCTTAATACTGCTCTGCTTCTCTAATTTGAGGCCTACTGACTGTCTGGTATATATTCTTTATGTGAATTGGTGTCATGAGAAAACACAAGCCCTTATGTGCTAGCCTCTGTAGGGCTTTGAAGAACTGATTTGACACAAAGGATCCCTATTCTCACGTGATGGAGGTCAGGAAGCTTACAGAGGAAGGCGAGAGACTTCATCCACAATGACTGCTCTTTTGGCCATTTTCGTTTTGCATGCACACTTGGAAACTTTCTTTAGATCCATCAGGTGCTGAGAATCTAAGCCGCTGCCTCACACAGGGCAAAGAGGATGATTCAGCCACATCTCTTTCCAAAGCAATTAAGCAAAGAGCCACAGGTGATGCCCATTCATTTCCATTTGAAAACTCTTTTTTCTGGCTTCACAAAGGGGTTTCCTGAGGCAAAGATCTTCCTGACATTTAGGAAAACAGAACAATAGGTAAGCAAAAGGCCCAGTGCAGTGTTTTTCCACTGAGACTTTAATGGTCACACTGATATGTGAGTTTTCTGAGATGCTTCTATTCTCTTCAGCTATCCAGTACATGGCCATGTCACAGAGCTTGGAGGTGGTACATATCTTGGAAACCAAACCATGAGGCTATTCTGGAGAGTGGCCAGTATTCAGGAAGAAAACAAGAACTTAGGAAGATAGTAGGTGTTGCCCATCCATAAGGCAAGCCTCTCTCCATTCTTAAATTGTGCAGTATGAATGTTGGGAAGCTTTCTACTAGACAGGACACAACCATTGATGCATTCGCTTTTCAAATGTCTACAACCACAGATACAGTGGAATGCACAGACATAGAAACACTCGCGTTGTCAAACGACTTTCTAGAAACATTCCAGTCCAAACAAACAAACAGTCTTTCCTACCTATTCTCAGAAAAGAGACAAAACCACAAACTCACACCAACACCCACAACGGCACCTCCTTCCCCCAAGTATGTTGGTGAATATATTGAGTGTCCTCTGACTGGTGGTTCATACTATGTTCCCCCAAAATGGCCTGTTCTGTCTCAGATCTGGTCTCCTTCGCCAACTCTGTGAAGTTGTCAGGAGCCATGGTTGAGCCACTACCTGCTTTCTCAGAAAAGGCTCCTCTTCAGAGGTCTCCTGACATTTGGCCATTATCACTTCAGTAGGTACCAACAAAGACTGACTCTGTCCTTGGTAAATCCAAACAATTGAGACCACTGGGACTGGGACTGGGACTTACTCTGGGTGCCTGGCTTCCTGGATCCCAAGTTCAGAGTGTTCCATCACCAAGGAAGTGTGTACTGATATTTGCTTCTAAGGGTCCCAGGAGATGGAGACTGCCCCTACTTTCTGTGACAGTTTCACAAGTTAGAATGGTATATCAACAATAGGCACCCGGGAACAGCTCTTCTCACAGGCCTGGTTTGGTCCATCTTCTCTATATTAAGAAGAGAAAGGCTGATTCAGATACATCTCTTCATCCTGACCCGGTTGTTTAACATTGAAAATGACTTTTGCTCTCTCAGGTCCTTCATAGCTGCCTTCTTCTCCATGTATCATTTCTGCATGGACCTTTGAGGTTCTCATCAGGTGGAAGATACCCTACAATCCAGTATTGGAAGACCAACTCTCTCCCTGATCTTCTGTAAAGTTAGATTGAGGGAACAGTGTATGGTTAGGGTTAACAACATGTTCAATTGGGTTAGGAATAATTCTGCAGGATGAATAATGGTTATGGGAACATGTGATATTTACAAAATATACAGTTGAAATATAGGTATGAAAACAGAAATCTAGGTGAGATTTGATGCCCAGAAGGGCATTGGGCCCTTGATTGGGATACTTAGCTTTGAATTAATTTCTGCACAGATGTCTCAGATAAATCAATATACAATGGTATAGGATATTGTACCTTGGATGATTGAATGTCGAAGAGAACATGCAGTCAAAAAGGGATAGTCGGTAGGATTAGAAAGATAGACGGTAGTTTTAGAAAGATGAGTGAGTATAGGATTTGGACAAAATGGTCTTTAGCAATAGGGTTTCATGTAGAGAGTGAATGTAAATGTCAGCACATGTTAAGAGGCAGTCACAATGATGAACTGGGGAAAATATATATCAATAGAGACATTAGGAAATCAGGCAAAGTATAAGGTGAGAAATAGGATTAGACATTTTCAACAGGTTTGAGGTTGAATATATAATCTTATGAAGAAACAAATATGTAGTCACCAATAGGATCCACATTTGAGAGCAATAGGCAAACTGGACATGGATGATTTTAGTAATCCATGTTCAATTTCCATTTAGGCTTTAGTACAATCATAAGTGTGACATTTGCTTTTTGTTTCCAGAATATTACTGTGATAAAATGTATATGTAGATCAGGTGACATGAGTATTTCTTTCACCATTTCTAGGAACAGTATTTTGAAGACGTGTAAATTAGTATTTTGAATACAAATAGGTGTACACTGTGTCTATGAATATAGAAATAATGCATGAATAGACCATACTGTGAATAAATAATATAACTGGTTCCAACTTAAATAATGGTTCAAATTGATATCTGAAAATGTACAGGAAACCTTATATTGATATATATCCATTCATTCAAACCAGTTATACATCTAATGGTAATATTAGGGTTATGGTTTATCATGAAGAATGTGTGAGTTTTGCTTCAAAAGTAATTGTGGAAATCGAAAATAATGTGTTTGGAAAGAAGTCTCATGAAAAGACCAGTCATGTAACCTGGAGGAATACATGTGTTCTGAAGCAGGAAGTGATTGAAAGTGAAACAAAAGCCTTTAAATTTGTGAACTTGTGGATGAAATATATATCTTATGATGTGCATAAACTGAGGAAATAGTAATGTACAAGTGTTGAAAAAAAATGAACGTCAAAATACACATCATGTCCTATAGAAATCTACTTGCATTTATATTAACCTGGGTCAATTAGTGTAAAAATATTAGGATATGTATGCACAATTCACTTAACTTAGTTTTCAGTACTAGGAAACAAATACGTATTTCAGGAGGATGAATATGTCTTAGAATAATCTTATGAAAAGTTGATTATAAATACGCACTTAAATATTAATGAATTTAGGGAGTACATAATAAGATACATTTATTTCATATTTTGAAAACTCTGGAGAGTGTATATATATATATATATATATATATATATATATATATATATATATATATTAAAATACACACACAGAAATTAAAAAGTATTAATATACAAGCCAAATGAAATTCACCATGAAATATATATCATCCACAGATCTAAAAATATTCATTTTACTGAACATGAATTTATGTATAATGTTGTTCAGCTAGGATACTCACTCATAGGTTGAATTTTCCGTTTCAACAGTGTTTAACAGGAGTGATCTCTTCTCACAATTTGTATCTGCCAAGTGAGCCACCTCACAAGAATGTACGTGTGGTACCAGGTAGGATTCTATATGTGCATATAAAAATATATGTGCTGAATAGGCTACAGAGAAATGGAGACATGAATTCACATATTTGTTAACTTTAAAAACACATGGAGAAGAGTTTCAACAAAAAAATGACTAGATTTAAAACTCCTACCATATATAATGCAAAAGGAACGTCCAAATGTTAACCTTGCATCCTCTGAACTACTTGTATTTCAATTTGGTTTGGTCTATTTTTATCCATCATAATAGGATTTGTAGTCAGAGTCTAGTAGGGAGTGGGTTACTATGAGGGATTCAGTATTTTGAATGAATAATTGGAAAATGAATCCAATGTGTATGCAAATATGTGCTACAAAAAAATCTTCCCACTCTCATCCAGAACAATGCCTTGACATTACCTTAGCCCCAAGTAAGATACAATTAGAGGAGAAGAGTTAGAAAATCTAGGAATACATATCTGGAATGGAAAATGCTCTGGAGTTCACAACACTGGAGGTGGTAGAGGAGTTTCCAAAAGTAATGGAGACTGTAAAAACTCCACAAACATGGAAGTGTGCAGGCCTCAAGACATCTGGGAAACTGTCTTTGAGGTTGTACACTTGAAATATATGTTGTTTTCAGGAGCTTTAGCTTCCTTTTTAGTGAGACCATCAAAGCTGTGTATGCATCTGTTACATGGAGGACATGGTTTCTTATTTTCCAATGAACATGAGGTAGCAGTGCTGAATTCTCTCTTTGTGGGTTTACTGTGGCCACTGGGGTCTAAGAATCTTTCCGTGTAGACTGTGAAGCCATTTGGTCATTCTCCAATTTTGTTGTGTTTCTTGTTGCTGCACTGGGAGTTTGGTATTTGCTTCACAAAATACAAGGAGTTCCACTGGGACACAGTGCTGGAGGGAGTTCTGTCACGTGTGGTGTGTAAGGGTCTGCAGGAGAATGCACCAACCAGGCTTCTACACCACATTGCTTGCCCCCTTGACCATAGCAACTTGATTCTGAACATTGCCCTGAAAACTCTCCATCTAACAAGATGGCTTAATATACAAAGGTATGCTGGCTGCACCATGTCAGTCACAAGCCTTTGGAAGCCAAAGTAAGATCCACATGACCCCACCACAGATATTTTATCACACAACTGCACACCACAGCTCTGGGCCCACTACTCAACAGGCTCCACCATACTGGCAGCTCTGTTCTACACCATTTTCATGAAACCCAGTCAAGGAAGACACTGTCTGGTACACTCTTGATCAGCAACAGGACATCCAAAGGTTCTCCAGTGCCACCTGGTCGTGGAAATTTCAAAAATTTCATGGTATTTATCTAGACATTTTTCAAGGATGAAGTTGGAGAAACTGTGGGTTTCAATTCATTCAGGAACCATTAAATTTTTAGGAAGCACATTTCAAGGAAAACTCTGGAGAATTTTCAGAGGCAAGTCTTCCCAAAGAGTGGCCAAAAGGCCACATGAAGCCAGGCCCATTGAGGTCTACAATGTGAGGTCCATGTGTGTTTTGACTCTCAACAATGGCTGCCAAGTCTTTCAGAATAAAATCATGTGATGTCCTGGCTGAGATTGACAGTGCTTGGTGAATAGCCACCCCAGGCTTAGATCTCAGTTTCCAATGGCGACTCTCATGCATGGCCGCCTAAAATCCCAACACAATTAATGGCAATATTTCTCTGAGGTCAGTTCCAGAAATCAGACTTTAAGGGGAATCGCACCAGAATTCCAGCCCAGGTGGACCCAGGATTCTCTTCTAACCACCAACAATTGACCACAATTAAAACCAAAAAACTCCCACATGGCCCTCATCTTCTTCAACATAGACACTCTGAATAACCTCTAGCTAGAGGTTTCCATGACGGGCGCAGCCCAAGACAGTGTCCAAAATAAGCTCCCTTGCCCCTCATTTGCCTAAAGTCAGAGTGGACTAGACACCATTCCTGTGAACCAAGAGTGATCAAATAGCCCTTCTTTAATACTGCTCTGCTTCTCCAGTTTGAGGCCAACTGACTGGTATAGATTCTTTATGTGAATTGGTGTCCTGACAAAACCCAAGCACCTATTGGCTAGCCTCTGCAGAGCTTTGAAGAACTGGTTTGACCCAACGGATCCCTATTCTCACTTGATGGAGGTCAGGAAGCTTACAGAGGAAGGCGAGAGACTTCATCCACAATGACTGCTCTTTTGGCCATTTTGGTTTTGGATGCACACTTGGAAACTTTTTTTAGATCCATCAGGTGCTGAGAATCTAAGCCACTGCCTCACAGAGGGCAAAGAGGCTGATTCAGCCACATCCATTTCCAAAGCAATTAAGCAAAGAGCCACAGGTGACGCCCATCCTTTTCCATTTGAAAACTGATTTCTTCAGGTTTCACACAGGGGTGGCCTGAGGCAAACACGTTCCTGACATTCAGGACAACAGAACAATAGGTAAGCAAAAGTCCAAAGTAGTATTTCTCCACTGAGACTTTACTGGTCGCACTGATATCTGAGTTTTCTGAGATGCTCTCATTCCCTTCAGCTATCCAGTACATGATCATGTCACAGAGCTTGGAGGTGGTACATATCTTGGAAATAATACCATGAGGCTATTCTGGAGAGTGGCCAGTATTCAGGAAGAAAAGAGGAACTTAAGAAGATAATAGGTGTTGCCCATCCATAAGGCAAGCAGCTCTTTATTCTTTAATTTGGCAAGATGAATGCTGGGAAGCTTTCTACTAGACAGGACACAACCATTGATGAATTCTCTTTTCAAATGTCTACAAAAACGGATTCAGTGGGATACACAGACATAGAAACACTCGCGTTGTCAAACGACTTTCTAGAAACATTCCAGTCTAAACAAACAAACCGCCTTTCCTACCTATTCTCAGAACATGAGACAAAACCACAAACTCACACAGACACCCACAACGGAATCTCCTTCCCCCAAGTATGTCTGTGAGTATCCTGAGTGTCCTCTGACTGGTGGGCCATACTATGTTCCACCAAAATGGCCTGTCCTATCTCAGACCTGGACTTCTTTGCCAACTCTGTGAAGTTGTCAGGAGCCATGGTTGAGCCACTACCTGCTTTCTCAGAAAAGGCCCCTCTTCAGAGCTCTCCTGGCATTTGGCCATTCTCACTTCAGTAGGTACTAAGAAAGACTGACTCTGTCCTTGGTAAATCCAAACAAATGAGACCACTGGGACTGGGACTGGGAATGGCTCTGGGTGCCTGGCTTCCTGGATCCCGAGTTCAGAGAGTTCCATCACCAAGGAAGTGTGATAGGTCACTTCCTTCACGAACTGAATGAGGTCACTGGGTTGGCAACCACTTTTTCCTAACACTTGCTTCCAAGGGTCCCATGAGATGGAGGCTGCCCATACTTCCTGTGACACTTTCACAAGATAGAATGGTATATCAACCATAGGCACCCGGGAACAGCTCTCCACACAGGCCTGGTTTGGTCGATTTAATCTACATTAAGAAGAGAGAGGCTTTCAGACACATCCCTTCATTTTGACCAGGTTGTTTTACATGGAAGTTGACTTTTGCTCTCTCAGGTCTTTCATAGGTGTCTACATCTTCTTCAGGGATCATTTCTGCACGGAACTTTGAGTTTCTCAGCAGGAGGAAGATCCCCTACATTCCTGTATTGTAAGACCAACAATATCCTTGTTCTTCTGTTAAGTTATATTGAGGAAATATTGCATGGTTAAGGGTAATAACAGGTTCGATTTGGTTTAGGAATCATTCTGCAGGATGAATTATGGTATTGGGAACCTGCGATATTTACAAGAATATACTGGTGAAATATAAGTATGAAAACAGAAATCTAGGTAATATTTGAAGTCCAGAAGGGCATTGGGTGGCCTGAACACCCTTCCTTTGAATCAGGAGTGATCAAATAGCCCTGCCGCTAATACTGCACTGCTTCTCCAATTTGAGGCTTACTGACTGTCAGGTATAGATTCTTTATGTGATTTGGAGACATGAGAAAACCCAAGCACCTATTGTCTCATGCCACAGCAAATGGTTTATTGGGGGTCCAGCATGCTGGGGCTCAAAGCTCACTTCAGAGGAGGAAAGAACAAAGAGCCCCGAGAACAACTTGAGAAGAGATTATATACAATCTTTAGAGAGTGCAGGGACTTTATATACATCATAGCCTCCTTTAGCAAATATCATATACTGTGGGAAAATCAAATAACAACTCTAAAACATGATTAGCACATTCATTGGCGGGAACAGTTCGGGCAGGGGGTGATTGGTCAGCCCTGAGAAGGGGTATACATTTAAACTGATTGGTTGAAGCCCTGAGATGTATACGTGCTGAGATGCACGGTTTCTGGGAAGGGGTTGTTAAGTAACTAGGTGGTCAGGAAAGATTTCAACACATCTAATGGGCAGTTCCGGGAATTGTCTTCACTGACACAGGAATTTAAGGTTCTGAGCACAGCTTGTAAACTTTACAAAACCTGGTTCTTTACGTTTCAATTTTAATTTATTTAATTCTTTCATTTCTCCTTTTTCTGCCTACTTTTAATTTTAAAAGTAATGAATCATAATTTTTGTGGGGTCTCACATTCTATTTCTGCCAGTGAAGTGTATTTCTGTCTGATTACCATGAGTTTTACCTGCCCAATCTGAGCCTGGAGAAAGGAAACTATGAGGTTAAGCAAACAAGGTCCCACAGTTATCAACACCATAAGCATGATCAGGGGTCCAGCTAAGGCTGATAGGAGTGTAGTTAACCAGGGGGACAAGGTAAACCATGACTCAAACCACACTTGTTGAATCTCCCTTTCTCTCTGGTGCTCTTCAAGGCATTTTCTCAATTTACTCATGGATTATTTTACAACTCCAGTATGGTCAGCATAAAAACAGCATTTTTCTCTCAGTACAGCACAGAGGCCCCCCTCCCTTATTAAATGGAGGTCTAATCCTCACCTGTTCTGTAAAACAACTTTAGAGAGAGAGGTTAAGGATTCCTGAAAAACTGTGATGGAGGTCTCTAACGTCTTCAAGTCTTGATTTATTGCTGTTTCTAATCAGTCCATTTGTTGTGACCCATGGATCATATCAGCTGTTCCTGTACCCACTCCTGCAGCAGCTCCTAGCCCCAATAGGATGGCTAAAGTAAGGGACACTGGCTCCCGGCAAAATCGGGCTGTTTGTCCACCTAGTAGACCTTCAAAGGATTCTGGATCATGATAGAGCACCCTGGGGGGTATCTGCACCATTACACAATAATGTACAGAGCTGTCAAATACCTGGGCTGAAATGCAAGGAGTTCTGACTGTGTGGAGTTCAGTACCATAAAGGTTCCTTTAATTAGTTCCCAGGGGGAGGAGTCAGCTGTACTCTGGACTGGGGAAGTAGGCAAAGACGGAAACTGCGAAGTATGAGATGGTAGAGGGGTTTTGGTAGATCTAGGCATGGGAAGTTTAGGAGCCTTAATTCCAGACTTGAATGGATTGGGCCCTATTGCTGTGGGATTTTCTTCCTTTTTAAGCCGAATGGTGAAGCAGAGACCAAAGTCATAGCCAGGGCCATTAATATAGAATCGCATTCCCCAAGTATTTCCCATAGGCCATGTTGTTCTGAGGTAGCCCCTTCCTTTGGAAGTGAAAGTTATATTGAGGGGGTAACATAGACTATTTTTTCCACAGCAAGTTTTTGACACCACTTGGATAGCGGCACATTTATTGGGATCAATCCAGATGTCATTTCATCCTACCGAATCATACTGTCTGGGGAGTTTGGGTTTCACAATGTAGCTCCCGTGTGTTCACAACCCCAAGATCTACAATAAAAGTCACTGGGTCCTCCACAGGTTTGGGCCTGTTTGCGATTTCAGAAATCAGCTGGGCACACTTAATAAACAAGACTGGCTAGTTTACACCTGAGCTGGGGAGATGACATCAATAATTCATGTGGTAAGTTGGTTTGGGCTTTAGTGGGATCTGTGTGGGGTCCACTATGTCAGGGAGATCCCAGTCAGAGAGGCCTATGGCAAGCTGACAAATGTCCGGGTGGAGAGATGGCCACCAAGTCCATAAGGGGGCTGTATGTGAAATAGACCACACTACTTGCCCAGTAGGATTTATAACTTGCCATTGTTGCTGAACAGGCTGATGGGGATTAGGACTGCTGGTGGTCAGGGGAAGAATCCATAGCCCTACCCACACCACAGACATGCAACTTGAGAGGGTTACCAGTCTGTTCCAGTTTCCAGCCAGAGTATGGACAGGGCACAGGATTGAGATGGGAGGCATGGATCCAGGAAGTGATCCCATCCACTTTCACCACTGTAGGTGTTATAAGCAGCACCTGGTATGGTCCTTTCCAGCAGGGTTCCAGGGATGACACCCGATACTGTCTCATGTAGACGAAGTCTCCCACTTGATATCGATGTGGAGTTCCCTCGTCTCCAGGATGATAAGCAGTGGCCAACTGTTTCCACAGGTATCGCTGGGTGCTGGGTTTGTTCAAGGGCTTTAAGTCTGTCTAGCAAGGGTGTGTGAAAGGAATCATTAATCTCAGAGTTGGGGTTAAGTCCCTTAATGGAGGAGGGGCACCGTAGAGAATTTCATAAGGGGTGAGGTTACACAAAGGGGCGGAGGGGTATTTCTTGCACGAAAAAGTACATGAGGTAGGAGCATAGTCCAATTTTTTATGCCGGTCTCCAAGATTAATTTCGTTAAGTCTCTTTGATGGTTCTATTCATCGTTTCTACCTGTCCTGAGCTCTGGGGTCTATAAGCACAATATAACTTCCAAGTAATCCCCAGGGTCCTGGAAAATCCCTGACTTACCTGGACCACGGATGCTGGTCCGTTATCAGACCCTATTACCTTAGGCAGGCCGAACCTTGGAAAACTGTCTTCTAGGATCTTTTTGACCACCATCTGAGCTGTTTCTTTCTTCATGGGGAAGGCTTCGACCCATCCTGAAAAAGTATCTACAAAGACTAGGAGATATTTAAGTCCATACCTTGCTGGCTTAATTTCAGAAAAGTCCACTTCCCAGAATTGTCCTGGTCTGGTTCCTCGTATGCGCTTCCCTGCAGGAATCTTGGATGGGAAAGTATTAACTAATTGGAAGACTTGAAAAGCTCTAGTCACCTGCTCAGCTATTTTTTTCCTCTTTGAGTCAGTCAATAATAAGTCCTTTCTTCGGTCCTTTAAGAGTGCCTATAACTTCTTTGAGCCTAAGTGGTTTAGCTGGTGTACGTCTTTGACATAAAGGTGGGCTTTTTGAAATTGTAAACTTGGCTCTGTAGGGTCCCAGATTTCTGTATCTGTCTCCTCAGATGATAAGTTGCCTGAATGTTCCGGGGCAGCCAAGTCTCCTGATTTTTGTTCCCCCCGGTGTGGAAAAAGTTAACAGAGTCACTCTGTTTAGGGCTGCCAATTAAGCTTCCTCATCTGCCCTTCTGTTTCCAACTGCCACAGGGTTGTTTCTCTTCTGGTGCCTGGGACAGTCCACTATAGCTAGTTCCTTATGGCCCTGCACTGCTGAGCCAAGGTGGAGGATCTCATCTTTATTTTTTATTTTTTTCCCGGCAGAGGTTAATAGCCCGCATTGTTGGTAAATAGTCCCGAGCATATGAACAGTGGCAAATGCATAGTGGCTATCAGTTTATATGGTGGCCCTTTTCCCTGTTGCTAGTTCCAATGCTTTCATAAGGGCAATCAGTTCTGCTTTTTGGACTGATGTCCCTTCTGGGAGACCAGAGTATCAGATGAAATCAGTTTTGCTAACTGCTGCTGCTCCAGCCCGCCGCTTACCATCTTGGAGGAAGCTGCTGCCATCCGTAAACCATACGACTTCAGGGCGAGGCAGTGGCTGATCCTTCAAGTCTTGTTGTATACTGGTTTCCTTGCCAGTATGTGTTGACACTCATGAGTGACGGGTCCTGATGATTCTTCTGGCAGCAGTGTAGGTGGGTTGAGTGGAGCAGGGGGTCCCAGCGTTATTCTGTCTTTGTCAAGCAAGAGGCTCTGGTAGTGGTTTATTCTGGAGTTTGATTGCCACCTCTCTGGAGGCTAACAGATGATGCTCTCCAGGGCATGGGGGGCTATAATGGTTAGCTTCTGTCCCAACGTTAATTAATGAGCATCTTTTATTAGAAGGGCTGCCGCTGCTATAGCACTTAAGCAATGGGGCCACCCGCTAGCCAATGGGTCCAGTTTTTTGGATAAATACGCTACTGGCTTTTTCCAAGGTCCCAAAGACTGAGTGAGCACTCCCCGTGCTATTCCTTTCTTTTCCTCGATATAGAGAGTGAAGGGTTTTCTACATCTGGGAGTGCTAAGGCCGGAGCAGATAGCAGCACCTTTTTTTGACATTATCAAAAGCTTCTTGGTGCTCAGGGGTCCATTGGAAGTGGGCATCCCCCTTTATCAGCGGGTGTAAAGGGGCAGCCAGAGATGCGAACCCAGGAATCCATAACCTGCAAAAGCTGGCAGTCCCAAGAAACTCTCTGAGTTTTCTCTAATTAGATGGGGGCAGTATCTGCAAAACGGTTTTTTTTCTGGGCTCAGGGAGCCATCGTTTGCAACCCCTAAGAGAATAACCCAGGAAGATTACTTCTTGCTGACAAGTTTGGGCCTTTTGGCAGAAGCCATATATCCAAGCCGAGCAAGCTCGAATAATAGTGCTTGGGTCCCAGACTCATAGGTCTCCTTGGTGTTGGCTGCCAGTAGAAGATCATCCACTATTGGAGTAGGGTGACTTCGGGGTGTGCAGTTTTGAAGTCATTGATGTCTCTGTGGAGGGCTTCATCAAAGAGAATGGGGGATTTTTTGAACCCCTGTGGGAGTCTAGTCCAGGTTAGTTGGCCAGATGTTCCAGGTTCTGGGTCTATCCACTCTAAAGCTAACAGCAACTGACAGTCCTTATGTAGAGGCGAGCAGAAGTAAGCATCTTTTAAGTCCAGCACAGTGTACCATTTCTGCTCCGGATTCAGAGTGCTAAGCAAATTATATGGATTGGGTACTGTGGGGTGAATGTCCTGCACTCTGTTGTTTATCTCTCTTAGGTCTTGAACAGGACGGTAGTCCCCAGTTCCTGGCTTTCTTACTGGTACCGGGGGGTGTTCCAGGCTGATTGACAGGGCCTTAGGACCCCAAGACCCAGGTATTTATGAATATGGGGCCTTACCCATCCTTAGCTTCTTTGCTTAGAGGATATTGTTTAACACTAATTGGAGACGCAGAGGCTTTTAATTCTACTACTATTGGAGGTTGTTGATGGCTAGACCTAACCCAGCAGTTTCTGCCCAGGCATTAGGATAATCTTTTATCCATTTCTGGGGTAGTTTGCCTGTTTGATCAGTCCTAGGGGGCGCGAAGAGTTGATGTTCATCTTCTACAGACATAGTCAAAGATGTTACTATGGGAGTTAATACTGCAGGCTTTAGAACCCCCACTTGGGGACCATTAGGGTTAAAGGTTATTCTAGTCCAGAGTTTGGTAAGCATATTCCTGCCCATCAATGGGGCCGGGCATTCTGGGATTACTAGGAAAGAGTGGTGGACTTTTTTCTTTCCGAGGTCCATATTCATCTTAGTTGTCCAAGCCTGATATCTACTGCCATTAGCCCCTTGAACTAGGGACGATTTAATTGATAGGGGAGCCAGTGAAGTCTTAAGGGCTGAGTATACTGCTCCTGTAATCACTTCAAAGTTCACTGTGTTCCCCTCAACTTCAAATTTTACTCTGAGCTGGGGGAGGGGATCTGAGCCCCGAATTTCCTAGTCCTCTTCTAGAGTCAGCACGGCGGGCTGGCGTGGCTGCTTCTTTTGGGGGCACTCTTTGGCCCAGTGTTCTTTTTTATTACAGTGGGCACATTGATTTGAGGCCAACGGCAGCCTTTGGCGTGGGTCCAGGTATGCCTTTATGTATCCCTGCTTTTTAACTTCTGGCCTATTTGCTGCTGTGACCAGAACCTTAGGCAATGCTTTACTCTGCCATTTGCTTCTTTCCTCCTTCTTTTGTTCCCTTTCCTTCTCTCTCCTCTATTCCCTTTCCTCCTCAGTTTCTCTCTTATAATATACTTTCTCAGCTTCTCTGACTAAATCTCTTAAGGTCATATCTTATAATCCATCTAGACGTTGTAACTTTCTCTTAATATCTACGGCAGTCTGCTCGATAAAGGCCATTGCAACAGATGGCTTTTGGTCTTCTGCCTGAGGATCAAAAGGAATATATTTCCTATACGCTTCCATAATTCTATCCAGAAACATAGAAGGAGACTCATTAGGCCCTTGGATAATCTCTCTTACCTTGGCCAAATTAGTCGGCCCTCTGGCGGCCGCTCAGAGACCCACTATTAGAGAACGGTGATAAGTGGACAGATGCTACCTACATTCAAAGGTGTTGGGGTCCCAGTTGGGTCGGTTCATGGGCCCGTAGGGACAGAGAGGGAGCATCACTGGGGCTTCCGAGTTTTATATTATTTATCTCCTGCGGGTTCCTTTAGGTGGCCCAGCTTCCTTCAGGGGAGCAGGGTCTGCTGCTGCTGCGGGGAAGTCCCCTGGAGGGCTTGGGTCTGGCCCAATTGCCTCTAGCGGCGGAGAGGCTGAGTCAGCGGCGGGAGGATCATCTGGAACATGTTGTGGGTTGGGGAGCGAGGGTAGAGGATAAGGAGAGAGAGGAGTGTCCAGTCTTCTGACTCAGAATGGAGGGAAGAGGGGGAGGAGCAGAATGTTGGAATGATAAGATCGTGGGGGAAGGGGTATATGGCTGTTAATCTAGGTGGCCAAGTGGCCCCGGTGAAAGACAATATCTTTGACTTTTCGGATTAGAGGGAAGAGGAAGGATTCTTCTCAGGGCCATCCGACTCCTAGGATGGGCCATTCTGAAGCACAGAGAGTCTGCCAGATCCGGCATTTTACTGAAAAAGAAAGATTCTTGGTACTTGAGCGAACATCAGTCCAATGATCAAGGTTAAGGGACAGAGGCATGGAAGTGCTTTGTCCCATAATGTCCCATAATGGGAGTTACTCAAACAGGGACAGTGAATACACAAACGTGACACAGACAAAGACAAACAGTAAACGTTTAACATGAGTCCAAGAAAAAGATTAGAACTGAGTAACTGGCCAAACCTGATGGGTTAGACAATAAAGACAGACAGTAAACTCAACATGAGTTCCTGACAATGAACAAAACTGAGTAGCCAGCAAAACCTGATGGGCTGGAAAACCGAATCCTGAAGCAAAAAATAACCGAGTTGAGGAATCTACTAATCCTCAATTTCCCGAGTCCTCTGGAGTTTCCCCCAGGGACGTGGCCTGTGACTCTGTGACACATCTGTCAGCCACCATCGCATAGAGCTAATGTTCTTCACCGACAGCCATTTTGCCAAGCCCTAACCTGAAACCTGAAACCAGAAAGAGGCACCTTAATTACTCTGAAAGGAGTCCATTGGGGTCTTTTGTTCGTCACTGCTGGATTTCTCAGCTAGGGCCTCCAGATGAAAAGGTGGGCCGAACGTCGGAGGAAAAGACCACCAAGAGAATTTCTCATGAAACAGCAAAGGGTTTATTGGGGGTCCAGCATGCTGGGGCTCAGAGCTCACTTCAGAGGAGCAAAAAACAAAGAGCCCCAAGAACAACATGAGCAGATTTTATATACATTCTTTAGAGAGGGCAGGGACTTAACATACATCCTAGCTTCCTTTAGCAAATCACCATATACTGTGGGAAAATCAAATAACAACTCTAAAACATGATTTGCACATTCATTGGTGGGAACAGTTCAGGCAGGGGGTGATTGGTCAGCCCTGAGAAGGGGTATACATTTAAACTGATTGGTTGAAGCCCTGAGATGTATATGTGCTTAGCTGCACGGTTTTGGGGAAGAGGTTGTTAAGTAACTAGGTGGTCAGGGAAGATTTCAACACACATCTAATGGGTAGTTCCGGGAATTGTCTTAACTGCCACAGGAATTTCAGGTTCTGCGTGCAGCCTGGAAACTTTACAGAACCTGTTTCTTTACGTTTCAATTTCAATTTCTTTTATTCTTTCAGAACCTTACAAAGGAAGGCGAGAGACTTCATCAACAATGACTGCAATTTTGGCCATTTTGGTTTTGGAAGCAGACATGGGATCATTTTTAGATCCATACGGTGCTGGTAATCAAAGCCACAGCCTCACACAGGGCCAAGAGGCTGATTAAGACACATCGCTTTCCAAAGCAATTACTTCTCTGAGGTCAGTCACTGAACTCAGTCTCTGAGGGGAATCACAAAAGAGTTCAAGCCCAGGTGGACCCAGTCATCTCTTCCAAACTCCACACAAATGACCACAATTAAAACCAAAACACTCCACCAAGGCCCTCATCTTCTTCCATATATACATTCATCATAACCTCTGGCTGGATGTTTCCATGAATGGCACAGCCAAAGAGAGTTTCCAAAATAAGGTCTCTTTCCCTTCATTTGCCTAACCTCAGGGTAGCCTGGACACCATTTCTGTGAACCAGGATTGATCACATAGGTCTGCCATTAATACTGCTCTGCTTCTCCAATTTGAGGCCTACTGACTGTCAGGTATAGTTTCTTCATGTGATTTGGAGTCATGAGAAAACCCAATCATCTCTACAGGGCATGAAAGAACTCATTTGTCCCAAAGGATCCCTATTCTCACTTGATGGAGGTCAGGAACCTAAAAGAGGAAGGTGAGAAACTTCATACACCATGACTGATCTTTTTTGCATTTTGGTTTTGGATGCACACATTGGATTTTTCTTTAGATCCAACTGGTGCTGAGAATCTAAGCCACTACCTCACACAGGGCAAAGAGGCAGATTCAGACACATCCCTTTCCAAAGCATTTAAGCAAAGAGCCACAGGTGATGCCCATTTATTACCATTTGAAAACAGTTTTCTTCAGGATTCACAAAGGGCTGGCCTGAGGCAAAGACCTTCCTGACATTCATGGCAACAGGCAAATAGGTTAGCAAAAGGCCCAAAGCAGGGTTTCTCCACTGAGACTTTCCTGGTCACACTGATATCTGAGTTTTCTGAGATGCTCGCATTCCCTTCAGCTATCCAGTACATGGCCATGTCACAGAGCTTGGAGGTCGTACATATCGTGGACACAAAACCATGAGCCTATTCTGGAGAGTGGCCAGAATTCAGGAAGAAAACAGGAGCTTAGGAAGATAGTAGGTGTTGTTAACTAGATTTATAACACTTACCCTATATCATGCAAAAGGCAAGTCCAAATATACACCATGCCTCCTCTGAACTGCTTGTATTTCTATTCTGTTTGGGTTATTTTTCTCCATCATATTAGGATTAGTTGTCAGAGTGTAGTAGGGTATGGGTTAGTGTCAGTTGTCCCAGCCGGCGGGACACATCAACGTGGGCAAGAAACTTAGTTGGGGAGGAATGAAGGGACAAGAGACACGAGAGATTACAGCAAGACTGGAGTTCTGATCATGCTGCAAACTTTTATTGTTCTCACATGGAAATTTATATGCTGTGGATGGGAAAGCTCTCTTATCGGCAGTTGCTGGATGTCTTCAGAAAGTGAGATAACCTCAGGATGTTGCCGGAAGACAGATGGCTGCAGGATGTCTCAGGGAGATAGATGGCTGCGGGATGTCTCCCAGGCAGGATATCTCCCAGGGGGCTGTTTCTTTTCAGTGTCAGGCTATACTTTGAAGGAGAACTTCCTTCCAGCCCCTGACCTCTCCCCCTTTCTTATATAAAATATTTGACCATACCTTACCGGCCAATGTTTTAGGGGGTGATAGAGGCTCTGTTTCTCTAGCAGGCCTTTGAATATCTCCTGATTCGAGAGAGCATGTTTACAAGATTTCGTGGTGGCCTTGGCATATTTTTGGAGGAGACGGCTTTAAAAGGGAAGCATGCCGACCGCCATGCACCAGAGCGTGTCACTAAGAGGTCTTCTGTTTTGGTATCCGTGGATCCATCCTCCTGCAGTCCATCCTGCATCCTCCGTTATTATGGCCTAACGTCCTCACTCCATGGGTGCATCCCCCCCCCCCAAGTGAAGGGGCCCATGGAGGACGAACCCTTATGGCAATGGCAGAAGATGGTTGGTCAGAGCTGTTACTTATAGTTTAATGTAAGAAAGAGAGATCTGTGGGGATGTAAACTTAAGAAATAAGCCTGTTAGAAGGGTAGAACATCCTTTTAAATGTTGGCAGCATGGTCTTCCATCTCCAGGTGATGATAGTGGACCTGTATGGGCTTAGAGGCCGAAATATTAATCTGTTCTATAATAAATTGTACAAGCCTGTTTATAATGCAGGGTCCTATGGACACCATTAAAAGTAAACCCAACAAAGGGCCTAATAGGGGAAGAAGGTAGGGTAGAAATCCATTAAACCCAGTCCAGAGGGGATTTTCAAAAAGTTCCCTTCATCTCTTTTCTAGATCTTCTTGAAGCTGCTTAATTTTAGTGCGTACTATGACTGATTTATTGGCATTAAAGCAGCATCGTGCCCCTAAGGCCAAGCAAATACCTCCCTGGTTATCTGTCAGTAAATCTAAGCCTTCTCTGTTTTGAAGGAACACTTCTGCCAGGGAGTCTACTAGGTCCTGCAAATCTTTAATGGTTCCTGATAGAGTTTTTACATCATTTATAAGTTGTTGAGACAGGCGACGCTAAGAGTGTATAGCCATGCCTAAGCCAGCTGTACCTGTGTTCACAGCAGCTGTTATTCCAAGGCTGGCAAAGAGTGGTAAGGCCTGTATTGCCCGCCTGTGTCTTTTGACTAAGGTGTCTAGACTAGGAATGCATAGAGTTTTGTCTCCTGGGACAATAGTTATATCAGGGAGTAATAAGGCAAGAACACAGCCAACGGTCCAATTCGATGGAAGCCTCAGGAAGGCCGAGTTTCCTCCACACATAAAAACTGTGCCATTGGAGGGACAAAGAGATGGGGTGGGTGAGGAATAGTTTTGTACTGTTGAGCAATTTCCAAAGGAAGGAACTCCAACATCAATATCATAGGTATTATTTTGCATCGCGCCTAAAAGACATATTGTAAAAGTGCCTATAGACTGTACTTTAAAAGGAAATCTGGGTTGGCATGTATTATCATCGTCTATGATAGAATTAATAGGAACTGCAATAGGCATGATTGCCCCTGTTGTCATGGAGAGCCAGCAATCACCAGCAAAGGTGGGGTTGGAATTATTAAGCAAGGAGAAGGTAGTTTCCAAAATATCTAATATATTGTTATCTAAACCGGGGAGCTGGCATTTTCTCTATATTAAGAGATGATATGTGAGCTCAGGGATTTGGGGTTTCAAAAGTTTGATTATCTGAGGATGCTTGACAGCATAAGGGAATCCTCCACCATCAGCGACCCCTGTAGGTGCCTTAATGGGGCAGAAGGGGGGTTTACCAACAGGGCCTTGGCACCCAGCTGACTGTAGCTTGGTGTATTTGCCTTCTCCTCCCCGGTCAAAAAGAACGGGGGTATAATGAATAGTGGTCCCTCCTGCTGCATGAGTTTTAGTTAGGGAGGCTTCAAAAAATTGTTCTCCCTTCTTGTTGACACAAATTGAGGCCGACGCATAACAAGTGGCATGCATCTCTTGGGTATGCGTTCAAGTTGCAGAACAATTTTAGAGAGCATTACTTGTACTAGGGGGAATAATCTTTGGCTTGTTAACACATACCAATTTAGGCTGATGAACTCCTCTGAGTTTATGGTCAACCTCGGCCTGGAGGTAAGCCACCTTAGTCACGCAGTCAGCAGTCTGGGTCAAACTAGTGGGAGCCTGAGTCCAAGATCCTCCCTTGCGTTCACAGGGAGGGCCAAAAAGGTACTCCATGATGTTGGAAGGTGGAGGGCCAAAGCCTCCGTGTACAATCCTGTTCAGCAGAAGTGCCTTAAGTAGGATCCTCACACAGATTGTTGGCTGCATCTGAAAAAGAGGAAAATTTGTCCTCAGGGTGAGGGCCTCCATCCCTGTGTTGAGGTAAGCCATTAACCTGTTTAACCAGGCGTTCTGGTAACCATCTTGGGGCTGCTTGCTCTTGGTCCAAAACACAAGCTGAGCCTCGTCCACAGATGAGGACAGGACCTGGGCCTTTCCATTTATTTGTAAGGGGATTGTGCCACATAACAGGTGGGCGAACAGAATTGGACGAGGATTGCCAGTGTCAGTCTGCAGCCGAATGGCCTTCATTGTCTAGGGAAAGAAAAATAAGGGCAAATAATGCATGATTAAGGCGATGCCTGTGAGTGGTAAATACAAGTGCAGAAGCATTAAAGCGGGTTAGCCAAGTCTTTAGGTAAGGTGGGCACGTTCCACAATGCCTGAGGCTTGTATGGAATTCCAGTAGTATGACAAATTTGCGAGGAAGCACAAAACTGTTTAAACTTGGCACTGGTATATGCAGGACAATTATCTTTTTTTTTAATATGTATTGGTTTACCCATTACGGAAAACACTGAAACAAGATGAGAAAGGACATCTTTGATAGCCTCTCCAGAATGTGGTGATGCAAAAATAAGGCCGCTGAAGGTATCTACAGAAACGTGTATATATTTGGTTTTTCCAAATTCAGAAAAATGAGTAACATCCATTTGCCAAAACTGATTGGACAGTAATCTTCGGGGGTTAACTCCCAAGTGTTGAATGGGGAGGGAGACAGGGCAACCAGGGCATGCTTTTACTATTTCTCGTGCCTGTTGCCTGGTAATTTTACATAGTTATCGAAGGTTCTGGAAATTTAGATGGTGAAGATTGTGTAAATCCGTGGCCTTTTGAATGGAGCCAACAAAAATTGAAAAGATGAAACGAGTTGCTGCATCAGCTTTGGCATTACCTTGTGTTAGAGGGCTGGGAAGATCAGAGTGTGCCTTGATGTGTCCTAAGAAAAATGGGTGTTGTCTGGCCTGAATTAGCTTCTGAAGCTGGTGAAACCGATGGGCCACATTGGAAGAAGCCTTAATGGTGGGTGAAATCTGAAGCAGGGGCACAGAATGAGCAATGTAGGCACTGTATGTATAAATATTAACAGGATTATCAAGAAATGTTTTAAAAACTTGTGTTATGGCAAACAATTCCACAAACTGTGCTGAATGATAGACAGTATCAAAGGTGTTAGGTTGGTTATTGACAACAAAGACTGCTAGGCCATTACTGGAACCGTCTGTAAAGACAGTAAGGACTTGAGGAATGGGAGCCTTTTGAGTAATTTTGGCAAAAATAAATGGATGTAACTGGACAAAATATAAAAGGGGGTCATTGGGGAGGTGGTTATCAATTGTTCTCAAAAAGCCATTCATTCTCTGTCTGTAGTAAAAATTGGGTTTGGTCTTTAGTATATGAAATTAAAATATTATCATGGTCTTTGCCAAAATGTTGTCGAGATAGCAAACGACATTTAAAAATAATAGAAGCTACCTGAGCAAGAAAAACAGTAATAACCTTGGAGAATGTGGTGGGTAAATGGACCCAAAGCAAAGGCAGCCTTTATTTCTAAAATGTGTATTTCGCTGCCGAAATATTCCTGTGGGTGTATGAGGAGTGTGTAAAATAACCAGAACCAGAGGATGGTTATAAGAATGTTCTGTAAAAAACTGTTTGGCAATGGCTTCTGTGACTTGGTTTAATGCCTGTCATGCCTCGGGAGTAAGCTTTTGAGGGGAGGAGGGGTGGGAATCACCTCTCAAAATATCATTAAGGGACAAAAGTATACAAGTGGGTAATTTTAAATATGTTTTTAGCCATTGAATATTTCCCAGTAATTTTTGAAAATCATTAAGGGTGTGAAGATGGTCCACCCATAGTTGTATCTTAGGAATTTGGATCTGATTATCTTGAAGTTTAAGGACCAAATAGGTATAACAGTCCTGTGTTTTAACCTTATTAGGAGCTATCTGTAGTCCCAAGGTTGTGAGGATTTTGTAAAGGTCCAAGTAACAATTATTAAGGTCATGGTTATTAGGTGCAGCAATTACAAATCATCCATATAATGTAAAATATAAATTTGTGGCCATAACTCTCTCACAGGGTCTACTGCTTGAGCAACATATTTTTGGCAAAGACTAGGGCTGTTGGCCATACCTTGGGGAAGAACCTTCCATTGAAATCTCTGCATAGAGCCCTGAAAATTAAGGTGAGGGAGACTAAAGGCAAAATAGTGTCTATCCTCAGGATGTAAAGGAATGGTAAAAAAAAAACAATCTTTTAAGTCAATAATCATTTTACAATAGTTTTTGGGAATAGCCACTGGTGTGGGAATGCCTGGCTGTAGTGCTCTTATTCGGCACATAGGTTTATTAATGGCACACAAATATTGTAAAAGGCACCACTTGCCTGATTTTTACTTGATAACAAAAATTGGAGTATTCGATGGTGAGGTTGAGGGCTCTACATGGCCGGCTGCCAGCTGTTCCTGCACTAACATGGAGGCAGCCTCCAAATTTTCTTGGGTAAGGGACCATTGATCCAACCACACAAGAGTCTGAGTCTCCCAAATAATTTTATCTCCATGGGGTACAGGAGAGTCAGAGACTGACACTAAAAATCCGAATACCCAAGTCCATATGTATTTCTTTTTTGTATGGGTTTTATTGGCTCAACCAGTCCTTGTCTCAGTCTCCCAAGGCCTATACCAGGGACAAAATAAATACGAAGCATTTGATGAGTCACCATGGAATTGGGACTGGCATGAATGACTTCCATTTGACTCAAAATATCTCGGGCCCATAGGTTAACAGGGAGGTCAGGAACAATGAAAGGAGTGACAATTCCCTTATTACCCTCTTTATCAGTCCAGATAAGAGCCGTAGAGCTGACCAGAGGATGTTTTGACTGTCCTATCCCTTTAAGGTCAGTCAAGGATGGGGTGAGGATCCAAGCTGATGACCAATATTTTTGAGAAATAATTGTGGCATCAGCTCCAGTATCTAGAATTCCTTGGAATTCCTTTCCTTCAATAAGTAAGGAAATGGTGGGTCTATTTTGAGAAACGGGTTGAACCCAATTTACATCAGAGCAGCCCAAGGAGGCAGTCCCCCGCGGTAGGTTTGGGTGGTTAAGTGCCTCCTGGATTCAAGGGAAGGAGTATTAATTGTGCAAGACTTGTTCCTGCTGGGATGGCCAAAACTCCATTAATAGCTGTGGCCAGTATTTTTTTTCTTCAGTGAAGTCATTATAATTAATGCCATGGAAGACCTGAACACCATGTAAGTTAGTAGAGGCTCTTCCAAAAATAAGGGCACAGATATGAGATGGAGGGGGACCCATAATTCCAGTGGGTATTATCTGGGGCCCTTGCATTGAGTCTAATATAGTTTCAGTGGTGGCACAGATGTCCAATCCTGCGCTGCCTGGAGTGGCTAGTTGGAGGGAAGCAATTGTGGAGAAGAATTTTGAGGTAGGTTGGGATTTTGGAAGGGAAAAAATCTTATTGCCCCTGGTTTTGTCCTGGGGGATGTCGTGGCCCGGGGCTGGCCCCGCAGGGAGTTTCCCAAGAAGCAGGAAAAAATAGGCTGTCTGAGGGCATTTGTCTTAGATCTACACTCACTGGCCCAGTGATGACCTTTACCACATCTAGGGCAAAGGGTAGCTTGGGGCGGTATAGCCCCAGTTGAAGGAGATGCTATTCCTAGGCTTTCTTTGCCTGTCGGACACTTGCGTGCAAAATGGCCAGGTTGTTTACAAGTAAAGCAAGTACGTGAGCCAGGATTGTGAAAGGTCTTGGTAAAGGTGACACCTAGGGCAAGACCCATGGCATGAGCTGCACCTACCCCTGCATAGAGTCTAATAAAGTCAGAAAGTTTCCCTTTATCCTTATGTGGTTGAAGAACATCCTGACATGCCGGGTTGGCGTTTTCAAAGGCAAGATGTTTTACAAAAGAGCTTTTGTTTTCACTTGGTCCAAGCAAGCATTCCACAGCTAGGTTAAGCCTGGGAACAAAGTCGCTATAAGGCTCGTCGGGCCCTTGTCGAATTTTTGCCAGGGAAGTGGTAGCCGAGGCTTTTGAGGGAGGTGTCTCCAAGCATGTAAGCCAGCCATCTGAATCTGCATCAAAAGTCCAGCAGGGAAATGTGCCTGTTTAGTTTTAGTGTCAAAAGGCTCATTGCCCACTAGCTTAACATAAGTCCCGGACTTAGAGGAGGCCTTAGTTAAAATTTTTTGAGCAGTTTCCCGACAGTGCTCTTTGAAATCTGCATTCCATAACAGGAAGTCTCTGGCACTGAGGGTAGCTTGGTCTAAAAATTTCCAATCATTGGGAGTAAGTCATTGTGTGCTGTGGCTTTCTAATAAAGCCAACATGTAGGGTGCAAAGGGGCCATAGTGAGCACAAGCCTTTTTAAGTTTTTCAGGAAAATGCAGGCTTAATTTTTTTGTAGACTCTGGGTTCCTGCCTGCCTAGGGCTGAACTCCTCATCCTCTGAGTCCTGATCTCCTTATTCCATTTCTCCGCTTCCTCCTCTTGATCCTCGTCTAAGTCTTTGACCTCAGCCTGGGCAGGCTTATCTATCTGACTGGTGGTGACTGGGAAGGCGAGCACAGGTTGATGGAGTGGCTTCGCCTTTGTATTAGACCACTGTAGGCCAGTTACTTTGACTCCATACCTAAGGCTAATGAACAGAGCTCAGAGTGAAGGGATCTTAATTCTTTTAAAGGTTGGATCTGTTCCTGTCTATGTTGGAAGGATGCTCACAAAGGAGCCAGTTTAGGCAAGGGAAGTGGGGAAAAAATATCTGGGGGGGGCATTTGTACCCTGAAGGGCCAGAGCACAAAAGGCAGGAGGGATATAGGAGGGGTTGGATGTGTAAGTCCTATAGGCTGTGGCAGGGTCTTGAGAGGTGCAGGGTCTTCTGAATGGTAGCGAGCTGCTTCCTTCTCCAAGGTAGCCTCCTCTACAGGGGTCAATGAGTCTCCGGAATTTAAAACTGGATAAAGGCAGTTGGTAACCATTGGAGCCTTAATCCTTAGGGTGGTATTTTGAGGGGGACCAGGAAGGTTCCCATGGTCCTGGGGAGCCTGAGAAGGGTCTATGTCTATACTAACTGATGGGCATGCCGAGGGGATACGAGAAGTATTTGCATAGCCTCTTCCCCAACCTCGACAAGTTTTAAGGTACCATTGTCAAAGGGTGAACTTTTAAGAATTTCATTAATTAAGTTCCAGTAAGAAAAGGTGGGAACAGGCACTTTTTCTGGGCCAAAGGATTCATAATAATCTTTTAAACAGTCTCCTACTCCAAGCCATCTTTTACCATCAATGGTCCTTTCAAGAGGAAACCATGGACACTGCTCTCTTATGTATGAAAAAAAAAATTAAGTCTTTTTTCTAAACACGCGCCCCCATGTCTGCAAGGACTCCTTGTAGCCTGACAAAAACAAATCATATGACGAAACTGCTTGTCCCATAGTGGGTCAATCACCGTGCGTCATCCCCACGCTCCTCCTGGATCTGTCTCTCGGTGGTGTCTTCTGCAGTTATTGGAAGCTCCGCTTGACCAAATCTTCCAGGAGGACAGGGTCCCCCTCAATCAAAAGCTCAAGCCCCAGTCGGTGGGCGCCAGATGTCCCAGCCGACAGGACACATCAACGTGGGCAGCGAACCTAGATAGGGAGGAATGAAGGGACAAGAGACACGAGAGATGACAGCAAGACAGGAGTTCTGATCAAGCTGCAAACTTTTATTGTTCACACAGGGGTATTTCTATGCTGGATGTGGGAAATCTCTCTTATCGGCAGTTCCTAGATGTCTTCACAAGGTGAGATAACCTCAGGAAGTTTCAGAAAGACAAATGGCCGCAGGATGTCTCAGGGAGACAGATGGCTACAGGATGTCTCTCAGACAGGATGTCTCCTGGTGGCTGTTTCTTGTAAGTGTCAGGCTATTCTTTGAAGTAGAATAGAATTCCTTCTACCTCTGACAGTCAGGGATTCAGTATTTCGAATAGAAAATTGGAAAATGAATCCAATGTTTATGCAAATATGTGCTACCCAAAAGTCTTCCCACTCTCATTCAGAACAATGCCTTGACATTACCTTCACCCCAAGTAAGACACAATAAGAGAAGAAGAGTTAGAAAATCTGTGAATACACATCTGGAATGGAAAATTCTCAGTAGTTAACAACCTTGGAGGTGGTAGAGGTGTTTCGAAAAGTAAGGTACATGGTAAAAACTCCACAAACATGGAGCTCTGTTGGCCTAAAGACTTCTTGAGAAACTGCCTCTGAGGTTGGGCACTTGAAATATATGTTGTTGTCAGGAGTTTTAACTTCCTTTGTAGTGAGACCATCAAATCTGGGTCTGCATCTGTGTGACCTGGAGCACATGGTTTCTTATTTTCCAATAAACATGAGGCAGCAGGGCTGAATTCTCTCTTTGTAGGTAATTTGTTGCCATTTGGGGGCAAAGTGTCTCCCAGTGTGGACTTTGAAGCCATTTGGTCTTTCTCTACTTTTCATGGTGTTTCTTGCAGCTGCATTGGGAGTTTAGTATTTGCTTCACGAAATACGAAGAGGTCAACTAGGACAGAGTGCTGGAGGGAGTTCTGTTACGTGTGTTGGTTAAGGGTCTGCAGGAGAGTGCACCAACCAGGCTTCTATCCCACATAGCTTGCCCCCTTGACAATAGCAATCTGATTCTAAACATTGCCCTGAAACCTCTCCGTATAACAGATGCCTTTACATACAAGGGTATGGGGGCTGCACCATGTCAGTCACAAACCATTTGGAAGCCAATGGCAGATCCACATGACCCCATCACAGATGTTTTAACAAACACCTACACTCCACTGCTCTAGGCCGACTACTCATCGGGCTCCAAATTACTGGCATCTCTGTTCTACATGATTTTCATGAAACCCAGTCAATCAAGGCATTGTCTGGTACACTCATGATCATCTATAAGACATCCAAAGGTTCTCCACTGACACCTGTTCATGGGAATTTCAAAAATTTAATGGTATTTATCTAGCCTTTTTTCAAGGATGAAGTTTGAGGCACTGTGGTGTTTAATTCATTCAGGAACCATGAAATGGAGAGGAAGCTTATTTCAATGAAATCTCTGGAGAATTCTAACAGGCAATGATTCCCAACGACAGGCTAAAAGGTCACATTAAGCCAGGCATTTGAGGTCTACAATGTGTGATCCTTTTGTGCTTTGACTTGCAACTATGGCTGCCAATTCTTTAAAAATAAAATCATGTGATATCCTTCCTGAGATTCCCAGGGCTCTGTGGAAAGCCACCCTGGGCCTTGATCTCAGTTTCCAAGGGCGACTCTCATGCGTGGCCTCCTAAAATCCCAACACAATACATGGCAATACTTCTTTGAGGTCAGTTCCATAACTCAGTTTCTAAGGGGAATCACACCAGTGTTCAAGCCCAGGTGGACCCAGTCATCTCTTCCAACGGCCACAAAAATGACCAGAATTAAAACCAAAACACTCCCACATGGCCCTCATCTTCTTCCATATAGACACTAATCATAACCTCAGGCTGTAGGTTTCCATGAGGGCCAAAGCCATAGACAGTATCCAAAATAAGGTCCCTTTCCCCCATTTGCTTAAAGTCAGTGTGGCAGGGAGACCCTTCATGTGAACCAGAAGTGATGAAAGAGGCCTGCCCTTAATACTGCTCTGATTCTCCATTTTGTGGCCTAATTACTGTGGGGTTTAGATTCCTTATGTTAATTGGGGTCATGAGAAAACCCAAGCACCAATGGCCTAGCCTCTGTAGTGATTTGAAGAACTCATTTGACCCAAAGGATCCCTATTCTCAAAGATGGAGGTCAGGAACTTTACAGAGGAAGGTAAGAGACTTCATCCACAATGACTGTTCTTACGGGTATTTTGCTTTTGGATGCACACATGGGATTTTTTTAGATCCATTAGGTGCTGAGAATCTAAGCCACAACCTCACACAGGGCCAAGAAGCTGATTCAGACATATCCCTTTCCAAAGCAATTAAGCAAAGAGCCAAAGGTGATGCCCATTCATTTCCATTTGAAAACTCTTCAGTCTTCACAAAGGGGTGGCCTGAGGCAAAGACTTTCCTGACATTAAGGGCAATAGTACAATAGGTAAGCAAAAGGCCCAAAGCAGGGTTTCTCCACTGAGACTTTCCTGATCACACTGATATCTGAGTTTTCTGAGATGCTCACCATTGCCTTCAGCTATCCAGTACATGGCCATGTCACAGAGCTTAAAGGTGGTACATATCTTGGACACAAAACCATGAGCCTATTCTGGAGTTTGGCCAAAATTCAGAAAGAAAATAGGATCTTAGGAAGATATTAGGAGTGGCCGATCCATATGGCAAGCCGTAGACCATTCATAAATAGGACAGGATGAACGCTGGTAAGATTTCTACTAGATAGGACATATGTATTGATGCGCTCTCTTTTCTAATGTCTACAACCACGGGCACAGTGGGATACACAGACATAGAAACACTCGCCTTGTCAAAAGACTTACTAGAAACAATTCACACCAAACCAAACAAAACGACTTTCCTACCTATTCTCAGAACATGAGACAAAACCACAAACCCACACCCACACCCACACCCACACAGACCCCCAAGTAGGTCTGTGAAAATATGGAGTGTCCTTTGACTGGTGGGCCATAATATATTCCCCCATAATGGGCTGTTCTCTCTCAGATCTGGTCTCCGTGTCCAACTCTGTGAAGCTGTTAGGAGCCAGCGGTGAGCCACTACCTTCTTTCTCAGGAAAGGCCCCTCCTCAGACCTTCCTGGCACTAGGCCATCCTCACATCAGTAGGTACCAAGAAAGACTGTCTCTGTCCTTGGAAAATCCAAACAAGTTTGACCACTGGGACATGAACTGGGACTGGCTCTGGGTGCCTGACTTCCTGTATCCCAAGTTCAGAGAGTTCCATCACCAAGGAAGTGAGGTGAGGTCACTTCCTTCAGGAACTAAATGAGGTCACTGCCTTGGCAACAACTTTTTCCTAAAAGTTGCTTCTAAGGGTCCCATGAGATGGAGGATGCACCTACTCGCTCTGACATTTTCACAAGTTAGAATGGTATATCAACCATAGGCAACCGGGAACAGCTCTCCACACAGGCCTGGTTTGGTCCATCTTCTCTACATTAAGATGAAAGAGGCTGATTCAGACACATCCCTTCATCCTGACCAGGTTGTTTACCATGGAAGTTGACTTTTCCTCCCTCAGGTCCTTCATAGCTGCCTACATCTTCTCCATGGATCATTTCTGCATGGACCTTCGAGGTTCTCAGCAGGTGGAAGTTTCCCTACACTCCTGTATTGTAAGACCAACTCTGTCCCTGCTTTTCTGTAAAGTTAGATTGAGGGAACAGTGTATGGTTAGTGTAATAACAGGTTCGATTTGGGTTAGGAATCATTCTGCGCGATGAATAATGGTATTGGGAACCTGCGATATTTATTAAATTATATTGGTAAAATATATGTATGAAAACAGAAATCTAGGATTTGAAGCCCAGAAGGGCATTGGGCCCTTGATTGGGATACGTAGTGTTGAATTAGGTTCTGCACAGTTGTCTCAGATAAATCCATTTACAATGGCATAGGACCTTGTACATTGGATGATTGAATGAGGAAGAGAACATCCAGTCAAAAAGGGATAGTCGGTACGATTAGGTAGATAGTCGGTAGGATTAGGAAGAAGAGTGAGTACAGGATTTGGACGGAAATTTCTTTTTTTTTTTATTGGTTGTTCAAAACCCTACAAAGCTCATGACATATCATATTTCATACATTAGCATACATTAGCTTCAAGTGAGTTTTGAACTCCCTTTTTTATCCAAGTACAGATTGCAGAATCACATGGGTTACACATCCAAATTTTTACATCATACCATACTAGTAACTGTTGTATTCTGCTACCTTTTCTATCCTCTACTATCCCCCCTCCCCTCCCCTCCCATCTTCTCTCTCTACCCCTTCTACTGTAATTCATTTCTCACCTTGTTTGTTTTCCCATTCCACTTACAACCTCTTATATGTAATTTAGTATAACAATGAGGATCTCCCTCCGTTTCCATGGAATTCCCCTTTTCTCTCCCTTTCCCTCCCACCTCATGTCTCTGTTTAATGTTAATCATTTCTTCCTGCTCTTCCTCCCTGCTTTATTTTTAGTTGCTCTCATTATATCAAAGAAGACATTTGGTATTTGATTTTAAGGGATTGGCTAGCTTCACTAAGCATAATCTGCTCTAGTGCCATCCATTTCCCTGCAAATTCCAAGATTTTGTCATTTTTTAGTGCTGCGTAATACTCCATGGTGTATAGATGCCACATTTTTTTAATCCATTCATCCATTGAAGGGCATCTGGGTTGGTTCCACAATCTAGCTATTGTAAATTGTGCTGCTATGAACATCGATGTGGCAGTATCCCTGTAATACGCTCTTTTAAGGTCTTCAGGGAATAGTCCGAGAAGGGCAATAGCTGGGTCAAATGGTGGTTCCATTCCCAGCTTTCCCAGGAATCTCCATACTGCTTTCCAAATTGGCCGCACCAATTTGCAGCCCCACCAGCAATGTACAAGAGAACCCTTTTCCCCACATCCTCGCCAGCACTTGTTGTTGTTTGACTTCATAATGGCTGCCAATCTTACTGGAGTGAGATGGTATCTTAGGGTGGTTTTGATTTGCATTTCTCTGACTGCTAGAGATGATGAGCATTTTTTCATGTACTTGTTGATTGATTGTATGTCCTCCTCGGAGAAGTTTCTGTTCAGGTCCTTGTCCCATTTGTTGATTGGGTTATTTGTTATCTTATTGTCTAATTTTTTAAGTTCTTTGTATATTCTGGATATTAGGGCTCTATCTGACGTGTGAGGAGTAAATATTTGTTCCCATGATGTAGGCTCCCTATTTACTTCTCTTATTGTTTCTTTTGCTGTGAAAAAACTTTTTAGTTTAAGTAAGTCCCATTTGTTGATTCTTGCTATTAACTCCTGTGCTATGGGTGTCCTATTAAGGAATTTGGAGCCCGACCCCACTATATGTAGATCGTAGCCAACTTTTTCTTCTATCAGACGCAGAGTCTCTGATTTGATATCAAGGTCTTTGATCCATTTTGAGTTAACTTTTGTGCATGGTGAGAGGAGGGGGTTCAGTTTCATTTTGTTGCATATGGATTTCCAGTTTTCCCAACACCATTTGTTGAAGATTCTATCCTTCCTCCATTGCATGCTTTTAGCCCCTTTATCAAATATAAGATAGTTGTAACTTTGTGGATTGTTCTCTGTGTCCTCTATTCTGTACCATTGGTCCACCCGCCTGTTTTGGTACCAGTACCATGCTGTCTTTGTTACTATTGTTCTGTAATATAGTTTGAAATCCGGTATCGCTATACCGTCTGATTCGCACTTTCTGCTTAGAATTGCTTTTGCTATTCTGGGTCTTTTATTTTTCCATATGAATTCCATGATTGCTTTATCTATTTCTACAAGCAATGCCTTTGGGATTTTGATTGGCATTGCATTAAACCTATATAGAACTTTTGGTAATATCGCCATTTTGATGATGTTAGTTCTGCCTATCCATGAACAGGGTATATTTTTCCATCTTCTAAGATCTTCTTCTACTTCTCTCTTTAGGGTTCTGTAGTTTTCATTGTATAAATCTTTCACTTCTTTTGTTAGGTTGATTCCCAAGTATTTTATTTTTTTTGAGGATATTGTGAATGGAGTGGTTTTCCTCATTTCCATTTCAGAAGTTTTGTTGCTGATATACAAGAATGCCTTTGATTTATGCGTGTTGATTTTATATCCTGCTACTTTGCTGAATTCATTTATTAGTTCTAGTAGTTTTTTTGTAGACCCTTTTAAGTCTTCTATGTATAAAATCATGTCATCCGCAAATAATGATAATTTAAGTTCTTCTTTTCCAATTTTTATGCCTTTAATTTCTTTCGTCTGTCTAATTGCTCTGGCCAGTGTTTCGAGAACTATATTGAATAGAAGTGGTGATAGAGGGCATCCCTGTCTTGTTCCAGATTTTAGAGGGAATGCCTTCAATTTTTCACCATTCAGAATGATGCTAGCCTGAGGCTTAGCATAGATAGCTTTTACAATGTCAAGGTAATTTCCTGTTATCCCTAGTTTTTCTAATGTTTCGAACATCAAGGGATGCTGTACTTGTCAAATGCTTTTTCTGCATCTATCGAGATGATCATATGGTTCTTATCTTTAAGTCTATTGATGTGGTGAATAACATTTATTGAGTTCCGTATATTGAACCATCCTTTCATCCCAGGGATGAATCCTACTTGATCATGGAGCACAATTTTTTTGATGTGCCTTTGTATCAGATTCGCCAGAATTTTATTGAGGATTTTTGCATCTAGGTTCATCAGGGTTATTGTTCTGAAGTTTTCTTTCTTTGATGTGTCTTTGTCTGGTTTCGGAATCAACGTGATGTTGGCCTCATAGAATGAATTTGGAAGAGCTCCCTCTTTTTCTATTTTCTGAAATAACTTGAAAAGTATTGGTATTAATTCTTCTTTAAAAGTTTTGTAAAACTCTGCTGTATACCCATCCGGTCCTGGGCTTTTCTTGGTGGGTAGTCTCTTGATTGCTTCTTCAATTTCATCGATTGGTATTGGTCTGTTCAAATTGTGTGTATCCTCCTGACTCAGTCTGGGCAAATCATATTTCTTAAGAAATTTATCGATGTCTTCACTATCTTCTATTTTATTGGAATATAGGTTTTCAAAATAATTTCTAATTGTCTTCTGAATTTCTGTAGCATCTGTTGTGATATTGCCTTTTTCATCCTGTATGTTAGTAATTTGAGTTCTCTCTCCTCTTTGTTAGCATGGCTAAGGGTCTGTCAATCTTGTTTATTTTTTCGAAGAACCAACTTTTAGTTTTGTTGATTTTTTCAATAGTTTCTTTTGTTTCAATTTTGTTGATTTCCGCTCTGATTTTAATTATTTCTTGCCTTCTGCTGCATTTGCTGTTGTTTTGTTCATCCTTTTCTAGGGCTTTGAGATGAAGTGTGAGCTCATTTATTTGTTGGTTTTTCCTTTTTTTGAGGAATGACCTCCAGGCGATGATGGTTAGGGTAATAACAGGTTCGATTTCGGTTAGGAATCATTCTGCGCGATGAATAATGGTATTGGGAACATGCGATATTTATTAAATTATATTGGTAAAATATATGTATGAAAACAGAAATCTAGGATTTGAAGCCCAGAAGGGCATTAGGCCCTTGATTGGGATACGTAGTGTTGAATTAGGTTCTGCACAGATGTCTCAGATAAATCCATTTACAATGGCATAGGACCTTGTACATTGGATGATTGAATGAGGAAGAGAACATTCAGTCAAAAAGGGATAGTCGGTACGATTAGGTAGATAGTCGGTAGGTTTAGGAAGAAGAGTGAGTACAGGATTTGGACGGGAATTTCTTTAGCAATAGGCTTTCAGTTAGAGAGTGAATGTAAATGTCAGCACATATGAAAATTCAGTCACAATGATGAACTTTGAAAAATATGTAGAAAAGCAGATAATAATAGAGACTTTACAAAATCAGGCAAAGTATAAAGTGAGTGATAGGATTAGACATTTTGTACACTGTTGAGTTTGAATATATAATCTTAAGAACAAACAAATATGCAGTGACCATTAGGATTGACATTTGAGAGCATTAGGAAACCTGGACATGGATGCTTTTAGTAATCCATGTTCACTTTCATTTTAGGCTTTGGTACAATTATAAGTGTGACCTTTGCATTTTTTGTCCAGAATATTACTGTCATAGAATGTATATGTGGATCCGATGACATGAGCATTTCTTCAAGCATTTCTGGAAGTAATGTTTTCAAGACCTATAAATTACTATTGGGGGTAAAAGAGGTGTACCCTGTGTCCATGAATATAGACATAATGCATGAATAGACCACATTTTGAATAAATAATTTAACTGTTCCCACTTTAAATAATGGATTGAATTAATATATGAAATATTATAAGAAATCTTGTATTGATATAATATCATTCATTCCAACCAGTAATACATCTATATGTAATATTAGGGTTATGATTATCATGAAAGGTGTGTGAGTATTGCTTCAAAAGTGATCATAGAAATCTAAATTAATGTGTTTGGAAAGAAGTCTCATAAAAAGACCAGTCAAGAAACATGGAGGAATACATGTGATCTGAAGAAGAAAATGATTGAAAGTGAAACAAATGCCTATAAACTTGCGAACTTGTGGATGAAATATATATCCCATGATGTGAATAAATTGAAGAAATAGTAATGTACCAGTGTTGAATAAAATGAACATCCAAATACACATCATGTCCCATAAGAATCTACTTGCGTTGATGTTAAACTAGGTCAGTTACTGTAGAAATATTAGGATTTGTATGCACCATTCACTAAAGTTAATTTTCAGTACTAAGAAACAAATATGTATATCAGGAGAATGAATATTTTGAGAAAACTCTTGAGAAAATTTGATTATAAATCCACATACTTGAATATGAATGAGTTAAGGGAGTGTATAATAAGACACATATTTCATATTTTGAAAAATCTGGAGAATATATATATATATATATATATATATATATATATATATATATACACACACACACACAAACACACACAGACATTAAAAATAGCATAATATATGCTATATGAAATTCACCATGAAATTTATATCATCCAGAGATCCAAAAATATTTATTTTATTTAACATGGATTTATGTATAATGTTGTTCAACTAGGAAGCTCACGCATAGGTTGAATTTTCAGTTCTAAAGCGTTTAGGAGGAGTGATCTCTTAAAATTTGTATCTGCTAAGTCAGCCACTTCACAAAAATGTACGTGTGGTATCAGGTAAGATTCTATAATTGCATGTAAAAATACATGTGCTGAATAGACTACAGAGACAGGGAAACAGGAATTCACATATTTGTTAACTTTAAAACACATGGAGAAATATTTTAACAAATAATTGACTAGATTTATAACTCCTACCCTAAATAATGCAAAAGGCAATTCCACTATACACCATGCCTTCTCTGAACTGCTTGTATTTCTATTTTTTTTGGTTTATTTTTCTCCATCTTATTAGGATTAGTTGTCAGAGTCTAGTAGGGTAAGTGTTAGTGTGAGGTGTTCAGTATTTTGAAAGGAAAATTGGAAAATGAATCCAAAGTGTATGTAAATATGTGGTACACAAAAATCTTCCCACTCTCATCCAGAACAATGCCTTGACATTACAATCGCGCAGAGTAAGACACAATTAGAAGAGAAGAGTTATAAAATCTGTGAATAAATATCTGGAATGGAATATGCTCAGGAGTTCACAACCTTGGAGGAGGTAGAGGAGATTCCAAAAGTAAGGGACAGTGTAATCATTCCAAAAACATGGAGCTCTGCTGGCGTAAAGACTTCTTGAGAAACTGCCTCTGAGGGTGGGCACTTGAAATATATGTTGTTGTCGGGAGCTTCAGCTTCGTTTGTAGTGAGACCATCAAATCAGCGTCTTCATCTATGTGACCTGGAGGACATGGTTTCTTATTTTCCCTGAACATGAGTCAGCAGTGCTGAATACTCTCTTTGTAGGTAAACTGTGGACACGAGGGGCTAAGTGTATCCACATGGGCCTGTGAAGCTATTTGGTCATTCTCCACTTTTCGTGGTGTTTCTTGCTGCTGCACTGGGATTTTGGTATTTGCTTCAAGAAATACAAAGAATTCAACTGTTACTCTGTGCGTGAGGGGGTTCTATCACGTGTGGTGGATCAGGGTCTGCAGGAGAATGCACCTAACAGGCTTATATCCCACATAGTTGCCCCCTTGACCATAGCAACCTGATTCTAAATATTTCCCTAAAACCTCTGCATATAACAAGATGCCTTTACATTGAAGGGACTGCTGGCTGCACCACATCAGTCACAAGCCATTTGGAAGCCAAAGGCAGATCCACATGAACACACCGCAGATGTTTTATCACACACCTGCCCACCAATGCTCTAGGCCCACTCCTCAGCAGGCTCCAGCTTCCTGGCATCACTGTTCTGCACAATTTTTATGAAAACCAGTCAATCAAGGCACTGACTGTTATTCTTATGATCAGCCACAGGATATCCAAAGAATCTCCAGTGCCAACTTGTCATGGGAATTTTAAAAATTTCATGATATATTGACCTAGCCATTTTTCAAGGATGAAGTTGGAGGCATTCTGGAACTATTAAATGGTGAGGAAGCTCATTTCAATGAAATATCTGGAGATCTCTCACAGGAAAGACTTCCCAAAGAGTGGCCAAAAGGTCACATGAATCCAGGAACATTGAGGTCTACAATGTGAGGTACATGTGTGTTTTGACTCTCAACAATGGTTGCCAAGTTTTTCAAACAAAATCATGTGATATCCTGGCTGAGATTTCCAGTGTTCTGTGAATAATTACCCTGGGCCTAGATCTCAGTTTCCAAGGGCGACTCTCATGCGTGGCCTCCTAAAATTCCAACACTATTCATGGCAATACTTCTCTGAGTTCAGTACGAGAACTCAGTCTTTATGCAGAATCCCACCAAAGTTCAAGCCAAGGTGGACCATGTAATCTCTACTAACCGCCACAAAAATGACTACAATTAAAACCAAAACACTCCCACATGGCCCTCATTTTCTTCCATACAGACACTCATCATAACCTCTGGCTGGAGGTTTCCGTGAGGGGTGCAGCCCAAGACAGTGTCCAAAATAAGCTCCCTTGCCCCTCATTTGCCTAAAGTCAGGGTGGCCTGGACACCCTTCCTGTGAACTAAGAGTCATCAAATAGGCCTGCCGTTTATTTTGCTCTGCTTCTTAAATTTGAGGCCTACTGATGGTGGGATTTAGATTCCTCATGTGAATTGGAGTCATGAGAAAACCCAATCACCTATGGGCTAGAATCTGCAGGGCTTTGAAGAACTTATTTGACCCAAAGGAGGCCTATTCTCACTTAATGGAGGTCAGGAACCTTACCACGGAAGGAGAGAGACTTCATCCACAATGATTGCTCTTTTGGACATTTTGCTTTTGGATGCATACATGGGATCTCTCTTTAGATCCATCAGGTGCAGAGAATCTAAGCCACAGAATTACACAAGGCCAAGAGGCTGATTAAGACATATCCCTTTCCAAAGCAATTAAGCAAAGAGCCACAGTTGATGCCCCTTCATTTGCAGTTGAAAACTTTTCTTCAGGCTTCAAAAAGGGTGGCCTGAGGCAAAGACTTTCCTGACATTCAGGGCAACAGAACATTAGGTAAGGAAAAGGCCCAAAGCATGGTTTCTCCACTGAGTCTTTACTGGTCACACTGATATCTGAGTTTTCTGAGATGCTCGCCATGCCCTTCATTTAACCAACACATGGCCGTGTCACAGAGCTTGGAGGTGGTACATATCTTGGACACAAAACCATGAGCCTATTCTGGAGAGTGGCCAGAATTCAGGAAGCAAACAGTAACTTAGGAAGATAGCAGGTGTTGCCGGTCCATAAGGCAAGCCGCAGTCCATTCATAAATTGGGAAGGATGAATGCTGGGAAGCTTTCTACTAGACAAGACTCATCCATTGATGCATTCTCTTTGCTAATGTCTACAACCACTGACACAGTGAGATACACAGACATAGAAACACTCGCCTTTTCATACGACTTTCTGGAAACACTTTACTCCAAACCAAACAAACCGCCTTTCAGACATATTCTCAGAGCATGAGAAAAAAACCACAAACCCACACCCCCAGCCAGATAAGCACCTCCTTCCTCCAAGTAGGTTTGTGACTATCCGGAGTGTCCTCTGACTGATAGGCCATACTATGTTCCCCTGAAATGGCCTCTCCTATCTCACATCTGGTGTCCATGGCCAATTCTGTGAAGTTGTCAGGAGCCAGCAGTTAGCCACTGCCTTCTTTCTCAGGAAAGGCCCCTCTTAAGAGCTTTCCTGTCATTTGTCCATTCTCACATCAGTAGATACCAAGAAAGACTGACTCTGTCCTTGTTATATCAAACAAGTGAGACCACTGGGTCTGGGACTGAGACAGGCTCTAGGTGCCTGGCTTCCTGGATCCCAAGTTCAGAAAGTGCCATGAACAAAAAAGTGAGGTGAGGTAACTTCTTTCAGGAACTGAATGAGGTTACTGCCTTGGCAACCAGTTTGTCCTAACACATGCATCCAAGTGTCCCATGACATGTAGGCTGACCGTATTTCTGTGACACTTTCACAAGTTAGAATGGTATATCAACCATAGGCACCTGGGAACAGCTCTCCACACAGGCCTCATTTGGTCCATCTTCTCTAGATTAAGAAGAGAGAGGCTGATTCAGACAAAAGCCTTCATCCTGACCAGGTTGTTTGGCATGGAAGATGACTTTTGATCTCTCAGGACCTTCATACCTGCCTACATCTTCTCCAGGGATCAATTCTGCATGGACCTTTGAGGTTCTCAGCAGGTGGACAATCCCCTACTTTCCTGTATTGTAAGACCAACTCTGTCCCTGCTCTTTTGTAAATGTAGATTGAGGGAACAGTTTATGGTTAGGGTTAATTACATGTTTGTTTTGGGTTAGGAATCATTTTGCTGGATGAATAATGGTATTGGGAATCTGTGATATATATAAGAACATAGAGTTGAAAAATATGTATGAAAACAGAAATGTAGTAAGATTTAAAGTCCATATTGGCATTGGGCCTTTGATTTGGATACTTAGCTTTGAATTACGTTCTGCAGTGATGTCTCAGATAAATTGATTATCAATGACATAGGACCTTGTACCTTGGATGATAGATTGTAGAAAAGAACATCCACTCAAACAGGGATAGTCCATAGGATTAGGAAGATAGTTGGTAGGTTTTGCAAGAAGTGTGAGTACAGGATATGGACCAAAAGTTCTTTATCAATAGGGTTTCGGTAATAGAATGAATGTCAATGTCAGCACATGTGAAGAGTCAGTCACATAGGTAAACTGGGGAAAATATGTAGGAAAGGAAACATCAATAGAGACAGTAGGAAATCAGGCAAAGTATAAAGTGAGTGATAGGATTAGACATTTTAACAGGGTTGATGTTGACTATATAATCTTCGAAGAAACAAATATGTAGTCACCAATAGGATGGACATTTGAGAGAATTAGGCAACCTAGACATCAATGTTTTTAGTAATCCATGCTCCCATTCAATTTAGGCTTTTGTACAAACATATGTGTGATCTTTGCATTTTGTATCCAAAATAGTACTGTGATAAAATGTATAGGTAGATCAGGTGACATAAGTATTTTTTCCACCATTTCAGGGAGCAATATTTTGAAGATGTATAAATTAGTATTGCGGGTACAAAGAGGTGTACCCTGTGTCTATGAATATAGAGATAATGCATGAATAGATGATACTGTGAATAAATAATATAACTGATTCCACTTTAAATAATGGATTAAATTGATATCTTAAAATATATAAGAAATCTTATATTGATACACAGTCATTCATTCCTATCAGTTATACATCTAATGGTAATATGAGGGTTATGGTTTGTCATTAAGGGTGTGTGAGTTTTGCTTCAAAAGTAATTATGGAAATCGAAAATAATGTGTTTGTAAAGAAGTCTCATGAAGAGACTAGTCAAGAAACATGGAGGAATATATGTGTTCTGAAGCAGGAAGTGATTGAAAGTGAAACAAATTGATATAAATTAGCGAACTTGTGGATGGAATATATATCCCATGATGTGCATAAACTGAAGAAATAGTAATGTACCAGTGTTGAATACAAATGAACGTCAAAATACATATCATGTCCCATAGGAATCTACTTGCATTGATGTTAAACTTGGTCAGTAACTGTAGAAATATTAGGATTTGTATTCATCATTCACTGAAGTTAGTTTTCAGTACTAGGAAACAAATATGTATTTCAGGTGGATGAATATTTCTGAGAATAATCTTGTGAAAAGTTGATAATAAATCCACATACATGAACATGAATAAATTTTGGGAGTGTATAATAAGACACATATATTTCATATTTTCAAAAATCTGGAGAGAGTGTATATATAGATATAGATATAGATATAGATATAGATATAGATATAGATATATATAGATATATAGATATATATATAGATACATATATATACATATGCCTATATATATACACACACACACACTCACACAGACATTAAAAAGTAGCAATATATATGCCAATCGAAATTTATTATGAAATATATATAATCCACACATCCCAAAATATACTTTTTACTGAACATGGATTTATATATAATTTTGTTCAGCTAGAAAGGTCACCAATAGTTTGAATTTTCAGTTCCAACAGCATTAAGAGGAGTGATCTCTTCTCACAATTTGCATCTGCCAAGTCAGCAACCTCTCAAGTATATACATGTGATACCAGGTAGGATTCTATATGTGCATATAAAAACACATGTGCTGAATAGGCCACAGAGAAAGGGAGAGAGGAATTCACATATTTGTTAACTTTAAAAACACATGGAGAACTGTTTTAATTAAAAATTGAGTAGATTTATAATTCCTAGCCTATATAATGCAAAAGGCAAGTCCAATTATACAACATGACTCCTCTGAACTGCTTGTATTTCTATTCTGTTTTGGTTATTATTCTCCATCATGTTAGGATTAGTAGTCAGAGTCTAGTGGGGTATGTGTTAGTGTCCAAAATAAGCTCTCTTACCCCTCATTTGCCTAAAGTCATGGGGGCCTGGACACCCTGCATTTGAACCAGGAGTGATAAAATAGGACTGCAGTTAATACTGCTCTGCTTCTCCATTTTGAAGCCTACTGCCTGTCAGGTATAGATTCTTTATGTGATTTGGAATAATGAGAAAACCCAAGCACTTCTTTAGGGCTTTGAAGATTTCATTTGAACCAAATGATCCCTATTCTCACTTGATGTAGGTCAGGAACATAACAAAGGAAGGCAAGACACTTCATCCACCATAACTGATCTTTTTGCCATTTTGGTTTGGATGCACACATGGGATCTTTCTTTAGATCCATCAGGTGCTGAGAATCTAAGCCACAACCTCACACAGGTCCAAGAGGCTGATTAAGACACATCCATTTCCAAAGAAACTAAGCAAAGAGCCACAGGTGATGACCATTCATTTTCATTTGAAAACTGTTTTCTTCAGGCTTCACAAAGGGGTGGCCTGAGGCAAAGACCTTCCTGACATTCAGGGCAACAGAAACATAGGTAAGAGAATGGCCCAAAGCAGGGTTTCTCCACTGAGAATTTCCTGGTCACACTGATATCTGAGTTTTCTGAGATGCTCGCCATTCCTTACCGCTATCCAGTACATGGCCATGTAACAGAGCTTGGAGGTGGTACATATCTTGGACACAAAACCATGAGCCTATTCTGCAGAGTTGCCAGAATTCAGGAAGAAAACAGGAACTTAGGAAGATAGTAGGTGTTGTCCCTCCATAAGGCAAGCTGCAGTTCATTCATAAATTGGGCAGGATGAATGCTGGGAAGCTTTCTACAAGACAAGACATATCCATTGATGCATTCTCTTTTCTAATGTCTACAACCACGGACACAGTGGGATACACAGGCATAGAATCACTCACCTTGTCAAAAGACTTACTAGAAACAGTCCATTCCAAACCAAACAAACTGTCTTTCCTACCTATTCTCAGAACATGAGACAAAACCACAAACTGACACTCACACTCACAAAGGCATCTCCTTCCTGCAAGTAGGTCTCTGACTATCTGGAGTGTCCTCTGTCTGTTGGGCCGTATTATGTTCCAATGAAATGTCCTGTCCTGTCTCAGATCTGTCTCCTTTGCAAACTCTGTGAAGTTCTCAGGAGCCAGCGGTGAGCCACTACCTGCTTTCTCAGGAAAGGCCCCTCTTCAGATCTGTCCTGGCATTTGGCAATCCTCACATTAGTAGATACCAAGAAATACTGACTCTGTCCTTGGTACATCCAAACAAGTGAGCCCACTGGGATTGGGACTGGGACTGGCTCTGGCAGCCTGGCATCTTGGATCCCAAGTTCAGAGAGTTACATCACCAAGGAAGTGAGGTAGGTCACTTTCTTCAGGAAATGTATGAGGTCACTACCTTGGCAATCACTTTGTTTTAACATTTGCTTCCAAGGGTCCCATGAGATAGAGGCTGCCCCTACTTTCGGTGACAAGTTCACAAGATAGAATGGTATAACAAACATAGGCGCCTGGGAACATCTCCCCACACAGGACTGGTTTAGTCCATCTTCTCTACATTTAGATAGAGAGACTGATTCAGACACATCCCTTCATCCTGACAAGGGGGTTTGCCATGCAAGATGACTTTTGCTCTCTCAACTCCTTCATAGCTGCCTACGTCTTCTCCAGGGATCATTTCTGCATGGACCTTTGAGGATCTCAGCAGGTTTAAGAACCCCTACATTCCTGTATTGTAAAAGCAACTCTGTCCCTGCTCTTCTGTAAAGTTTGATTCAGGGAAGAGTGTATGGTTACGGTTAATAAAAGTTCAATTTGGGATAAGAAACATTCCACGGCATGAATAATGGTATTGGGAACCTGTAATATTTACAAGAATGTAAAAGTGAAATATAAGAATGAAAACAGAAATCTAGGTAAGATTTGAAGCCCAGAAGGGCATTGGGCCCTTGATTGGGATACTTAGCTTTGAATTATGTTCTGCAGAAATGTCTCAGATAAATCAATGTTCAATGGCATAGGACTTTGTACCTTGAATGATGGAATGTCAAAGAGAACTTCTAGTCAAGAAGGGATAGTCGGTATTATTAGAAAGATAGTCTGTAGGTTTAGAACTAAGAGTGAGTATAGGATTTGGACCAAAAGTTCTTTTGCAATAGGGTTTCTGGTAGAGATTGAATGTAAATGTGAGCACATGTGAAGAGTCAGTCACAATGATAATCTGGGGAAAATATGTAGGAAAGCAGATATCAATAGAGACATTAGGAAATCAGGCAAATGAAAAAGTGAGTGATAAGATTAGACATTTTCAACGGGCTTGAGGTTGAATATATAATCTTAGGAAGAAACAAATATGTAGTCAAGAATAGGATTCACATTTGAGAGCATTAGGCAAACTGGACATGGAAGTTTTTAGTAATCCATGTTCACTTTCCATTTAGGTTTGGTAAAATCATAAGTGTCACCTTTGCGTTTTGTGTCCAGAATATTACTGTGATAAAATGTATATGTAAATCAGGTGACATGTGCATTTCTTCCACCATTTCTGGGAGCAATATTTTGAAGACGTATAAATTAGTATTGGGGGTACAAAGAGGTGTATCCTGTGTCTATGAATATAGAGATAATGCATGAAAAGACCATACTGTGAATAAATAATATAACTGGTTCCACTTTAAATAATGGATTTAATTGATATCTGAAACTAAGTAAGAAATCTTATATTGATATACAATCATTCATTCCAGCTAGTTGTACATCTAATGGTAATACTAGGGTTTGGTTTATCATGACGGGTGTATGAGTTTTGCTTCAAATGTGATAATGGAAATCGAAAATAATGAGTTTGGAAAGAAGTCTCATGAAAAGAGCAGTCAAGAAACATAGAGAAATACATGTGTTCTGAAGCAGGAAGTGACTGAAAGTGAAACAAATGCGTATAAATTAGCGAACTTGTGGATGAAATATATATCCTATAATGTGCATAAACTGAAGAAATAGTAATGTTCCAGTGTTGAATAAAAATGAATGTCAAAATACACATCATGTCCCATAGGAATCTACTAGCCTTGATATTAAACTGGGTCAGTTACTATAGAAATATTAGATTTTTTTTGGTGTTATAATAGAATTTATTTTACCACTAGCATGCCACAGAATGTTGAGGAAAGAGCAATGGATTTTTAGTTATCGCACTAATAATCTAACATTTAATGACTCTTTTGGATAGTCTAGAAATTACATAAGGCTATGTAACATAATTTTTTTAATTTAACATTCATAAAAGCTTGGAGTTTTGGTAATATTTCTACTTTTTTATTTTTAATTTTTTCAGTTGTGATTGACCTTCATTTTGTTTATTTGTATGTGGTGCTTAGAATAGAACCCAGTGTCCCACACATGCTAGAAAAGCATGTTACCACTGAACCACAAACCCAGCCCCTCCACTTTTATCTTTACATCGAACATGCCTCTCCCTCATCTTTACTCACTTTCTTCCTCATTTTCCCCCTTCTCTCTCTTGCTTTTTCGTTTTCCTTTCATATCTGTTTTTCTCTCATGTCATTACAAACAGTAGTATGCTATGAAATTTAAATTTAAGACTGTTTTTTATAGTCATTGTTCTTTTCTTGAGAAAATTTAATAATTATAATCACCTGATAGATATATTAAAATAAATTTTTATACATATGTATCTATATTCATGCATATGCATTACATATTATATATATATACATACATATACATTTAAAAGTACTTTGATTAGCCTGTTAAAAATAATATAGACCAAAACTTTCTTAATTCTCAAGCCTTCCAGAATTAACATCTTACAGTGAAAATCAAATAAACATATTTAAATAAACAGGTATCATTCTTTTTATCAATACTGATAATTTAAGGTTTTATATCACATTAAGCTATAATACGGCATATTAAATCTTATGAATTAGAAAAAGTTTTTTGAATAACCTATTATTTAAGGACCATATGCACTGACATTTTAAAGGCTTTCTTGTGATTTCAATTTCTATCAATTGTGTATTAATTGCCAAATGCTTATTTTAGTACTTTTCATATTCATAATTGATATAAAGTCAATTGTTTAATTCTTCTTGTAAATAATTACTTATTACAGTAGGGACATTATTAATAATTCTAAATCTGTATAAGAAAATAGTACAAAGATATTTTCATGCAAAATTAAGAATAATTGTGTGCTCTAAATGTCTGATTGTTGATACATATAACAAAGAGCTTTTGATGAGTCTCTTCCCCAGTTTAACATAAAATGCAAAGATATTGTTGGGTATATATGTGCAAATAAAGATAAAGAAAATACACATTATCAGCTAGAAACTATTAAATAAAAGGTGAAAACAACAATCCAACACATTGTACGAATTTGTCAGATGAGGTAGTATTCTGGAAGAATAGCCTAAGACTAGACCTGGTCCATGACAAAATATTCACGAAAAAAAATGAAATATGAAAAATATAGAAAATGCTATGAATTTTTCATGAAGGTAGGTGAATTATCCTTTAATCTCAATTTATGTGCATTTTCAAAAGCAAATTTCCTGGTAAAATAAATTTGTGATAGTTACAACTAAACGAAACAAAGTTTCTGCTTAGCAAAATGAATGCATCTCAATCCATTTTTAGCTGATTTCTTCCCTCTCAATTTTAAACCGTTATTTATTTATTTATTTCTATTGGTTGTTCCAAACATTACAAAGCTCATGATATATCATCTTTGATACATTTGACTCAAATGGGTTATGAACTCCCATTTTTTCCACAAATATGAATTTCAGAATCACATTGGTTACACATTCACATTTTTGAACAATAGCATATTAGTGACTGTTGTATTCTGCGACCTTTCCTATCCCCCACTATCCCCCCTCCCCTCCCCTCCCATCTTCCCTCTCTACCTCATCTGCTGTTGTTCAATTCTCTCCATTGTTTCCCCCCCATTTCCCCTCAAATCCTCTTATATGTAATTTTGTGTAACATTGAGGGTCTCCTACTATTTCCATATGCTTTCCCTTCTCTCTCCCTTTCTCTCCCCCAACTCGTCTTTGTTTAATGATAAACTTTTCCTCATGCTCTTCCTCGATGTTCTGTTCTTAGTTGCTCTTTTAATATCAAAGAAGACATTTGGCATTTGTTTTTTTAAGGATTGGCTAGCTTCGCCTAGCATAATCTGCTCTAATGCCATCCATTTCCATGCAAATTCTATGATTTTGTCATTTTTTAATGAAGAGTAATACTCCATTTTGTATAAAAGCCACATTTTTTTTTATCCATTCATTTATTGAAGGGCATCTAGGTTGGTTCCACAGTCTAGCTATTGTGAATTGTGCAGCTATGATCATTGATGTGGCAGTATCTCTACAGTACGCTCTTTTAAGATCCTCAGGAAATAGTTCGAGAAGGGTGATAGCTGGGTCAAATGGTGGATCCATTCCCAGCTTTCCCAGGTATCACCATAGTACTTTCCAAATTGGCCTCACCAATTTGCAGTCCCACCAGCAGTGTACAAGTGTACCCTTTTCCCCACATTCTCACCAACACTTATTTTGTTTGACTTCATAATGGCTGCCGATCTTACTGGAGTGAGATGGTATCATAGGGTGGTTTTGATTTGCATTTCTCTGACTGCTAGAGATAGTGAGCATTTTTTCATGTACTTGTTCATTGATTGAATGTCCTCCTCTGTGAAGTGTCTGTTCAGGTCCTTGGCCCATTTGTTGATTGGGTTATTTGTTATCTTATTGTTTAATTTTTTTGAGTTCTTTGTATATTCTGGATATTAGGGCTCTATCTGAAGTGTGAGGGGTAAAAATTTGTTCCCAGGATGTAAGCTCTCTATTTACCTCTCTTATTGTTTCTCTTGCTGAGAAAAAAAAAATTAGTTTAAGTGAGTCCCATTTGTTTATTCTTGTTATTAACTCTTTGGCTATGGGCATCCTATTAAAGAATGTGGAGCCCGACCCCACAGTATGTAGATCGTAGCCAACTTTTTCTTCAATTAGACGCAGTGTCTCTGATTTGATATCTAGCTCCTGGATCCATTTTGAGTTAACTTTTTGCATGGTGAGAGAAAGGGATTCAGTTTCATTTTGTTGCATATGGATTTCCAATTTTCCCAGCACCATTTGTTGAAGATGCTATCTTTCCTCCATTGCATGTTTTTAGCCCCTTTATCAAATATAAGAAAGTTGTAATTTTGTGGATTGGTTTCTGTGTCCTCTATTCTATACCATTGGTCCAGCTGCCTGTTTTGGTACCAGTACCACGATGTTTTTATTACTATTGCTTTGTAGTACAGTTTGAACTCTTGTATCGCTATACCTCCAGATTCACACTTCCTGCTTAGAATTGCTTTTGGTATTCAGGGTCTTTTGTTTTTCCATATGAATTTCATGATTGCTTTATCATTTCTACAATAAATGCCGTTGGGATTTTTATTGGCACCGATTTAAACCTGTAGAGAACTTTGGGTAATATCAACATTTTGATGATGTTAGTTCTGCCTATCCATGAACAAAGTACATTTTTCCATCTTCTAAGATCTTTTGCTATCTCTCTCTTTAGGGTTCTGTAGTTTTCATTATATAAATCTTTCACCTCTTTCGTTAGGATGATTCCCAAGTATCTTATATTCTTTGTGGATATAGTGAATGGAGTGGTTTTCCTCATTTCAATTTCAGAAGTTTTTCTGCTGATATACAGGAATGCCTTTGATTAATGCGTGTTGACTTTATATCTTGCCACTTTGCTGAATTCATTTATTAACTCTAGCAGTTGTTTGTAGACCCTTTTGAGTCTGTTAAATATATTATCATGTCATCTGAAAATAGCGATAATTTAAGTTCTTCTTTTCCTATTTTCATGTCTTTAATTTCTTTTGTCTGTCTAATTGCTCTGGCTAGTATTTCAAGAACTAAATCGAATAGAAGTGGTGATAGAGGGCATCCCTGTCTTGTTCCAGATTTTAGAGGGAATGCCTTCAGTTTTTCTCCATTTACGATGATGCTAGCCTGAGGTTTAGCATATGTTGAGGTAAGTTCCTGTTATCCCTAGTTTTTCTAGTGTTTTGAACATAAAGGGAGGCTGAACTTTGTCGAATGTTTTTTCTGCATCTATCAAGATGATCATATGGTTCTTGTCTTTAAGTCTATTGATGTGGTGAATAGCATTTATGGATTTCCGTATATTGAACTAGCCTTGCATCCCTGGGATGAATCCTACTTGATCATGGTGCACAATTTTTTGATATGCTTTTGTATTACATTCACCAGGATTTTATTGAGAATTTTTGCATCCTAGTTTATTAGAGATATTGGTCTGTAGTTTTGTTTCTTTGAAGTGTTTTTGTCTGGTTTCGGGATCAGGGTGATTTTGGCCTCATAGAATGAATTTGAAAGAGCACCTTCATTTTCTATTTCTTGAAATAGCTTGAAAAGTATTGGTATTAATTCTTCTTTTAAGGTTTTGTAGAGCTCCGCTCTATACCCATCCGCTCCAGGGCTTTTTTTGGTTCGTAGTCTTTTGATGGCTTCTTGTATTTCTTCCTTTTTTATTGGTCTGTTTAAATTGTGTGTGTCTTCCTGACTCAATCTTGGCACATCGTATGACTTAAGAAATTTATTGATATCTTCACTATCTTCTATTTCATTTGAATATAGGGTTTCAAAATACTTTCTAATTATCTTCTGTATTTCTGTAGTGTCTGTTATGATAATGCCTTTTTCATGCCGTATGTTAGTAATTTGAGTTCTCATTCTTCTTCTCTTTGTTAGCATGGCTAAGGGCCTGTCGATCTTATTTATGTTTTCAAAGAACCAACCTTTAGTTTTATCAATTTTTTCAATGTTTTTTTTTGTTTCAATTTCGTTGATTTCTGCTCTAATTTTAATTATTTCTTGTCTTCTACTACATTTGCTGTTGTTTTTCTTTTCTTTTTCTAGGTTTTTGAAGTGTAGTGTGAGTTCATTTATTTTATTTTATTTTATTTTTTTGAGGAAAGAACTCCAAGAAATGAATTTCCCTCTTAAAACTGCTTTCATTGTGTCCCATAGATTCCAGTATGTTGTGTCTGTATTGTCATTTGTCTATAAGAATTTTTTATATCCTCCTCTATGTCTTCTGTAACCCATTGATCATTCAGTAGAATATTGTTCATTTTTCCATATGATGTAGGATTTTTCCTTCCTTCTTTTATCATTTATTTCCAGTTTCATTCCAATATGATCAGATATGGTGCATGGTATTATCTCCAAGCCTTTATATTTACTAAGGGTTGCCCTATGGCATAATATATGAACTATCTTTGAGTAGGATCCTTGTGTTGCTGAGAAGAACGTGTATCCACTTGAGGATGGTTGATATATTCTATATATGTTGGTTAAGCCTAGGTTATTTATTGTGCTGTTGAATTCCATAGTTTCTTTATTCAGTTTTTGTCTAGAGGATCTTTCTAATGGCGAGATCAGTGTGTTGAAGTCACCCGTAGTTATTGTGTTGTAGTCTATTTGACTCTTGAACTTGAGGAGAGTTTGTTTCATGAGCGTTGCAGCTCAATTGTTTGGTGCATACAAATTGATAATTGTTATGTCTTGTTGGTGGATGGTTCCTTTTAACAGTACATAGTGTCCTTCGTTATCCCTTTTTATTAACGTAGGTTTGAAATTGATTTTATTTGATATGAGTATGGCTACTCCTGCTTGCTTCCGAGGGCCATGTGAGTGGTATGATTTATCCCAACCTTTTACTTTCAGCCTGTGTATGTCTTTACCTATCATATGAGTCTCCTGAAGGCAGCAGACTGTAGGATTTGTTTTTTTGATTCAGGTTACTAACCTATGTCTCTTGATTGGTGAGTTTATGCCATTAACATTTAAGGTTACAATTGAAATATGATTTTTACTTTCATTCATGTTTATTTATTTATTTATTTTTAGTTTGGCTAGTTTTTACTTTTTGGTTATTTTTCTCCCCCTTTACTGAGATACCTCCTGCTGTTAGTTTGGGGCACTATTTATCAATTCCTCTTCTTCTAGTATTTTGCTCAAATGCTTTGCAGTGCTGGTGTTCTTTCTGCAAATTCTTTTAGCTTTTGTTTATCGTGAAAGACACTAATTTCATTGTCAAATCCCAAACTTAATTTTGATGGATACAGTACTCTTGGTTGGAATTCATTATTTTTCAGCGTTTGAAATACATTGTTCCAGGATCTACTCGCTTTCAAAGTTTGTGATGAAAATTCAGTCGTTAACCTAATTGGTTTACCCCAGAATGTAATCTGCCTCATTTCTCTTTTAGCTTTTAATATTCTCTCCTTGTTCTGTATGTTAGCTATCTTGATAATTCTATGTCTTGGAGTTGGTCTATTATGGTTTTGAATGTTTGAGGTCATGTAGGCTTCAAGGATTTGGCAATCCATTCCATCTTTTATCTCTGGGAAGTTTTCTAGAATTATTTCATTTAATATGTTGTCCATTCCTTTGGTTTGAATCTCTATGCCTTCTTCTATCCTGATGACTCTCAAATTTGTTTTTTTATGACATCCCATATCTCTTAAATAGATTGCTCATGGGATATAAGCATCTTTTCTGTGTTCACTATATTCTTTTCAAGTTGATAAACTTTGTCTTCATTATCTGATCTTCTGACTTCTACTTAATCTAGTCTATTTACAATATTCTCGTTTGAGTTTTTAATGTGGTTTATATTTTTCTGCATTCCTAGGATTACTGTTTGATTTTTTTAAGAACTCTGTCTTTTGGTAAAGCTCCTTCTTTGCCATTTGAATTTGTTTGTTTAATTCATTTTCAAAATATTCTTTTATTGCTTGGACTTGCTGCCTCATGTCTTCTCTAATATTTCTTTCCATCTGAGTTAGGGATGCATTGAGTTTTTTCCCTATCCCTGTTTCTGATGATTCTAGGTCCTCCTGTAGAATTAAGTTGTCCGGCATTATTTGTACACCTTTTTCCCTTGTTTTTTCATGAAGTTCACATTACTTTCCAGCTCTGTTTGATTGCTGTGTTTCTGCTCTCTTCTATATATTTGTTTTGGTTTTATATATCTCTATTGTAGCTCCTTTGTGTTGGTAGACTGTGCATGCTAGAGTGGATTCCACTGGGAAGGAATTCCGACGGCCGAGCTCCAGTGATGTCACCTCTCTGCTATGGTGGGCCCCAGGCTCTTTGCCCGGGTGTTCGCATGGGGGTGTGGGACTGTACTGTCTCTGTTTGTTTTCAGCTCCTGGTCGCGGGTGTGCAGGCGGTCACAAGCTGTCCAGTCACGCAGTCAGCGGGTGGGCTGTCACCGGCGGTTGTGCGATCTCTAGCCACCCATTAGGGCAGGAATATGGCAGGTGATTGGTCGCTGGTGGGCAGGCGGTCTCCAGCCGTCCAGTCGCACCTGCAGCGGGCCGGCTGTTGCCGGCGGGCGAGCGTTCTCCAGGCGCCCAGTCACGCGGGCCTGGCCTCTAGTCCCCTGGTTTCTCCTGCTAGTCCTGGTTTCTCTTGCTACACCAGTTTTCCCCTGAGTAATGCCCTCGGCAGCTCAAACTGTACTCTGGCCTGCCGTTTCTTGGGTGTGGATTGTGTCTATTGGGAACCCCAGCACTCTATTGTTTTTTTTTTTTTTTCCGTTTGCCCCTTCCCCATCGCTGGCTAGACAGATTTTGTTTTCACCACTGATGGGAGGGGGAGTAGAAGGTCAGGTGCCTCTAGTTTTCCCCCCATCTTTATTCAGGCTCTCTCTGATAATCCCTCCCCTGGAAAGCTTAGGAAAGATTTTATGCAAATATCCTACTGTATGGGAGATGAGTGGAAAACACACAACTGTTTTATTGTTGCAATCTGTCGGAGAGTGGCGGTGGTTACTTCAGCTCTCCAAGATGGTTGCCGTTGGTTTCCTTGGTGGAGTTTCCGTTGTGGGGGATAGAACTGTAGCGCTTCCTTCCCTGACTGAGATCCCGAACTCCGCCTGGGGCTCAGTGGGGGGTCAGCCGGCAGGATTCCACAGAATCTGCAGCAACGTTTCTCCCTGGATGCTAGTCGCTTCTCGGTGGTGCCCCGACGTCTGTAGCCACGGGGCGGGCCGCACGGATCAGTAAGCCCGGATCTCCGGTTGCATATTCAGCTCACGTTTGAGACTCAATTACCGGACCTCGTTGGTGGAAATCATTCTTTTAGGTTTCGGTGCACACCCATTTTTCTATAAGATCCTAACAAGATAGTCTTTTGTCATTTTAACTCGTTATTCACCTGCAATGTGGCGTGGTACACTGGGTGTGATGCACTCTATTCGCGGCCAACTTGCAATGTCGAAATATTATGTTTTGTATGCACCATTTACTGAAGATAGATTTCAGTACTAGGCAACCAATATGTAATTCAGGTTGATGAATATTTCTGAGAATTATCTTTTGAAAAGTTGATTATAAATCCACATTCATGATATGAATGAATTTGGGGAGTGCACAATAAGGCACATATATTTCATATTTTGAAAAATCTTGAGAGTATATATATATATATATATATATATATATATATATATATATACACAGAGAGACATTACAATGTAGCATTATGTATGCCAACGGAAATTTATCGTGAAATACATATCATCCAGAGATCCAAAAATATTAATTTTACTGAACATGGATTTATGTATAATGTTGTTCAAATAGGAGGCTCAGCCATAGGTTGAATTTTCAGTTTCAACAGCATTTAGGAGGAGTGATATCTTCTCACAATTTGTATCTGCCAAGTCAGCCACCTCACAAAAATGTACGTGTAATACTAGGTAGGATTCTATATATGCATATAAAAATACATTTGCTGACTAGGCTACAGAGAAAGGGAGACATAAATTCACATGTTTGTTAACTTTAAAAACACATGGAGAACTATTTCAACAAAAAAATTGACTAGATTTATAACTCCTACCCTATATAATGCAAAAGGCAAGTCCAAGAATACCAAACATGCCTCCTCTTAACTGCTTGTATTTCTATTCTGATTGGGTTATTATTTTCCATGATATTACGATTAGTAGTCAGAGTCTAGTAGGGTAGGGGTTAGTGTCAGGGATTCAGTATTTCAAATGGAAAATTGGAAAATGAATCCAATGTGTATGTAAATATGTGCTACACAAAAATGTTCCCACTCTCATCAAGAACTATGGCTTGACATTACTTTTGCCCCAAGTAAGACACAATTAGAGGAGAAGTGTTAGAAAATCTGTGAATACATATCTGGAATGGAATATGCTCAGTAGTTCACAACACTGGAGGTGGTAGAGGAGTTCCCAAAAGTAAGGGATAGGGTGAACACTCCACAAACATGGAGCTCTGCTGGCCTAAAGACTTCTTGAAGAACTGCCTCTGAGGTTGGGCACCTGAAAAATATGTTGTTTTCTGGAGCTTTAGCTTCATTTGTAGTGAGACCATCAAAGCTGGGTCTACATCTATGTGACCTGGAGGACATGGTTTCTTATTTTCCAGTGAAGATGAGGCAGCAGTGCTGAATTTGCTCTTTGTAGGTAAACTGTGACCACTGGGGACTAAGTGTCTCCCCATGTGGACTGTGAAGCCATTTGGTCATCCTCCAAATTTCATGGTGTTTCTTGCTGCTACACTGGGAGTTTGCTATTTGATTCAAAAATACAAGGAGTTCTAGTGGGTCACAGTGCTGGAGGGAGTTCTGTCACATGTGGTGGGTCAGTTTCTGCAGGAGAATGCACCAAACATACTTCTAGCCCACATATATTGCCCCATTGACCATAGCAACTTGATTCTGAACATTGCCCTGAAATCTCTCAGTATTACAAGATGCCTTTATATAGAAGGGACTGCTTGCTGCACCATGTCAGTCACAAGCCATTTGGAAGCCAATGGAAGATCCACAGGCCCCACCACAGATGTTTTATCATACACCTGACCACCACGGCTCTAGGCCCACTACTCAGCAGGCTCCAACTTATTGGCATCTCTGTTCTACACGATTTTCATGAAACCGAGTCAATCAAAGCACTGTCTGGTATACTCATGATCAGCAACAGGACATCCAAAGGTCCTCCATTGCCACCTGGTCATGGGAAATTCAAAAATTTTATGGTATTTTTGTAGCCATTTTTCAATGATGATGTTGGAGGCACTGTGGGTTAAAATTCACTCCAGAACCATTAAATGTAGAGGAAGCACATTTCAATGAAAGCTTTGGAGAATTCTCACAGGCAAGGCTTCTCAAAAAGTGGCCAAATGGTCACATGAAGCCAGTCCCATTGAGGTCTACAATGAGGTCCATGTGTGTTTCGACTCTCAAATATGGCTGACAAGTCTTTCAGAATAAAATCACGTGATATCTTGGCTGTGATTCCCAGTGCTCTGTTGAAAGCCACCCTGCACATAGATCTCAGTTTTCAAGGGGGACTCTCATGCATGGCCTCCGAAAATCCCAACGCAATTCATGGCAATAATTCTCTGAGTTCAGTTCCAGAACTCAGTCTCTAAGGGGAATCACACCAGAGTTCATGTAAAGGTGGACCCAGTCATCTCTTCCAAACACCAAACAAATGGCCACAATTAAAACCAAAACACTCCCACATGGCCCTCATGATCTTTCATATAGACACTCATCATAACCTCTGGCTGGATGTTTCCATGAGGGGCGAAACACAAGACAGTCTCCAAAATAATCTCCCTTGCCCCTTAATGGCCTAAAATCAGGGTTGCCTGGACACACTTCCTGTGAACTAGGAGTGATCAAATAGGCCTGCTGTTAATACTTCTCTGCTTCTCCAATTTGAGGCCTACTGACTGTGGGGTTTATTTTTTTATGTGAATTGGAGTTATTATAAAACCCAAGCACATATCGGCTAGCTTCTGCAGGGCTTTGAAGAAATCATTTGACCCAAAGGATCCCTATTCTCACTTGATGGAGGTCAGGAACCTAAAAGAGGAAGGGGAGAGACTTCATCCACAATGACTGCTCTTTTGGCCATTTTGGTTTTGAATGCACACATGGGATCATTCTTAAGATACATCAGGTGGTGAGAATCTAAGCCATTGCCTCAAACAGGGCCAAGAGGCTGATTCAGACACATCCCTTTTCAAAGCAATTAAGCAAAGAGCCACAGGTGATGCCCATTCATTTCCATTTGAAACCTGTTTTCTTCAGGCTTCACAAAGGGGTGGCCTGAAACAAAGACCTTCCTGACATTCAGGGCAACAGAACAATAGGTAAGCAAAGCAGGGTTTCTCCACTGAGACTTTATTGGTCACACTGATATCTGAGTTTTCTGAGATGCTCGCCATTCCCTTCAGCTATCCAGTACATGGCCATGTAACAGGGTTTGGAAATGGTACATATATTGGACACAAAACCATGAGCCTATTCTGTAGAGTGGCCAGAATTCAGGAAGAACGCACGAACTTTGGAAGATAGCGCGTGTTGCCCATCGATAAGGCAAGCCAAAATCCATTCATCAATTTGGCAGAATAAATGATGGGAAGCTTTCTACTAGACAGGACACATCAATTGATGCATTATCTTTTCTAATGTCTATAACCATGGACACAGTGGGATACACAGACATAGAAACACTCGCGTTGTCAAATGACTTACTAGAAACAGTTCACTCAAAACCAAACAAACCGCCTTTTCTATCTATTCTCAGAACATGAGGCAAATCCATAAACACACAGCGACACCCACAGAGGCACCTCCTTCCCCAAAGTAGGTCTGTGACTATCCAGAGTGTCCTCTGACTGGTGGGTTATAGTATGTTCCCCCGAAATGGCCTGTCCTGTCTCAGATCTGGTCTCTTTAAACAAGTCTGTGAAGATGTCAGGAGCCACTGGTGAACCACTATCTGCTTTCTCAGGAAAGGCCCCTCTTTAGAGCTTTTCTGGCTTTTGGCCATTCTCATATCAGTAGGTACCAAGAAAGACTGACTCTGTCCTTGGTATATCCAAACAAGTGAGACCACTGGGACTGGGACTGGGACAGGCTCTGGGTGCCTGTCTTCCTGCATCCCAAGTTCTTAGAGTTCCATCACCAAGGAAGTGAGGTGAGGTCACTTCCTTCAGGAACTGAATGAGATCACTGCCTTAGCAACAACTTTGTCCTAACAGTTGCTTCCAAGGGTCCCATGAGATGGAGGCTGCCCCTACGTCCTGTGACACTTTCACAAGTTAGAATGTATATCAACCATAGGCACCCGGGACCAGCTCTCCAAACAGGACTGTTTGAGTCCATATTCTAATGGGTGGCACTAGAGCAGATTATGCTTAGTGAAGCTGGCCAATCCCTAAAAAACAAATACCAAATGTCTTCTTTGATATAATGAGAGCAACTAAGAATAGAGCAGGGAGGAAGAGCAGGAAGAAAAGATTAACATTAAACAGAGACATGAGGTGGGAGGGAAAGAGAGAGAAAAGGGGAATTGCATGGAAATGGAGGGAGACCCTCATTGTTATACTAAATTACATATTAGAGGTTGTGAATGGAATGGGAAAATAAACAAGGTGAGAAATGAATTACAGTAGATGGGGTGGACAGAGAAGATCCGAGGGGAGGGGAGGGGGGATAGTAGAGGATAGGAACGGTAGCAGAATACAACAATTACTAGTATGGAATTATGTAAAAATGTGGATGTGTAACCGAAGTGATTCTTCAATCTGTATCTGGGGTAAAAATGGGAGTTCATAAATCACTTGAAGCTAATGTATGCTAATGTATGAATATGTTATGTCAAAAGATTTGTAAGGTTTTGAACAACCAATAATAAAAAAAAGAACAGAGAGGCTGATTCAGTAACAACCTTTCATCCTGACCAGGTTGTTTGCCATGGAAGTTGACTTTTGCTCTCTCAGGTCCTTCAGTGGTGCCTATATCTTCTCCAGGGATCACTTCTGCATGAAACTTTGAGTTTTTCAACAGGTGGAAGATTCACTACATTCCTCTATTTTAGGACCAACACTGTCCCTGCTCTTCTGTAAAGTTAGATTGAGGGAACAGTGTATCGTTTCGCTTAATAACAGGTTTGATTTGGGTTAGGAATCATTCTGCTTGATGAATAATGGTATTGGGAACCTGTGATATTTATAAGAATATATAGGTGAAATATAAGTATGAAAACAGAAATCTAGGTAAGATTGGAATCCCCCTAGGGCATTGCGCTCTTGATTGGGATACTTAGCTTTGATACATGTTCTGCATAGATGTTTCAGATAAATCAATAATCAATGGCATAGGACCTTGTACCTTGGATGATTGAATGTAGAAGTGAGTATCCACTCAAACTGGGATAGTCGGTAGGATTAGGAAGATATTCTGTAGGTTTCAGAAGAAGAGTGAGTACAGGAATTGTAACAAAAGTTCTTTAGCAATAGGGTATCACATAGACAGTGAATGTAAATGTCAGCACATGTGAAGTGTTAGTCAAAATTGTGAACTGGTGAAAATATTTAGGAAAGCAGACATCAATAGAGACATTAGGAAATCAGGGAAAGTATAAAGTGAGTGATAGGATTAGACATTTGCAACAGGGCTGAGGTTGAATATATAGTCTTAGGAAGAAACAAATATGTTGTCATAAATATGATTGACATTTGAGAGCATTAGGCAACCTGGACATGAATGTTTTTAGTAATCCATGCTCACTTTCCATTTAGGCTTTGGTACAATCATAAGTGTGACCTCTGCTTTTTGTGTCCAGAATATTACTGTGATAAATGCATACGTAGATCAGGTGACATGAGTATTTCTTCCACCATTTCTGGGAGCAACATTTTGAAGACGAGTAAATTAGTATTGGGTTTACAAATAGATGTACCCTGTGTCTATGAATGTAGAGATAATGCATGAATAGACCATACTGTGAATAAATAATATAATTGGTTCCAACTTTAAATAAAGGATTGAATTGATATCTGAATATATACAGAAAATCTTATATTGATATACAATTATTCATTCCAACCAGTAATACATCTAATGGTAATATTAGGGTTATGTTTTATCATGAAGAGTGTGTGAGTTTTGCTTCAAAATGATTATGGAAATCAAAAATAATGTGTTTGAAATGAAGTCTCATGAAAAGACCAGTCAAGAAACCTGGAGGAATACATGTGTTCTGAATCAGTAAATGACTGAAAGTGAATCAAATGCCTATAAATTTGTGAACTTATGGATGAAATATATGTCCTATGATGTTCGTAAACTATAGAAATTCTATTGTACCAGTGTTGAATAAAATGAACTTCAAAATACACATCATGTCCCATAGGAATCTACTTGCATTGATGTTAAACAGGGTCAGTTAATGTAGAAATATTAGGATTGTATGCACCATTCACTGAAGTTAGTTTTCAGTAATAGGAAACAAATATGTATTTCAGGTGGATGAATATTTCTGAGAATAATCTTGTGAAATGTTGATTATAAATCCACATACATGAACATGAATGAATTTAGGTAGTGTATATAAGACACATATATTTATGAACATGAATGAATTTAGGTAGTGTATATAAGACACATATATTTTATATTTGGAAAAATTTGGAGAGTATATATATATATATATATATATATATATATATATATTAAAAAACACACACAGACAATAAAATGTAGCAATATATATGCTAATCGAAATTCTTCATGAAATGTACATCAGCCACAGATGCAAAAATATTTATTTTACCGAACATCGATTTATGTATAATGTTGTTCTACTAGGAGGCTCACCCATAGGTTGAATTTTCAGTTCCAACAGAGTTTAGGAGGAGTGATCTCTTCTCACAATTTGTATTTGCCAAGTCAGACACCTCAGAAGAATATACGTGTGATACCAGGTAAGATTCTATATGTGCATATAAAAATACATGTGCTTAATTGGCTACAGAGAAAGGGAGACAGGTATTCACATATTTGTTAACTTTAAAAACATGTGGAGAACTATTTCAGTTAAAAATTAGCTAGATTTATAACACCTACCCTATATCATTCAAAAGGCAAGTCCAACTATACACCATGCCTCCTCTGTACTGCTTGTATTTCCATTCTGTTTGGATTATTTTTCTCCATCATATTAGGATTAGTAGTCAGAGTCTAGTAGGTTATGGTTTAGTGTCAGGTGTCCGGGCCGGCTGGACACTTCAACGTGGGCGTTGAACCTTGTTGGGGAGGAATGAAGGGACAAGAGTGATGAGAGAAGACAGCAAGACAACAGTTCTGATCATGCTGAAAACTTTTATAGTTCTCACAGTGTATTTATATGCTGCGGATGAGAAAGCTCTCTTATCGGCAGTTGCTGGATGTCTTCACAGGGTGAGATAACCTCAGGATATTTTAGGAAGACGGATAGCCGCAGGATGTCTCAGGGTGATAGATGGCTGTGGGATGTCTCCCAGGCAGGAAATCTCGCAGGGGTCTATTTCTTGTAAGTGTCAGGCTATTCTTTGAAGGAGAACTTCCTTCTAGCCCCTGACATCTTCCCCCTTTCTTATATTAAATATTTGACCATACCTTACAGGCCAATGTTTTAGGGGGTTATAGAGGCTCTGTTTCTCTAACAGGCCTTAGAATATCTCCTGATCTGATCGAGCATGTTTACTAGGAGATTTCGTGGTGGCCTAGGCATGTTTTTTAAGGAGACGGCTTTGAGGGGGAAGCATGCCAACTGCCATGCACCAGAGCGTGTCACTCAGAAGACTTGGGTTTTGGGAACCATGGATCCATCCTCCTGCAGTCCTTCCTGCACCCTCTGTTATTATGGCCTAACGTCCTCACTCCATGGGTGTGTCCTCCCCCAAACAGAGGGGCCCATGGAGGACGAACCCTTATGGCAAGGGCAGAAGATGGTTGGTCAGAGCTGTTACTTAGAGTTTTATATAAGAAAGAGAGATCTGTGGGCATGTAACCTTAAGAAATAAGCTTGTGAGGAGGGTAGAACATCCTTTTAAATGTTGGCAGCACGGTCTTCCATATCCAGGCGATGATAGTGGACCTGTAGGGGCTTAGAGGCCAAAATATTAATCTGTTCTTTAATAAATTGTAACAGCCTGTTTATAATGCAGGGTCCTAGGGACACCATTAAAAGTAAACCCAACAAAGGGCCTAATAGGGGAAGAAGATAGGGCAGAAATCCATTAAGCCCAGTCCAGAGGGGATTTTCAAATATTTCCCTTCGTCTCTTTTCTAGATCTTCTTGAAGCTGCTTAATTTTAGTGCATACTATGCCAGAATTATTGGCATAAATGCAGCATCATTCCCCTAAGGCCAAGCAAATACCTCCCTGGTTAGCTGTCAGCAAATTTAAGCCTCGTCTTTTTTGAAGGAACACTTCTGCCAGGGAGTCTATTTGGTCCTGCAAATCTTTAATGGTTCATGATAGAGTTTTTATCAGTTGTTACTGATAGAGTTTATAATTTGTTGAGACAGGCGATGGTAAGAGTGAATAGACGTGCCTAAGCCAGTGTACCTGTGCCCACAGGAACTGTTATTCCAAGGCTGGCAGATTGTTGGCTGCATCTGAAAAAGAAGAAATTTTGTCCTCATGAGGAGTCCCTCTGTCCCTGTTTTGAGGTAAGTCATTAACCTGTTTAACCAGGAGTTCTGGTAACCATCTTGGGGCTGTTTGATCTTGGTCCAAAACATAAGCTGAGCCTCCTCCCCAGATGAGGACAGGATCTGGGCCTTTTTATTTATTTGTAAGGGGATTGTGTCACATAACAGGTGGGTGAACAGAATTGGACGAGGGATGGCAGTGTCTGTCTGCTGCCAAATGGCCTTCATTGTCTAGGGTAAGAAAAATAAGGGCAAATAATGCATTGTTAAGGCGATGCCTGGGTGTGGTAAATACAAGGGAGGAAGCCTTAAGGAGGGTTAGCCAAGTTTTTAAGGTAAGGTGGGCAAGTTCCACAATGCCTTGGCCCTGAGGGTTGTATGGAATTCCAGGAGTATGACAAATTTGCAAGGTAGCACAAAACTGTTTAAACTTGGCAATGGTATATGTAGGATAAATATCTGTTTTAATATGTATTGGTTTACCCATAACAGAAAAGGCTGAAACAAGATGAGAAAGGACATTTTTGGTAGCCTCTCCAGAATGTGGTGATGCAAAAATAAAGCCGCTGAAGGTATCTACAGAAATGTGTATATATATTTGGCTATTACAAATTCAAGAAAATGAGTAACATCCATTTGCCAAAACTGATCGGGCAGTAATCCTCGGGGGTTAACTCCCAAGTGTTGAATGGGGAGGGAGGCAGCACAACTAGGGCATGCTTTTACTATTTCTCGTGCCTGTTGCCTGGTAATTTTACAAAGTAATCAAAGGCTCTGGAAATTTAAATGGTGTAGATTGTGTAACTCCGTGGCCTTTTGAATGGAGCCAACAAAAATTGGAAAGATGGAACGAGTTGCTGCATCAGCTTGGGCATTACCTTGAATTAGAGGGCTGGAAAGATCAGAGTGTGCCCTTATGTGTCCTAAGAAAAATGGGTGTTGTCTGACCTGAATTAGCTGCTGAAGCTGGTGAAACAGAAAGGCCGCATTGTTAGAAGCCTTAATGGGGGGTGAAATCACCAGCAGGTGCACAGAATGAGCAATGTAGCCACTGTCTTTATAAATATTAACAGGATTATAAAAAATGTTATAAAAACTTGTGTTATGTCAAACAATTCCACAAACTGTGGTGACTGATAGACAGTATCAAAGGTGGTAGGCTGGTTATTGACAACAAAGACCGCTCGGCCATTACAGGAACCATCTGTAAAGACAGTAAGGGCTTGAGGAATGGGAGCATTTTGAGTAATTTCAGGAAAAGTAAATGGATGTAACTGGACAAAATGTAAAGGGGGGTCATTGGGGAGGTGGTGATCAATTGTTCCCAAAAGCCTGATAGGGAAATACCTCATTCATCCCTTGTCTCTAGTAAAAATTGGGTTTGGTCCTTAGTATATGGAATAAAAATATTATCAGGGTCTTTGCCAAAATGTTGTAGAGAAATCAAATGACCTTTAAAAATAATAGAAGCTACCTGAGCAAGATAAACAGTAATAACCTTCGAGGATGTGGTGGGTAAATGGACCCAAAACAAGGGGCAGTCTTTATTATTAAAATGTGGATCTCGCTGCCAAAATATTCCTGTGGGTGTATGAGGAGTGTGTAAAATAACCAGAACCAGAAGAAGGTTATAAGAAATTTGCGTAACAAATTGTTGGGCAATGGCTTCTGTGACTTGGTTTAATGCCTGTTATGCCTTGGGAGTAAGATTTTGAGGGGAGGAGGGGTGGGAATTACCTCTCAAAATATCATTAAGGGTCAAAAGTACACAAGTGCATAATTTTAAATATGTTATTAGCCATTGAATATGCCTCAGTAATTTCTGAAAATCTTTAAGGGTGTGAAGATGGTCCACACGTAGTTGTATTTTAGAAATTTGGATCTGATTTCTGTAGAATTTTAAGGCCCAAACTTTTATAAGAGTCCTGTGTTTGAACCTTATTAGGAGCTATCTGTAGTCCCAAGGTAGTGAGGATTTTGTAAAAGTCCAAGTAACAATTATTAAGATCATGGGTATTAGGTGCAGCAATTAACAAATCATCCATATAATGTAAAATATAAATTTGTGGCCCTCGCTCTCTCACAGGGTCTACTTCTTGAGCAACGTATTTTTGGCAAAGAGTAGGGATGTTGGCCATACCTTGGGGAAGAACCTTCCATTGAAGTCTCTGCATAGGGCCCTGAATATTAATGCAAGAAAGACTAAAGCCAAAATAGGGTCTATCCACAGGATACAAAGGAATGGTAAAAAAGCAATCTTTTAAGTCCATAACCATTTTACAATAGTTTTTGGAAATAGCCACTGGTGTGGGAATGTCTGGCTGTAGTGCTCCCATCGGGAGTATAACTTTATTAATGGCACACAAATCTTGTAAAAGGCGCCACTTGCCTGATTTTTTCTTGATAACAAAAATAGGAGTGTACGATGGTGAGGTTGAGGGCTCTACATGGCGGGCTGCCAGCTGTTCCTTCACTAACATGGAGGCAGCCTCCAAATTTTCTTGGGTAAGGGGCCACTGATCCACCCACACAAGAGTCTGAGTCTCCCAAATAATTTTATCTCCATGGGAACAGGAGGGTCAGGAACCGTCACTAAAAATCCAAATATCCAAGTCCATATGTATTTTTTTTTATTGGTTGTATAGGCTCCACCAGTCCTTGTCTCAGCCTCCCAAGGCCTGTACCAGGGACAAAATTCATATGGAGCATTTGATGAGTCACCATGGAATTGGGACTGGCAAGAATAACTTCTATTTGACTCAAAATATCTCCAGCCCATAGGTAAACAGGGAGGTCAGGAACAACGAAAGAAGTGACAGTTCCCTTATTACCCTCTTTATCAGTCCAGCTAAGAGCAGTAGAGCTGACCAGAGGATTTTTTGACTTTCCTATCCCTTTAAGGTCAGTCAAGGATGGGGTGAGGGGCCAACCTGATCGCCAGTATTTTTGAGAAATAATTGTCGCATCAGCTCCAGTAAGTACAATTGCTTGGTATTCCTTTCCTTCAATAAGTAAGGTAAGGGTGTGTCTAATATGAGAAATGGGATGAACCCAATATACCTCAGAGGAGCCCAAGGAGGCAGTCCCGCACAGTAGGTTTGGGAGGTGGAAATGCCCCTTAATCTAAGGGAAGAAGTATTAATTGTGCAAGACTTTTTCCTCCTGGGATGGCCGCAACTCTATTAATAACTGTGGCCATTATTTTTATTTCTCCAGTGAAATCATTATCATTAATGCCAGGGAAGACCTGAACACCTTGTAAGGTAGTAGAGGCTCTTCCAAGAATAAGGGCACACGTATGAGATGGAGGGGCACCCATAATTCCAGTTGGTATTATCTGGGGCCCTTGCATTGAGTCTAATATTGTATCAGTGATGGCACAGAGGTCCAATCCTGCACTGCCTCGAGTGGGTAGTTGGAGGGAGCCAATTGTGGAGAAGGATTTTGAGGTAGGTTGGGAGTTTGGGAGGGAACAAACCTCATTGCCCCAGGGAGTTTCCTGAGAAGTAGGAAGAAATAGGCTGTCTGAGGGCATTTGTCATTGATCTACACTCACTGGCCCAGTGATGACCTTTACCATATCAAGGACAAAGTGTAGCTGGGGTCGGTTTAGCTCCAGTTTGAGGAGACACTATTCTTACTCTTTGTTTGCCTGTCGGACACCTGCATGCAAAATGGCCTGGTTGTTTACAAGTAAAGCAAGTACTTGAGCCAGTATTGTAAAAGGCCTTGGTAAATGCGGCACTAATTTGAGACCCATCGCATGGGCTGCACCCACGCCTGCACAGATTCTAATAAAGTCAGAAAGTTTCCCTTTATCCTTATGATGTCGAAGAACATCCTGACATGCCGGGTTGACATTTTCAAAGGCAAGATGTTTTACAAAGGTGCTTTCACTTTCGCTTGGTCCAAGCAAGCATTCCACAGCTAGGTAAAGCCGGGGAACAAAGTCGCTATAAGGCTCATCGGGCCCTTGTCGAGTTCTTGCCAGGGAAGTGATAGCCGAGGCCCTTTCAGGGAGGCGTCTCCAAGCAACTAAGCCAGCCATCTAAATCTGCGCAAAAAGTCCAGCAGGGAAACGTGCCCGTTTAGTTTTAGTGTCAAAAGTTGCATTGCCCACTAGCTTAACATAAGTCCAGGATTTAGAGGAGGCCTTTGTTAATTTTTTTTGAGTAGTTTCTGACAGGGCTCTTTGAAATCTGCATTCCATAGCAGGAAGTCTCCGGCACTGAGGGCAGCTAGGTCTAAAAATTTCCAATCATTGGGAGTAAGAAATTGTGTGCTGCAGCTTTCTAATAAAGCCAACGTATAGGGCACAGTGGGGCCATAGTGAGCACAAGCCTTTTTAAGTTTTTCAAGAAAATGGAGGCTAAATTTTTTGTAGACACTCTGGGTTCCTTCCTGCCTAGGGGTGAACTCCTCATCCTCTAAGTCCTGATCTCCTTGATCCATTTCCCCCGCTTTCTCCTCTTTTTCCTCTTCTAAGTCTTTGACCTCAGCCTGGGCAGGCTTATCTATCTGACTGGTGGTGACTGGAAGGCGAGCACAGGCCGATGGAGCGGCTTCGCCTTTGTATTAGACCACTGTGGGCCAGCTTGTGTTGACTCCATTCCTAAGGCTAATGAAGAGAGCTCAGAGTCAAGGGATCTTTATTCTTTTAAAAATTGGATCTGTTCCTGTCCATGTTGGAGAGACTCTCTCAAGGGAGCCAGGTTAGGCAAGGGAAGTGGGGAAAAAATATCTGGGGGGACATTTGGCCCCTGAAGGGCCAGAGCACAAAAGGCAGGAGGGATATAGGAGGGAGGGGAATGTGTAAGTCCTATAGTCTGTGGCAGGGTCCTGAGAGGTGGAGAGTCTTCTGAATGGAGGCGAGCTGCTTCCTTCTCCAAGGTAGCCTCCTCCCCAGGGGTCAATGTTTCTCCGGGATTTAAAACTGCATAAAGGCGGTTGGAAACCATTGGAGCCTTATTCATTAGGGTGGGATTTTGAGGAAGATCTGGAAGGTCCCAGGGTCCTGGGGAGACTAAGAAGGGTCTATGTCTATACTAACTGATGGGCATGCCGAGAAGGGACGAGAGGTCTTTTGCATAGTCTCTTCCCCAATCCTGACAAGTATTAAGGTACCATTGTCAAAGGGTGAACTTTTAAGAATTTCACTAATTTATTTCCAGAAAGAAAAGGTAGGAACAGGCACTTTTTCTGGGCCAAAGGATTCATAATAATCTTTTAAAATGTCTCCTACTCTAAGCCATCTTTTACCATCAATGGTACCTTCAAGGGAAAACCATGGAAAAAATTCTTCGATGTATGAAAAGAAAAATATTAAGTCATTTTTCTTAACACGTGCCCCCCATGTATTTAAGGATTCCTTGTGGCCTGACAAAAACAAATCATGTGACGAAACTGCTTGTCCCATGGTGGGTCACTCACTGTGCGTCATCCCCACTCTCCTCCTGGATCTGTCTCTCAGTGGTGTCTGCTGAGGCAATCGCGAGCTCCACTTGTCCAAATCTTCCAGGAGGACAGGGTTCCCCCTCAGTCAAAGGCTCGAGCCCCAGTCGTTGGGCGCCAGTTGTCCTGGCCTGCAGGACACATCAAAGTGGGTAGCAAACCTAGGTGGGGAGGAATGAAGGGACAAGAGACACGAGAGATGACAGCAAGACAAAAGTTCTGATTAAGCTGCAAACTTTTATTGTTCACACAGAGGAATTTATATGCTGGAGATTTGAAAGCTCTCTTATCAGCAGTTCCTGGATGTCTTCACAAGGTGAGATAACCTCAGGATATTTCAGGAAGACAGATGGCCACAGGATGTCTCAGGAACACAGATGACTACAGGATGTCTCCCAGACAGGATGTCTCCCTGGGGGCTGTTTCTTGTAAGTGTCAGACTATTCTTTGAAGGAGAATTCCTTCTACCCCTTACAGTCAGGGATTCAGTATTTCAAATGGAAAATTGGAGAAAGAATCCAATGTGTATGCAAATATGTGCTACCCAAAAATCTTCCCACTCTCTTCCAGAACAATGCCTTGACATTACCTTCACCCCAAGTAAGACACAATTAGAGGAGAAGAGTTAGAAAATCTGTGAATACACATCACGAATGGAAAATGCTCAGGAGTTCACAACCTTGGAGGTGGTAGAGGAGTTTCCAAATGTAAGGGAGAGGGTAAAACTCCACAAACATGGAGCTCTGCTAGACTAAAGACTTTTTGAGAAACTGCCTCTGAGGTTGGGCACTTGAAATATATGTTGTTGTCAGGAGCTTTAGCTCCCTTTGTAGTGAGACCATCAAGCTGGGTCTGCATGTATGTGACCTGGAGGACATGGTTTCTTATTTTCCAAAGGACATGAGGCAGCAGTGCTGAATTCTCTCTTTGTAGGTAAACTGTTGTCACTGAGTGCTAAGTGTCTTCCAGTTTGGAAGCCATTTGCTCATCCTCCAATTTTGTTGTGTTTCTTGCAGCTGCACTGGGAGTTTGGTATTTGCTTCATGAAATACGAAGAGTTCGACTGGGACACAGTACTGGAGGGAGTTCTGTCACATGTGATGGGTAAGGGTCTGCGGGAGAATGCACCAACCAGGCTTCTATCCCACATAGCTTGCCCCCTTCACAATAGCAATCTGATTCTAAACATTGCACTGAAACCTCTCCATATAACAACATACCTTTACATACAAGGGTCTGGGGGCTGCACCATGTCAGTCACAAACCATTTGAAAGCCAATGGCAGATCCACATCACCCAACCACAAATGTTTTAACACACTCCTTCACACCACTTCTCTAGGCCGACTACTCAGCAGGGTCCAAATTACTGCCATCTCTGTTCTACACCATTTTCCTGAAACCCAATCAAACAGGCACTGTCTGGTATACTCGTGATCATCAATAGAACATCCAAAGATTCTACAGTGCAAAGTGGTCATGGGAATTTCAAAAATTTCATGGTAATTATCAGACATTTTTCAAGGATGAAGTTGGAGGCACTGTGGGTTTCAATTCATTCAGGAACCATTAAATGGAGAGGAAGCTCATTTCATTGAAAATTCTGGAGAATTCTAACAGGCAAGGCTTCCCAAAGACAGGCAAAAAGGTCACATAAAGCCAGGCGTTTGAGGTCTACAATGTGTGTTCCATGTGTGTTTTGACTTGCAACTATGGCTGCCAATTCTTTAAGAATAAAATTATGTGATATTCTTCCTGAGATTCCCAGTGCTCTGTGGAAAGCCACCCTGGGCCTAGATCTCAGTTTCCAAGGGCAACTCTCATGTGTGGCATCCTAAAATCCCAACACAATACATGGCAATACTTATTTGAGGTCCATTCCAAAACTCAGTCTCTAAGGGGAATCACACCAGTGTTCAAGACCAGGTGGACCCATCATCTTTTCCAACAGCCACAAAAATGACCACAATTAAAACCAAAACACTTCCACATGGCCCTCATCTTCTTTCATATCGACACTCATCATAATCTCAGGCTGTAGTTTTTCATGAGGGGCACAGCCAAGGACAGTATCCAAAATAAGGTCCCTTGCCCACATTTGCCTAAAGTCAATGTGGCTGGGAAACCCTTCTAGTGAACCAGGAGTGATCAAAGAGGCCTTCCCTTAATACAGCTCTGATTCTCCATTTTGAGGCCTAATGAATGTGGGGTTTAGATTCTTTATTTTAATTGGAGTCATGAGAAACCTATGAACGTATGATCTAGTCTCTGCAGGGCTTTGAAGAACTCATTTGACCCAAAGGATCCCTATTCTCATAGATGGACATCAGGAACCTTACAGAGAAGGTGAGAGACTTCATCCACAATGACTGCTCTTTTGGCTCTTTTGGGTTTGGATGCAAACGTGGGATGCTTCTTTAGATCCATCAGGTGCTAAGAATCTAAGCCATAGCCTCACACAGGGCCAAGAGGCTGATTCAGACACATCCCTTTCCAAAGCAATTAAGCAAGGAGCCACAGATGATGCCCATTCATTTCCATTTGAAAACTCTTTTCTTCAGGCTTCCCAAAGGGGTGGCCTGAGGCAAAAAACTTCCTGACATTCAGAGCAACAGAACAATAGGTAATTAAAAGTACCAAAGCAGGGTTTCTTCACTGAGACTTGTCAGAAGCCAGTGGTGAGCCACTATCTGTTTTCTCATACAAGCCCCCTCTTCAGAGCTTTCCTGGCATATGGCCATTCTCACATCTGTAGGTACCAAGATAGGCTGACTCTGTCCTTGGTAATTCAAAACTAGTGACACCACTGGGAGTGGGACTGGGACTGGCTCTGTGTGCCTGGCTTCCTGGATGCCAATTTCCATCACCGAGGAAGTGATGTGAGGTCACTTCCTTCAGGATCTGAATGAGGTCACTGCCTTGGCAACCACTTTGTCCTAACAGTTGCTTCCAAGGGTCCCATGAGATGGAGGCTTCCCCTACTTAATGTGACAATTTCACAAGTTAAAATGGTATATCAACCATTGGCACCCGGGAACAGCTCTCCATACAGGCCTGATTTGGTCCATCTTCTCCACATTAAGAAGAGAGAAGCTGATTAAGACACAACCCTACATCCTGACCAGGTTGTTTGCCATTGAAGATGACTTGTGGTCTCTCAGGTCCTTCATAGCTGCCTACATATTCTCCAGGGATACTTTCAGCATGGACCTTTGAAGTTCTCAGCAGGTAGAGGATCCCTACATTTCAGTATTATAAGACCACCTCTGTCCCTGCTCTTCTGTAAAGTAAGATTGAGGGAACACTGTATGTTTAGGGTTAATAACAGGTTCAATTTGGATTAGGAATCATTTTCTGGATGAATAATGGCATTGGCAACCTGTGAAATTTATAAGAATATAGAGGTGAACTGTGTGTATGAAAATAGAAATCCAAGTAAGATTGGAAGCCCAGAAGTGCATTGGGCCCTTGATTGTGATACTGAGCATTGAATTACATTCTGCACAGATGTCTCAGATAAATTGATATACAATGGCATAGGACATTATACCTTGTGTCGGAGACCAGCTCCAACAGGGGGTCTCAGGAGACGAACGGATGGTGAGGAGTCGGTGAAAGAGGGGTGGAGAAACAACACAGACACCAAAGTGCAGGTGTTGATCCCCATCTTTACTTGTGAACTTGATCATATATACTTTTCATTTTGGCAGGCTCACAGTACTTTGTGGTTACAAAACAGGAATCATTATTCAAAGAAACAAAATATTACCTAGCTACAATCAGAATAGAAGAATGTATCTTGGCTTATGCATAAGCAAACATTTGTACTTTCAGTTCGTGTTTTGCTTTGAGCTGTTTCTGCTTAGTTAACTTTTAATAATAGTTACAAATGTCCCAAACTATTGGCCTATACCTTGACTATTCTTCCTTGACTTACTGACTGGAACCGGTGCCATGGTTATGGCAAGTGGTTGACTTGTTATTAATTTTAATCAAACAAGAGTAAGAGCACAAACCATTGTGCACAGGAACAAGAACAAGTTGCCCAGTACTAAGCACTAATCTGTCTTCTTAACATTAATTTTTCTTCTCTAGATTTTAATTTAATTTCTCAAAAACTTCCTTGACAGGAATACAGGGAGTTTTTCATTAGACATTAACAATTTACACTCCACAGCTGAATCATTGCATTTAGAGCAAACAGATCTATTCTTTAGAAGTAGTTGCATTAATTGGGAAAGTCATGTTTTTTCCTTCATACTTAATGGTCATATAAGAAGTCACAACTATACTTATTAAAGGAATACAAAAACAAATTAGCCCATTCCCAGAAACATACTGCGCTCCTCCAGAGGATGGACGCCTTGCGCCATCCACCTCAGTAGGGCCTTGCCATTGCCTGAGTCAGGGGAGGGGCGCAGCATTTCCCCCTTTTTTATTTTTTAATTTGAGGTGTTCGATTTGGACGGAGATGCTTTTGATTGATTTCCAGACAAGTCTGAAGAGGACTGGAAGAATGAGACAAACAAGAACAATGAATAAAAATCCAAAACCAATATTAATCATATATGACCACCAAGTACTATTGGAAATAGTTTTTTGTACATTTTTGTATAAATCTGCAGCAAAGTCAGCTGTAGAGTCAGTAGATAAATAAGCCTTACTTATATATTTTACTTGTTGTTGTAAATCTTGTATATTGGGGCCTATTTCAGTTTTATTCCAGATCCCTAATAAATGAGTTTGTACTTGATTCCATCCATATTTAGTTTGATTATATTTTAAGGGAGTAACACAGATCCATTTGAAATTAGCATGACATTTGGTTGTCATTTGAGTTTTTATATTTTGAATCTGGTTTCCTACATATAATAAAGCTTCCTCTAAGGCATTAATTTGGGCCTCCAATTTCTTATCTATTTTTTCTTGAATAGCTAATGCTAATGAAACATTATGAGATAAATCATTAACATGATGAGCAGTATGAATTTCTTTAACTAAAGCTGTAGTAGATAAAGCTAAAGAAGTAATAATTCCTATTAATGCTGTAATTCCTAAAATTAATGTTGCAACAAATCGCTTAGGTCTAATTAATTCATTAAATTTTTTAAGAATTTGTGACCCTTTATCATCATACCAATCATCATTAAGAAGGACAGGAATCATTACATAGGAAGGCTGATGTATAATTATAAAAGTAGTATAGTTTTTTTTTTTTTTTGGAAGATTAGCATGTATACAATTAGTTAACATACATTGATCACAGGAAATAGAATAAACACTATTATTACGATTAATTGTCAAGGTATTATTATTACCTACTAAAATAGCATGAGGAGCATTAATGCAAGCACGAATATTGAAAGGTTCTGGAGTTTTACCAGGTCTGGTTAAAAGAACCATATTAGTAGCTGCTATTAATCTAAAAAGATCTGGGAAGTATGAAACCTTTCCATTAGGGAGCTCACTCTGAAATATGGGAGTGACCCAACCAGGTGAGAACCATCTATGAATAGGAGAACTTGTATACATTCCTTCAGTATGATTAAATTTTTGAGATTTAGTCTTAAAATAATTTTTATAATCAAAATGAGGGGCAGAAGCAGACCAGTCATAGATCTTAACATCTGAAGACTTAGGCTGAAAGACTTGTGCCCTTTGTATAAATCCACATTGAAACCAATGAGGAAATTCTTCCCAAGGATCAATCATATTATTCCAATAAAAATCTTTTTTGTTATTCTTTAATCCACATGGATCAATGGCTTCAGGTAATGTCTTATTAACATAGGTTTCATTAACTATATAATATCCTAAAGAAACCATTTCGAGGAGCCAAAGGCTCCTCTTTTTATTATCCATGTCTGGGAAGCCAGGAGGGCAATCAGTAAAATATTGTCTATAATTAATAGGCATACATCCTTGAGGGATGAATTTATTATCAGTAGCAAAGCAAATAGGAGTCTCTTCTATTAAACCCTTGAAATTAATATTATAGGACATCTTATGAGGAATAAGGGAATCAGAAATCCCTCCTAACAAATCAGGATTATCAGTAAACACCTTAATATTAAGTTTTCCCCAATCAGTAACTCTTAAAAGAGGAGGGTCAGGAAAATAAGCCCAATAAGATTGATTAGCAGAAATCAGTGATACCTGACAGGATAAGAGTGCTAGCATAGCAAGAAACACCTTTTCAGGAGAGGCAGAGGCACCTTGGCTAACAACCAAGTTTTGTGCCTGACTGGTCAGATGTTTTATTTGACCCCAGGAAGTTAATTTTGATGTCAATGTTGCTCGTGCCTGTCGGGGGGGGAATGAAGGTGAAGATTAGTCATGTCCTCGGCAAGTTCTTCATCCTGGGTCGATGGCATCCTTGGGTATGGCTTGGGGAGGAACCTCCATCTGCGATATGGGTGAGTCATAATGTCTGATGAGTCGATCTGGAATCCACAAAGGTGAAGTAGCGTCCTGTGGAAACACACAAGCATATCCTCTCCCCGATGTTAAGAGAATATCAGGTCCTTTCCACTGTCCAGTAAGAAGATCTTTCCATTTAACTAAAGGTTTTTGAGTTACTGTTTGCTCAGACCAATGACGTTGCATTGGAGTTAATTTAGAATCATTTACATTTAAATGATTAATAACAAATAGAGCATGTTGAAGAATTTGATGAGGAGAGCTATAATGTAGTTCCCCCTCTTTTAATTTATTAATTTGAGATTTTAAGGTCTGATGAGCTCTTTCCACTATGGCTTGTCCTTGTGGGTTATAGGGGATGCCTGTAGAATGAACTATGTTAAGTGTCTGACACAGGTGTTTAAAGGTTTTTGAAATATAAGCAGGAGCATTGTCTGTCTTAATATGAAGAGGTAATCCCATATATGCAAAGGAGGCAAAAAGATGTTGGGCAATATCCTTATAAGCTTCTCCAGTACGTGCTGTAGCAAAAATAACATGTGAGAAAGTATCCACACAAACATGAACAAAAGATAACTTTCCAAACTCTTGAATATGAGTAACATCCATCTGCCACAATTTGTTAGGTAATAAACCCCTAGGGTTGACACCCATCTGTGGAGAAGGAAAGTGAGTAGGACAGATCTGACATTGTTTAACAATTTGTCTAGCTTGTTCTTTAGTTATATGAAACTGTGCTCTAAGAGCAGCAGAATTTTGATGATGTAATTGATGATCTTTAGTAGCTTGTTCAATAACGTTATAAACAGTCCTAGTTAATAAATCAGCTTTAGCATTTCCTGCCACTAAAGGTCCAGGTAAGTTAGAATGTCCTCTAATATGTCCAATTAAAAATTTATAGGATCTCTGTAATATTAATTTTTATAACTTTTGTAATATATTAACAATTGATGAATGAGAGGACAAAGAAGATGTTTCTATGGCTGGAAAGAGATTAACTATATATTGGGAATCAGTATAAAGATTAAAAGGCTGTGTAACCTTTTCAAAAGCAGTTATAAGAGCAATTAATTCCGTCCTTTGAGCAGAGGTTTCAGTTGTTTGTTGAACTATTGGTTCTTGGTCATCTATAATAGTAACAGCTATTCCATTAGAGGATCCATCTGTAAAAATTAGAGAAGCCTGATCGAGGGGCACATGAGAAAAGTTTTTAGGAAAAATAGTATTTACCTTAGTCATAAAATGTAGTAATGGGTGGTTAGGCAAATGAAACAATATTTCTCCATAGAATCCCTGTAATGCTATAGGCCATTCATCATTAACATTTAATAAGAAATCTAATTGTTCCTTTTTATATGGAATAATAATGGAGGATGGATCTCGTCCAAAGAGCTCTCTACTTCGAAGTCTACCTTTACAAATCAATGATGACACCTGGGTGGGATATGAAATATTAATCTTTTTTGGAGTAGAAGGCAAATGAATCCATTCTAAAGGATCATCCTGCCATAGGCATCCAGTAGGAGTGTGTGAAGTCTGTAAGATTATTAACATCCAGGGCTTATTGTAGTCTATTTGTTGTAAATAATGATCTGAAATAGCCTTCTCCACCTTAAATAAAGCCTTCTTTTCCTCAGGAGATAATTGTCTAGGTGAATTTGGATTTGAATCTCCCTGTAAAATTTCAAATAAAGGTTTAAGGTCAGCAGTGGTTAATTTTAAGTAAGGCCTAATCCAATTAATATCCCCAAGAAGTTTTTGAAAATCATTTAAAGTACGTAAAGAATCAACCCTAATCTGTATTTTTTGAGAAGTTATATTGTTGGAATTAATTAATCTTCCTAGGTAAGAAAAAGGAGCCTGAGTTTGAATTTTATCAGGAGCAATTTTTAATCCCCAGTCTTGTAAACTTGTAATCATAAAATTAAGTATTTGTTGGAGTATCAAATAATCAGCATGAGCTAATAAAATATCATCCATATAATGAATTATATATCCAGATGGAAACTTATTTTTCATGGAGACTAAGGCTGCATCAACAAACTTTTGACATAAGGTGGGGCTATTTTTTATTCCCTGAGGCAAAACTTTCCATTGAAATCTTTAATAAGGTCTTTGTAAATTTGGGGAAGGCAGACTAAAAGCAAAATGTTTACAATCCTGTTTGGCTAAGGGAATTGTAAAGAAGCAATCTTATAAGTCTATCACCACTATGTTATGATCTTTTAGTTATAGCAGTAGGAGATGGGAGACCCAGTTGTAAGGCTCCCATAGTTTCCATAGTTTTATTTAAAGCTCTAAGGAGGCTCTGGAGACACAGAAACTAACAAATTGGGTGGCCAATCAGAGTTATGATATTGAGCTGCAGCCTCCTCTAAGTCCTCCTGATCTTGAGGAGAAAGTTGTTCATCCTCCTCTTCATCCCCTTGTTCATCATCAGATTGAGACTGTTTTTGAGGGGATGTAGTTTTATAAAATCTAGATGTAGCAGCAGCCCCAATTAAGGGGGTTTGTTCAGACTCAGTCACTTGACGAGCCAAACAAACTGCCTCATGGGTCGGATCCAAAGCATCTTTAAAAACATTCCATAATGCAAAAGCATCTACAGGAATCTTTTCTGGCCCATGATGATCATAATAAACCTTCATCTCTTTACCTAGTTTTTTCCATGTTTGTAAATTTAAGGTTCCTTCCTCAGGGAACCAAGGAGAGCATTCTTGAATAAAATGAAAAAAATGTCTTAACTGCTTAGAAGAAACTGAAATGCCCCATTTATGGAGTATAAGCTTAGCTATATCAATAAAGAGTCCTCTTTCTTTAGACTCTTTATGGCCCATGACTTCTCAAAATAAGTTCTCTGATTACTTACCCTTCACTTACTTAGCACCTTGCTAAGGGGTCTGCAGTACCCTAGGTAAGAATCCTATCCTCACCCGAAAACTTCTGAATGAAATGAATGCATCAGACTTACGGATTACCGATCGTCCCTGTTCGGGCGCCAGATGTCGGAGACCAGCTCCAACAGGGGGTCTCAGGAGACGAACGGATGGTGAGGAGTCGGCGAAAGAGGGGTGGAGAAACAACACAGACACCAAAGTGCAGGTGTTGATCCCCATCTTTACTTGTGAACTTGATCATATATACTTTTCATTTTGGCAGGCTCACAGTACTTTGTGGTTACAAAACAGGAATCATTATTCAAAGAAACAAAATATTACCTAGCTACAATCAGAATAGAAGAATGTATCTTGGCTTATGCATAAGCAAACATTTGTACTTTCAGTTCGTGTTTTGCTTTGAGCTGTTTCTGCTTAGTTAACTTTTAATAATAGTTACAAATGTCCCAAACTATTGGCCTATACCTTGACTATTCTTCCTTGACTTACTGACTGGAACCGGTGCCATGGTTATGGCAAGTGGTTGACTTGTTATTAATTTTAATCAAACAAGAGTAAGAGCACAAACCATTGTGCACAGGAACAAGAACAAGTTGCCCAGTACTAAGCACTAATCTGTCTTCTTAACATTAATTTTTCTTCTCTAGATTTTAATTTAATTTCTCAAAAACTTCCTTGACAGGAATACAGGGAGTTTTTCATTAGACATTAACAATTTACACTCCACAGCTGAATCATTGCATTTAGAGCAAACAGATCTATTCTTTAGAAGTAGTTGCATTAATTGGGAAAGTCATGTTTTTTCCTTCATACTTAATGGTCATATAAGAAGTCACAACTATACTTATTAAAGGAATACAAAAACAAATTAGCCCATTCCCAGAAACATACTGCGCTCCTCCAGAGGATGGACGCCTTGCGCCATCCACCTCAGTAGGGCCTTGCCATTGCCTGAGTCAGGGGAGGGGCGCAGCAACCTTGGATGATTGAATGTAGAAGCGAACATCCGGTCAAAAAGGGAGAGTCAGTAGGAATAGGAAGATAGTAGGTAGGTATAGGAAGAAGGGTGAGTGTATGATTTGGAACAAAATTTCTTTAGCAACAGGGTTTCGGATAGAAAATGAATTTAAATGTCAGCACATGTGAAGAGTCTGTCACAATGATGAAGTGGGAAAAAAATGTAGGTAAGCAGATATCAATAGAGACATTATGAAATCAGGGTTGAGTTTGAATATGCAATCTTAGGAAGAAACAAATATGTAGTCATCAATAGGATTGACATTTGAGAGCATAAGTAATCTTGGACATGGATGATTTTAGTAATCCATGTTAATTTTCCATTTTGGCTTTGGTACAATCATAAATGTGAACTTTGAATTTAGTGTCCAGAATATTTCTGTGAATAAATGTATATGTAGATCAGGTGACATGAGTATTTCTTCCACCATTTCTGGGAGCAATATTGACTGACTACTTCTGATTGGTAGGTACAGATTCTTTATGTGAATTGGAATCATGAGAAACCCAAGCACCTCTTCAGGGATTGAAGAACTCATATGACCCAAAGGATCCCTATTCTCAATTGATGGAGGTCAGGAATCTAACAGAGGAAGGGAAGATACTTCATCCAAAATGACTGAACTTTTTGCCATTTTGGTTTTGGATGCACACATGGGATCTTTCTTTAGATCCATAAGGTGCTGAGAATCTAAGTCACAGCCTCACACAGGGCCAAGATGCTGATTCAGACACATCCCTTTCCAAAGAAATTTAGCAAAGAGCCATAGGTGATGCCCATTCATTTCCATTTGAAAACTGTTTTCTTCAGGCTTTACAAAGGGTTAGCCTGAGGTAAAGAACTTCCTGACATTCAGGGCAACAGAAAAATAGGTAAGCAAAAGGCCCAAAGCAGGGTTTCTGCACTGAGACTTTCCTGGTCACACTGTCCCTGCTCTTCTGTAAAGTTAGATTGAGGGAACAGTGTATGGTTAGGGTTAATAACACGTTTGATTTGGGTTAGGAATCATTCTGCAGGATGAATATTCGTACTGGGAATCTGCAATAATTACAAGAATATATAGGTAAAATAAAAGTATGAAAACAGAAATCTAGGCAAGATTTGAAGCTCAGATGGGCATTGGGCCCTTGAGTGGGTTACTTAGCTTTGAATTATGTTCTGCACAGATGTCTCAGATAAATCGATATACAATGACATAGGACCTTGTACCTTGGATGATTGAAAGTTGAAGAGAACATCCAGTCACAAAGGGAAAGTCCGTAGGTTTAGGACGATAGTCTCTAGGTTTAGAAACAACAATGAGTATAGGATTTGGACCAAACGTTCTTTAGCAATTGGTTTTCAATAAGAGAGTGAATGTAAATATCAGCACATGTGAAGAGTCAGACACAATGATGAAATGGGGAAAATATGTAGGAAAGCAGATATCAATAGAGACATTAACAAATCAGGCAATGTATAAAGTGAGGGATAGGATTAGACATTTTCAACAGGGTTGAGTTTGAATATATAATCTTAGAAAGAAACAAATACATAGGATTTATCAATAGGATTTACATTTTAGAGCATTAAGCAACCGGGACATGGATATTTTTAGTAATCCATGCTCACTTTCCTTTTAGGCTTTGCTACAATCATAAGAGTGATTTTTGCTTTCTGTGTCCAGAATATTACTGTGTTAAAATTTATATGTAGATCAGGTGACATGAGCATTTCTTCCACCATTACTGGGAGCAATATTTTGAAGACGTATAAATATTGGGGGAACAAAGTGGAGTACCCTGTGTCAATGGATATAGAAATAATGTATGAATAGACGATACTGTGAATAAATAATATAACTGGTTCCAACTTTAAATAGTGGATTGATTTGATATCTGAAAATATACTGGAAATCTTAAACTGATATTCATACATTCACTACAACCAGGTATACATCTAACGGTAATATTAGGGTTATGGTTTATCATGAAGAGTGTGTGAGTTTTCCTTCAAATATGATTATGAAAATCAAAAATAATGTGTTTGGAAAGAAGTCTCATGACAAGACCAGTCAAGAACACTGGAGGAATATATGTGTTCTGAAGCAGGAGGTGATTGAAATTGAAACAATTGCCTATAAATTTGTGAACTTGTGGATGAAAGATATATCATATGATGTGCATAAACTGAAGAAATAGTAATGTACCACTGTTTAATAAAAATGAACCGCAAAATACACATCATGTCCCATAGGAAAATGCTTGCATTGATGTTGAACTTGGTTTTACTGTAGAAATATTAGGATTTGTGTGCACCATTCACTGAAGTTAGTCTTCAGTACTAGGAAACAAATCTGTATTTAAGGTGGATGAATATTTCTGAGAATAATCTTGTGAAAAGTTGATCATAAATCCACATACATAAATATGAATGATTTTAAGGAGTGTATAATAAGATTCATATATTTCATATTTTGAAAAATTTGGAGAGTATATATATATATATATATATATATATATATATATATATAAATAAATATATACACACACACACACACACACACACACACACAGAGACAGACATTTAAACTAGCAATATATTTGCCAATTGAAATTCATCATGAAATATGTAACATCCACAGGTGCAAAAATATTGATTTCACTGAAAATGGATCTATATATAATGTTGTTCTAATAACAAGCTCACCCATAGGTTGAATTCTCAATTCCAACAGTGTTTAAGAGGAGTGATCTCTTCTCATAACTTGTACATGCCTAGTCAGCAACCTCACAAAAATGTACGTTTGATAACAGGTAGGATTCTATATGTGCATATAAAAATACATGTGCTGAATAGTCTACAGAGAAAGGAGACACCAATTTGTTGAGAGCCACAGCTTAAGGGGCCACATCAAACTTCCAGTTACCAGCAACATTCCCCTGCGAGATGATTATTGGCTCACAGCGGCCCCAGCAACATCTAGCTGATTGGCTCCTCTGTGGTGATGCACAATGGAGATGCTCATTGAGCTTTTTCCCCGCTCTTTCCGACTGCCAGCTGATGATTGGCTCACAGCAGCCCCAGCAACATCAAGCTGATTGGCTCCTCTGCGATGATGCACATTGGGCAGTTTCCCTGCCCTTTCAGACCACAGAGCTGCTCATTGTGGGACTTTTTTGGTTCCACCCACCTGACCCAGCCATATGGCCTCAAGAGCAGGAGGATTGTGGGAGGTGGAGAGGCTTGTGGGTGTGACAGAAACTTTGCAAGGAAGCCAGTGGTGGCAGTTGGGCTCTGAGGGTTTTTCCTAAGGAGCTGTTTTGCTTGGCGTGTGTGGTTCTAAAAATAAACTTTGTTTCTTTTGAAAAGTCGCTCTTGAATCGTGCCCAGCCAGACTGCAGCATTTGGTAGCTCGCACGGGGAGCCACTGAGGGTAAGTGATAAGGTAAACTGCTAGCCCCTGAGGGAAGGGCGAGAGGATCGGTAGCCATTTTAAGATTCCTCTTTTGTTTTGCTTCACTTTTGTTGCCTGTCCATGGAGATGAGTGAGATGGATGAAAAACCGCTCACATCTGAGAAAAAAATTATTTACTTCTGAGGAACAGATAGGGAGAAAGGACGGATGCACATGTCAGTAGGATATAAAGGCTATAATGACTTTTTGTTGTTCACTTTTTATTTTATTCTGTCTCGGTTTTGTTTGGCATCGTCTTGTTGGGTTGTATTATAGTAGAAATACAGGATCAGAAATTAGTAAAAAAACAAACTGAAAGAGTGTTAAGTAAATTGTTAGAGGAAGGAGGCACCTCAGTAAAGTCAAGGACAGTCAGGGCATACGTTGATACAATACAAAAATGTAGCCCATGGATTTTTAAGGAGTTGTTAAATACACCATAATGGAACCATCATGGTGAATATTTAAAAGGGGGGAAAAGAACAGCCCAGGGACTCTGACAGTTGGCACATTGCCATTGAGGACGTTTATATCTGGTTTGCTTAGTCCAAAGACTTCAGATCAGACAAAGATAGAGGAACAAAGCTTAGGTCAGAAAAAGCCATCAGGGGCAAAGTTACAAAAGGAGACTGCTACTAACAACTTTCAATAACTAGAGGGCGTAAGTGTCCAACCAACAGCGCCTCCTCTACAGGAGACTGTTACTAACACCTTTCTATCACCAGAGTATGTGAATGTCCAAATAACAAGGCCACCTCCATATGCTAGGAGGCCCCCAAACCCCGCAGTTGATAGTTCGGTTCCTGAGACAGGATCTCACGTATTAACATGCCCTGTATTTGAGGTAGGAGGGCAGCGAATTCACCATGCTTTAAATTTCAAAATAGTGAAGCAGCTAAAAGGGGCTGTAACAACCTATGGTCCTCAAGTACCCTTCATTGTAAGCTTGGTCGAATCCATTAACAACTTGAATATGATGCCAGTAGATTGGGCTAATATGTGTAAAGCTGTGCTAAATGGAGGTCAATACCTTTTATGGAAGGTTGCCAATGAGGAATTTTGCAAGGAGACGGCTAGGTGAAATGCAGAAGCTGGTTATCCTCAGAGAAATCTAGATATTTTGTTAGGAAAGGGACCTTATGAGGACCAGCAGCAACAAATTGCATATGATCCTGGCATATACGCACAAATTGCTGCAGAGGCGGTTAGGGCATGGAAGACTTTACAAGGACATGGAGGTTTACAAGGTCAATTATCTAAGGTAATACAAGGAGCTAATGAATCTTACACTGAATTTGTAGATAGGCTTATTCAAACAGCTACCAGAGTTTTGGGGAATACAGAACAAGCAATGCCATTAATAAAAAACTGGCTTATGACCAAGCAAATCGTAGGTGCAGAGATATCACTAGACCATGGAAACATGAAGATTTAAACACATATATTAAATTATGTAAAGACATTAATGAATAAGAGGAAGTCATGGCAGCTGCAGTAAAACAGGCTTTAGATGCCAGAGACATCAATGAACAAGGGCAATTTGTGGCAGCTGCATTAAACAGGCTTTAGATGCAAGGCCAGGAACATGCTACAATTGTGAACAAACAGGACATTTTAAAAGGAATTGCTCCATAGGAAGAGGGTTTAACAAAAATAGGTACCAAAGGAGTAGAATACTGGGTATTTGCCCACGATGCCGTAGAGGGAGACATTGGGCTAATGAATGCCGTTCTCAAACCACCATAGAGGGTACTTCATTATCAAAAACGAACAAGGACTAGCTGTTTATCCACGATATCATGGAGAAAGTCACCGGGCTCCATTGCCAAAAAATGGACAGGGGAGCCCAATGCTCTGGGGCCCAAAACCACAAATATACGGAGCACTGGAGGAACCCAGCAACCCCATCAGTGTAGTGCCCAGGACACATTGTGCATCAGACGCCTCATCAGACAAATCAGAGGGAGCGCAGGGTTAGACATCTGCACCTCCGTCAGATCAGTACTAACTGTAGAGATGGGGGTTCAAATCATTCACACATGGTGAAAGGACCTCTTCTCAAAGGAACAGTAGGCTTATTATTGGGACGCAGCTCTTCTAATCTAAAAGGACTTATGATAAGTCCTTGGGTAATTGATCCCGATTATGAAGGTGAAATAAAATTTATAGCCAGTTCTCCAAAGGACATATCAGTAATTTCACCAGGAGATAGAATAGCACAGTTACTAATAATACTCAGTCTGCATGATAAATTTTCCAGTCGTGCTGTAGAAAGAGGTTCCAAGGGATTAGGCTCCACAGGTGTAGATTTGGTTATGCTTTCTTTAAATTTAGATTCTCGCCCCAGGCTAAAACTAAATATTCAAAGACACGAATTCAATGGGCTACTTGATACAGGTGCAGATGTTAGCATTGTCTCTCATCAAGAATGGCCAAAACATTGGCCATTACAACAATACACTCAAACATTTTGAGACCTAGGAGTGGCAACTAATCCCCATAGAAGTGCAATGGTATTGGATTGGAAGGATCCTGAAGAATGTGAAGGAACTATACAGCCATATGTATTGGATAATCTTCCCGTAAATTTATTGGGATGAGATGTCCTAGATCAATTAGGTTTGACATTAACAAATAACATCAATCAAAATGTACACACTATTATGGCTAGAGAAGGTTTTAGGAAAGGAAAAAGATTAGAAAAACAAGAACAAGGTATAGCAGCGCCAATACAAATAGACCAAGCAACAGACAGACATGGGTTGGATTTTCAGAAAGGGCCACTGAGACAATAAAAATTACTTGGAAATCAGAAAGACCAGTATGGCTTCTTCAGTGGACCCTGACTAAAGAAAAGATACAAGCAGCCCAGTTCCTGGTCAAACAACAATTAGCGGAAGAACATATACAACCTTCTGTATCTCCCCATTATACTTTCATTTCTGTCATCAAAAAGAAATCTGGTAAATGGAGATTATTGCAAGATTTAAGAGCCATTAATAATGAGATGGTTATTTTGGGACCTGCTCAATCAAGGATTCCTCAATTGTCTGCTTTGCCAAAAACTTGGTATGTTTTAGTTATACATATTAAAGATTGTTTTTTTTTTTTTTTCATTTCCAATTCTTCTTGAGGATAGTCCAAGTTTTGCATTTACTATCCCTGCACTGAATCATGAAGGTCCTGATCAGAGGTATGAGTGGAAAGTACTCCCTCAAGGGATGGCTAACAGCCCAACTATTTGTCATATTTATGTTAACAAAGTAATCCAGCCACTTAGAAATCAAAATCCTGAACTACAAATATTTCACAATATGGATGATGTGTTATTAGCACACAAGTTAAAAACCCATTGCTAGAATGTTATGCCACACTTACAAACTTATTAAAAAATTATAATCTAGGGATATCAATTGATAAAATACAATTAAATTTTCCAATTAATTATTTAGGAGTTCTATTATCCTCAACCATGGTCAGTCCACCAAAAATTCAAATACGAGTAGATCAACTCAAATCAATTAATGACTTTCAGAAGTTATTAGGAGACATTAATTGGATAAGGCCTTATCTAGGTATACCAACAGGACAGTTGGGACCTATATTTGATATCCTAAAAGGTCCATCTGATCCAAATTCACCCAGAATGTTTACGCCTGAAGCAATAAAGGCATTAAAAATCATTGAAACATATATGGGAAATATGCATTTGGATAGATTTGATAAAATAATGCCTTTATTATTTATTGTACTACCAACAAAAAATATTCCTACAGGAGTATTTTGGCAAGAAGGTCCATTATTATGGATACATTTATCTTATTCTTCTAACACTATTATTACTAGGTATCCTGAGGCTGAGGGACAATTAATACTCATAGGAATAAAAGCAGCAAAGGGAGTGTTTGGAATTTCTCCCAATAAAATTATTACTCCATACACTATGAATCAAATTGATGAATTAGCTAATGAGTTAAATACTTGGGCAATAATCATGTGTAAATCTAATGTTTTATTTGATAACCACTTACCATCTAATCTTTTATTGTCTTTTGGGTCATTGCATCCTGTAATTTTTCCAAAAATTACAAGAAAACTCCTATCATGAATGCTCCAAATATATTCACTGATGGGTCAAATAATGGTACAGCAGCAATAGTTACACCTGATCAAATTTTTACATTTTTAGCACCCCAAAAATCAGCTCAAAAGGTAGAGCTTAATGCAGTATTATAAGCTTTTGTGATGTTTAAAGATTCTGTGTTTAATTTATTTTCCAATAGTCAGTATATAGTTAATGCTATAGTATCTCTTGAAGATGCTGGTAGGATTTCCCCTTCCTCTACTGTTTTCTCTTTCCTTTCCAGTATACAAAGTCTAATCTGGGACAGAAAATATCCATTCTTAATAGGACATATCTGGGCACATACAGGATTGCCTGGAGCCCTTAGTTTGGGCAATGATTTAGCAGGTAAAACTACACATGACATACATACATATTTTCTGTACACTAGAAGAAGTTATAAATTTTCATAAAAAGTTCATTATCAATGCTAATACTTTACAAAAGCATTTTAAAATAACTAAGGAACAAGCTAGACAAATAATAAAACAATGTCAAAATTGTGTGACCATTTTACCACATTTTAATCTTAGAGTCAATCGTAGAGGATTGATACCTTACCATATATGGCAGATGGATGTCACACACTTGCCAGAATTTGGAAAATTAAAATATTTGCATGTTACAGTTGATACTTCTTCTGGATTTTTGATGGGCTCCCTTCATGGGGGAAAAAAACTAAAGATGTTATAGCTCATTGCTTACAAAATTTTGCCACTGTGGTCATTCCAAAGCAGTTAAAAACTGATAATGCCCCCGGTTATACTTCTACCTCTTTTAAACCATTTTGCTCATCATTTGGCATTACTCATATATCAGGAAACCCATACAATCCAAAGGGACAAGCCATAGTTGAAAGAGCACATCACACTATTAAAATGTACTCATTAAAGTAAGAAGACAGAATTGGGAAGGGATATAAATTCCCCAAAGATAAACTTAAAATAACCCTTTTTACTCTAAACTTTTTAAATTTGGATTTTCAGGACTTAGTGCTGCAGAAAGGCATAAGTGTCCAAAAAATGTGTATAAGCCCGAGGTACTTTGGAAGGATATTCTAACAGGACAATGGAAAGGTCCTGACCCATTAATTTTCTGGAGTTGGAGGTCTGTTTGTGGGTTTCCACAGGAAGAACAGCAGCCGATTTGGATTCCAGAGAGATTAACTAAGATCCCGACCCAGTGATTGCCTGGAGTCGGGGGTCTGTTTATGTGTTTCCACAGGGAGAACAGCAGCCGATTTGGATTCCAGAGAGATTAACTGAAGCGATTTCGATAGACCAAAATAAGATGATTTGGCTCAAATCCATAACAGCTGATATCCAAAACTCCAGTTTGGCTATCCTTACATCTGCGACAGAACAGGGATGCTTTTTTCAATATCTATTTTATTATTGCCCTTTCTCAAATCATGAAGTTCTCTTTTGTTTTTTTGAGCTCATACAGACCTAGGTTAATGTTTTGCTTATCAGTTCTATTTTTTGACTGTAGAGTTTTTAAACATTGCAATGATGATTTCACATGTAAAATGTTATAAGGCCTTTACTATTATATTATGTGTTGTATGTATTTATTATGTGTGCACACTTGTGTTTTGTGTTATATATTTGAATGTGCGTATGTCCATATATCACATATGATGAGTGCTAATGAAATAATATATCCATTTTTTTTATTCACGTGAATTAAATTGTTCAATTTAAATTGGGTAAACAACTGTTCAGGATTGTTTTAATATGTGAAAAAATAGGAGGTTAACAGACGTGTTTGTTTACTTTCACTTTTCCTTTTCATTATATTTAATTATTCTCTTCAAGATAACGTAAATTGTTAAGAAAATTGTTTTCTTTTAGTGCCTTCAGGAATGTTACAGAATTTTTTCTTTAGCCATTATTGCCAGAATTCCTATCTTCATCCCAGTGCCGGTGAAGACAAAGATAAAATCAATCTACAGATTCTGCAATAGCCATCACTGAACTGCTTGTAGAACTTGCCTGGATTATGTATCACTTGTATGCATTGTGAACTCACTTGTATGCATTGTGAACTATCTGCTGGTGCAGCGAATTGTGGCAGTGTTGGGGTACTTATGCTGATGCTGTCATCAGTGATAGAATTTTTCCAATAGGAGCCATCAATTGACTTGGTGTATCTTCCCTATTCTCACTTGATAGAGGTCAGGAAACTTACAGAGGGAGGCGAAAGACTTCATCAGCAATGACTGCTCTTTTGGCAATTTTGGTTTTGGATGCACACATGGGATTTTTCTTTAGATCTATCAGGTTCTGAGAATCAAAGCCACAACCTCACACAGGGCCAAGAGGCTGATTCAGACACATCCCTTTCCAAAGTAATTAAGCAAAGAGCCACAGGTGATGCCCATTCATTTTAATTTGAAAACTGTTTTCTTCAGGCTCCACAAAGGGGTGGCCTGAGGCAAAGACATTCCTAACATTCAGGGCAAGGGAACCATAGGTAAGCAAATTGCCCAAAGCAGGGTTTCTCCACTGAGACTTTTCTGGTTACACTGATCTCTGAGGTTTCTGAGATGTTCCCATTCCCTTCAGCTATCCAGTACATGGCTATGTCACAGAGTTTGGAGGTGGTACATATCTTGGACACAAAACCATGAGCCTATTCTGGAGAGAGGCCAGAAATCAGGAGGTGAACAGGAACTTAGGAAGATAGTAGGTGTTGTCTATCCATAAGGCAAGCCACAGTCCATTCATAAAAAGGGCAGAATAAATGCCTGGAAGCTTCCTACTAGTCAGGACACCTCCATTGATGTATTCGCTTTTCTAATAACTACAACCACGGACACAGTGGATACACAGACATAGAAAAACTCGCCTTCTCAAATGACTTACTAGAAACTGTCGACTCCAAACCAAACAAACAACCTTTGCTACCTATTCTCAGACCATGAGACAAAACCACGAACTCACACCCACACCCACTAAGGCACCTCATTCCCACAACAAGGTCTGTGACTATCCGGAGTGTCCTCTGACTGGTGGACCATACTATGTTCCCCCAAAATGGCCTGTCCTTTATCAGATCAGGTCCCTTTTGCCAACTCTGTTAAGTTGTCAGGAGCCAGCAATGAGCCACTACGTGCTTCCTCAGGAAAGGCCCCTCTTCAGAGTTCTCCTAGCATTTGGTCATCCTCACATCAGGAGGTACCAAGAAAGACTGACTCTGTCCTTGGAAAATTCAAACAAGTGTGCCCACTGGGAATGGGACTGGCACTGGCTCTGGGTGGCTGGCTTCCTGGATCCCAAGTTCAGAGAGTTCCATCACCAAGGAAGTGAGGTAGGTCACTTCCTTCAGGAACTGAATGAGGTCAATACCTTGTCAACCACTTTGTCCTAACAGTTGTTTACAAGGGTCCCATGAGATGGAGGCTGCCCCTACTTTCTCTGACTAAGTCATAAGTTAGAATGGTATATCAACCACAGGCACCATGGAACAGCTCTCCACACAGGCCTGGTTTTGTCCATCTTCTCTACATTAAGAACAGAGAGACTGATTCAGACACAATACTTCATCCTGACCGGTTTTTTTGCCATGGAAGATGATTTTGTGCTCTCAGGTCCTTCATAGCTGCCTAAGTCTTCTCCAGGGATCATTTCTGCATGGACCTTTGAGGATTTCAGCAGGTGGAAGATCCCCTACATACCTGTATTGTAAGACCAACTCTGTCCCTGCTCTACTGTAAAGATAGATTGATGGAACAGTGTATGCTTAGGGTTAATAACAAGTTTGATTTGGCTTAGGAATCATTCTGTGCAATGAATAATGGTTTTGGGAACCTGCGATATTTACAAGAATATATAGGTGAAATATAAGTATGAACACAGAAATCTAGGTAAGATTTGACGCCCAGAAGTGCATTGGGCCCTTGATTGAAATACTCAGCTTTGAATTATATTCTGCACAGATGTCTCATATAAATTGATATACAATGGCATAGGACCTTGTACCTTGGATGATTGAATGTCAAAAAGAACATCCAGTCAGAAAGATAGTCAGTAGGATTAGGAAGATATTCATAGGTTTAGAAAGCAGAGTGAGTATAGGATTTGAACCAAACGTTCTATAACAGTAGGGTTTCGGGTAGAGAATGAATGTAAATATCAACACATGTGAAGAGCCAGTCACATTGATGAACTCTGGAAAGTATGTAGGAAACCATATATCAATAGAGACATTAGGAAATCAGGCAAAGTATAAAGTACGTGATAGGATCAGGCTTTTTCAACAGTGTTGAGGTTGAATATATAATCTTAGGAAGAAACAAATATGTAGTCACCAATAAAATTGACATTTGATAGCATTAGGCAACCTGGACATAGATGTTTTTAGTAATCCATACTCACTTTCCATTTAGACTTCGGTACAAACATAAGTGTGACCTTTGCATTTTGTGAAAGAAGTCTCATGAAAAGACCAGTCATGAAACCCTGTGGAAAACATGTTTTCTGAATTAGGAAGTGATGAAAAGTAAAACAAAATGCCTATAAATTTCTGAACTAGTGAATTAAATATATATCCTATCATGTGCATTAACTGAAGAAAAAGAAATGTACCAGTATTGAATAAAAATGAATGACAAAATACACATCACGTCCCATAGGAATCTACTTGCATTGATATAAAACTGTGTCAGTTACTGCAGAAATATTAGGATTTGTATGCATCATTTACTGTTAGTTTTCAGTAATAGGAATCAAATATGTAGTTCAGGTGGATGAATATTTCTCAGAATAATCTTGTGAAAAGTTGATTATTAATCCACATACATGAATATGAATGAATTTACGGAGTGTATAATAAGACACATATATTTCATATTTTGAAAAATCTGTAGAGTGTGTGTGTATATATATATAAACATACACACACACACACACACACACACACACACACACGCACGCACACAAACAGACATTAAAAAGTAGCAATATATCCCAATTGAAATTCACCACGAAATATATGTCATCCACAGATCCAAATAAATTTGTTTTACTGAACATGGATTCATGTATAATTTTATTGTACTAGGAAGCTCATCAATAGTTTGAATTTTCAGTTTCAACAGCGTTTAGGAGGAGTGATCTCTTCTCACAATTTGTGTCTGCCAAGTCAGCCACCTCACAAGAATGTACGTGTGGTACCAGGTAGGATTCTATATGTGCATATAAAAATACATGTGCTGAATAGGATACAGAGAAAGGTAGACAGGAATTCACATATTTGTTAACTTTAAAAACACATGGAGAACCATTTCAACAAAAAATTGACTAGATTTATAACTCCTACCCTATATAATGCAAAAGGCAATTCCAATGATACACCATTCCTCCTCTGAACTGCTTGTATTTCTATTCTGTTTGGGGTAATTTTCTCCATCATATTAGAATTAGTAGTCAGAGTCTAGTTGGCATGGGTTTGTGTCAGGGATTCAGTATTTTGAATGAAAATTTGGAAAATGATTCCAATGTTTATGCAAATATATGCTACAAAAGTATCTTCCCACTCTCATCCATAACAATGCCTTGAGATTACCTTGGCCCCAAGTTAGACACAATTAGAGGAGAAGAGTTAGAAAATCTGTGAATACATATCTGGAATCAAATATGCTCACGAGTTCACAAACTTGGAGGTGGTAGAGGAGATTCCAAAAGTAAGGGACAGGGTAAACACTCCACAAACATGGAGCTCTGCTGGACTAAAGACTTCTTGAGGAACTGCCTCTGAGGTTGGGCACTTGAAATATATGTTGTAGTCAGGAGATTCAGCTTCCTTTGTAGTGAGACCATCAAATCTGGGTATGCTTCTATGTGACCTGGAATACATGATTTCTTATTTTCCAATAAACATGAGGAAGCTGTATTTAATTTTCTGTTTGTAGGTAAACTGTGGCCACTGGGGGCTAATAGTCTACTCTTGTGGACTCTGAAGCCATTTGGTCATCCTCCAGTTTTCCTGGTGTTGCTTGCTGCTGCACTGGGAATTTCGTATTTGCTTCACGAATTACAAGGAATTCACCTAGGACAAAGTGCTGGAGGGAGTTCTGTCACCTGTGGTGAGTCAGGGTCTGCTGAAGAATGTACCAACCAGGCTTCTATTCCACATAGCTTGCCTCCTTGACCATAGCAACTGGATTCTGAACATTGGCCTGAAACCTCTCCATATAACAAGATACCTTTACATAGAAGCGTCTGCTGGATGCATCATGTCAGTCACAAGCCAATTGAAAGCCAATGGCAGATCCACATGGCCCCACCACAGATGTTTTTTTATCACACACCTGCCCATCACTGCACTAGGCCCACTACTCAGCAGGGTCCAACTTCCTGGAATCTCTGTTATACACCATTTTCATGAAACTCAGTCAATCAAGTCACTGTCCTGCATAATCATGTTCAGCAACAGGACAACCAAAGTTTCTCCAGTGCCATCTGGTCATGGGAATTTCAAAAATTTCATGGTATTTATCTAGCAATTTTTCAAGGATGAAGTTGGCAGCATGTGGGTTTCAATTTATTCAGGGACCATTAAATGTTGTGGAAGTTCATTTCAAATGAAGTTCTGGAGAACTCTCACAGGCAAGGTTTCCCAAAGATTGGCCAAAGGGTCACATAAATCCAGGCCCATTGAGGTCTACAATGTAACGTCCATGTGTGTTTTGACTCTCAACTAAGACTGCCAAGTCGTTAAGAATAAAATCATGTGATATCAAGCCTGAGATTCCCAGTGGTCTCTGGAAAGCCACCCTGGGCCTAGATCTCAGTTTCCAAGGGTGACTCTCATGCTTGGCCTTCTGAAATCCCAACTCAATTCATGGCAATACTTCTCTAAGTTCAGTTCCTGTACTCAGTCTCTAAGGGAATCACACCAGAGTTCAAACTCAGGTGGACTCAGTCATCCCTTTCAACTGCCACAAAAATAACCACAATTAATACCAAAACACTCCCACATGGCCCTCACCTTCTTCCATATAGACACTCATCATAACCTCTGACTGTAGATTTCCATGAGGAATGCAGCCCAAGACAGTGTCCAAAATACGCTTTCTTGCCCCTCATTTACCTAAATTCTGAGTGACCTGGACACCCTTCCTGTGAACCAGGAGTGATCAAATAGGCCTGCCGTTAATACTGATCCACTTCTCAAATTTGAGACCTACTGACTGTGGGGTTTAGATTCTTTATGTGAATTGGAGTCATGAGAAAACCCAACCACCTATGTGCTAGCCTCTGCAGGGAATTGAAGAACTCATTTGACCTAAAGGATCCCTATTCTCACTTGATTGATGTCAGAAACCTTACAGAAGAAGGCGAAAGACTTCATCCACAATGACTGCTCTTTTGCTATTTTGGTTTTGGATGCACACATGGGATCTTTCTTTAGATCCATCAGTTGCTGAGAATCTAAGCTACAGCCTAACACAGGGCCAAGACGCTGATTCAGACACATCTCTTTGCAAAGCAATTAAGCAAAGAGCCACAGCTGATGCCCATTCTTTTTTATTTGAAAAAGGTTTTCTTCAGACTTCACAAAGCGTTTTCCTTAGGCAAAGACCTTCCTGACATTCAGGGAAACAGAACAATAGGTAAGCAAAAGGCCCAAAGCAGGGTTTCTCCAATGAGACTTTACAGGTCACACTGGTATGTGAGTTTTCTGAGATGCTCGCCATTCACTTCAGTTATTCAGTACATGGCCATGTCACAGAGCATGGAGGTGGTACATATCTTGGATACAAAACCATAAGCCTATTATGGAGAGTGACCAGATTTCTGGAAGAAAACAGGAACTTAGGAAGATCGTAGGTGTTGCCCATCATTATGGCAAGCCGCATTCTATTTATAAATTGGGCAGCATGAATGCTGGTAAGCTTTCTAAAAGACAGGACACATCCATTGATGCTTTCTCTTTTCTAATATCTACAATCACGGACACAGTGGGATACAGCGACACAGAAACACTCGCATTGTCAAATGACTTACTAGAAACAATTCCCCCCAAACCAAACAAACCTCATTTCCTACCTCTTCTCAGAACATGAGCCAAAACCACAAACCCACACCCACACCCACAAAGGCACCTCTTTCCTCCAAGTAGGTTGTGACTATTTGGAGTGTCCTCTGACTGTGGGCCATTCTAGGTTCCCCCAAAATGGCCTGTCCTGTCTCAGATTTTGTGTCCTTTGCCAAGTCTCTGAAGTTGTCAGGAGCCAGCAGTGAGCCACTACCTGTTTTCTCAGGAAAGGCCCCTCTTCAGAGTTTTCCTGCCATTTGGCCATCCTAACATCAATAGGTACCAAGAAAGACTGACTCTGTCCTTGGGAAATTCAAAAAGTAAAACCACTGAGACTGGGACTGGGGCTGTCAATGTTTGACTGGCTTCCTGGATGGCAAGTTCACAGAGTTCCATCACCAAGGAAGTGAGGTGAGGTCACTTCCGTCAGGAACTGAATGAGTTCACTGCCTTGGCAACCAATCTGTCCTAAGAGTTGCTTCCAAGCTTCCCATGAGATGGAGGCTGCCCCTGCTTCCTGTGACCCTTTCACAAGTTAGAATGGTATATCACCCATAGGCACCCAGGAACAGCTCTCCACACAGGTATCATTGGGTCCATCTTCTCTACATTAAGAATGGAGAGGCTGATTCAGACAGAACCCTTCACCCTGACCAGGTTGTTTTCCATGGAAGATGACTTTTGCACTCTCAGGTCCTTCAGAGTTGCCTACATCTTCTCCAGAGATTATATCTGCATGGACCTTTGAGGTTATCAGCAGGTGGAAGATTCCCTATATTCCTGTATTGTAACACCAACTCTGTCCCTGCTCTTCTGTAACGTTAGATTGAGGGAACCATGTATGGTTAGGGTTAATAACATGTTTGATTTGGGTTAGGAATCATTATGCTGAATAAATAATGGTATTGGGAACCTGCAATATGTATAAAAATATATAGGTGAAATATATGTATAAAAACAGAAATCTAAGTAACATTTGAAGCCCAGAAGGGCACTGGGCCCTTGATTGGGATACTTAGCTTTGAAAAAATTGATATACAATGGCATAGGAGCTTGTACTTTGGATCATAGAATGTAGAAGAGAACATCCAGTCAAAAAGGATAGTCGGTAGTGAAAGGTTAATAAAATAGGTACTTGTCACTTACTGTTTTTCTATATGCTTAACAAAACACTGTTGAAATCTTGAGAACTGTTTGCTAATCTTGTTCCCAGAATGTGCTGTCCCCAACTGCCAAAGTGTAGAATGTACTCCCTCACCCGGTTGCATGCAAACCGACCACTCGCCCTGACCCATCAGTATACTTCCCTCCCTGCCCTCTCCAAGGAAAATATATATGTTCTGCTTAAACTGTTCTCAGGGCTCTCTGCTCTATTCAAGTGAGCTCCGAGCCCCAGCATGCTGGACCCAGAATAAACCCTTTGCTGTTGGATAAGACAGTCTGTTAGTGGTCTCTTCCTTCCATGCTCACCCGACCTTTACATATGGAGATTCCACCGAGTTTTGGCAGCGGCAGACAAAAGACCCTAACGGGTTTCTCTTGGGTTAAGTAAGGCGCCTCTTTCTTGTTTCAGTGTTAAGGTTAGTGCTGGGCAAAATGGCTGTCGATGAAGAGCGTGAGTTCTCTCCGATGGTGGCTGACAGACGTGTCACAGAGCCACAGGCCACGTCCCTGGGGAACTTCCCAAAGACTCGGGAAATCGAGGAACAATAGTCTCTTCGACTCAGTAATATTTTGTATCTGATTCGGAATTGCCAGCCCATTGGGTTTTGCTGGCTACTCAGTCCTGGTCTCAGTTTTGGATGTCCATTGAATGTCTTTATTGTCTTGTCTTGTCTGTGTCGTGTGTCTTGCATTCACTCTTTGTGTATCTTTCATTATGGGACACAGCACTTCAATGCCCCTGTCCCTGACCCTTGATCACTGGACCAAAGTCCGCTTAAGGGCTCAGAATCTTTCTTTTTTAGTTAAACGCTGGACCTTTCAGAATCTCTGTGCCTCAGAATGGCCCACCTTTGAATTTGGATGGCCCCTAGAAGGATCTTTCTACTTCCCACTAATTTAAGAAGTCAGAGATATTGTCTTTCACCCGGGCACACATAGCCATCCGGATCAACAGCCATATATCTTAACTTTGCTGGACCTCTGCAAATCTCCTCCTCAATGGGTGAAGCCTTTCTTTGTCCCTTCCCCTGCTCCTACTCCTTCCCCCATGATCTCTCAAACCCTCTGCTCCTCCTCCTCCTCCACCCTTTGTAATCCCTGAGTCAAAAGATTTGACTCTTCTGGACTCTCTTCCCCCTTATTATACCCTGACTTCATCCCCCAACCACCAACACCCTCTAAGTGATTCCCCTGCAGCTGACTCAGCCTCTCTACCACTGGAGGAATATAAGCTGGCCCAGCGCCCTCCAGATAACTCCCCCGCAGCACACACAGCCCCTCCTTCGCAGGAGGAAGCTAGCCCAGCTAAGGAAACTTGATGGTGGTGAATGATTGAAAACCCTGGAACTCCTGTGATGCTCCCACTATGTCTCTACAGACCATTGATTGACGAAGGCCATGGGGGGATAATGCAAGCCTACAAATATTGGCCTTTCTCCTCTTCCAACCTATATAACTGGAAATATAACAATCCCCCTTTTTCCGAGGACCCCACAGGGCTCACAGGTCTGGTTGAGTCATTGATATTTTCACATTTGCCTACTTGGGATGACTGTCAACAATTCCTAGGGACTCTCTTCACGACAGAGGAACAAAAGAGAATCTTCCTGGAAGCTATAAAAAAATGTCCTCCGACCAGATTGGAGAGTGATACATCTTCCCAACTTAATCAAAGCTGGTTTTCCTTTGAAACAACCCAACTGGGACACCAACACCATTGAAGTTAGAAAGCATCTGTCCACTTATCGCCAGGTTCTAATAGTGGGCATCCGAGTGGCCACTAGGCGACCAACTAATTTGGCCAAGGTAATAGAGATTATTCAAAGGCCTGATGAATCTCCCTCTATGTTTCTAGAGAGAATTATGGAGGCAAGTAGGAGATATACTCCTTTCGATCCTCAGGCAGAGGATCAAAAGGCATCTATCATGATGGCCTTTATTGGGCAAGCTGCCCTAGATATTAAAAGAAAGTTACAATGCTTAGATGGATTACAAGATATGACTTTGAGAGATTTAGTCAGAGAAGCCAAGAAAATATACCTTAAGAGAGAAACTGAGGAAGAGAATGAAGCAAAGTGAGGATAAAAGAAACAAAAGACAGAATAAGGCGTTGACTAAGGTCCTGGTCACAACAACAAAAGGGCCAGAAATTAAGAAACAGGGAGACAGGAAGGGATACCTGGGCCCATGCCAGAGGCCACTCCTTGCCTCAGATCACTGTGCCTACTGTAAAAAAAAAGGACACTGGGCCAAAGAGTTCCCTAGAAAGAGACAGCCACTCCTGCCAGCCATTCTGACTCTTGAGGATGACTCCAAAAGTCGGGGCTAACATCCCCTCCCGGAACTCAGGGTAACTTTTGAAGTGTAGGGGACCCCTGAAAACTTTGAAGTGGATACAGGGGCAATATACTCAGCCCTCAAGGCCCCATTGGGCCATCTATCAAATAAAAGGTCTCTAGTTCAAGGGGCAAATGGCAGTAAGTATCGGGCTTGGACAACTAAGAGGACCATAGACCTGGGAAAAGGAAAATCCATCAATCCTTCCTAGTAATCACAGAATGCCTGGCCCCATTGATGGGCAGAGATCTGCTCACCAAGTACCGGGCCAAAATAACTTTTAACCCTGAAGGCCCCCAAGTGGAATTTCTAAATCCTTCACTAAAAACTCCTATAGTCACAGCTCTAAATATGTCAGTAGAAAATGCACATCAACTCACTCACCTTGGTTCAAAGAAACTGAAGGTATTTCTGAAGTATCAAGAACAGAGTTTTCCACTAACTGACTCACAGCAAAATGAAATAACTAAATGGGTAAAAAAAGCCTGTCGAGTCCATCAATTGGTAAATGCTTACCCTTCCAAGCTTCCTGCAGGAAAGCACCTACGAGGAACCAGACCAGGACAATTCTGGGCAGTTGACTTTACTGAAATTAAGCCAGCAAGGTATGGACATAAATATCTTCTAGTCTTTGTAGATACATTTTTAGGATGGATTGAAGCCTTCCCCACTAAAAGAAAAAAAAAAGAAACAGTGCAAATGGTGGTCAAGCAGATCCTGAAAGACATTTTTCAAAGATACGGCCTGCCAAAGGTAATACGGTCTGATAATGCACCGGCGTTCGTGGCCCAAGTAAGTCAGGGGTTAGCCAGGAACCTGGGGATTCATTGGAAGTTTTATTGTGCTTACAGACCCTAGAGTTCAGGACAGGTAGAAAGAATGAATAGAACCATTAAAGAGACCTCAACAAAATTAAGCTTAGAGACCAGCATAAATGATTGGACTATGCTCATGCCTTATACAATGTTTCGTGCAAGAAATACGCCCTCTGTTTCTTAGAGTAACCACACCCCCTGTGAATATCTAGGGTGCCTCTCCTCCAGTAATGGACCAAAGCCCAACTCTAAGACCTAACGATCCCTTTCACACCCCCTTGCTTGACAGACTTAAAGCTCTTGAAAGATCTCAGTGATACCTGTGGAAAAAGCTGGCCACTGCCTACCAAACTGGGGACGAGGGGACTCCACATCGATATCAAGTAAGAGATTCATCTACATAAGATGATATCAGGTGTCATCCCTGGAACCCCACTGGAAAGGACCATACCAGGTGGTACTTATAACATCTACAGTGGTAAAGGTAGACGGAATCACTTCCTGGATCCATGCCTCTCATCTCAAGCCTGCGCCCTGTCCACACTCTGGCTGGAAACTGGAAAAGACTGGTAACACTTTCAAATTGCATATTCACCATGTGGATAAGCCTATAGACTCTCCCCTCAGCCACAAGTAGTCCTAACCCTCATCAGCCCGTTCAGCAGCGTTGGCTGATCACAAATTCTACTGGAAAAGAAGTATAATCTATCTCGCATACAGCCCACTTAGGGACCTGGTGACCATCTCTCCACCCAGACATTTGTCAGCTGGCTATAGGTCTTTCCTAATGGGATATCCCTGATGAAGAGGATCCCACTAAAATTCCATTAAATCCCTTCCTTACCATAGATAATGGAAACAAACATTATGGATGTAGGGACACACGAGCCAGATGCAGGTTGGCTAGCCTAGATTACTGGGTTTACCCGACCGACTGTCAAAGCCATAAACAGCCATGGCTATGTGGGGGAAAAGCCGACTTCTTCTGTAAGTCATGGGGATGTGGGCATACAGGGGCTGCCTGATGGAACCCAAACTCCGCATTAAATTCAGTACACAGCATTGGCCATATTACGAATTAGAAAACAAAAACTGATGGCAACCAGAGGGGACTCTAGATCCTCAAATCCTGTGTGACCTTTTTAACATCTGCTGGTGCTCAAAAGGGTAAAAGGAGATTCCACTATGTAGAGGCCTTTTCCCTTCTTCGCTCACATCCTGAACTATGCTTACCCAATAGATCCTCACCTTCAGCCTTCTGCTCCAGAGTCTCTGCTGTCACTCCCACCTCAGCAACCTGATTTCTCCACTACAATTATTAGATCAAAAATCCAAATCTCTGCTGGTTCTCAGACCATTGCCCCCTTGCTGACGTAGCAGGTACTGAGGTACCCCTCCACCCACTCACTCCTCTCTTCTCCTGTCAGTGCCCGCACCGGGTCCCACCAGGTCCTCTTACCAACTAACCCAAAGCTCAAACCAGCTGAGGAGAGCCCTCAGACCCATATCCAAGATGTAATGAAAATGGCCTTTAAAGTTGCTTTGTCATCACTGAAAACAGTTTACTAAGAATTTAAAGTCCCTAACATGTGTTTTGGGATACTCACAACCATCTTCTTCTTTGCTCTACCTGTTCTACTGCTCAAATATTTGTTGCTAGGAAAATTCCAAACCAATTTCCAATTATTTTTTTACATCTCTCTTTTCTCATTCTCAGATACTCTGAGCTGCTCTCAGCCCCACCTTCTCCGTCTTTCCCCTCTGTACCAGGCCCACAGAAAAGTCTTTAACTGACCTTCTCCAGAAGTCTTCACCATGGCTGACTTTAGGACTTTCAGCAAAAGAGTCCCTATAAAAAAGTTCAATGTAGTTAAACTTCCTATTTTCATGTTGCCCTGTTCTACTTGGCCACTGGCTAAAAAAATTAGCACTCCTAATCAAGACACCCCCTTACTAGTTTTTCACAAAAATATGTGAACAAGGCCTCTGGCCTTGACATGGGGCTTCACAGAGATGGCTACATTTCTAAGTTAACGAAGTTAGAAACTGGGCTCCGTGGTAACAGCTGGAAATGGGAAAATAAGAAAGGGAAGAAAAAGCTCTTTCCCTCCCAGGTGTCCTTGAAAAGTTAACTTGCCCAGAACCGAGGAAAAAACAGAAACAAAACTGCTTTTTTCAACTTCTGCAGACTGTGAACTTCTGAGCCCCTTCCATTACATGTTGGGTACAAAATTCTGAAACTACCTAAACTTGGGTTTCAGAGGATTACTTGATTACAACAGAATCAATGCCCTCTGAATCTGGTTGCCACCAAATAGGACTGTTTCCCTGTCTTCAGTGCTATCTTGGGTGAGTTGCCTTGTCCGTCCCTACTACAGCATGATTCTATATACTTAAACATTGTTAATGTTTTCATGAAATGGTCAACAGATGTGATTAATTGTGTAATCGTGCAGATGTTTCCCAGAGTGCTCTATCACAATGCAGGTTCATTTGAAGATCAAATAGGGGGGCATTCAACCCGGTTCCACTGAAAATATATATCCCTCAACTTAGCCATCATATTAGGAATAGAAATTGCTGCACTGGTGGCCACGGGAACCACTGCCTTTGTCCATGGGACTCAACAAATGACCCAACAAATGACAGCAATAGACCAAAACTAAGATATTAGAAACCTCCATCAGAGCTTTGCATGAGTCTTTTACCTCTCTCTCTGAAGTTGTTTTTCAGACCACTCGAGGGTTGGATCTCCTTGTCATGAGAGAAGGGGCCTCTGTGCTGCATTGAGAGAAGAAAGTTGTTTGTATGCCGAGCATACTGGAGTTGTAATAAAATCTAAGAGTAAATTAAAAAGATGCCTTGAAAAGCATCAAAGAGACAGAGAGGCCCAAAAAAGGTGGTTTGAGTCTTGGTTCACACAGTCTTCCTGGTTAACTACGTTTTTTTATCAACCCTGGCCGGTCCAATAATAATCCTCATATTATTGCTAACTATTAAACCCTGTTTTCTCAACCGTGTAATTTCTTTTCTCCAGGCTCAAATTGGACGAGTTAAACTTATGGTAATACCCCACTAGTATACATAGAATGTGACACCCCCCAATGATCATTTTTATGATTAAAAGTAGCCAGAAGAAGAAGTGGGGAATAAAAGGTTAATAAAATAGGTACTTGTCACTTCCTGTTTTTCTGTATGCTTAACAAAACACTGTTGAAATCTTGAGAAATGCTTGCAAATCTTGTTCCCAGTATGTGCTGTCCCCAACTGCCCAACTGCAGAATGTGCTCCCTCACCCAGTTGCACGCAAATCGCCCACTCGCCCTGATCCATCAATAAACTTCCCTCCCTGCCCTCTCCAGGTAAAGTATATAAGCTCTACTTAAGCGATTCTCAGGGCTACCTGCTCTATTCAAGTGAGCTCTGAGCACCAGCATGCTGGACACTCAATAAACCCTTTGCTGTTGCATGAGATAGTCTGTTGGTGGTTTCCTCCTGCGAAGCTCGCCCGACATTTACTATAATGATTGAAAGTAGAAGAGACCATCCAGTCAAAAAGGGATTGTTGATAGAAATAGGAAGATAGTACGTTTAGGAAGAAGTGTGAGTATAGGATTTGGAACAAAAGTTCGTTAGCTACAGGGTTTCGGTTACAGAGTGATTGTTAAAGTCAGCACAGGTGAAGAGTCAGTCACAATGATGAACTGGGGAAAACATGAAGTAAAGCAGATATAAATAGAGACATTACAAAATAAGGCAAAGTATAAAGTGAGTGATAGGATTAGACATTTTGAACAGGGTTGAGTTTGAATACATAATTTAGGAAGAAACAAATATGTAGTCACCAATAGGATTGACATTTGAGAGCATTAGGCAAATTTCAGGTGGATGAATATTTCTGAGAATAATCTTGTGAATAGTTGATTATAAATCCACATACATGAACATGAATGAATTTAGGGAGTGTACATAAGACACATATATTTCATATTTAGAAAAATCTGGAGAGTACACACAGACAAAAAAAGTAGCAATATATGTCAATCAAAATTCATCATAAAATATATATCATCCACAGATCCAAAAATATTCATTTTACTGAACATGGATTTATGTATAATGTTGTTCAACTAGGAAGCTCACCCATTGTTTCAATATTCAGTACCAACAGGGTTTAGTAGGAGTGATCTCGTCTCACAATTTGTATCTGCCAAGTAAGCCAAATCACAAGAACAAACGTGTGGTACCAGGTAGGATTGTATATGTCCATATTAAAATACACATGCTGAATAGGCTACAGAGAAAAGGAGACAGGAATTCACATGTTTGTTAACTTTAAAAATACATGGAGAACTATTTCAACAAACAATTGACTAGATTTATAACTCCTACTCTGTATCATGCAGAAGGGAAGTCCAACTATACACCGTGCCTCCTCTGAACTACTTGTATTTCTATTCTGTTTGGGTTATTTTTCTCCATCATATTAGGATTAGTAGTCAGAGTCTGGTAGGGTATGGGTTAGTGTCAGGGATTCAGTATTTTGAATGGAAAACAGGAAATTGAATCCAATGTGTATGCAAACATATGCTACAGAAAAATCTTTCCACTCTCATCCAGAACAATGCCTTGACATTACCTTCGCCTCAAGAAAAACACAATTAGAGTAGAAGAGTTAAAAAATTTGTGAATACCTATCTGGATTGGAAAATGCTCCCGATTTCACATCATTGGAGTTGGTAGAGGAGTTTCTAAAAGTAATGGACAGGGTAAACACTCCACAAACCTCGAGCTCTGCTGGCCTAAATATTTTTGAGGATCTGCCTCTGAGGTTGAGCACTTGAAATATATGCTGTTGTCAGGAGCTTTAGCTTACTTTGTAGTGAGACCATCAAAGCTGGGTCTGCATCTATGTGATCTCGATGACATGGTTACTTACTTTCCAATGAAATGAGGCAACAGTGCTGAATTCTCTCTTTGTAGGTAAACTGTGGCCTCTGAGGGATAATTGTCTCTTCGTGTGGACTGTGAAGCCATTTGGCCATCCTCTAATTTTCGTGGTGTTTTTGCTGCTGCTCTGGGAGGTTGGTATTTGCTTCACAAAATACGAGTTCAAATGGGACACAGTACTGGAGGAGTTCTGTCAGGTGTGGGGGGAAGGGTCTGGAGGAGAATGCACCAAACAGTATTTTATCCCACGTAGCTTGCCCCCTTGACAATAGCAACATGATTCAGAACATTGCCCTGAAACCTCTCCATATAACAAGATTCCTTTACATATAAGGGTCTGCTGGCTACACCATGTCAGTCACAAGCCATTTGGAATCCAATGGTAGATCCTCATGGCCCTACCACTGATGTTTTATCAAACACCTGCACACCACTGCTCTGGGCCACTACTCAGCAGGATCCAACTTACTGGCATCTCTGTTCTAAACCATTTTCATGCAACCCAGTAAATCAAGGTACTGTCTGGTATACTCATGATCAGCAACAAGACATCCAAAAGTTTTCCAGTGCCACCTGGTCATGGGAATTTCAAAAATTTCATGGTATTTATCTAACCATTTTTCAAAAATGAAGTTGGAGTCACTGTGGGTTTCAATTCATTCAGGAATCATTAAATGGTGAGGAAGCTCATTTCAATGATAGCTCTAAAGAACTCTCACAGGCAAGGCTTCTGAAAGAGTGCCCAAAGAGGCCACATAAAGCCAGGCCCATTGAGGTCTACAAGGTGAGGCCCATGTGTGTTTTGACTCTCAACTCAGCCTGCCAAGTCTTTAATAATAAAATCATGTTATATCCTGGCGGAGATTCCCAGTGCTCTGTGGAAAGCCACCCTGGGCCTAGATCTCAGTTTCCAATGGCGACTCTCATGCATGGCCTACTAAAATTCCAACAAAATTCATGGCAATATTTCTCTGACTTTAGTTCCACAACTCAGTCTCTAAGGGGAATCACACCAGAGTTCAAGCCCAGGTGGACACAGTCATTTTTTCCAACCGACACACAAATGACCAAAATTATAACCAAAACACCTCCACATGACACTAATCCTCTTCCATGTAGAGACTCATCCTCACCTCTGGCGAAGGTTTCTATGAGGGGCGCAGCCAAAGACAGTTTCCAAAATAAGCTCGCTTGCCCCTCATTTGCCTAAAGTCAGGGTGGCCTGGACACCCTTCCTGTGAACCAGGAGTGACAAAATAAGCATGCCTTTAATACTGCTCTGTTTCTCCAATTTGAGCCCTACTGATTTTCAGATATAGATTCTTTATTTCATTTGGAGTCATGTGAAAACCCAAGCACCACTGCAGGGCTTGGAAGAACTCATTTCATCCAAAGAATCCCTATTCTCACTTGATAGAGGTCATGAACCTAACAGAGGAAGGCAAGTGACTTCATCCACAATGACTGATCTTTTTGCAATTATGGTTTTGGATGGACACAAGCGATCATTCTTTAGATCCATCAGGAGCTGAGAATCTAAGTCACAGCCACACATAAGACCAAAAGGCTAATTCAGCCACATCCCTTACCAAAGCAATTAAGCAAAGAGCCACAGATGATGCCCATTCATTTCCATTTCAAAACTGTTTTCCTCAGGCTTCACAGAGGGGTGGCCTGAGGCAAAGGCCTTCCAGACATTCAGGGCAACAGAAAAATAGTTAAGCAAAAGATCCAAAGTAGGGTCTCTCCTCTGAGACTTTCCTGGTCACACTGATATTTGACATTCAGGGCAACAGAACAATAGTTAAGCAAAAGATCCAAAGTAGGGTCTCTCCACTGAGACTTTCCTGGTCACACTGATATCTGAGTTTTCTGAGAATCTCGCCATTCTCTTAAGCTATCCAGTACATGGCCATGTCACAGGGCTTGGAGGTGGTACATATCTTGGAAACAAAACCATGAGCCAATTCTGGAGAATGGCCAGAATTCAGGAAGAAAACAGGAACTTAGGTAGATAGCAGGTGTTGCCCATGGATAAGACAGGTTGCATTCCATTCATTAATTGGCCAGGATGAATTATGGGAAGATTTATACTAGACTAGACATATATTAATGCATTATCTTTTCAAATGTCTACAACAACGGACACAGTGAAATACACAGACATAGGAACACTAGTCTGGTCAAACGACTTACTAGAAATAGTCCACTGCAAACGAAAAAACCGACTTTCCTACCTATTCTCAGAACATGAGACAGAACCACAAACACACACCCACTCCCACAAAGGCACCTCCTTCCCTCAAGTAGGTCTGTGACTATCCAAAGTGTTCTCTGACTTGTGGGCCATACTATCTTCTCCCAAAATGGCCTGTCCTCTATCAGATCTGGTTTCCTTGGCCAACTCTGTTAAGGTGTCAGGAAAAAGTGGTGAGCCACTACCTGCTTTCTCAGGAAAGGTCCCTCTTCAGAGCTCTCCTCCATTTGTCCTTCCTCACATCAGTAGGTACCAAAAAAGACTGACTCTGTCCTTGTTAAATCCAACCAAGTGAGCCCACTGATACTGGGACTGGGACTGCTTCTGGGTGCCTGACTTCTTGGATACCAAGTTCAGAGAGTTCCATCACCAAGGAAATGAGGTATGTCACTTTCTTTGGAACTGAATGAGGTCACTGCCTTGGCAAACACTTTGTCCTAAGAGTTGCTTCCAAGGGTCCCATGAGATGAAGCCGGCCTCTACTTCTTGTGACACTTTCACTAGTTAGAATGGTATATCAACCAGAGGAACCTGGGAACAGCTCTTCACCCAGGCCTGGTATTGTCCATCTTCTCTACAATAAGAAGAGAGAGGCTGATTCAGACACATCCCTTCATCCTGACCAGGTTGTTTGCCATGGAAAATGACTTTTGCTCTCTCAGGTCCTTTATACCTGCCTAAATCTTCTCCAGGTATCATTTCTGAATGGACCTTTGAGGTTCTCGCAGGTGGAAGGTACCCTAATTTCCTGTATTGTAAGAACAACTCTTTCCCTGCTCTTCTGTAAAATGAGATTGAGGGAACAGTGTATGTTTCGGGTTAATAACAGGTTCGATTTCAGTTAGGAATCATTCTGTGAGATGAATAATGGTATTGGGTACCTACGATATTTATAAGAATATAGAGTTGAAATAAATGTACAAAAACAGAAATCTAAGTAAGATTTGAAGGCCAGAAATCATTCGGCCCTTGACTGGGATACTTAGCTTTTAATTATATTCTGCAAAGATGTCTCAGATAATTCAATAATAAATGGCATAGGACCTTGCACCTTGGATGATTGAATGTAGAAGAGAACATCCAGTCAAAAAGGGATAGTAGGTAGGATTAAGAAGATAGTCGGTAGGTTTAGGAAGAAGAGTGAGTATAGGATTTGTATCAAAAGTTCTTTCCTAATAGGGTTTTGGTTAGAGGGTGAATGTTAATGTCAGCACATATGAAGAGTGAGTCACTATGATGAGCTTGGGAAAATATGTAGAAAAGCAGATATCAATAGAGACATTATGAAATCATGCAAAGTATAAAATGAGTGATAGGATTAGACATTTTCTACAAGGTTGAGTTTCAATATATAATCTTATGAAGAAACAAATATGTCGTCACCAATAGGATTGACATTTGAGAGCATTAGGCAACCTGGACATGGATGTTTTAGTAATCCATGTACAATTTCCCTTTTGGCTTTGGTACAGTCTTAAGTGTGACCTTCACATTTTTAGTTCCGAATATTACTGTGATAAAATGTTTATGTAGATCAGGTGACATGAGTATTTCTACCACCTTTTCTGGGAGCAATATATTGAAGACATAAAATTAGTTTTGGGGGTACAAAGAGGTGTACACTGTGTCTATGAATATAGAGATAAAGCATGAATAGACCATAATGTGAATTAATAATATAAGTTGTTCCAAATTTAAATTATGTATTGAACTGATATCTGAAAAATTACAGGAAATCTTATATTGATATACAATCATTCATTCTGACCAATTATACATCAAATGGTAATATTAGTGTTTTGGTTTATCATGAAGAGTGTGTGAGTTTGCTTCAATAGTGATTATGGAAATTGAAAATAATGTGTTTGGAAAGAATTCTCATGAAAAGACCAGTCAAGAAACCCTGATAATACATGTGTTCTGAAGCAATAAGTGATTAAAGTTGAAACAAATGCCTATAAATTTGTGAACTTGTGGATGAAATGTATATCCTATGATGTGCAAACCCTGAAGAAATAGTAATGTACCAGTGTTGAATACAAATGAACGTCAAATTACATATCATGTGCCATAGGAATCTACTTGCATTGATGTTAGACTGGGTTAGTTACTGTAGAATTATTAGGATTTGTATGCACCATTCACTGAAGTTAGTTTTCAGTACTAGGAAACAAACATGTATTTCAGTTAAATGAATATGTCTGAGAATAATCTTGTGAAAAGTTGATTATAAATCCAAGTACATGAACATGAATGAATTAAGAGAGTGTATATAAGACACATATTTCATATTTTGAAAAATCTACAGAGTGTATGTATATATACAAAAAAAACACAAATAGACATTAAAAAGTAGCAATATATATGCCAAACAAAATTCATCATTAAATATATATCGTCCACAGATGCAAAAATATTTATTTTACTGAACATGAGCTTATGTATAATGTTGTTCTACTAGGAAGCTTGTAGGTTGAATTTTCAGTTCCAACAGCGTTTAAGAGGAGTGAACTCTTCTCACAATTTGTATCTGCCAAGTCAGCCACCTCCCAAAAATGTACATGTGATACCTGGTAGGATTCTATATATGTATATAAATATACATGGGTGAAATGGCTACAGAGAATTGGAAACAAGAATTCACATATCTGTTAACTTTAAAAACACATGGAGAACTATTTCAATTAAAAATTGACTAGATTTATAACTCCTACCTTATATAATGCAAAAGGCAAGTCCAAATATACAACATGCCTCCTCTGAACTGCTTGTATTTATATTTGTTTGGGTTATTTTTCTCCTTTTTATTAGGTTGAGTAGTCTGAGCCTAATAGGTTCGGGTTAGTGTCAGGGATTCACTATTTCAATAGGAAAATTGAAAAATGAATCCAATGTGTATGCAAATATGTGCTGCATAAATATCCTTCCACTCTCATCCAGAGCAATGCCTTGTCAATACCTTTGCCCCAATTAAGACACAATTGGAGGAGAAGAGTTAGAAAATCAGTGAATACATATCTGGAATGGAAATGCTCGGGAGTTCACAATCTTGGAGGTGGTAGAGGAGTTTCCAAAAGTAAGGGACTGGGTTAACACTCCACAAACATGGAGCTCTTCTGGCCTAAAAACTTTTTGAGAAACTTTCTGTGAGGTTGGGCACTTGAAAAATATGTTGTTGTCAGGAGATTTGACTTCTTTGCGTGAGACCATCAAAGCTGGGTCTGCATTTATGTGACCTGGAGGACATGGCTTCTTATATTCCAATAAAGATGAGCAGCAGTGCTGCATTATCTCTTTGTAGGTAAACTGTGACCACTGGGGACTAAGTTTCTCCCCATGTGGACTGTGAAGCCATTTGGTCCTGGTCCACTTTTTGTCGTGTTTTTGCTACTGCACTCGGAGTTTGGTATTTGCTTCATGACATACAAGGAGCTAAACTGGGACACAATGCTGGAGGGAGTTCTGTCACGTGTGGTGTGCCAGGGTATGCAGGAGAATGCACCAACCAGGCTTCTATCCCTCATAGCTTGCCCCATTGCCCCCTTGTCCATATCAACCTAATTCTGAACATTGCCCTGAAACCTCTCCATATAACAAGATGCCTTTACATATAAGGGTCTGCTGGCTGCACCATGTAAGTAACATGCCATTTGGAATACAATGGTAGATCCTCATGACCCTACCACTGGTGATTTATCACACACCTGCCCAAAACTGCTCTAGGCCCACTACTCAGCAGGCTCTAACTTACTGGCATCTCTGTACTACACCATTTTCATGAAACCCAGTCAATCAAGGCACTGTCTGGTATACTCTTGATCAGCAATAGGACATCCAAAGGTTCTCCAGTGCCACCTGGTCATGGGAATTTCAAAATTTTCATGGTATTTATCTAGCCATTTTTCAAGGATGAAGTTGGAGGCACTGTGGCTTTCAATTCATTCAGTAACCATTAAATTTTGAGGAAGCTCAATTCAATAAAAGCTCTGGAGAACTCTCACAGGCAAGGCTTCTGAAAGAGTGCCAAAATGGTCACATGATGCCAGGCCCATTAAAGTCTACAATGTGAGTCCTATGTATTTTTCGACTCTCAAATATGGCTGCCATGTCTTTGAGAATAAAATCATGTGATATCCTGGCAGAGATTCCCAGTGCTCTGTGGAAAGCCACCCTGGCCCTAGATCTCAGTTTACAAGGGCGACTCACATGCGTGGCATCCTAAAATCCAAACAAAATTCATGGAAATACTTCTCTGAGTTCAGTTTCACAACTCAGTCTCTAAGGGGAATCACACCAAAGTTCAAGCCCAAGTGGACCCAGTCATTTCTTCCAACCGCCAAACAAATGGCCAAAATTAAAACCAAAACATTCCCACATGGCCCTCATCTTCTTCCATATAGTCACTCATCGTAACCTCTGGCTGGAGTTTTCCATCAGGGGCACAGCCCAAGACTGTGTCCAAAAAAAGCTCGCTTGCCCCTCATTTGGCTAAAGTCAGGGTGGCCTTGACAGCCCTCCTGTGAACCAGAAGTGATCAAATAAGCCTGCCGTTAATACTGCCCTGTTTCTACAATTTGAGGCCTACTGACTTTCAGGTATAGATTCTATATGTGATTTGGAGTCAAGCGAAAACCCAAGCACCTCATCAGGGCTTTGAAGAACTCATTTGACCCAAAGAATCCCTATTCACACTTGATGGAGGTCAGGAACCTAACAGAGGAAGACGAGAGACTTCATCCACAATGACTGATTTTTTGCCATTATAGTTTTGGACGCACACATGGGATCATTCTTTATATCCATCATGTGCTGAGAATCTAAATCACAGCCACAAAGAAGGCCAAGAGGCTAATTCAGCCACATCCATTTCCAAAGCAATTAAGCAAAGAGCCACAGGTGATGCCTATTCATTTCCATTTCAAAACTATATTCTTCAGGCTTCACAACGGGGTGCCCTGAAGCAAAGACCTTCCAGATATTCAGTGTAACAAAACAGTACTTAAGCAAAAGGTTCAAAGCAGGGTCTCTCCACTGAGAGTTTCTTGGTCACACTGATATCTGAGTTTTCTGAGATGCTCGCCATTCTTTTCAGCTATCCAGTACATGACCATGTCACAGAGCTTGGAGGTGGTACATATCGTGGACACAAAACCATGAGCCTATTCTGGAGACTGGCCAGAATACAGGAAGAAAACATTAACTTGGGAAGATAGCAAGTGTTTCCCTTCGATAAGACAAGCTGCAGTTCATTCATATATTGGGCAGGATGAATTTTGGGAATATTTATACTTTAAAGGACACATTCATTAATGCATTTTCTTTTCTAATGTTTACAACAACGGACACAGTGGAATACACAGACATGGAAATACTTGCCTTGTCAAACGACTTACTAGAACAGTCCACTGAAAACCAAAAACAAAAAAAAAAACAACAAATAAAAAACGCCTTTCCTACCTATTCTCAGAACATGAGACAGAACCACAAAGCCATACCCACTCCCACAAAGGCAGCTCCTTCCCCCAAGTATGTCTGTGATTAGAAGGAGTGTCCTATGACTGGTGAGCCATACTATGTTCTCCCAAAATGGCCTGTCCTCTTTCAGATCTGGTTTCCATGGCCAACTCTGTGAAGTTGTCAGGAAAAAGTGGTGAGCCACTACCTGCTTTCTCAGGAAAGGTCCCTCTTCAGAGCTCTTCTGGCATTTTGCCATCCTCACATCAGTAGGTACCAAGAAAGATTGATTTTGTCCTTGGAAAATCCAAACAAGCGAGTCCACTGGGACTGGAACTGGGACTGCCTCTGGGTGCCTGGCTTCTTGGATACCAAGTTCAGAGAGTTCCATCACCAAATAATGAGGTATGTCACTTTCTTTGGAACTGAATGAGGTCACTGCCTTGGCAACCACTTTTCCCTAACAGTTGCTTCCAAGGGTCCCATGAGATGGAGCCGGCCCCTACTTCCTGTGACACTTTCACAAGTTAGAATGAAATATCAACGATAGGCACCCAGGAACAGCTCTACACACAGGTCTGGTTTTGTCAGTCTTCTCTACAATAAGAAGAGAGAGGCTGATTAAGACACATTCCTTCATCCTGACCAGGTGTTTTGCCATGGAAGATGAGTTTTGCTCACTCAGGTCCTTTATACCTGCCTACAACTTGTCCAGGTATCATTTCTGCATGGACCTTTGAGGTTCTCAGCAGGTGGACTGTCCCCTTCTTTCCTGTATTGTAAGAACAACTCTGTCCCTGCTCTTCTGTAAAATGAGATTGAGGGAACAGTGTATGTTTCGGGTTAATAACAGGTTCGATTTGTGTTAGGAATCATTCTGTGTGATGAATAATAGTGTTGGGGACCTTCGATATTTAAAAGAATATGGAGGTTAAATATAAGTATGAGAACAGAAATCTAGGTATGATTTGAAGCCCAGAAGGGCATTGAGCCCTTGATTGGGATAATTAGCTTTGAATTATGTTCTGCAAAGATGTCTCAGTTAATTCAATACACAATGGCATAGGACTTTGTACCTTGGATGATTGAATGTAGAAGAGAACATCCAGTCAAAAAGGGATAGTCAGTAAGATTATGAAGCTAGTCGGTAGGTTTAGGAAGAAGAGTGAGTATTTGATTTGGACAAAAGTTCTTTAACAATAGGGTTTCGGTTAGAGAGTGAATGTAAATGTCAGCACATATGAAGAGTCAGTCACTATGATGAGCTGGGAAAAAATGTAGAAATGCAGATATCAATAGAGACATTATGAAATCAGGCAAAGTATAAAGTGAGTGATAGAATTAGACATTTTCAACAGGGTTGAGTTTGAATACATAATCTTTTGAAGAAAAAAATATGTAGTCACCAATAGGATTGACAGTTAAGAGCATTAGGCAACCTGGACATAGATGTTTTTAGTAATCCATGTTCACTTTTCATTTAGTCCTTCGTGCAATCATAACCGTGACCATTACATTATTTGTCCAGAATATTACTGTGAAAAAATGTATATGTAGATCAGGTGACATGAGTATTTCGTCCACCATTTCTGGAAACAATATATTGAAGACGTAAAATTAGTATTGGGGGTACAAAGAGGTGCACCCTGTGTCTATGAATATAGAGATAAAGCATGAATAGACAATACTGTGAATAAATAATATAACTTGTTCAAACATTAAATAATGGATTGAACTGATATCTGGAAAATTACAGGAAATCTTATATTTATATACAATCATTCATTCCCACCAATTATACATCTAATTGTAATATTAGTGTTTTGGTTTATCATGAACAGTGTGTGAGTTTTGCTTCAAAAGTGATTATGGAAATCGAAAATAATATGTTTGGAAAGAAGTCTCATGAAAAGACCTTTCAGGAAACCTGGAGGAATGCATATATTGTAAAGCAGGAAGCGATTGAAATTCAATCAAATGCCTATAAATTTGCTAATTTGTGGATGAAATATATATCCTATGATGTGCATAAACTCATGAAATAGTAATGTACCATTGTTGAATAAAAATGAACGTCAAAATACACATCATGTCCCATAGGAATCTACTGGCATTGATTTTAAACTGTAGAAATATTAGGATTCTCGTGCATTATTCACCGAATTTAGTTATCTCTTTTTTTAAATTTTTATATATGGTTGTTCAAAACATTACATAGTTCTTGATAAATAATATTTCACACTTTGATTTATGTGGGTTATGAACTCCCATTTTTGCCCCGTATACAGATTGCAGAATCACATCAGTTACACATCCATTGATTCATATATTGCCATACTAGTGTCTGTTGTATTCTGCTGCCTTTCCTATCCTCTACTATCCCCCCTCCCCTCCAGTCTCCTCTCCTCTTCTCTCTCTACCCCCTATACAGTAATAAATTTCTCCCCCTTGTATTATTTTTCCCTTTCCCCTCACTTCCTCTTGTATGTAATTTTGTATAACCCTGAGGTTCTCCTTCCATTTTCATGCAGTTTCTCTTCTCTCTCCCTTTCCCTTCCACCTCTCATCCATGTTTAATGTTAATCTTCTTCTCATGCTCCTCGTCCCTACTCTGTTCTTAGTTACTCTCCTTATATCAAAGAAGACATTTGGCATTTGTTTTTTAGGGATTGGCTAGCTTCACTTAGCATAATCTGTTCTAATGCCATCCATTTCCCTGAAAATTCTATGATTCTGTCATTTTTTAATGCCGAGTAATACTCCATTGTGTATAAATGCCACATTTTTTTCATTCATTCTTCTATTGAAGGGCATCTAGGTTGATTCCACAGTCTTGCTATTGTGAATTGTGCTGCTATGAACATCGATGTAGCAGTGTCCCTGTAGCATGCTCTTTTTAGGTCTTTAGGTTTTAGACCGAGAAGGGGAATAACTGGGTCAAATGGTGGTTCCGTTCCCAGCTTTCCAAGAAATCTCCATACTGCTTTCCCATTTGCCTGCACCAATTTGCAGTCCCACCAGAAATATACAAGTGTACCTGTTTCCCCAGATCCTCGCCAGCACTTGTGATTGTTTGACTTCATAATGGCTGCCAATCTTACTGGAGTGAGATGGTATCTTAGGGTGGTTTTGATTCACATTTCTCTGACTGCTGGAGATGGTGACCATTTTTTCATGTACTTGTTGATTGATTTTATGTCCTCCTCTGAGAAGTGTCTGTTCAGGTTCTTGGCCCATTTGTTGTTTGGGTTATTTGTTATCTTATTGACTAATTTTTTGAGTTCTTTGTATACTCTGGATATTAGTGCTCTATCTGAAGTGTTAGGAGGAAAGATTTGTTCCCAGGATGTGGGCTCCCTATTTTCCTCTCTTACTGTTTCTTTTGCTGAGAAAAAACCTTTTTAGTTTGAGTAAGTCCCATGTGTTGATTCTAGTTATTAACGCTTGTGCTATGGGTGTCCTATTGAGGAATTTGGAGGCGACCCCACAGTATGTAGATCGTAGCCAACTTTGTCTTCTATCAGACACCATGTCTGATTTGATATCAAGCTCCTTGATCCATTTTGAGTTAACTTTTGTGCATGGCGAGAGAAAGGGATTCAGTTTCTTTTTGTTACATATGGATTTCCAGGTTTCCCAGCACCATTTGTTGAAGATGCTATCATTCATCCATTGCATGCTTTTAGCCCCTTTATCAAATGTAAGATAGTTGTATTTTTTGGAATGGTTTCTGTGTCCTTTATTCTGTACCATTGGTCCACCCACCTGTTTTGGTACCAGTACCATGCTATTTTTGTTACTATTGTTCTGCAGTATAGTTTGAAGTCTGGTATCCCTATACCGACTGATTCACACTTCCTGCTTAGTGTTGTTTTTGCTATTCTGGGTCTTTTATTTTTCCATATGAATTTCATGATTGCTTTCTCTATTTCTACAAGAAATGCCGTTGGGTTTTGATTGGCATTGCACTAAACCTATAGAGAACTTTTAGTAATATCGCCATTTTGATGATGTTAGTTCTGTCTATCTATGAACAGGGTACATTTTTACATCTTCTAATAGCTTCCTCTATTTTTCTCTTTAGGTTTCTGTAGTTTTCCTTGTATAAAACTTGCACCTCTTTTGTTAGGTTGATTCCCAATAATTTTTTTTTTTTAGTATATTGTGAATGGAGTGGTTGTCCTCATTTCCGTTTCAGAGGATTTGTCACTGATATTCAGGAATGTCTTTGATTTATGAGTGTTGATTTTATATCCTGCCACTTTGCTGAATTCATTTATTTGCTCTATTAGTTTCTTTGTAGACCCTTTTGGGTCTGCTAGGAATAGAATCATGTCATCTGCAATAGTGATAATTTAAGTTCTTCTTTTCCTATTTATATGCCTTTAATGTCTTTCATCTCTCTAATTGCTCTGGCCAGTGTTTCGAGAACTATGTTGAACAGAAGTGGTGAAAGAGGGCATACCTGTCTTGTTCCAGATTTTAGGGGGAATGCCTTCAATTTTTCTCCATTCAGAAGTATGCTAGCCTGAGACTTAGCATAGATTGCTTTTACAATATTGAGGTATGTTCCTGTTATCCCTAGTTTTTCTAGAATTTTGAACATAAAGGGATGCTGTACTTTGTCGAATGCTTTTTCTGCATCTATCGAGATGATCATATGGTTCTTATTTTTAAGTCTATTGATGTGATGAATAACATTTATTGATTTCTGTATATTGAACCAGCCTTGCATCCCACGGATGAATCCTACTTGATCATGGTGCACAATTTTTTTGATATGCTTTTGTATCTGATTTGCCAGAATTTAATTGAGGATTTTTGCCTCTAGGCTCATTAGAGATATTGGTCTGTAGTTTTCATTCTTTGAAGTGTCTTTGTCTGGTGTAGGAATCAGAGTGATGTTGACCTCATAGAATGAATTTGGAAGTTCTCCCTCTTTTTCAATTTCCTGAAATAGCTTGAAAAGTATTGGTATTAGTTCCCCTTTAAAGGTTTTGTAAAACTCTGCTGTATACCCATCAGGTCCTGGGCTTTTCTTACTTGATAGTGTTTTGATGGTTTTTTCTATTTCCTCAATTGATATTGGTCTGTTTAGGTTGTCTATATCCTCCTGACTCAATCTGGGCAGATCATATGACTTAAGAAATTTATCAATGCCTTCACTGTCTTCTATTTTATTAGAGTACAAAGATTCAAAATAATTTCGGATTATCTTCTGTATATCTGAAATATCTGTTATGATATTGTCTTTTTCATCCTGTATGCTAGTAATTTGAGTTCTCTCTCTTTTTGTCTTCGTTAGCATGGCTAAGGGTCTGTAGATTTTTTTTATTTTTTCAAAGAACCAAATGGGTTGATGTGTCTGCTGTGCTTGCAGGCCGCTAGTCCTGTTCCGCCGGTCAGTTGCAGGTCTGCCTACCTTGCGGGAGCGGGTGGTGGCTCTGCTTTGGCCCTACTGCAATTGGGGTGTCGTGACTACCATGCTGGCAGATCGCTGGGCCTGTTCCGGGTGCAGGCAAAGACTCTGCTCTGCCCCTACTCCAATTGGGTTGACGTGACTACCACGCCGGTGGGCCGTTGTGCTTGTACTGGGCGTGGGAGAAAGCTCTGCTCTGCCACTACTCCAATTGGGGTGTCATGTCTACCATGGTGGCAGGCCTCTGGGCCTGTTCCGAAGGTCAGTCACAGGTCTGCTTTTGTGGCGGGCGCGGGGGGGCAGCCTGCTTGGCCCCTACTACAATTTGGGTGACGTGACTACCACACCAGCTGGTGGCTGGGCCTGATCCGGGAGCAGGCAGTGGCACTGCTCTTTCCCTACTCCATTTGGGGTGACGTGGGTACCACGCCTGCGGGCCTGATGAATCTTCCTCTATGTTTCTAGAGAGAATTACGGAGGCATATAGGAGATATACTCCTTTCGATCCTCATGCAGAGGATCAAAAATCATCTGTCACAATGGCCTTTATTGGGCATGCTGCCTTGGATATTTAAAGAAAGTTACAATGCTTAGATGGATTACAAGATATGACTTTGAGAGATTTAGTCAGAGAAGCCTAGAAAGTATACTATAAGAGAGAAACTGAGGAAGAGAAGGGAGCAAAAGGAGGATAAAAGAAACAAAAGACAGACTAAGGAGTTGACTAAGGTCCCGGTCACAATAACAAAAAGGCCAGAAATTAAGAAACAGGGAGACAGGAAGGGATACCTGGTCCCACGCCAGAGGCCACCCCTGACCTCAGATCAATGTGCCTACTGTAAAGAAAGAGGACACTGGGTTCAAGAGTTCCCTAGAAAGAGGCAGCCACGCCAGCCAGCCTTTCTGACTCTTCAGCATGACTACGAAAGTCGGGGCTCAGATCCCCTCCCTGAGCTCAGCGTATCTTTTGAAGTGGAGGAGACACCAGTAAACTTTGAAGTGGATACAGGGGCAATAAACTCAGCCCTTAAGGCCCCATTGGGCCCTCTATCAAATAAAAGGTCTCTAGTTCAAGGGGCTAATGGCAGTAAATATCGGACTTGTATAACTAAGAGGATCATGGACCTGGGGAAAGGAAAAATCCATCACTCCTTTTTAGTAATCCCAGAATGCCTGGCAGACTTTTGCTGTACGTCATGGGGATGTGAGCATACAGGGGCTGCCTGATGGAACACAAACTCCTCATCAAATTCAGTACACAGCATTGGCCATATTACCAATTAGATAACCAAAACCGATGGCCCCCAGAGGGGTCTCTTGATCCTCAAATTCTGCGTGACCATTTTTTTTAAAGAGAGAGGTGAGAGAGAGAGAGACAGAGAGAATTTTTAATATTTATTTTTTAGTTTTTTGCTGGACACGACATCTTTGTTTGTATGTGGTGCTGAGGATCGAACCCGGGCCGCACGCATGCCAAGCGAGCGTGCTACAAATGAGCCACATCCCCAGCCCTGTGTGACCTTTTTAACTTCTGCAAGTGCTCAAAAGGGTGAAAGGAGATTCCCCTATGGGCATGCCTTTTCCATCCTTCACTCATATCCTGAACTATGCTTATCCAATCAATCCTCACCTTCAGCCTTGTGCTCTAGAGTCTCTGCTGTCACTCTCACCTCAGCAACCTGATTTCTCCCCTCCAATTATTAGATCAAAAACCCAAATCTCTGCTGGTTCTCAGACCATCGCCATCTTGCTGAAGTAGCAGGTACTCAGGTTCCCATTCACCGACTCACTCCTCTCTTCTCCTGTCCGTGCCCGCCCCGGGTCCCACCAGGTCCTCTTACCAGCTAACACAAAGCTGAAACTAGCTGAGGAGAGCCCTCAGACTCCTATCAAAGATGTAATGAAAATGGCCTTTAAAGTTGCTTTGTCATCACTGAAAACAGTTTACTAAAAATTTAAAGTCCCTCACATGCATTTTGGGATACTCACTCTTGTCTTCCCCTCTGGTCTACCTGTTCTACAGCTTAAGTTTTTGTTGCTAGGAAAATCCCAAACCCCTTTCCCATTATTCTTTTACATCTCTCCTTCCTTATTCTCAGATCCTCGGAGCTGCTGTCAGCCCCACCTTCCCTGTCTTCCCCTTCTGTACCAGGCCTACAGAAAATTCTTAACTGACTTTCTACAGAAGTCTTCACCATGGCTGACTTTAGGACTTTCAGCAAAAGAGTCCCTATAAAAGAGTTCAATGTAGATAAACTTCCTCTTTTAGTGTTGCCTTGTTCTACTTGGCCACTGGCTAAAAAAATAAGCACTTCTATGCTAGACACCCCATTACTTGTTTTCCACAAAATAATGAACAAGGCCTCTGGCCATGAGCTGGGGCTTTACAGAGATGGCTATATTTCTAAGATAAAGAAGTTACCATCAGGGCTCCATGGTAACAGCTGTCAGGGGTGAAAAATAAGAAAGGTAGGAAAAAGCTCTTTCCCTCCCAGGTGTCCTTGAAAAGTTAACTTGCCCAGAACTGAGGTAAAAACAGAAACAACAACGGCTTTTTTGAACTTCTGAAGACTGTGAACTTCTGAGCCCCTTCCCTTACATGTTGGGTACAAAATTCTGAAACTACCTAAACTTGAGTTTCAGGAGAATAATTGATTACAACAGAAGCAATGCCCTCTGAATCTGGTTGCAACCAAATAGGACGGTTTCCCTGTCTTCGTTGCTATCTTAGGTACCTTGCCTTGTCCGTCCCTACAACAGCATAATTGTATATAATTAAACATTGTTTATGTTTTAAAGAAATTGTCAACAGATGTGATTAATTGTGTAATGGTGCAGATGTTTCCCAGAGTGCTCTGTCATGATGCAGGTTCATTTGAAAATGAAATAGAGGGGCATACAACCCGTTTCCACTGGGGACATATATCCCTCACTTTAGCCATCCTATTCGGAATAGGAGTTGCTTCAGGGGTGGGCACAGGAACCACTGCCCTCGTCCATGGACACAACAAATGACCCAATTAGAAGAAGCAATAGACCAAAACTAAGATATTAGATACCTCCATCAGAGCTTTGCATGAATTTTTAACCTCTCTCTCTGAAGTTGTTTTACAGAACAGGCGAATGACACAAAACACACACACACACACACACACACACAGAAAAAAAAAATAGCAAAATATATGTCAATCAAAATTTTCATAAAATATATATCATAAAAAGATCCAAAAATATTCATTTTACTGAACATGGATTTATGTATAATGTTGTTCAACTAGCAAGCTCACCCATTGGTTGAATATTCAGTTCCAACACGGTTAATTAGGAGTGATCTCTTTTCACAATTTGTATCTGCCAACTCATCCACCTCACAAGAATGTATGTGTGGTACCAGGTATGATTCTATATATCCATATAAAAATATATGGACTGAATAGGCTACAGAGAAAGGGAGACAGGAATTCACAATTTTTTAACTTTAAAAACACATGGAGAACTATTTCAACAAAAAATTGACTAGATTTAACTCCTACTCTGTATCATGCAAAAGGCAAGTCCAAATATACACCATGCCTCCTCTAAACTGCTTGTATTTCTATTCATGGCAATACTTCTCTGAGTTCAGTTCCAGAACGCAGTCTTTAAGGGAAATCCCAACAGAGTTCAAGCCCAGGTGGACCAAGATATTTCTTACAACCACCACACAAATGACCACAATTAAAAACAAAACACTCAAACATGGTCCTCATCTTCTTCCATATAGTCACTCATCGTAACCTCTGTCTGGAGGTTTCCATGAAGGGCTCACCCAAAGACAGTGTCCAAATAAACTCCCTTGCCCCTCATTTGCCTAAAGTCATGTTGGCCTGGACACCCTTTCTGTGAACCAGGAGTGATCAAATAAGCCTCCCGTTAATACTGCTCTGTTTCTCCAATTTGAGGCCTACTGACTTTCAAGTATAGATTCTTTATGTGATTTGTAGTCATACAAAAACCTAAGCACCTCTGCAGTGATTTGAAGAACTCATTTGACCCAAGGAATACCTATTCTCACTTGATGGAGGTCAGGAACCTAACAGAGGAAGACGAGAGACTTCATCCACAATGACTGATCTTTTGGCAATTATGGTTTTGGATGCACACATGGGATCATTTTTAGATCCATCAGCTGCTGAGAATCAAAGTCACAGCCACATACAAGGCCAAGAGTCTAATTAAGACACATCCCTTTCCAAAGCAACTAAGAAAGAGCCACAAGTGATGCCCATTCATTTCCATTTGAAAACTGTTTCCTTCAGGCTTCACAAAGGGGTGGCCTGAGGCAAAGACCTTCCTGATATTCAGGGCAACAGAACAATAGGTAAGCAAAAGGCCAAAAGCAGGGTATATCCACTGAGACTTTCCTGGTCACACTGATATCTGAGTTTTCTGAGATGCTGGCCATTCCCTTCAGCTATCCTGTACATGGCCATGTCACAGACCTTGGAGTTGTTGCATATCTTGGACACAAAACCATGAGCCTATTCTGGAGAGTGGCCAGAACTCAGAAGAAAACAGGGACTTAGGAAGGTAATAGGTATTGCTCATCCATAAGGCAAGCCGCACTCCATTCATAAATTAGGCAGGATGCATAATGGGAAGCTTTCTACTAGACAGGACACATCCATTGTTGCATTCTCTTTTCTCATGTCTACAACCACGGACACAGTGGGATACACAGACATAGAAACACTCATTTTGTCAAACGACTTACTAGAAACAGTTCACTCCAAATCAAACAAACCGCCTTCCCTACCTATTCTCAGAATATGAGACAAAACAACAAACCCACACTCACAAAGGCACCTCCTTCCCTCAAGTAGTTCTGTGACTCTCTGGAGTTAACTCTGACTGGTGGGCCATATTATGTTCCCCCGAAATGGCGTGTCCTCTATCAGATCTGCTTTCCTTGACCAACTCTGTAAAGTTGTCAGGAAAAAGTGGCGAGCCACTACCTGCTTTCTCAGGAAAAGTACCTCTTCAGTGCTCTCCTGGTATTTGGCTATACTCACATCATTAGGTACCGAGAAAGACTGACTCTGTCCTTGGAAAATCCAATCAAGTGAGCCCACAGGGACTTGGACTGGGATTGCCTCTCGGTGTCTTGGTTCTTGGATAGCAAGTTCAGAGAGTTCCATCACCAAGGAAATTAGATATGTCACTTTCTTTGGAACTGAATGAGGCCACTGCCTTGGCACCCCTTTTTCCTAACAGTTGCTTCCAAGGGTCCCATGAGATGGAGGCTGCCCCTACTTCCTGTGATACTTTCACAAGTTAGAATGGTATATCAACCATAGGCACCCATGAACAGCTTTCCACACAGGCCTGATTTGGTCCATCTTCTCTACAATAAGAAGAGAGAGGCTGATTAAGACACATCCCTTCATCCTGACCAGGTTGTTTGCCATGGAAGATGACTTTTGCTCTCTCAGGTCCTTCATAGCTGCCTATAACTTTTCCGGGTATCATTTCTGTATGGACCTTTGAGGTTTTCAGCAGGTGGAAGGTCCCCTACTTTCCTGTATTGTAAGAACAACTCCGTCCCTGTTCTTCTGTAAAATGAGATTGAGGGAACAGTGTATGTTTAGGGTTAATAACAGGTTCAATTTGGGTTAGGAATCATTCTGTGCGATGAATAATGGTATTGGCAACCTGTGAGATTTACAAGAATGTAGAGGTGAAATATAAGTATGAAAATAAAAATCTAGGTATAATTTGAAACCCAGAAGGGCATTGGGCCCTTGATTGGGATACTTAGCTTGATTTATATTCTCTAAAGATGTCTCAGATAATTCAATATATAATGGCATAGGACCTTGTACCTTGGATGATTGAACGTAGAAGAGAACATCCAGTAAAAAGGGATAGTCAGTAGGTTTAGAAAGATTGTCGGTAGGTTTAGGAAGAAGAGCGATTATAGGATTTAGACCAAAAGTTCTTTAGCAATATGGTTTCGGTTAGAGAGTGAATGTAAATGTCGGCACATATGAAGAGTCAGTCACTATGATAAACTGGGAAAATATGTAGAAATGCAGATATCAATAGAGACATTATTGCATCAGGCAAAATATATAGTGAGTGATAGGATTAGACATTTTCAACAGGGTTGAGTTTGAATATATAATCTTAGGAAGAAACAAATATGTTGTCACCAATAGGATTGACATTTGAGAGCATTAGGCAGCATGGACATGGATGTTTCTATTAATCCATGTTCACTTTCCTTTTAGGCTTTGGTACAGTCATAAGTGTGACCTTTACATTTTTTTTCAGAATATTATTGTGATAAAATGTATATGTAGATCAGGTGACATAAGTATTTCTTCCACCATTTCTGGTAGCAATATATTGAAGACGTAAAATTAGTATTGGGGGTCCAAAGAGGTGTACACTGTGTCTATGAATATAAAGATAAAGCATGAATAGAACATACTGTGAATAAATAATATAACTTGTTCCAACTATAAATAATGGATTGAACTGATATCTGAAAAATTACAGGAAATGTTATATTGATATACAATCATTCTTTCCAAAATGGTATACATATAATGGTAATATTAGTGTTTTGGTTTATCACGAAGGGTGTGAGTTTTACTTCACCAGTGATTATGGAAATCGAAAATAACTTGTTTGGAAAGAAGCGTCATGAAAAGACGAGTTCAGAAACCCTGATAATACTTGTGTTCTGAAACAGGAATTGATTAAAGTTGAAACAAATGCCTGTAAATTTGTGAACTTGTGGATGAAATATATATCGTATGATGTGCAAAAACTGAAGAAATAATAATGTACCAGTGTTGAATACAAATGAACCTCAAATTACATATCATGTCCCATAGGAATCTACTTGCATTGGTGGTAAACTGGGTCAGTTACTGTAAAATTATTAGAATTTGTAGGCACCATTCACTGAAGTTTGTTTTCAGTACTAGGAAACAAATATGTATTTCAGGTGGATGAATATTTCGGAAAATAATCTTGTGAAAAGTTTATTATAAATCCATATACATGAACATGAATGAATTTAGAAAGTGTATATAAGACACATATATTTTATATATTGAAAAATCTGAATAGTGTGTGTGTATATATATATATATATATATATATATATATATATATATATATATACACACACACACATTCAAACTACACACAGACATTAAAAAGCAGCAATATATATGAAAATCAAAATTCATCAGGAAATATATATCATCCACAGATGCAAAAATAATTATTTTACTGAACATGAGTATATGTATAATGTTGTTCTACTAGAAAGCTCCCCTATAGTTTGAATCTTCAGTTCTAACAGCGTTTAAGAGGAGTGATCTCTTCTCACAATTTGAATCTGCGAAGTGAGAAACCTCACAAAAATGTACGTGGGATTCCTGGTAGGATTCTATATGTGCATATAAATATACATGTGTGAATTGGCTACAGAGAAAGGGAAACAGGATTTCACACATTTGTTATCTTTAAAAACACATGGAGAACTATTTCAAATAAAAATTGACTAGATTTATAACTCCTACCATATATAATGCAAAAGGCAAGTCCAACTATACAAGATGCCTCCTCTGAACTGCTTGAATTTCTATTCTGTTTGGGTTATTTTTCTCCATTATATTAGGATGAGTTGTCTGATTCTAGTAGGTATGGGTTAGTGTCAGGGATTCAGTATTTCAAAAGGAAAATTGGAAAATGAATTCAATGTAAGCAAATATGTGCTTCACAAATATCTGTTAAGGTCTGATATCCTCTCACTCTCATCCAGAAAAATGCCTTGACATTACCTTCACCCCAGGTAAAACATAATTAGAGGAGAAGAGTTAGAAAATCAGTGAATACATATCTGGAATGGAAAATGCTCAAGAGTTCATAACCATGGAGGTGGTAGAGGAGTTTCCAAAAGTAAGGGACAGGGTAAACACAACACAAACAGGGAGCTCTGAGAGCCTAAAAACTTTTTGAGAAACTGCCTCTGAGTTTGGGCACTTGAAATATATGTTGTTGTCAGGAGATTTGGCTTCTTTAGTAGTGAGACCATCAAAGCTGGTTCTGCATCTATGTGACCTGAAGGACATGGTTTCTTATTTTCCAATGAAGATGAGGCAGCAATGCTGAATCCTCTCTTTGTAGGTAAACTGTGACCACTGAGGACTAAGTGTCTCTCCATGTTGACTGCGAAGCCATTTGGTCCTCCTACACTTTTTGTGGTGTTTTTCCTGCTGCACTGGGAGTTTGGTATTTGCTTCACGAAATACCACGAGCTCAACTGGGACATATTGCTGGAGGGAGTTCTGTCACGTGTGTTGGGTCAGGGTCTGCAGGAGAATGCACCAACCAGGCTTCTATCCCTCCTAGCTTGCCCCATTGCCCCCTCGTCCATATCAACCTGATTCAGAACATTGACCTGAAACCTCACCATATAACAAGATACCTTTACATATAAGGGACTGCTGGCTGCACCATGTCAGTCACAAGCCATTTGGAATCCAATGGTAGATCCTCATGGCCCTACCACTGATGTTTCATCACACACCTGCCCACCACTGCTCTAGGCCCACTACTCAGCAGGCTCCAACTTACTGGCATCTCTGTTCTACACCATTTTCATGAAACCCAGTCAATCAAGGCATTGTCTGGTATACTCATGATCAGCAACAGGACATCCAAATGTTCTCCAGTGCCACCTGGTTGTGGGAACTTCCAAAAATTCATGGTATTTATGAAGCCATTTTTCAAGGATGAAGTTGGAGAAACTCTGGGTTTCAATTCATTCAGGAACCACTAAATGTTGAGGAAGCTAATTTAAATGAAAACTCTGGAGAACTCTCACAGGCAAGGCTTCCCAAAGAGTGGGGAAAAGGTCACATGAAGCCAGGCACATTGAGGTGTAAAATGTGAGGTCCATGTGTGTTTTGACTCTCAACTATGGCTGCAAGTTTTTCACAATTATATCATGTGATATGCTGGCTGAGATTCCCAGTGCTCTGTGGAAAGCCAGATCTCAGTTTCCAAGGGCAACTCTCATGCATGGCCTCCTAAAATCCCAAAACAATTCATGGCAATACTTCTCTGAGGTGAGTTCCAGAACTAAGTCTCTATGGGGAATCACACCAGAGTTCAAGCCCAGGTGGACCCAGACATTTCTTCCAACCGCCACACAAATGACCACAATTAAAACCAAAACACTCCCACATGGCCCTCATCTTCTTCCATATATTCACTCATCATGACCTCTGGCTGGAGGTTTCCATGAGGGGTGCAGCCATTGGAGGTGTCCAAAATAATCTCACTTGCCCCTCATTTGCCTAAAGTCAGGGTGGCCTGGACACTCTTAATATGAACCAGGAGTGGTCAAATAAGCCTGCCGTTCATGCTGCTCTGTTTCTCCAATTTGAGGCCTACTGACTTTCAGGTATGGAATATTTATGTGAAATAGAGTCATGAGAAAAGCCAAGCACCTCGGCAGAGATTTCAAGAACTCATTTGACCCAAAGGATCAGTATTCTCACTTGATGGATGTCAGGAACCTAACAGAAGAAGGCGAGAGACTTCATCCACAATGACTGATCTTTTGGCCATTTTGGTTTTGGATGCGCACATGCGATCATTCTTTGGATCCATCATGTGCTGAGAATAAAAATCACAGCCACATACAAGGCCAAGAGGCTAATTCAGACACATCCCTTTCCAAAGCAATTAAGCAAAGAGCCACAGGTGATGGATATTCATTTCAAATTTAAAACTGTTTTCTTCAGGCTTCACAAAGGGGTGGCCTGAGGCAAAGACCTTCCTGACATTCAGGGCAACAGAACATAAGGTAAGCAAAAGGCCCAAAGCAGGGTTTCTCCACTGAGACTTTCCTGGTCACACTGATATCTGAGTTTTCTGAGATGATCTCCATTCTCTTCAGCTATCCAGTATATGGCCATGTCACAGAGCTTGGAGGTGGTACATATCTTGCACACAAATCCCTGAGCCTATTCTGGAGACTTGCCAGAATTCAGGAAGAAAACAGGAACTTAGGATGATAGCAGGTGTTGCCCATCGATAAGACAAGGTGCAGTCCATTCATAAATTGAGCAGGATGAATTATGGTAAGATTTATACTAGACAGGACACATCCATTAATGCATTCTCTTTTCTAATGTCTACAACAATGGACATAGTCGGATACACAAACATAGAAACACTCACCTTGTCAAATGACTTACTCGAAACAGTCCACTTCAATCCAAACAAACCGCCATTCCTACCTTTTGTTAGAACATGAGGCAAAACCACAAACCCACACCCACTCCCATAATGGCACCTCCTTCCCCCATGTAGATCTGTGACTATCTGGAGTGTCCTCTAACTGCTCGGCCATACTATATTCCTTCGAAATAGTCTGTCCTCTCTCAGGTCTGGTTTCCTTGGCTAACTCTGTGAAGTTGTCAGGAAATAGTGGTGAGCCACTACTGGCTTTCTCAGAAAAGGTACCTCTTCAGTGCTCTCCTGGCATTTGGCCATGCTCACATTAGTAGGTACCAAGAAATACTGACTCTGTCCTTGGTAAATCCAAACAAGTGAGACCACTGTGACTGGGAATGGGATAGCGTCTGGGTGCCTGACCACTAGGATACAAAGATCATAGAGTTCCATCACCAAGGAAATGAGGTATGTCACTTTCTTTGGAATTGAATGAATGAGGTCACTGCCTTGGCAACCAGTTTGTCCTAACACTTGCTTCCAAGGGTCCCATGAGATGGAGGCTGCTCCTACTTCCTGGAACACTTGCACAAGTTAGAATGGTATATCAACCATAGGCACCTGGGAACAGCTCTCCACACAGGTCTGGTTTAGTCCATCTTCTCTAACATAAGTAGAGAGAGGCTGATTCAGACACATCCCTTTATCCTGACCAGGTTGTTTGCCATGGAATAGGACTTTTGCTCTCTCAGGTCTTTCATACCTCCCTACAACTTCTCCAGGTATCATTTCTGCATGGACCTTTGAGGTTTTCAGCAGGTGGAAGGTCCCCTAATTCCCTGTATTTTAAGAACAACTCTGTCGCTGCTCTTCTGTAAAATGAGATTGAGGGAACAGTGTATGTTTAGGGTTAATAACAGGTTCAATTTGGGTTAGGAATCATTCTGTGCGATGAATAATGGTATTGGGAACTTGCGATAATTAAAAGAACATAGAGGTGAAATATAAGTATGGAAACAGAAATCTAGGTATGATTTGAAGCACAGGACCTTGTACCTTGGTAGATTTAATGTAGAAGAGAACATCCAGTTAAAAATGGATAGTCGGTAGGATTAGGAAGATAGTCGGTAGGTTTAGGAAGAAGAGTGAGTATAGTATTTGGACCAAAAGTTCTTTAGCAATAGGGTTTCGGTTAGAGAATGAATGAAAATGTCAGCACATATGAAGAGTCAGTCACAATGATGAACTGGGGAAAATAAGTAGGAAAGCAGTTATCAATAGAGACATTATGAAATCAGGCAAAGTATAAAGTGAGTTATAGGATTAGACATTTTCAACAGGGTTTAATTTGAATATATAATCATTGGAAGAAACAAATATGTTGTCACCAATAGGATTGACATTTGAGAGCATTAGGCAACCTTCACATGGATGTTTTTAGTTAAACATTTTCACTTTTCTTTTAGGCTTCGGTACAATCATAAGTGTGACCTTTACATTTTTTGTTCAGAATTTTACTGTGATAAAATATATATGTGGATCAGGTGACATGAGTATTTCTTCCACCATTTCTGGGAGCAATATTTTGAAGACATATACATTAGTGTTAGGGGTACACAGAGGTGTACCCTGTGTCTATGAATATAGAGATAATGCATGAATAGACCATCCTGTGAATAAATAATGTAACTGGTTCCACTTCAAATAATGAATTGAATTGATATCTAAAAATATATAAGAAATCTTATATTGATATATATATATATATATATACACACACACACACACACACACGCACACGCACAGACATTAAAAAGTAGCAATATAAGAGATCCAACATGGTGGCGGACATGGAGAAATCAAGTATCTGACCTCATTAGCTGCGCAGGCATAGGGAGTCGTAAACTGTCTAAATGCTGTTTGTTCAGAATCACTAGGCAATGCTGACCTGACGTGGATCTGGTGCGAACAGTCTGGGCCCCTGAGAAAACACACAGAGCCCGGATCGGCTGCATAGAAGGTCAGATTTGCCTGCTTCTTGTGACTCAGAACTAACGTTCCCTCTGAAATAACTGGTCGGCCCTTCTGAATTTACAGAGGTAAAAGGCCACTGGATTGAAATGGGGCTTTGGAGACACAGTCAGGACCCATCCATTGCATTGGTCACCTGGCAAAAGGAACGAATGGTCACCATTTGCATGGGATACCACCGTGGAAGAGAACTGATGTCATGGGCAGAGGAGATAACTTCATTGAAACCAGTACGACAGGTGTGTAATTCCCTATGCATCTCTCTCCACACAGCGGGGAAACATTAAGGGCCCCTCCCAGCTCTCCCTTAAGGGGCCCTCCCAGGTCTCCCGTGAGAAAGATGGCCAGACCGAGGGAATCATGTGTGCTGTGGGACTTGTGGCGTGGAATTCCTGGCTACCGCTCCTACCAGTGCTGACAACTGAGGTCTCTTACACCAGCTAATGTGGGCATGGATACCAGAGAGCAAGCAAATTCGCTGGGGGTTCCCAGCCCCAAGCTCTATAAACTTAGGGTCTGAGGGAGGCAAACAGGGAGAGAGTGCCAAGCGTTGATGAAAACAGGGCTACCAGGAGCAGAGACCTGACGTGTAGCAAGTATTGTGGTGAGCGTCACAGTTGAGCGGAGCCTGGCTTGAGGAAACACTAGAGAAGGTCCTAGGCACTCAGGATTAGAGACCCGCCCAGTCTGGGAGGAAGAGCTGCTGCACAGTGATTGGTTCCCACCTATTGAGAGGAGAAGCTTGGCCCAGTGAGCACAGCTCCACCTACTGGAAGAGAAGTTAATTGAACTCTATGACTGCATGTATTATTATTATTATTATTATTTTATTTTTATTTTTTTCCTCTCATTTAAATTTTTTGTGTTGTTCTTTAACTTATTTTAATGTTTTTATTTTTTTAATTTTACTATTATTATTATTTTAAATTTTAATTTTCATTTTTTAATTATCATTATTATTTTAAAAAAATTATTTCTTTCTTTATTTTCTATTTTTTTCTTTTGTCTTTTCATTTCTTTTCAATTTTCTTATTCCCCCATCCTTGAATTCTACCTGCCTATTCTCATTCTCTTTAGTGACTTCTTCCCATCCCTTCTAATATCTTTCCTCCCAAGCTTCAAATAAATTTATAAGAATAAGAAGTAACTCAGCACTCAAACAGAACAAGAAGTAACATGAGCAGCATCAAAAAGCAAGAAAGAAAAGGAGTACAAACAATGAAGGATAACCTAAATATTCAGGAGGACCTAGAATTATCAGAAAAATGGTCATATAAAGAACTCAAGGAATACCTTATACAGATGAAATGGAACCTTAAAGAGGATACGAGAGAGCAAATAAATACAGTGAAAGAACACATTGAAAATGAATTACATAAACAGATAAAAGAAGAAGTTAATCTTCTTTATCAGGAGATAGAGATTATAAATATTCAAAGAATATTTCTAGAAATGAAGGAAACGATAAACCAAATTAAAAACTCAATTGAGAGTATCACTAACCGTGTGGAGCAAGTAGAAGACAGAATGTCACATAATGAAGACAAAATATATCATCTTGAAAAGAGTCTAGCCAACACAGAAAGGCTGGTAAAAAATCACGAGAAAAACATCCAAGAGATATGGTATAACATAAAAAAACCAAACTTATGAGTCATCTGGTTAGAGGAAGGTACAGAGATTCAAACTATGGGAATGAAAATTTTCCAGAAATAAAAAAGGAAATGGATATACAAATTGAAGATGCTTACAGGACACAGAGCACACAAAATCACAGTAGACCAACGCCAAGACACATTGTTATGAAGCTATCCAATATACAGAACAAAGAGAAAACTTTAAAAGCTTCAAGAGAAAGGAGGAAGATTACATTCAGGGGTAAACCAATAAGGTTAGCAACCTATTTTTCATCACAGACACTGAAAGTGAGAGGATCCTGGAACAACGTATTTCAAACATTGAAAGACAATGGATGCCAAACAAGAATTCTGTATCCAGCAAAATTCAGCTTCAGGTACGACAACGAAATAAAAATCTTTCATGATAAACAAAGGTAAAAGAATTTGCAGCCAGAAAACCACCATTGCAAAGTGTCTTGAGCAAAACACTACACGAGAAAGAAATGAAAAACAACAACCAAAACCATCAGTGGGAAGTGCCTCAGTAATGACAGAGGGTGGGGGAAAAGCTAATCATGGAGAAACAAAGTAAATTTTAAAAAGCGATAAATATTCAAACATGGCTGGCAGTAGAAACCATATATCAATAGTTACACTAAACATTAATGGCTTAAACTCTCCAATAAAGCAACATAGGCTTGTAACTTGGATTCAAAAAACAAATCCAACAATATGTTGCCTCCAGGAGACATATCTGAATGGAAAAGACATACACAGGCTGAAGGTGAAAGGTTGGGAAAAAATATACCATGCACACGGTCCTCATAAGCAAGGAGTGGTGGCCATCCTCAAATCGAATTAAATCGACTTCAAGACTAATTTAATCAAAAGGGATAATGAAGGAAATTATATACTGTTAAAAGGAACCATTCACCAACAAGACATAAAAATTATCAATATTTACGCACCATTAAATGGTGCTGTGACGTTCATAAAACAAATTCTCCTCAAGTTCAAGAATCAAATAGCCCACAACACAATAATTATGGGTGACTTCAACACACCTCTCTCACCATTGGACAGATCCTCCAAATAAAAGTTGAATAAAGAAACTATAGAACTCAATATCACAATCAATAACATTGACTTAACTGACATATATAGAATATATCAACCATCATCAAGTGGATATAATATTTTTTAGCAGCACATGGATCCTTCTAAAAAATAGACCATATAATATGCCATAGAGCAACCTTCAGTAAATATAAAGGGTGGACTTAATACCATGAATTTTATTGGATTGTAATGGAATGAATCTGGAAACCAATGAAAAAGAAGGAAGGAAAAATCCTACATCACATTGAAAATGAACAACATGTTACTGAATGATTAATGTGTTACAGAAGACATAAATGAGAAAATCAAAAAATTCTTCAAGATAAATGAAAATACAGAAACAACATATCGGAGTCTATGGGACACAATGAAAGGTGTTTTAAGAGGGAAATTCACCACCTTGACGTCATTCCTCAAAAATAGGAAAGAACAACAAATAAATGAGCTCACACTTCATCTCAAAGCCCTAGAAAAGGAAGAGCAAAACAACAGCAAATGTAGCAGAAGGCAAGAAATAACTAAAATCAGAGCGGAAAACAACAGAATTGAAACAAAAGAAACTATTGAAAAAATTACAAAACTAAAGCTTGGTTCTGCAAAAAATAAATAAGAAGGATAGACCCTTAGCATCCCTTTATGTTCAAAACATTTGAAAAACTAGAGATAACAGGAATTTACCTCGACATTGTAAAAGCTATCTATGTTAAGCCTCAGGCTAGCATTATTCTGAATGAAGAAAAATTGAAGCATTCCCTCTAAAATCTGGAACAAGACAGAGATGTCCTCTACCACCACTTCTATTCAATATAGTTCTCGAAACACTGGCCAGAGCAATTAGACAGATGAAAGAAATAAAAGGCATGAAAATAGGAAAAGAATAACTTAAATTATCACTACTTGCAGCTGATATGATTCAATATATAGAAGACCCAAAAGGGTCTACAAAAAAAAACTACTAGAAGTAAGAAAGGATTTCAGCAATGTGGCAGGATATAAAATCAACATTCATAAGTCAAAGGCATTTCTGTATATCAGTGACAAAACTTCTGAAACGGAAATGAGAAAAAAAAAACACTCCATTCACAATATCCTCAAAAAATAAAACTAAAATCCTTGGGAATCAACCTAACAAAAGAGGTGAAAGATTTATACAATGCAAACTACAGAACCCTAAAAAGAGAAGTAGAATAAGATCTTAGAAGATGGAAAAATATACACTGTTCATGGATAGGGAGAACTAATATCATCAAAATGGTGATATTCCTAAAAGTTCTCTATAGGTTTAATGTAATGCCAATCAAAATCCTAACGGCATTTCTTGTAGAAATAGAGAAAGCAATCATGAAATTCATATGGAATAATAAAAGATCCAGAATAGCAAAAGCAATTCTAACCAGGATGTGTGAATCAGGCGGTATAGCGATACCAGATTTCAGACTAAATTTCAGAGCAATAGTAACAATGACAGCATGGTACTGGTACCAAAACAGGCGGGTGGACCAATGGTACAGAATGGAGGACACAGAGATTAATCCACAATGCTACAACAATCTTCTATTTGATAAAGGAGCTAAAAGCATGCAATGGAGGAAGGATAGCATCTTCAACAAATGGTGCTGGAAAAACTGGAAATCCATATGTAACAAAATGAAACTGAATCCCTTTCTCTTGCATGCACAAAAGTTCACTCAAAATGGATCAAGGGCCTTGATATCAAAACAGAGACATGGCGTCTGATAGAAGAAAAAGTTGGCTACGATCTACATACTGTGGGGTCGGGCTTCAAATTCCTCAATAGGACATCCATAGCACAAGAGTTAATAACAAGAGTTAATAACTAGAATCAACACATGGGACTTACTCAAAGCAAAAAGTTTTTTCTCAGCAAAAGAAACAATAAGAGAGGTAAATAGGGAGCTTAAATTCTGGGAACAAATCTTTACTCCTCACACTTCAGATAGAGCCCTAATATCCAGAGTATACAAAGAACTCAAAAAATTAAACAATAAGATAACAAATAACCCAATCAACAAATGGGCCGAGGACCTCAACAGACATCTCAGAGGAGGACATATAATCAACAAGTACATGAAAAAATGCTCACCATCTCCAGTAGTCAGAGAAAGGTGAATCAAAACCACCCTAAGATACCATCTCACTCCAGTAAGATTGGCAGCCATTATGAAGTCAAACAACAAGTGTTGGTGAGAATGTGGGGAAACAGGTACACTTGTACATTGCTGGTGAGACTGCAAATTGGTGCATCCAATTTGGAAAGCAGTATGGAGATTTCTTGGAAAGCTGGGAATGAAACCACCATTTGACCCAGCTATTCCCCTTCTCGGTCAATTCCCTAAAGACCTAAAAAGAGCATGCTGCAGGGACACTGCTACATCGATGTACATAGCAGCACAATTCACAATAGCAAGACTGTGGAACCAACCTATATGCCCTTCAATAGATGAATGGATTAAAAAATGTGGCATTTATACAGAATGTAGTATTACTCTGCATTAAAAAATAACAAAATCATAGAATTTGCAGGGAAATGGATGGCACTAGAGCAGATTATGCTAAGTGAAGCTACCCAATCCCTTCAAAACAAATGCCAAATGTCTTCTTTGATATAAGGAGATTAACTAAGAACAGAATAGGTATGAAGAGGATGAGAAGAAGATTAACATTAAAACAGGGATGAGAGGTGGGAGGGAAAGGGAGAGAGAAGGGATATTGCATGGAAATGGAAGGAGACCCTCAGGGTTATACAAAATTACATACAAGAAGAAAGGGAAAAATAATACAAGGGGGAGAAATTTGTTACTGTAGAGGGGGTAGAGAGAGAAGAGGGGAGGAGAGGGGAGGGGAGGGGGGATAGTAGAGGATAGGTAAGGCAGCAGAATACAACAGACACTAGTATGGCAATATGTGAATCAATGCATGTGTAACTGATGTGATTCTGCAATCTGTAAACGGAGTAAAAATGGGAGTTCATAACCCACTTGAATCAAAGTGACAAATATGATGTATCAAGAACTATGTAATGTTTTGAACAAGCATAAATAAAAATTAAAAAAAAAGAAAACTAACTTCGGTGAGTGATGCACGCGAATCCTAATATTTTTACAGTAACTGACCCAGTTTAACATCAATGCAAGTAGATTCCAATGGTACATGATGTGTACTTTGACGTTCATTTTTATTCAACACTGGTACATACTATTTCCTCAGTTTATGCACATCACAGGATATATATTTCATCGACAATTTAGCAAATTTATAGGCATTTGTTTCACTTTCAATCACTTCCTGCTTCAGAACACATGGATTCCTCCATATTTCTTGACTGGTAATTTCATGAGACTTCTTTCCAAACACATTATTTTCGACTTCCATAATCACTTTTTAAGCAAAACTCACACACACTTCATGATAAACAATAACCCTAAGATGACAATTAGATATATAACTGGTTGGAATTATTGATTGTATGTCAATATATGATTTCTTATATATTTTCAGATAACAATTCAATCCATTATTTAAAGTGGAATCAGTTATATTATTTATTTACAGTATGTTCTATTCATGCATTATCTCTATATTCATAGACACAGGGTACACCACTTTGTACCCCCAATACTAATTTATATGTCTTAAAATATTGCTCACAGAAATGGTGGAAAAAATACTCATGTCACATGATCTACATATATATTTTATCACAATAATTTTCTGGGCACAAAATGCAAAGGTCACACTTATGATTGCACCAAATCCTAAATGGAAGTTGAATATGGATTACTAAAAACATCCATTTCCAGTTTGCATAATGCTTTCAAATGTCATTTCTATTGGTGACTACATATTTGTTTCTTCCTAAAATTATGTATTCAATCTCGATCCTGTTGAAAATGTGTAAACCTATCATTCACTTTACAATTGCCTGATTTTGTAATGTCTCTATTGATATCTTCTTTCCTATATTTTCCGCAGTTCATCATTGTGACTGACTCTTCGCATGTGCTGACATTTACATTCACTGTGTAAATGAAACCGTATTGCTAAAGAACATTTGATCCAAATTTTATACTCACTCTTCTTCCTAAACCTACCGACTCTCTTCCTAATCCTACCGACTATCCAAATTTGAGTGGATGTTCTCTTCTACAATCAATCTTCCAAGGTACAAGGTCCTATGCCATTGATTATCAATTTATCTGAGACAAACGTGCAGAACATAATTAAAAGCTAAGTATCCCAATAAAGGGCCTCATTTCCTTCTGGGCTACAAATCTTACCTAGATTTCTGTTTTTATACTTATATTTCACCTCTATAGTTTTATAAATATCGCAGGTTCCCAATACCATTATTCATCAATCAGAATGATTCCGAACCCAAATTGAACATGTTATTAACCCTAACCATACACTGTTCCCTCAATCTAACTTTACAAAAGAGAAGGGACAGGGTTCGTCTTGCAATACAGCAATGTAGGGGATCTGCCACCTACTGAGAACCTCAAAGGTCCATGCATATTTGATCCCTGGAGAAGATGTAGGCAGCTATGAAAGACCTGAAAGACCAAAACAACCTGGCAAACAACCTGGTCAGGATGAAGGGTTGTGTCTGAGTAAGCCTCTCTCTTCTTAATGTAGAGAAGATGGACCAAATGAGGCCTATGAGGAGAGCTGTTCCTCAAACTGGTGCGGCCAATTTGAAAAGCAGTATGGAGATTCCTGGGAAAGCTTGGAATGGAACCACAATTTGACCCAGCTATTGCCCTTCTTGGACTATTTCCTGAAGACCTTAAAATAGTGTAACTCTGGGATACTGCCACATCGATGTTCTTAGCAGTACAATTCACAATTGCTGCACTGTGGACCCAACCTAGATGCCCTTCAATAGATGAATGGATAACAAATGTGGCATTTATACACCATGGAGTATTATGCAGCACTAAAATATGACAAAATCATGGAATTTTCAGGGAAATGGATGGTAATAGAGCAGATTATGCTTAGTGAAACTAGCCAATCCCTAAAAAACAAATACCAAATGTCTTCTTGGATATAATGAGAGCAACTAAGAACAGAGCAGGGAGGAAGAGCAGGAAGAAAAGATTTACATTAACAGAGACATGAGGTGGGAGGGAAAGGGAGAGAAAAGGGAAATTGCATGGTAATGAAGGGAGACCCTCATTGTTATACAAAATTACACATAACAGGTTGTGAAGGGAATGGGAAAATAAACAAGGAGAGAAATTAATTACAGTAGATGGGGTAGAGAGAGAAGATGGGAGGGGGAAAGAGGGGGGATCATAGAGTATAGAAAAGGTAGCAGAATACAACATTAACTAATAGGGCATTATGTAAAAATGTGGATATGTAACCAATGTGATTCTGCAATCTTTATTTGGGGTAAAAATGGGAGTTCATAACCCACTTGAATCTAATGTATGAAATATGATATGTCAAGAGCTTTGTAACGTTTTGAACAACCAAAAAAAGAAAAAAAGTAGCAATATATATGCCAATCGAAATTCATCATGAAATATATATAATCCACAGATGCAAAAATATTCATTTTACTGAACATGGATTTATGTATAATGTTATTGAACTAGGAAGCTCACCCATAGGTTGAATTTTCAGTTTGAACAGCGTTTAGGAGTAGTGATCTCTTCTCACAATTTGTATCTGCCAATTCAGCCACCTCACAAGTATGTACGTGTGATACCAGGTAGGATTCTCTATGTGCATATAAAAATACATGTGCTACAGAGAAAGGGAGACAGGATTCCCATTTTTGTTAACTTTAAAAACACATGTAGAATTATTTCAACAAAAAATTGACTAGATTTATAGCTCCTATACTATATAATGCAAAAGGCAATTCCAACTACACACCATGCCTCCTCTGAACGGCTTGTATTTCTATTCTGCTTGGGTTATGTTTCACCATCATATTAGGATTATTAGTCAGAGTCTAGTAGGGTATGGGTTAGTGCCAGGAATTCAGTATTTCAAATGGAAAATTGGAAAATGAATCCAATGTGTATGCAAATATGTGATATACAATAATCTTCCCACTCTCATCCAGAACAATGCTTTGACATTACCTTTGCCCCAAGTAAGACACAATTAGAGGAGAAGAGTTAGACATTCTGTGAATACTTATCTGGAATGGAAAATGCTCAGGAGTTCACAACCTTGGAGGTGGTAGAGGAGTTTCCAAAAGGAAGGGACAGGGGTGATCACTCAACCTGATCTTTCATTAATATTGGGAGCCATCTTGCCACAAAGCCATGGAAAGATAATTTTTGCTTTACTATAAATTACTGCAAATTCTGAACCTGCTTGGAATGCCTGCCCATGCCTTGAACTCACCCATGCCTGTCTTACTGACCAGATCACAGCCCTCTCTGAAACCTTACTGAAACCTCATAAATATTGGCCTTCCCTGGCCAGACAACGACCCTCTCTGAGGCTCTAATGGTCCTCATAATTTCTGATGCTGGGGCCAGCAAATAAAAAATGTAAACTACAATTAGTGTGATGCTTGTCAAAGTTCTGTTTTCTGATACTCCCTTTTTGTGTAACTTTTTGGGCTATAAAGCTGGGGTGTAGGAAAGGTGGGGATGCTGTCTTTTTCCAGCCGTTTTGAGAAGGAGAGTCAGCCTAGCCGGTTGAACTAATAAGCTTGCCTTAATTTGATTTTAATTGGAGTCAGTGGTATTTTCTTGCATCCTGGTCTAACATTTTGGAGTTCCCCAGCGAGATGACGTTACCAGATCATAAGACCAGACTGCTGGAAATTCTGACGCTGGCCTTTCCTCCAGGGCTCAGGGCTGGAGAGCCAAGTTCCAAAGCCTTGGAGTGAGCATTTGGTCCAGGGAGCACTGCAGTGAACCATCGCACTAAAACTATTAGCAAGCACCTGGTGGAGGAGGCCTCCATAGGTAGGTGGTGCCTTTATAACATCTGATATCCGGTTAAGGGAGATATCTTCTGATGACAGAGAGGTGGCCTGGGGAGGCTCACATGTACTCCTGTCCAGGACAGTAACAAGAATTGTTCTGTCCTCTGTTCTGTTCTGTATGGAATTTCTCTGAAAGGGTAGAAAGGTGCAGCCGGGCACGCAGGAGCTCCTACCCCGGAGCTTCAGCAAGACATTTCATTGCTCCTCTGTTTTTCTGTATCTTCACCAGGTTTCTGTTTCTTTGTGTTTTGTTCTGTGTTCTATATGTTTTCTTGTTTGTTTGTTTTTGTGCATTTTGTTGTGTGATTTCTGTGGTAAAAACTTAAAGATATTGGACGTAAAAATGGGTAATAAAGCAAGTAAGCCTTACACCCTTTGGACTGTGTTCTAAAAAACTGTGTTGAAGTTTACCCCCCTTTGTTAAGCAGGATGAGAGAAGCCCCTAGCTGGCAGCCTGGAACTCACCCACTGCAGAGGGCAATGCCTGCTGGCCACCAAAGAACAGAGTATCTCCCAGGTTAACAATGGAAACTCCTTTAAAACCCCTTGTTGCTCCAGTTCAAGAGAGTCACAACCTTTGGGCAGAGTCCCCTGTGTCTCTGCTTTGTTAGCAAAGCAGTAAACCTCCCTTTTTATTTTTCTCAAACCCTGTCCTCATTATTAAATAGGTATTAATTCGCTTCAAGGTCAGAAACCGAAATTTAAGTTACAAATTTTGATAACCCCCCGACCCTGGAACTTTTTGAGAGCTGACTACTGAAATGTTAGGAGATGGAGCGAGATTGGGGTGGAACCAAACCAGAGGAGTTAATCCTAAAAGTAAAAGGAGGGACTGAGGGACTCCCAGGATCTACCAAAGCCCTGTTGCTTCAGGGAATTCCTTCCTTAGTTCCCTGCACTGTAAGGATTATGCCACCTCTGTCTTCTTAAAAAAAAAGAAAAAGAAAAAGGAGACACTAAATGCAGTAAAGTCACCATGGAAACCCTTGATATTACATTTCAGGTTGCCGTCTGTGAAAACATCTGATCCCCTTGTGAGGACATGTATCCTGCCACTGGTGTAGGAGATTTTTCTCTTATCTGCTCTGTTTTTAAGGCTTCTGTCTGTCAGCCATAATCTGGAGCTCCTTTCTGTCTGTCTTGTGTCTTTGTTTCTGGCCCTTTAAGACATGTGCAATAATGTGCTGATATTATAAATTGTTTCTTGGGAATGATATTAGTTCAATGTGTGTCTAAATGATGGTGTTTTATTGTAACAATCTGGTATCTGGATGGGTTTTTGTAGCATTGCTCAATCTTGCAGTTAAAAGTCGGGTTTAGGTAATTGTTTAGTTTATGATTTCAGATAATTCATGCCAGATAACTTAAATGCTTAGGATGGAAAACTAAAGCACTCTACTTCCAAGTTGGCAAGTAACTTCCCAAACATTCAGTTTTATTTTTCACCAATTTTGAATTGGGTAGACTGAGAAAATATCACAGTGTGTACCAGTGCATTAATTTGGACAAGGATAGTAAATCATATTATGGTATCTGTTGACAAAACAAGATGTAAAGATATAAAATTTTGTGAATTTCATCTTAAAATTGTATCATAATTTTCAACATCTGAACCTCAAAATTATGGTTAAAATGCCTTAGGCCTGAGGTGTCTGCTCAGAATAGCAGTTTTACCCTGCTCCTTTCAGACCTCAGCAAGGACTTTTGTTGAAATGCAAATGAAAGAAGCCTGCAAGCTCAGTAGGAGACTGATCTGAGGCCTAAGGCAGGAAAAAAGGTAAATTGTATGCTATTTACTAATTACTGGCCAGTCATTTTTTCTAGGACTCTTATTTTTTTTTCCTTAGATTCTGTATTCTTTTTTTGAGCTCATGATTTTGATCCTACAGACCTAGGTTAATGTTTTTCTGATCAGCTCTATCTTTGACCAACAGTGGAGTTTTTGAAACATTGCAATGGAGATTTCAACTGCAAAAAGCTACAAGGCCTTTACTATTATTATGTGTGCACACTTTTGTTAGTGTTGTATGTCTATATATACATATATCCCTATATCATATATATGTTATATAAATTAACACATATAAGGAGCACTCATAAAAAAAGCACTCATATAAACAAATTTTAAAACGTGGATCCAAAGATCTTAAATTCTCATGATTTAATTGGTGCAATTTAAATTGGATAAACAGATAAAAATAAATGTCTTTAAATTTAACCTTACAAGTTTTTCTAGGTGTTCAAAAATCTAATAAAATATTAATGCCGACAAAAGGCCTAATATGCCTTGGTTCTAGAACTTTTTCTTCAACAAAAAATGGTACACTGTTCAATACATTTGTCTAATATTTTGATAAATAAGTAAAGTAAATTTAATATGGGATTACTCATTCATGAGTACTTTTGTTAGATATCTGATTGATTTACTAAGGTCTGTATAAGTTTGTCCTAAAGTCTGTATAAGATTGTAAAAATCAGTCATGTGTTAAAGAGACAAAAATTTCTCAAAACATAATTTTACCCATAACATTGTGGTTATTAAGTTTTATTTTTCTAGAGCAAGCAACCATAAAAATTAAACAACTGATTAAATAAGAACTGTTATTTTAGAGCACTGTACTGCCATTTCTTTAAAAGCTAAACTTGGTTAATGTAGAAACATCAATGCAATTGTGATGCTATTAATGTGCTCATATCTTCCAGGTATACAAGTCTGTAAGGTAGAAACTTTAAAAGAGCATTATATCAAGGTGGTGTTCTGAAGTTGTATGGTAAAATATATATATATATATATATGTATATATATATATATATATATATATATATATATATATATATACATATATATATATATATATAGGATTTATTTACCTGTTGTCAATAAGATATGTAAACTTTTATGTTACTTTTTATATTGGGGAACAATTTAAATGTATTTTAAGTTAATGAGAGCCTAATCTATGTAAAGGTTAAAAACTTTCAGCCTTTTTTTAATTCATGTTTTAAAAGCTATATCATACGGTGTTAGCTAATGTTCATGTGACCTCAAATAATTTATGTAAACTTTGTAAAATGATATTTAAAAAACAAAGATTAGCTTTAGAATTAAAACACTTAAGATTAATAAAGAGCCCTGCCTTACCTGAGATAAGGCTCTGTGTCCCATCTTATTATGTGAGAATGACTGCGAAAGCAGTAGGTCAGATGTTATTTCATTTAAAGTTATTTTCAAAAGTTTTTTTTTTTTCCTGTCAACATTACTAGCATCTCAAACAGAGGATATAATGTATAACTCAGCCAAAAATTTTAGGGTAGCTATTACACGAACTAAGTTTGTTTACTGTTGTTAATTTTATTTTGTAATTTCCTTATGGGTGATATAAAGATTCCCTGTTAGTGTTTTACAGCAGTGTTGCTTTAAGAACACAACATTGGTTAATTTAAGATAATTAGCCATCACCTACAAGACAGACAGAATAATACAGATCCCAAATAATAAAAAGATAAATAATTTTAAATTATAGACATTAAAGCCCAGTATTCTTTATATAAGTCTGTTAAAATTTATTTGATGGATGTTTAAGATTAGGATTTAAAATTAAAGTTATATGAAAAGGGACAAGAAAACCAATATTTGGCTCTTGCCCTCTGAGTCAGTCTGTATCCAGGGAACAGCGGACTTCTCTAAATAGCTTTGCAACTCTGAACCGCATAACCTCCTGATCAGGGAGATTAATGAGACCACTGGAGAACAGAAAGCCAATCAGTGCATTTGCTAAGAAGAGGAGAGTCATCAGAGAAGGGAAACATCCCTGATGCTTCCGAGGGAAGCCACATGGTCAAGCAAGACCTGGACCCACCTAGCGCAAATGGCACTAGCAGAACTGAGAAGCTGCTCTCAAGTTTCCCCAGGAATGACTCCCATAAAATCTCAGCTGACTGTTCAGAATAGATAGAAACAAAAGTCAGTTTGACTGCTTCATCTTAAACACTTAGAAAAGACAGTTAAAAACAAATTACAGCCATTTCTGGGCATTTTATATAATAATAGTAATAATAATATTTTAAGGTATACACTTTATGTTAGCCTCCCAAAATAAGTAAGACTGGAGGCTACAAAGAAGGATTCTCAGACAGGAATGCCTGATAACTATAAAAAGAGGCTATCAAGATTATCTGCCAGTGGCAGAAGTTTTTAGTTGAAGGCCTACAGATATTCTTAACCTAAACACATAGGCTTGGTATTTGTTAGTATGATTATCCAGCAATGAGTAAGAGAATTAAAGGTTTCTCTATTAGACACAGAGGTCATACTAGTAAAAATATTTTGCAAGATCAGATGACATTAAATTATTAAACTGAATCTTATGGGGAGGGACAAATGTAACACTAAAAGTTAAATATTAAGTTGACAGTCCTGATAACTGGGGATATTAAAGACTGGTGAGGGAACTTCTATACAGTGACATGTTCCAGCTGCTGCAACATTTATTAAGTACTCATGTTTTTTTGTTTCTCTCATAGAAGAACCCATTCCCAGATGACTTTACTACCTGTTCTTCCCCATCCAGACTTCAAACCTAACTGACTTCTAAAAGGCGACTAATGTCCCTCAGGCGGTGCCCCCTCACGTCACCCTCTCTCAGCTCAGAAGAAGTCTAAATGAGTGACGCCTCTCTTCTTACAACAATGGAGACAAAAATAAATAGAATATCAATATAAGTAATTAATTAAGTCAGGTAAAATCAGGGAGACCTGTTTTTGGGTGAGTTCAAAAAATCGGGAGACTATTACCTGAGGGATTAAAATTCCCACAGTGCTCTTCCTACCCAATCAAATATATGAAAAAAACACATTAGAAAAGGGGGGAATGATTGACCCAACCTGATCTTTTATTAAAATTGGCAGCCATCTTGCCACAAAGCCGTGAAAAGATAATTTTGGCTTAACTATAAATTGCAGCAAGATCTGAACCTGCTTGGAAAGCCTGCCCGTGCCTTGAACTCACCCATGCCTGGCTCTCTGACCAGATAACAGCCCTATCTGAAACTTTGTTGACACCTCATAAATATTGGCCTTACTTGGCCAGACGACACTCTCTGAGGCTCTAATGGTCCTCATAAATTCTGATGTTGGGGCCAGCAAACAAAAATGTAAAATACCATTAGTGTGATGCTTGTCAGAATTCTGTTATTTTTAACCCCACTTTTGTGTAACTTTCTGGGCTATAAAGCTGGGCTGCTCTCCTGTTCCCAACGTTTTGGGAGGGAGAGGCAGCCAGGGTGGTGGAAATAATAAGCTTGCTTTAATCTGATTTTAATTGGAGACAGTGGTCTTTTCTTGCAACCTGGTCTAAAAGGTAAACACTACACAAACCTGGAGCTCTGCCGGACTAAAGACTTCTTGAGAAACTGCCTTTGACGATGGGCACTCGACATATATGTTGTTGTCAGAAGCTTTAGCTTCCATTCAAATGAGACCATCAAAGCTGGGTCTACATCTATGAGACCTGGAGGATATTGTTTCAATTTTTCCAAAGAACATGAGGAAGCAGTGCTGACTTCTCTCTGTAGGTAAACTGTGGCCACTGAAAGCTAAGTGTCTCCGCATGTGGACTGTGAAGCCACTTGGTCATCCTCCACTTTTCATGGTGTTTCTTTCTACTGCACTGGGAGTTTGGTATTTGCCTCATGAAATACAATGACTTCAACTGGTACACAGTGATGTAGGGAGTCCTGTCACGTGTGGTGGGTCAGGGTCTGCAGGAGAATGCACCAACCAGGCTTCTATCCCACATAGCTTGACCCTTTGACCATAGCAACCTGATTCTGAACATTGCCCTGAAACGTCTCCATATAACAAAATGCCTTTTATGGAGAGGTTTCAGACATATAAGTGATTCCTGTCTGTAACATGTCAGCCACAAGTCATTTGGAAGTCAATGGCAGAATCACATGTCCCGACCACAGATGTTTTATCACACAGCTGCACACAACAGCTTTTGGCCCACTACTCAGCAGGCCCCAACATACTGGCATCTCTGTTCTACACCATTTTCATAAAACCCAGTCAATCAAGGCACTGTCTGGTACACTCAGGATCAGCAACTGTACATCCAAAGGTTCTCCAGTGGCAGGTGGCCATGGGAAGTTCAAAAATTTCATGGTATTTATCTAGCCATTTTCAAAGACGAAGTTGGAGAAACTGTGGGTTTCAATTCATTAAGGAACCATTAAATTTAGAGGAAGCACATTTCAATGAATAATCTAGAGAACTCTCACAGGCAAGGGTTCCCAAAGACTGGCCAAAAGGTCACATGAAGCCAGCCCCATTGAGGTCTACAATGTAAGGTCCATGTGTGTTTTGACTCTCAACTATGGCTTCCAAGTCTTTCAGAAAAAAAATCATGTGATATCCTGGCTGAGATTCCCAGTGCTCTGTGGAAAGCCACTCTGGGCTTAGATCTCGGTGTCCAAGGGCGACTCTCATGTGTGGCCTCCTAAAATCCCAACACAATTCATGGCGATACTTCTCTGAAGTCAGTTCCATAACGCATTCTCTAAGAGGAATCACACCAGAGTTCAAGCCCAGGTGGACCCAGGCATCTCTTACAACCACCACACAAATGACCACAATTAAAACTAAAACACTCCCACATGCTCCTCATCTTCTTCCACATAGACACTCATCATAAACTCTGGCTGGAGGTTTCCATGAAGGGCACAGCCCAATACACTATTCAAAATAAGCACCCTTGCCCCTCATTTGCCTAAAGTCAGGGTGGCCTGGACACCCTTGCTGTGAACCAAGAGTGATCAAATAGGCCTGCCCTATATCTGATCTGCTTCTCCAATTTGAGGCCTAATGACTGTCTGGTATAGATTCTTTATGTGAATTGGTATCATAGAAAACCCAAGCCCCTATCGGCTAGGCTCTGCAGGGATTTGAAGAAATGATTTGACCCAAATGATCCCTATTCTCACTTGATTTAGCTCAGGAAGCTTACAGAGGAAAGTGAGAGACTTCATCCACAATGACTGCTCTTTTGGCCATTTTGGTTTTGGATGCACACTTGGAAACTTTCTTTAGATCCATCAGGTGCTGAGAATCTAAGCCACTGCCACCCCACCGGGCCAAGTGGCTGTTTCAGACACATCCTTTTCGAAAGCAATTAAGCAAAGAGCCACAGGTGATGCCCATTCATTTCCATTTGAAAACTGTTTTCTTCAGGCTTCACAAAAGGGTGGCCTGAGGCAAAGACCTTCCTGACATTAAGGGTAATAGAATCATAAGTAAGAAAATGGCCCAAAGCAGGGTTTCTCCACTGAGACATTACTGGTCACACTGATATCTGAGTTTTCTGAGATGCTCGCATTCCCTTCAGCTATCCAGTACATGGTCATGTAACAGAGCTTGGACGTGGTACATATCTTGGAAACAAAACCATGAGGATACTCTGGAGAGTGGCCAGTATTCAGGAAGAAAAGAGGAACTTAGGAAGATAGTAGCTGTTCACCATCCATTAGGCAAGCCGCACTCCATTTTTAAATTGGGTGGGAAGAATGCTGGGAAGCTTTATACTAGACAGGACACAACCATTGATGCATTCGCATTTCAAATGTCTACAACCACGGATACAGTGGGATACACAGACATAGAAACACTCGTGTTGTCAAACGACTTTCTAGAAACTTTCCAGTCCAAACCTACAAACCGCCATTCCTACCTATTCTCAGAACATGAGACAAAACCACAAACTCACACCGACACCCACAACGGCACCTCCTTCCCCCAAGTATGGCTGTGACTATCCTGAGTGTCCTCTGACTGGTGAGCCATAATATGTTCCCACGAAATGGCCTGTCCAATCTCAGATCTGGTCTTCTTTTCAAACTTTTAGAAGTTGTCAGGAGCCATGGTTGAGCCACTACCTGCTTTCTCAGAAAAAGCCACTCTTCAGAGCTCTCCTGAAATTTGGCCATCATCACATAAGTAGGTACCAAGAAACACTGACTCTGTCTTTGGTAAATTCAAACAATTGAGACCACTGGGACTGAAACTAAGACTTGCTCTGGGTGCATGGCTTCCTGGATCCCAAGTTCAGAAAGTTCCATCACCAAGGAAGTGTGGTAGGTCACTTCCTTCAGGAACTGAATGAGGTCACTGTGATGGAAAACCACTTTGTTCTAACAGTTGCTTCCAAAGGTCCCATGAGATGGAGGCTGCCCCTACTTCCTGTGACACTTTCACAAGTTAGAATGGTATATCAACCATAGGCATCTGGGAACAGCTCTGTACACAGGCCTGGTTTGGTCCATTTAATCTACATTAAGAAGAGAGAGGCTGATTCAGACACATTCCTTCATTCTGACCAGGATGTTTGACATGGAAGTTGACATGGATTTGACTTTTGCTCTCTCAGGTCCTTCATAGGTAAAAAGGTCGGTCAAAAGTGGGAGGAAAAGACCACCAAGAGACTGTCTCATGCCACAGCAAAAGGTTTATTGGGCGTCCAGCATGCTGCGGCTCAGAGCTAACTTCAGAGGAGCAAAGAACAAAGAGCCCCAAAAACAACTTGAGCAGAGTTTATTTACATTCTTTAGAGAGGGCAGGGACTTTGCATACATCATAGCCTCCTTTAGCAAATCAACATACCACGGGAAAATCAAATAACAACCCAAAAACATGATTAGCACATTCATTGGCAGGAAGAGGTCGGACAGGGGGTGATTGGTTAGCCCTGAGAAGGGGTATACGTTTAAACTGATTGGTTGAAGCCCTGAGATGTATACGTGATGAGCTGCACGGTTTCTGGGAAGGGGTTGTTTAGCAACTAGGTGGTCAGGGAAGATTTCAACACACATCTAATTGGCAGTTCCGGGAATTGTCTTAACTGCCACAGGAATTTCAGGTTCTGAGTGCAGCTTGGAAACTTTACAAAACCTGGTTCTTTATGTTTCAATTTTAATTTCTTTTATTCTTTCATTTCCCACTCCTTTTTCTTACTACATTTAATCTTAAAAGTAATGAATCATAATTATTGCGGGGTCTCACACTCTATTTCTGCCAGTGGAGCGTATTTCTGTCTGATTACCATGAGTTTTTCCTGCCCAATTTGAGCCTGGAGAAACGAAACTATGCGGTTAAGCAAACAAGGTCCCAAAGTTAGCAACACCATAAGGATGATCAGGGGTCAAGCTAAGCCTGATAGGAGTGTAGTTAACCAGGGGGACTGGGTAAACCATGACTCAAACCACCCTTGTTGAATCTCCCTTTCTCTCTGGCGCTCTTCAAGGCATTTTCTCAATTTACTCATGGATTCTTTTACAACTCCAGTATGGTCAGCATAAAAACAACATTCTTCTCTCAGTGCAGCACAGAGGCTCCACTCCCTCATGAAGAGGAGGTCTAATCCTCGCCTGTCCTGTAAAACAACTTCAGAGAGAGAGTTTAAGGATTCCTACAGCACTGTGATGGAGGTCTCTAATGTATTCCAGTCTTGATCTATTGCTGTTTCTAATCAGGCCATTTGTTGTGACCCATGGATCATAGCAGCTGTTCCTGTACCCACTCCTGCAGCAGCTCCTATCCTCAATAGGATGGCTATAGTAAGGGACACTGGATGCCAGCAAAATCAGGTTGTTTGTCCCCCTAGTAGACCTTAAAATGATTCTGCATCATAATAAACCACCCTGGGAAGTATCTGCACCATTAAACAATAATTTACAAAGCTGTCAAAAACATGGGTTGAAATGCAAGGAGTTCTGACTGTGTGGAGTTCAGTACAATTAAGGTTCCTTTAATTAGTTCCCAGGGGCAGGAGTCAGCTGTACTCTGGACTGGGGAAGTAGGCAAAGATGGAAACTGGGAAGTATGAGATGGTTGAGGGGTTCTGGTAGATCTAGGCATGGGAGGTTTTGGAGGCTTAATTCCTGGCTTGAGGGGATTGGGCCCTATTGCTGTGGGATTTTCTTCCTTTTTAAGCAGGATGGTGAACCAGTGACCAAAGTCATAACGAGGGCCATAAATATAGAATCGCATTTCCCATGTATTTCCCATAGACCATGTTGTTCTGAGGTAGCCCCTTTTTTTGGAAGTGAAAGTTATATTGAGGGGGTAACATAGACTATTCTTTCCTCAGCGAGTTTTTGACACAACTTGGCTAGTGGCACATTTCTTGGGATCAATCCAGGTGTCATTTTTTCCTACCTGAATGATACTGTCTGCGGAGTTTGGGTTCAACCATGTAGCTCCCGTTTGTTCACAACCCCAAGATCTTAAATAAAAGTCACTGGGTCCTCCACAGGTTTGGGCCTGTTTGCGACTTAAGAAATCAGCTGGGCACACATAAAAATCAAGACTGGCTAGTTTACACCTGAGCTGGGGAAGATGATATCCATAATTCATGGGGTAAGGTGGTCTATGTTGCCCTGGTTTGGGTTTGAGTGGGATCTGTGTGAAGTCCTCTATGTCAGGGAGATCCCAGTCAGAGAGGCCTATGTCAAGCTGACAAATGTCCAGGTAGAGAGATGGCCACCAAGTCCATAAGAGGGCTGTATGTGAAATAGACCACACTACTTGCCCAGTAGGATTTATAGCTGCCATTGTTGCTGAACAGGCTGATGGTGATTAGGACTGCTGGTGGTCAGGGGAAGAATCCATAGCCTTACCCACACGACGGACACGCAACTTGAGAGGGTTACCAGTCTGTTCCAGTTTCCAGCCGGAGGCTGGACAGGGCGCAGGCTTGAGATGGGTGGCATGGATCCAGGAAGTGATTCCATCCACTTTCACCACTGTAAGTGTTATAAGCAGCACCTGGTATTGTCCTTTCCAGCGGCGTTCCAGGGATGATACCTGATGCCGTCTCACGTAGACGAAGACTCCCACTTGATATCGATGTGGGGTTCCCTCGTCTCCAGGCTGATAAGCACTGGCCAACTGTTTCCACAGGTATCGCTGGGTGCTGTGTTTGTTCAAGGGCTTTAAGTCTGTCAAGCAAGGGGGTGTGAAAGGAATCATTAAGTCTCAGAGTTGGGGTTAGGTCCCTTACTAAAGGAGGGGCACCATAGAGAATTTCATAAGTGGTGAGTTTACACAAAGAGGCAGAGGGTGTACTTTTTGCACGAAACAGTGCTTAAGGTAGGAGCATAGTCCAATTTTTTTATGCAGGTCTCCAAGCTTAATTTCTTTAAATTCTCTTTGATGGTTCTAATCATTTTTTCTACCTGTCCTGAGCTCTGGCATCTATAAGCACAATGTAACTTCCAATTAATCTTCAGGGTCCTGGTGAATCCCTGACTTACCTGGGCAACAAATGCCGGTCCATTATTGGACCCTATTACCTTAGGCAGGCCAAACCTTGGAAAAATGTCTTCTAGAATCTTTTTGAGCACCGTCTGAGCCGTTTCTTTCTTCATGGGGAAGTCTTCAACCAATCCTGAAAGAGTATCTACAAAGACTAGGGGATATTTAAGTCCATACCTTCCTGGCTTAATTTCAGGAAAAGTCCACTTCCCAAAATTGTCCTGGTCTGGTTCCTCGTAAGCGCTTCCCTGCAGGAAGCTTGGATGGGTAAGCATTAACTAATTGGCAGACTTGACAAGCTCTAGTCACCTTCTAAGCTATTTCTTTCCTCTGTAAGTCAGTCAATAAAAAATCCTTTCTTCGGTCCTTTAAGTGTGCCTATAACTTCTTTGAGCTTAAGTGGGTGAGCTAGTGTACGTCTTTGACATAAAGGTGGGCTTTTTGAAATTGTAAACTTGGCTCTGTAGGGTCTCAGAGTTCTGCATCTGTCTCCTCAGATGATAAGTTGCCTGAATGTTCCAGTGTGGCCAAGTCTCCTGAATGTTGATCCCCCTGGTGTGGAAAAAGTTAACAGAGTCACTCCGTTTAGGGCTGCCAATTAAGCTTCCTCATCTGCCCTTCTGTTTTTAACTGCAACGAGGTCGTTTCCCTTCTGGTGCCCTGGACACACTATAGCTAGTTCCTTAGTGCCCTTCACTGCTGAGAGAAGGTGGAGAATCTCAACTTTGTTCTTTATTTTTTTCCCAGTGGAGGTTAATAGCCCTCTTTGCTGGTAAATAGCCCTGTGCACATTAGCATTGCCAAATGCATAGTGGCTATCAGTGTATATGGTGGCCCTTTTGCCTGTTGCTAGTTCCAATGCTTTCGTAAGGGCAATCAGTTCTGCCATTTGGACTGATGTCTCTTCTGGGAGACCAGAGGATCAGATGACATTAGTTTTGCTAACTACTGCTGCTCCAGCCCACCACATACCATCTTGGAGGAAGCTGCTCTCTTTCGTAAACCATACGACTTCAGGGTGAGGCAGTGGCTGGATCCTTCAAGTCTCGTCCTATACTGGTTTCCTCTGCCAGTATGTGTTGACACTCATGAGCGACAGGTCCTGATGATTCTTCTGGCAGCCAGGTTGAGTGGAGCAGAAGGTCTAAGAGTTATTCTGTCTTTGCTAATCCAGAGGCTCTTGTAGTATTTTATTCTGGAGTTTGATAGCCACCTATCTGGAGGTTGACAGATGATGCTCTCCAGGGCATGGGGGGCTATAATGGATAGCTTCTGTCCCAACGTTCATTAATGAGCATCTTTTAATAGAAGCGCTGCCGCTGCTATAGCTCTTAAGCAACGGGGCCACCCAGTAGCCACTGGGTCCAGTTTTTTTGATAAGAATGCTACCGGCCTTTTCCAAAGTCCCAAAGTCTAAGTGAACACTCCCCATGCTATTCCTTTCTTTTTCTCGATGTAGAGAGTGAAGGGTTTATCTATATCTGGGAGTGCTAAGGCTGGAGCAGATAGCAGCACCTTTTTTTGACATTATCAAAAGCTTGTTGGTGCTCAGGGGTCCATTGGAATTGGGCATTCCACTTTATCAGCGGGTATAAAGGGGCAGCCAGAGAGGCGAACCCAGGAATCCATCACCTGCAAAATCCAGCAGTCCCAAGAAACTCTCTGAGTTGTCTCTTATTAGATGGGGGTGGTATCTGCACAATGGTTTGTTTTCTGTTCTCAGTTAGCCATCATTTGCCACCCCTAAGAGAATAACCCAGGAAGATTACTTCTTGCTGACAAATTTGGGCCTTTTGGCAGAAGCCCTATATCCAAGCCGAGCAAGCTCGGATAATAGTGCTTGGGTCCCAGACTCATAGTTTTCCTTGGTGTCCGCTGCCAGTAGCAGATCATCCACATATTGGAGTAGTGTGACTTCGGGGTGTGCAGTTCTGAAGTCGTTTATGTCCCTGTGGAGGGCTTCATCAAAGAGAGTGGGGGGGGTTTGAACCCCTGTGGGAGTCTAGTCCAGGTTACTTGGCCAGATGTTCCAGTTTCTGGGTCTATCCACTCAAAAGCAAACAGCAACTGACTGTCCTTATGTAGGGGCAAGCAGAAGTAAGCATCTTTTAAGTCCAGCACAGTGTAGCATTCCCGGTCCAGATTCAGAGTGCTAAGCAAATTATATGGATTGGGTACTGTGGGGTGAATGTCCTGCACTCTGTTGTTGATCTCTCTTAGGTCTTGAACAGGACTGTAGTCCCTAGTTACTGGCTTTCTTACTGGTAGCAGGGGGGTATTCCAGGCTGATTGACAGGGCCTTAGGACCCCAAGGGCCAATTATTTCTGAATATGGTGACTTATCCCATCCTTAGCTTCTTTGCTTAGAGGATATTGTTTAACACTGATTGCAGAGGCAGAGGCTTTTAATTCTACTACTATTGGAGGTTGTTTTATGGCTAGACCTAACCCAGCAGTTTCTGCCCAGGCATTAGGATAATCTTTTATCCATTTCTGTTGTAGTTTGCCTCTTTGATCAGTCCTAGGGGGCACGAAGTGTTGATGTTCATCTTCTATGGACATAGTCAATTCTGTGACTATGGGAGTTTTTACTGAAGGTTTTAGAACATCCACTTGGGGACCATCAGGGTTAAAGGTTACTCTAGCCCCGAGTTTGGTAAACAGATCCCTGTGCATCAATGGGGCTGGGCATTCTTGGATTACTAGGAAAGAGTGGTGGACTTTACATTTTCCTACTTCCATAATCCTCTTAGTTGTCCAAGCCCGATAAGTAGTGCCATTAGCCCCTTGAACTAGGGACCATTTATTTGATATGGGGCCCAGTGAAGCCTTAAAGGCTGAGTATACTGCTCCTGTATCCACTTCAAAGTTCACTGGAGGCCCCTCCACTTCAAATGTTACCCTGAGCTCGGGGAGGGGATCCGAGTCCTGACATTCCTAGTCCTCTTCTAGAGTCAGCATGGCGGGCTGCCGTGGCTTCTTCTTTTTGGGGCACTCTTTGACTCAGTGTCCTTTTTCTCTACAGTAGGCACATTGATCTGAGGCCAGGGAAAGCCTTTGGCGTGGGCCCAAGTATCCCTTTCTGACTCCCTGCTTTTTAATTTCTGGCGTATTTGCTGCTGTGAAGAAAATCTTAGCCAATGCTTTTGTCTGCCTTTTGCTCCTTTCATCCTTTTTTTCTTCCCTTTCCTTCTCTCTCCTCTGTTCCGTGTCCTCCTCAGTTTCTCTCTTATAATATACTTATATACTTATAATATATACTTATAATATATATCTTATAATATACTTTCTCAGCTTCTCTGTCTAAATCTCTTAAGGTCATATTTTGTAACCCATCTAGACATTGTAACTTTCTCTTAATATCTTGGGCAGCCTGCTCAATAAAGGCCATTGTAACAAATGCCTTTTGGTCATCTGCCTGAGGATCAAAAGGAGTATATTTTCTATATGCTTCCATAATTCTCTCCAGAAACATAGAGGGAGACTCATTAGGCCCTTGGATAATCTCTCTTACCTTTGCTAAATTGGTCGGCTCTCTGGCGGCCACTCTGAGACCCGCTATTAGAGCCCGGCGATAAGTGGACAGATGCTTCCTACCTTCAAAGGTGTTGGGGTCCCAGTTGGGTCGGTTCATGGGCCCATAGGGATGGAGAGAGAGCATCACAGGGGCTTCTGAGTTTTCTATTATCCATCGCCGGTGGGTTCTTTTAGGTTGCCCATCTTCCTCCAGGGGAGGAGGGGTTGCTGCTGCTGTGGGGAAGTCCCCTGGAGGGCTTGGGTCTGGCCCAATTGCCTCTAGCAGTGGAGAGGCTGAGTCAGCGGTGGGAGGATCATCAGGAACTGTGTTGGGGGTTGGGGAGGGAGAGTAGACAATAAGGAGGGGGTGGAGTGTCCAGTCTTGTGACTCAGGGAGAATGGAAGGAAGAGGGAGAGGAGCGGAAAGTTTGAATGATAGGAATGTGGGGGAAGGAGTATATGGCTGTTGATCTGGGTGGCCACGTGGCCCCGGCTGAATGACAATATCTCTGAATTTTCGCATTAGAGGAAAGTGGAAGGATTCTTCTGGGGCCATCTGAATTCGAGGATGGGCCATTCTGAAGCACAGAGAGTCTGCCAGGTACGGTGTTTTACTGAAAAAGAAAGATTCTGGGCCCTTGAGCGGACATCAGTCCAATGATCAAGGGTCAGGGACAGAGAAGAGGAAGTGCTTTGTCCCATAATGGGAGTTACTCAAACAGGGACATTGAAGACACAAACACAACACAAAGACAAACAGTAAACGTTTAACATGAGTCCAAGACAAAGATTTGAACTGAGTAACTGGAAAATATTGATGGGTTAGACAATAAAAACAGACAGTAAACTCAACATGAGTTCAGAACAATGACCAAAACTGAGTTACCGGCAAAACCTGATGGGCTGGCAAATCAAATCCTGAAGCAAAACATAACCGAGTTGAGGAAACTACTATTCCTTGAATTCCCTAGTCCTCCGGAGTGTCCCTCAGGGACGTGATCTTGGCTCTGTGACACGTCTGTCACACCATAGGAGAGAGCTAATGCTCTTCACCAACAGCCACTTTGCCACGCCCTAGCCTGAAACCCGAAACCAGAAAGAGGCACCTTACTTACCCCGAGAGGACTCCCTTGAGGTCTTCCATTCACCGCTCCCGGATATCTCACCTGGGGCCTCCAGATGAAAAGGTGCTGCGAACATCAAAGGAAAAGACAACAAAGAGGATTTCTCATGCATCAGCAAAGGGTTTATTGGGGGTCCAGAATGCTAGGCCTCAGAGCTCCCTTCAGAGGAGCAAAGAACAAAGAGCCCCGAGAACAACTTGAGCAGAGTTTATATACATTCTTTAGAGAGCTCAGGGACTTTACCTACATCATAGCCTCCTTTAGGAAATCATCATGTACCACGGGAAAATGAAATAACAACTCTAAAACATGATTAGCACATTCATTGGCGGGAAAAGTTGGGGCAGGGGGTGATTGGTCAGCCCTCAGAAGGGGTATACATTTAAACTGATTGGTTGAAGCCCTGAGATGTATACGTGGTGAGATGCACGGCTTCTGGGAAGGGGTTGTTAAGTAACTAGGTGGTCAGGGAAGATTTCAACACACATCTAATGGGCAGTTCCAGGAATTGTCTTAACTGCCACAGGAATTTCAGGTTCTGAGTGCAACTTGGAAACTTTACAAAACCTGGTTCATTACATTTCGATTTCAATTTCTTTTATTCTTTCAGAACCTTACAGTGGAAGGTGAGAGACTTCATTCACAATGACTGCTCTTTTGGCTATATTGGTTTTGGATGCACACATGGGATCATTTTTTTGATCCGTCTGTTGCTGATAATCTAAGCCACAGCCTCACACAGGGCCAAGAGCCTGATTAAGACACATCTCTTTCCAAAGCAATTACTTCTCTGAGGTCAGTTTCAGAACTCAGTCTCTGAGGAGAATCACACCAGTGTTCAAAACCAGGTGGACCCAGTCATCTCTTCCAACTGCCACACAAATGACCACAATTAAAACCAAATCACTCTCACATGGCACTCAACTTCTTACATATATACACTCATTATACCCTTTGGCTAGAGATTTTCATGAATGGCGCAGCCCAAGAGAGTGTCCAAAATAAGCTCCCTTGCCCCTCATTTGCCTAACCTCAGGGTGGCCTGAAGACCCTTCCTGTGAACTAGGATTGATCACATAGTTCTTCCTTTAATACTGCTCTGCTTCTCCAATTTGAGGCCTACTGACTGTCTGGTTTAGATTCCTTATGTGATTTGGAGTAATTAGGAAACAAAAGCAACTTTGCAGCGCTTGAAAGAACTTATTTGACCCAAATGATCCCTATTCTCACTTGGTGGAAGTCAGGAAACTTACAGAGAAAGGCGAGAGACTTCATCCACAATGACTGATCTTTTTGCCATTTTGGTTTTGGATGCACACATTGCATCTTTCTTTAGATCCATCAGGAGCTGATAATCTAAGCCACAGCCTCACACAGAGCCACAAGGCTGATTCAGACACATACTTTTCCAAAGCAGTTAAGCAAAGAGCCACAGGTGATGCCCATTCACTTCCATTTGAAAACTTTTTTCTTCAAAATTCACAAAGGGGTGGCCTGAGGCAAAGACCTTCCTGACTTCAGGGTAACAGAACAATAAGTCAGCAAATCCCAATGCAGGGTTTCTCCACTGAGACTTTACTAGTCACAATGATTTCTGAGTTTTGTGAGATGCTTGCAATTCCCTTCAGCTATCCAGTACATGGCCATGTCA